>NC_084840.1:52889395-53512051 GCF_033115175.1 Lepus europaeus
GACATCAGCAGGCAGGTCTGGGCCATGCAGACAGATCCAGAAAGAAGCCAATGTATCTTACAGTGCTGGGCCAGCTCCGCCACGTAGAGAAGCTGCAGGGGTGTCCATCTCACAGAGCTCAAGCTGGTCTTGTGTCACCATTCCACTCTCTTCTTAGATGTGTTTTCCGTATGTGTCCTCACGATCCCAGCAAGGTGCACCAGGCTCAAGTCAGGTGACTCGGCTGCCGATCATAACTCTACTCTTAGAAGCTGTCCGATTGTGAGTAAGTTACAGAAAGTCTCTGAGCCTTTGTTGACCTCATATTTTTAAAATGGACCAAATATTACTACTTATCATAGAACAGCCGTGAGAACAAAGTAAGATGATGCCTGCCTGGCACTTAAAACTCAATAAAATGTGATTGTGATTTTTTTTCTTAATGTTGTTATTATTATTATTCCTTCTCAGCTAGAGAGGGTTGATGGATCAGCCTAATTCTTTTGTTGATGGGATCAGGAGCTGATGAGCATTTAGGGAAGCAATCTTGTATGGCAAAAGCAGCAGGAGGCTGAAAGCAAGGAGAGCTGTGGGGGTGTGAAGCCCACCCAGGTGTGGTCAGACTCGGGGTGGAGGGGACCATCCTCAGCCTCCATCTCAGGAGAAATGACAGGTGGAGCTCTAACTGTTGGTGGCCATTCATGACCACCATCACAGTGAGGATGGAGGCAGAAGCAAGAGGGTGAACCCAGAGGGTATCCACGTGGGTCTCGGAGTCGCAGCAACACATATTTGAGAGGCGTGGACGTTTTTCCCACGTGAGTTTCCATCTAAGGCTGTCAATCATCGGGCTGTTTTGTGTTTCTGGAGGGGCCATCCAGCGTATGCTGTTACTGCTCTGTGTGAGGGCCTGCAACCTGCAGCCACCTACAACCTGGGCCCCTTAGGGGAGGTACAGAGTGCTGGGAGCATGGCGGCGCTCACTGCCCAGGCCTCCTTCCAGTCCCGAAAGTCAGAAGGGTGAACCAGAGGAGCTCTGTGTCCCCTCCACACTCTCACATTCCTTGAGAGCAAGCTAGGAGCCAGAGGGAAGCTCTTGGCAGTCTGTGACTTTCTCTTTGCAAAACTGTCCCAATTTTGTACAGTTCCAACAAGCATCCAGACACCAGGTTTAGTTTGGCAAAGACTGTGCTGCTCACTGTATATTTTAGAAGAAAGGAAATCAGACTTCACTAAGGGTGGCACTGGCCGTCCTATCTCCATAAAAGCCTCAGGGCTTTCCTTCACCTCCCTATTCAGCCCAGAGCAGCACCATTGACACCTGCCTTGCCAGGACTCCAGTGCTAGAGCCGTGGGAACCAGGCAGCTTCATGCCAGCAGTGACGCATAAGCTTGGCCAGGCACATAAGCATGCTGAATGGTAATCTGCTGGCCTATGCTTCTCCAGTGAATAGCTCTCCAGACGAAGTAGAGAAGGTGGCCCCCTCCTGTCCCTGTCAGGGAAGTTCCATGGGGTACACAGAGAGGGGGCAGGAAGAGGAGAGAAGGGAGCATTGTGCGGAGCTAAGGGAAATCCACTTGTCCTCAGTCCCCACTCAGAGAGCTAGGTGTATGGGGGCTGGAGTGGGGCTGTGAAACGACAGGGTGGACCTGACTGGCCTTCCTAAAGAGTTTGTTTTTGTGCAGGAAGTAGGCAAGGGGATGTTTTTGCATGAAAACCAAGAAACCCAGATATGTTTTAAAAAGTGTAAAATGTGCACATTTTTTAAAGACAGAGCTGGAATCTTCAAAGCAGTGTCAAACTTGCTACCATGAGAATTCGGAGTGAGGTAGGGATCTACTCACCAGCCAGCCTCTCGGCACTTGGGCCATGTCCCAGCAGGGCCAAGGATGCCCAAAGAGTAGCCACCCCACAACCAGGTCCACGGACCCTGTAACCTGTGGCCAGAACCCCCAAGAGGAGAAGACTGGGAGGCAAGGATGAGGAAACCACTGGCCCCTGGCACCGCCTGTCAGGATGAACTCAGGGGATCCTGTGGGCTCCTCTGGCCTGCATCGCCTCGCCTGATGGAAGGGCAGATGCCAGCCCTTCCTCTCAGTGCTTCTGCATAGCACAGCACAGATGGAAGCTTTTCGCTGTCTGTCATTTAATCACAAGAGGAAGAGGTTGGGAATCTGCCTTGCACATCTTCAGAAACAAACAACAACAACAAAAATACCTCTTCATCTCCTTCATGTCCTCAAACTCCAGTTGTAAGTTTTGGAAAGACTCAAGTCCTTTTGGCGATGTTACCTAAAATTTCACTATTTTCTCCCCTTCTTTCCTTCTTTCTTATCCTGGTGCTTTGTCTCAGTAGGTATGTTGGATGCCTAGCTAGGCAAAGCTGGTCTTAGCAGCATCTTTGCATTACATCTGCCTCTGGGGCACAAACTGGTTTTTCCTTTGCCCCTTCTTGTTCTCTTGGAGGCAAAATACACTTGCTTTCTTCCTATCTCCATGTCTTGATGAGCGTTTGTACCCAGTACAGGTAGCACTTGAATATGAAAAATATGCACATATGTGATGCAGAGTTGTGCACCTGACTGCAAATGAGTTGCTAGACCAGAAAGAACGGGAGTAGGGCCGGTGCCTCTCCAGCTCATTACAACCACCTGCTTTCTCGAGGGTAGATCCGTGTTATGGGCTGATGTAGCATGATGTGGAAGTATTGCATGAGGCATAGATCAAAAAATATAAGCTCAGATATGCTGTGAGAAATTCAACTTCATTACCTTTAGCTAACGTAAAAACTTGGTTCAATCTCAGAGTACAGCTGGCAATAACTTGCTATATGAATAAATTTTTTCCCTTTAAATATATTCAAGAAGTTTGTGGAAATGTATATTACATAAAAACTATGACTGGATTGCCATTTTTGGCATTGAAATCAATAGATACTTTAATTCCATTTTCCATGAGATTTTTGAAGTGCCCTCCTATAAGCACCAGCTTTGCAATGAAACCTGATATTGTTATCAATAGCTGAAGTCAGTTTTGAATGATCTGTTAAGAGGAATGAAATTCAGTAAGTCCAGTGGTTGAAACTTCGAATGCACACATTTGTTCTACTGACACCCCCCACCCCCCTGTCTCCACTTCCCACCCTGAGGCATTTCTGTAGCTCCATGGCTACCCTACCCCAGGAGATTGGTCTGTGGGTTTATTCTTTGTGCAGGTGCATTTTCTCCTTTGGGAACTGTGTGATCTCAAGTACTTTTATCTCCTCTTACTCTGACAATTTTGCTTTGCACGACAGTAGTCTGTGCATCGTCATGACGCTTCCATCAGATCTGAAAAGCCATTATCCAGCTAATGACAGGGTTGAGGGAAGCTGTCAGGTGCAGGGAAGCCTGCCACAGCTAAGGAAAGGAGCAACACCTCAGGGTTAGGCCATTGTCTCTAGCCCTGACTGGCAGGTACCCACTCCTGGCATGTGAAGCAAGGACAAGATCTGCTGTCCTCACTGTGCCTTCCCTGTTGAGATATGAAATCCACAAAAGCAAGGTCACACGAGGTCCTCACAGAAGGTGGGACAAGGACTGAGGTCATTTCCAGGTGCCATCCTGGGATTGCCTGCCCAGCTTTGCCATGACCAAAATAACCTATTGCTGGAACTGGGACCACCTCCTTCTCAAGTCCCCACTTGTTGGTGGCTCACAGTGCCACCAACAACTCCAGGTCCTTGGTTCATGCCCAGCTGTGCTGAGTCCCTCTCAAAGCCAACAGCAAAACTGTGGCCAGTGCCCTAGGAGGCCTGAAAAGGAGACAGCACGTTCCCCTCACATGGCTGAACTCCATGAACATCTCTAGGTCATTGGCACTTGCATGGTCCCTCTGTCTCCCCGCTAACTGCCCTGACCACTGTTCTCTTCCGTCCATCCAGATAGTGGCTGCCATCCTTGCCATCGCTGGCATCGTGATGATGACCTATGCCGATGGCTTCCATAGCCATTCTGTCATTGGCATAGCCCTGGTGGTGGGCTCCGCATCCATGTCAGCCCTCTACAAGGTACGTGCGGGAAACACGTTTTGTGAACTGGCCTAGCATCCCATGGAACGTGCACAGGGCTGGTCTTTGAGGGGAGCCTAAAGTGCTGCCTGTTTTTTAAGACAAGCAGCTGCTTTCAGTGCACACCAGGCAGATGGAGACTAACGCCAAGGGCAGTGCCAAAGCACACAGCCACTCTTGGCTCTGGCTCTGTGGACCTTTCCACCAATGGCCATATGTGTGCAGCATTTGGGATAAAATGGGTGGCACCCACTGGATCAGCAGAGTCAGATTCGTGACTTCATTGTTTGGCAGGGAACTGGAGAAGGATCAGGGGCCCTACGTTGCTGGCTCAGTGTTTGCTCAGGTAAGTTCCCACCCGATTGGATGATGGGACCTGAACACTTGAATGTCTGGTGCAGCTTTGTCATGTCAATCGTTGACCACACCGTTTTTGCAGCCATCAGTGCTCAAAGCAAATCCATCTATATTCCAAGCATTGCCTGTGGGCTGACTAAATGGAAGCACAGTTGTTATCATGTGGGGATATAAAATTCTTTTGACAAAATGTTGTGAACCATTGGGAAGCTTTTTAACCGCAGGCTTAGAGGCAACAACTTTTTATTCCCACAGTGGGGTCCCTTGTTCTCTTCACCTCCCTATTTGATCAAGCCTCCTCGCCCTTCTCCTCCTCTCTCCTACTCCTAAGAGCCACAGAAGAGAATGCAGATATTTCAGGGTCTTTAAGTTGGGAAACTGACCTGGAGGATTCAATGAGAAATGAGATTTTAGCTTCAAGACTTCTCAGTCCTTTATGGATCCAGACAATAGAACGGAGAAAATTAAGTACTGTAGAAAGTCATAAGAAAAGGCATGTTTTTCCCAGCTCTGTGAGTACCATGTGTTATAATTTCAGGAAAGAGAAATAATGGTGCTTTCTTCTCTTCCATTACTCCTTGTCCTTACCGCCCACAGAGACATGCACATCATTGTCCTTCTCGGGAACACAGCTCATCGAGGGCATGTGCTAGTTACAGCGCCACTCAGACTTCAAAGCCTCCTCCAAATGCAGAAAATATTAAAAATACCACATTCTGCTAGAGTCGATTAGCTGTGTGCTAAAGAAGAGCAGAGAGCATGTAGAAACTCCATCTATGATGAACACAGTACTCTCAGGCAGATTTCAGCTCCTTTACTGCCTGCAGTGTGTCCAAGGGAACTAAGAGGTAGAAGGCTGAAGGTATTTGTTTCCTTTTCCATACTTCCCACACATTCGCCAAGAAGGACCTGCACAAGCTGTGAGGTGCTGAGCAAGGACAGAGCAGGCAAAGCAGGACAACAATGCACACACACACACACACACACGGGACCACCAACTCACACACACGTGCTCATCTGGGGCTCTGCAGCTCTGAGTTCAGCCCAGCCTCTGGCCACTCCAATCACATGTGTCCCTTCCCTCCCAGCCTTCCAAACACCTGAAACGTTCCATAAACAAGAACATGTGCAAAAAATGACAGTTTAGTGCATGCCTCTAATGCCAGTGTCATTTATGGAATGGGGTTGTGGGATGGGGCACAGATAAACCAAATTGCTCCCTCTTGGATTTACAGAAAACATATTTGCAGCCACAGCCCATTATCTTGAGTATGGTAGTTTTCAAACAGTGTTGTCCAGGGGTCAGGGATCAAGTTTAGGGATCCCTTAGAGGTTGTGACTCATGGCAAATATTTGTCTTTTTTTAAGAATTATTTTATTTATTTTTGAAAAGTGGAATTACAAAGAGAAAGAGAGAGAGACAGATAGAGAGGTCTTCCATCCACTGTTTTCACTCCCCAAATGCCTGCAATGGCAGGAGCTGGGCCAGACAGAAGCCAGGAGCCATGAGCTTCTACTGGATCTCCCAAGTGGGTGCAGGGGCCCAAGTACTTTGGCTGTCCTCCACTGCTATCCCAAGCCATTAGCCGGGAGCTGGATCAGAAGTGGAGCAGCCAGGCCGCAGCTTAACCCGCTATGCCACAATGCCGGCCCCCATGGCAAATGTGTCTAATGGATGCAATGTCATGAACACAACACAGAAAAATCAAACCTAGTGTGAAAACCCCTAACCCCTGAAGATGCTGTCTGTGTTGGCAGAGTAACCGCCCATCTTCATGTGACTAAGTGCAAATGTGCAGACAAAGGAGCACAGGCAATCTCCACTGTCCCTTCATTGAAAGCCTAGTAAGGTTACCTTCATCCAAAATGTGGGGTGCAACCCCGGCTGGATCAAGTGCAATCTGCTTCATTTGTGTCAAGTTGGGGTCTGGGGTGAGCCCTCACCCCTCCTCCTCTGCTTTCTCCTGCAGGTTTTGTTCAAGCTCCTCCTGGGCAGTGCTAAATTTGGAGAAGCCGCCTTATTTTTGTCCATTTTGGGTGTCTTTAACATCCTCTTCATCACCTGCATTCCTGTCATCCTCTACTTTACCAAAGTGGAATACTGGAGCTCCTTCGATGACATTCCATGGGGAAACCTTTGTGGATTTTCAGTTCTTTTATTGAGTAAGTGACCACATCCTGTCCATAACCCCCAGAAAGCGAGAACTGACAAGGGACTCTGGAAACCTGGGCCTCCGGGGAAGAAAACAGTGTTTATTGCTAGCCTTAAGTTCTCTGTTTTTCAGGCTCTTTGTGTTTCACAGAGTCAATTCTTTGAAAGATGAGGTTGGGTTTGAAATCTAGAGCAATAGTTCTTACAGTAGAAACTCTGCTCCCCAGTAGTGACTAGTATGCTTACAAGTCACCTACAAATTGTAACACAATAAGGAGCTGGTGAAGGAATACCTACAGAGTGCTTAGAATACTGCCTAAGTGTCAATGTTCAGGAAATAGTATCAGTTGTCTTGGTTATTAATGTCATCATGGTCATTATCACTGTTACTCCATCGAAGACCAGCACTAGGCAGCAAAGCAACCAAGGAGATGCCTCACCCAGCCACTGTCCACAGCACGTATCCCAAAGCCGCTGGGCATACACGTTACCCCAGAAGCATTGCCAGCGTCAGAGAAAAGCAGAGCTGGTTAGATGGTCACATCCTCTTTTCTAGAGCCTTCTCACTCGTTGCCCCTCGCCAATTTCTTTTCCCTTCTGCAAAGGTCAGGGGAAAGCAGAGGCTGAGTGGACAGTGTTTGTGTCTACACTCACGTCCTTGAGCCCCTGGAGGAATGAGAAGTCCACTGAATCAGAGCACAAGGTCATGGTGGTTCCTAGGACTCCCGCCTCATGAGAGAAACTGGGCCACACGGCCACCAGGGAGGTGGAGCTCAGGGTCACCGTGACTAACACCCATTTCCAAATTCTTCATTTCAGCATTCAATATTGTATTAAATTTTGGAATCGCTGTTACATACCCCACTCTGATGTCTCTTGGAATCGTCCTCAGTGTACCTGTGAATGCAGGTAAGCCCAGGTGACTTTCTACATCTGTTCAGTGTTAAACGCACATGCACACGCGCGCACACACACATACACACTCACATACAGTCTTGCCATGCCTGATATAGAATGCACATTTAACCATCTGCAAAGGAAAACCAAAAAAAGATTTAGGCAAAATGGTGTTTTCTATATATGTATGATGGATTTTCTCCATTGCGGATTGAGTGCCATGTACCACAGCAGGACACAGGGAGTCTAAAGCGGTCTGGATTCCAAGGAGTATGGGGAGTAGAGATGAATACCATTCATTCACTTTCTTAATGGACATAAAAGCTGATATATCAGAAAGATAAATCATTTTTGACAACGTAGGGGAGAAAGTTTGCCCAGGATATGACACAGAAACATGCTGACTCACTGACTGCCATGAACATCATCTTCCTCTGTCTCCCAGAAGAGAGAGGCAGAGCCTCTGTCCAAGTACCCAGGGCCTCCCTTTGACCCCCAAAGCCTTGCAGCCAACGGACACAACTAACAACCTTCCAAAACCTCACCTTCACCACCTCTTGCTTTCTGGGCTCCTTCTGCTAAGAACGTGTCTTCCCAGAGTTCCCCAGCCTCCCACCCAGCACACATTCCACCCTGTGCAACCTGCTGTGAGCCAGGGAAAGGCTGTGAGTCCCTCCTCTCCCTCGGCCCTGGCACAGCTTCCTCCAGGGCCAGCCCCCAAACACCCCTATCTCTAGCCGTTAGGGATTCAGCCTCCCTTGGAACAGCCGGCGCGCGTTCTGATTAATGTGATGTTAAATACACCTGCAAGTCTGAGCAAAGCGGCTCTCAACTTCTTGAGCCTGCCCCCAGGATTTGATTGCCCACAGCCCCCATCCCCTGTGCTTCATCACGGCCGGGACGCCACCAACAGGAGTAGCACATGGCGACTGTGTGAAAAGAGGCCGGAGGAGACCTTAGAGGCTCCACTAGTTAACATCCTGGGATGGGACAGGAATTTAGATTTGCTATCTTAAAAGAACTGGCTCCGTTTGGTTTTCAAATACACAGTAGATTCATATATTGTGAACTAGTGTTTTGAAATTATAAAAACAAAGGATGCAATTATAGACAATGTGAAAAGTATCAAATATATAAAGAAAACAATATCACTTTCATTATCCTGCCACTCCGAGGTGTCCACAGTTAAATTCTGGTTTATTTCTATGAAAATACAATCATCCTTCGGTATCCAGAGATATTGGTTGCAAGATGCTCTTGATGGTACCAGTACAGGAGACTCAAATCCCTTACATGAAATGAAGTGGCATTTACATATGACAGGCACACACTTTCCTCTGTACCTTAAACCAGTGCTAGATCACTTACGGTGCCTAATCCAAAGCACAAGGTGTGCAAACTGTTGTTATCCTGCATTGTTCAGGGAATAATTCCAGGGGAATAAAAGGCTACAAATACTCAGTACAGATATACTATACTTTTTCAAGTATTTTCTATCTGTAGTTGGTTAAATCTGAGGGTATAGGTTGGTATCCACAGATTCTGAGACACAACTGCACACAAGGTCTTTAAAAAGTTCATGGAGGCCGGCGCCGTGGCTCAACAGGCTAATCCTCTGCCTTGCGGCGCCGGCACACCGGGTTCTAGTCCCAGTCGGGGCCCCGGATTCTGTCCCAGTTGCCCCTCTTCCAGGCCAGCTCTCTGCTATGGCCCAGGAGTGCAGTGGAGGATGGCCCAAGTGCTTGGGCCCTGCACCCCATGGGAGACAGGAGAAGCACCTGGCTCCTGCCTTTGGATCAGCGTGGTGCACCGGCCGCAGGGCGCTGGCCGCGGCGGCCACTGGAGGGTGAACCAACGGCAAAGGAAGACCTTTCTCTCTGTCTCTCTCTCTCTCACTGTCCATTCTGCCTGTCAAAAAAATTAAAAAAATAAAAAATAAAAAGTTCATGGAATGTTTGTGATTAAAAAGCTCTGCATGGCTTTCAAAATTGCTGTGCAACAAAATAAGTATCTTTTAGTTCCATTTTCTGATAATTTTTTTAAGTCCCTTCATACGTGTATGTTTCTCCAACTGCCTTCTGCTTATTTTTTTTTTTCTGTCACCCAAGTCAATGACTGCACTAAGGTGAAATACAGGAAAGTTTTATAAAATTCAAGGTAACTCACTAGAGGCCACCCCAGCCTACCTGAAACAAACCTGGGCCAGATGCACGGGGCTGCTGGCCGCTGGCTCTGCGCACCCACTGCTGCTGATTCACCCAGTTCTCTGTGTCCCACAGTGGTCGATCACTACACCAGTCAGATAGTCTTCAACGGGGTCCGGGTCATCGCCATCATCATCATTGGCCTGGGCTTCCTCCTCCTGCTCCTGCCTGAGGAGTGGGACGTCTGGTTGATCAAGCTGCTCACCCGCCTCAAAGTGAGGAAGAAGGAGGAGCCAGCGGAGGGCGGGGCAGACACGGGCTCCGGACCTCAGAACAGGAGCAGGAGAGCCCGCCCTTCCTTTGCCCGCTAAGGCCTCTCCTGTGGAACTCTGTGGTGACGCTTCGTGGTAATGACTTAGAGGACTATTTCCTGATGGGAGGAACCCCGCTGGGTAAGGTGTACATACCTGTACAGTTTCGGTCATCTGCGGTAAGTCCTATGGTATTTATTGGCATGTCCAATTTGCTTGCACTTTTCCACATCAGACCTTTCACTTAAGGGGATCAATTTAATACAAAAGAGAAAAAGAAGAACCTCGCTGTGCTTTTTCAATGAATGTAAAGTAGGTTAAAATGAGCCTTGTGGAGATTGTTTTGAACGACTGATGTTCGTGACAAGCCAGGGTAAATGTTTTGAATCTTAGTGGCTAAAAAAAAAAAATGACATTGTACACTGTGATTATTTTTCAGCTATGGTAGGTCATATTTTGTTTTATACCAGAGCTGTATTCTTACTTTTAAGGAATTTCAATGAACCAAAAGATAACTGTCAGATGGGTGGATGGGTGGATGGATGGACGGGTGGATGAATGGGATGGGAAGAGATGAGTCAGAAAAGGATAATGGACATCAGAGACCATCAGAGGACAGGCCTGCGCCAGGGAACAGGAAGGGAAAGACAAATTCAAGCCCCCACTGGCCTGTTCTCACATGTCTGCATAAGATCATGCAAGAGAAATTACAGTGCCTTCTACAGCATTTTCGTCTTTACCTATGTGAAGCGAAGTGGCATTATAAGTCACTGGCGCCGTCTTATAATTTAGATGTAGAAACCTTTACAAATAAAACTATATAAATATATATGTATGTGTGTATAAAATGACAACACAGATGAGCAACGCATATGGAATGTGGTTCGCAGTACACGGTGCGCCTCTAAGGTAGACTGCAGGAGAGGAACTGCTGGTTGCTTTTCTTTCACAACCAAGACTGAACAATTATTTACTGAATCTGTACACCTTTTTATGAAACTTTTAAGCACCAGGCTGTTTACTTACTCAATTTAGGTCTACCAGAAAATTCTATCTGTGATAGATCTGCAAAGAGGGACGGGGGTTAGAGTTTACTATTTTTGAAGTTTACATTGTTACATACGAAATGGAGATATTATTTTGAAATGTTGTCATAACCCAATGGTGCATTCTGTAACCATGGAGTCTTTTGTTTCCTGGGGGAAAGGGGCATTCATGACCTGAAATTTTTAGCAAATTGTTATTCTCCGTTTCCATTACCTGTTTGGCCAAACAGATTAATAAAACATTTGAAAAAGAAGTGCTGAGCACAGTCTGGTGGCCACTTTGTTCCTTTCTCACACTGGGTCATGACGTAGCCCTGGTAGCCTTCTTGTTCTTCCTGGACTTGTACTTGGAGCACCTTGAAGGCAGGTAAACCTGCCCAGCCTCCCCAAGGGGAGGAGACCTTCACACAAGGGAGTTTAGGATTATAAATGTGAAAGGCAGAAGGATCCACGAGGCCTCATAGAAACTACAGCTCTCACGGCTCCCTCAGGCTTCTGCCCTCTGGCCTTCCTCTCACTTCCCATTTTTTTTTTAAAGATTTGTTTATTTATTTGAGAGGCAGAGCTACAGAGAAGCAGAGAGAGAGAGAGAGAGAGAGAGAGAGAGAGAGAGAGAGGGCCTCCATCTGCCAGTTCACTCCCCAGATGGCCCCAACAGCTGGAGCTGTGCCAATCTGAAGCCAGGAGCTTCTTCCAGGACTCCCACGCAGTTGCAGGGGCCCAAGGACTTGAGCCATCCTCTACTGCTCTCCCAGGCCATAGCAGAGAGCTGGATCGGAAGTGGAGCAGCCAGGACTTGAACAGGCATCCATATAGGATGCCAGCACTGCAAGTGGCAGCTTTACCAGCTACGCCACAGCACAGGCCCCTTCCTTCCCTTTTAAGATAAATTCCTCAACTCAGTTTACCCTGGTCACTCAGAGCTGCCCCAAAGCTTCAGTCCCTGTCCCTAAATCCAGCTGGTCTTCTGGCTCAGCTCCCACAGCTGCCTGTCTGCCCAGGTTGGGCGTCCTAACCTAATGCAGGCTCTTTGGAGAGTTTGAGGTATTGGCTTAATGTGATCAGTCACTCCAGGCAACTGCAGCCAGGGCTATGAGGGCCAATGTGTCTTGCTCTAAGGGCTCCAGAGGGATAGGTTCTCTAAGACCAGGTATGAGCACAGAGGAATTGAGGGCTTCTTTAGCACACCTCATCCCATTACCCACACCAAGAGCAGCTGTTTGCTGGCTACAGATCGCAAATTCCATGCACCACTTTCTTGAGTGGGCTCTACACCCGGAGAACCTAGCTGTCCACTGCAGAGAGCTCCCCTACCCAGTGGGTTTAGATACATGCTGGGATGAGGGAAGCTGGGGCAGCAGGATCCTGGGTCTACCATGCTGTTGAGGCTCCAAGCCCCTTCGGTTACCCCCAGGAAGCCAAACCAATATTTCCTCTGTAAGCTGTGAATCAGAAAGTTGTGAATCCCTATAGAGGAAATTGAGCTTTTTTCCCATAGGACATAAAAGACTATAAAGACCCAAAAGAATTGAAAGCTGGAACTTAAAGTGATATTTGCACACCCATGCTCATAGTAACATTGTGCACAATAGCCAAAGGGTGGGAGCCACCCCAGTATAAAATGACAGGTGGATGGGTAAACAAAACATGGCCCATATATACAATGGAATATGATTCTGCCTTAAAAAGAGGGAGATTTCCATGCAAACTACAACATGGTTGAACTTGAGTACATTGTGCTGAGCCAGGCACATGAGGATACCTGATGTATGATTACGTATATGAGACTTCTGGAGTAGTCAGTTTTTCATAGAGAAAGAAGGTAGAATGGTGGGTGTCAGGGACTGAGAGAAGGGAGGCGTAGGGAGTTGACCTTTGATGGGCACAAAATTTCAGCTTGAGAAAATGAGAAAGTTCTAGAAATGGATGATGGTGCTGGTTAGACACCAATTTGAAAGTACCTAATGCCTAGAACTGCATGCTTAAAAATTGCTAAAATGGTAAAATTTTATGTTGTTAAATGCCTTGGGGAAAGCCAGACCTTAAGATCCTGAGTGGAAAAGTGGACCTAATGAAGCCTAGCAGCTTTATGTTAACTAGAAGTTACCCACACTCCTGGAAAAATCACTCTATGGTTCCTGCCAGGGCATGTGCCTATTGCAGATGCTGAGACAGACTCCAAGAAGTCCTGTTTTGCAACCCAGATATGACCAATGAACTGCAACCTGTGATTAACAGTCACACTGAAGAACTCACAATACCTCGTTGCACAAGCCAATCAGAGCTGAATAAGCTTGACTTCTTCGCATGAGCAGACCCCGATGGGAAACTGAGTGAGATTTTGTCTGTTAGAAGACAGTCCTGGCCGGCGCCATGGCTCACTAGGCTAATCCTCCACCTGCGGCGTGGCACTCCGGGTTCTAGTCCCATTTGCGGCGCCAGATTCTGTCCCGGCTGCTCCTCTTCCAGTCCAGATCTCTGCTGTGGCCCGGGAAGGCAGTGGAGGATGGCCCAAGTGCTTGGGCCCTGCAACCGCATGGGAGACCAGGAGGAAGCACCTGACTCCTGGCTTCAGATCCGCGCAGCGCGCCGGCCATAGCGACCATTTGGGGGGTGAACCAATGGAAGGAAGACCTTTCTCTCTGTCTCTCTCTCTCTCACTAACTCTGCCTGTCAAAAAAAAAAAAAAAGACAGTCCCAGTCCTTCTTCCTTCAGAGAGTACATGGTCTACAGAGCCTGCATCTGCCAAACCTAGATGGTTTGTCCTTGAAAATAAAGCTCTCTTTGTCTTTTTGGTCTATGCAAGCAAGACTTTTTCTATCAACACTGTGTATATTTTATCACAATTTAAAAAAAAAGACTATGAAGGGTATGGTATATGAAAAAAAGGTTAAATCTCTGTGCAACTAGTGGTACATTATTTTTTGAAAATCAAATTGAGGTGGAGATGGATTGAGAGATTTCTTTCCAGAAAGCACACACACACACACACAGGGATTCTGCAAACCTAGATGGAACCCATACACAGAAAAACCTAGAAAGGAGTTCCTGCTGATGGAACCTCTCAGGCTGGCTTTGGGGATGCAGTCTCCCTCTATCTGGGGAATTGTCTGTCCCCTAAGGCCAATCTGGGTAGCAATTAAAGTTTGTTTATTCTTAGGTTCCTATAAGGCATAAAAGGGAAAGAAGGTACATAAAGGAGACCCAGACCACTACTGCTATGGAGGAGGCAAAAAGAATCCTCTGCTGTCTCTCTTCTCCCCCTCCTTTAAAAACATATTATTTATTTATTTGAAATGCAGAGTTACAGAGAGAGACAGAGAAACAGAGAGAAGTCTTCCATTGGCTGGTTCACTCCCCAAATGGCCGCAACAGCCGGAGTTGGGCTGACCTGAAGCCAGGAGCCAGGAGCTTCCTCCGGGTCTCCATTTGGGTGCAGGGGCCCAAGGACTTGGGCCATCTTCTACTGCTTTCCCAGGTCATAGCAGAAAGCTGGGTTGGAAGAGGAGCAGCTGGGACTCGAATCGGAGGTTTACTATATTACACCACAAGTACATTCCACCCCTCCCCCCGCCTTCCTTTCAGAATGAGGTTGTTTGGCGTCAGAGGACATGAAGTGACTACCTGTCTACCTTGCCTCACCAGGTCAGAGCTAGCTCTAAGAACCCTCACTTATCGTGCAAACCCTGAGCTCCATGCAAGGGTTTTCAAGGATAAAGAAGGGGCAGGTGTTTGGTATGGCAGTCAACACTCCCAATCCAGCCTCTTGCTGTTGTGCCCCCCAGGAGGCAGCAGGTAATGCCCCAGGTGGTTGAGTTCCTGCCTCTACATGGGAGACCCAGATTGAGTTCCCAATGCCCAGCTGCAGCTGTCCCAATCTCAGATGTTGTGGGCATCTGAGGGAGTGAACCAGCAGATGGAGGGTTTCTGTCTCTCTGCCTTTCAAATAAATTTGTACAAGCTGAAAAAGGATAAAGATAATTAGGAAAGAGGAAACTATGGTCAGAGGCACACCACCCTGTAGAACAGATGTGTTTCCAAATCTAGCCAAGGTTGCATAACATGGAAAGAAAAACATTAGAGCGACTTACAAATCTCTGCAAGGCAATACCAATTTTGAAAATGAATGATTTGCTCTAAAATTAGAATGTGGTGGTCGCACAGTTCTGTAAATGTACTAAAACTTAATGGACTGCATACTTTAAATGGGTGAATTGTATGACATACAAATTATATCTCAGTAAAGCAGTTAATAAATGTTTGCCCCACAACGTGATTGAAAACTCTTTTACCAAAACCTGACAAGCAAGGAGCCAGTTGCTGGGTTTTGGCTGCCCAATCTCTGATCTCTTTTTGAAACAGCACCTGCTGGTGTTGCAGAGGCTAAAGCAAACAGCTTCTCCATGTTAGACCCCTTCCCCACCCCACCCCTCTACACAGGCACAGGAGATGTGAACTGAACTTGGCTTTGAAGTAAGACGTAAGCCCAGAGGACCAGCCCAGGAAGGTGGAACTGACAAGTCAGTTACTGAGGTGCCTGCGTGATGGCCTCAGCCTCCAACCATCATCAAGGTTCCTGGTTCCTGCCCTTTCACAGACAGAACCTTTGGGCTCACAAAGTTCCAAAGAGCCTTCTAATTCATTTTTATAGAAGACAGAAAGACAATTATTTTTATTTCTTAGGTCCAAGAATTCTAAATAATACTGTATGTGGGGAAAAGCTGGGATGTTCAAAAGAAAGTCTGACTTCTATTTGGGATGCTTTGTATGTTTGTTTTTATTTTCTAGTGTTTACTAAGAGCTGGGCTGATTATGGCCTAACAGGGCTGCTAGCTCAAGCTCCTTTAGAGAATGTGTAAGACTAATGTATAAGAAATTCATCAATGACATAGACAGAGACTTTGTAAGTTCTTCTCAGTGCTTAGACTGTAACTTAGTAGTGGCAGCAGGAGCAGTTATAGCAGGAGCATGGGAGGGTATGAGAATGAGCCCAGAAGGCAGCCCATGCAAAAAGAAAGACTTGAGGAAGTTCTGGGTCCTTTCTCACTGATGCGATGAGAAGTCAAGGGTATACATCCGTTTAGCTTTTCACCTCCTGTTTCAGCTCCACAAAACAGCACACTACAGAAGAGGCTCTTGCCAAAAGAAAAACGTCTGAGGGACGCGAAACCTCGGCAAGGCAATTCCAAGACTCTCCAACGTGTTCTCCTCGATGGAAAGAAAAGACCAGCTGGTCACCTAAGCCTTTCAGTTAGCTTAGAATGTATCGCACGCTGACAGTGGGGGGACACTGACAGGCTGGGGCAGAAAGGGTATGAACCAATGTTTCTAAGGTCCTGTTTATAGCCATCCATGGCAGTATGTAGGGGATTAGAGGTGGGCCTGTGTAACACCAGCTGCAATCACAAAGAAACCTGAGGATGTCCAATGGCCCACACTTACCCCGGGCCAACACTCCTTCCCTGAGGCTCGTATGGCTTCAACATGCAACTTCAAGGTGGCAAGCCAGAGAAGGGCCAGTGGTGTGTGCCTTGCTGCTGCTCTGAACTTGCGAAAGTGGTCAGTTGGATGAACCTCCAGGCCACCTCTGAATGGGGAAGAGAATTGGAGTGTGATTTGGGTATAAACAAAGAAAACTTATGGTGCATCACCATGGCATTATTTTTCAATTTGCTCCTATTTGTCAGGGATTAGAGTTCGATATATTTTTTTCCTTTCAACCACTCTGGTGACATCTCCATTTATGGGAATTATAAATTCAGCTAGACAGAATTATGTGCCCAGTGTTCCCACTCCTCCTCTTTGTCTGATTTCATCCTCATAGAGATAAAATGGAATTTCTGACGTCCCTTCCCTGTGGGGATGTTGAGTCTTGCACTCTTCTGTGATGCTGCAAACATGTGTGCTTGGTAGGTCACCCTGCTTAATGGTACTGCTCCAAATGTTGGGTTGCCACAGCAACACCATGTGTGAATGTGTTGCATATGTGTTTGCTACATTTACTGTGGGCTTTTGATTAGTGCGTCTTTTCAACCAAGTGGGCCATTGCTATTGATTAGGTAAGTCATCTAAGTAAACTAATCATAGCATGATGGTCACTATCTTTTTTTCTAATGATACCCTTTAGAGTTAGATACAGAATCATAAAGGTACAACCTGGCAATCCTTTGTTGCAAGGAATTACCACTTAAGATGATGCTGGTGTTTTTCTTCAAAGCTTAATTTCAAAAATTCAAAACTTAGCTTTAGCACCACATTGAAGTCCAGAGAACATGTGGACATTCAGCTGCCGCTCCCCTCTGTGTTTTGGCTCACCTGAGGGCATTATTACATATGTTAGTCTTTTACAGATCACTTTTCAAGTTTTCTGATAGCATTTAATCATTTAATCAGAGATGCAAGAGCTTCCACACAGCCAGGCAAAGTTCCCTCAGCTCCTGCTGGGCCTGCTGACTGGCCACTTGCTCTCTGCAGCTCTGACAATGGGCATGTCCACATGTCCATATTCCTGAATCCTAAATTGACAAATAATGCACCAAATTGATCTCAATTTTGAGACAACCAGAAGTGGAGGTTTGATGATTCATTCGTGACCTCTGTGTTGTTTCTGAATAAAGAAGGTTGGATTTGCAGCACCAAAAATGTATCATTTGGCCTTACAACTGAGTGGATTCAGCTCACACTGATGCTTGCTTTATTGTCTGTGTGTCTCTAGTACTTTCCCTCTTTCCCTTTGCTGAGAAACTTTGCCTTCAAAGTCTTAAAAATAGACTCCAGGTTCAGGGGCAGTGGTACAGTGAAATCATGCAAAGGTTAATAAGACAGAATTTGGAGACAGAACTGGATTCAAGTCAGCTCCACCACTTCTAGTTTTATGACCCTGGGTGAATCCCTTGACAGTTCTGAGGCTCAGTTTTCTCAACTTCAGAATGAGAAGAGTAGCCTCTGACTTGTAAGATTGTCAAAATAAAATAAAATAATGCAGAAATAGCTAAGTGCTGTCCCTAGACATAACCATATGCTCAGAAAACAATGGCATTAACGTTATCATCAATTATCCTGGAAGATCTGGTAATAATTGGCTTCTCTATTGGTGTTATCTTACTGCTGTTCATGGGTTTCACTATTGTCCTGTCTCCCCATGCATGAAATTCAATGCCATCTTTAACTTCTTCCTCATTTACACACTAACAATCACCGTGCTCTGTGTATCCAAATCAATTGCACCATGATGGCAAAGCATTTCATGAAGTCTCCCTTCTACCTCCTCCTCACCACCAGCCTGCTTCAGACCTCAGTACACATCACCCAGGGGTGTAACATGTGCCTTCTGACCCATCCGCTACACCCTGAGGAGCTGAGACGGCTTCACTGCCTTATACAAAGTCTTCAGTATCGTCTCGTGCTTTATTAAAGAAGCCTTTAGTCTCTTGCCCAGACTCAAGGCCCTACACAATTTGGCAGTAACTGACCATGCCAAACTCATCTGCTACTATGGCTCCCAATGCCTCTAGCAGTCAGCCACGCTGGGCTGAGTACTGTCTTTTAGATATATTCTATTCTTTCTTGTCTTGATACTGTGCTCAATTCTTCATGAGATCTCTCCCCCTCTTCTGCCTCTTTCTGTCTAATCAAAGCCTACACATTCTTAAATATTTCAGATGCTTCTTCCTGAACAAGACCCTCTGGATTCCTCCTGCAAGAATACATATATCAGGGCAGGCATTTGGCATGGTAGTCAAGATGCTACTTGGAAACCTGTATTGCATGCCAGAGTACCTGGGTTCAAGTTCCAGCTGCACTCCCAATTCTAGCTTCTAAAATGTGCACCCCGGGAGTGCAGCAGGTGATAGTTCAAGTGGGAAGCCTATAATGAATTCTAGGCTCCTGACTTTGACTCAGTCCAGTCCAAGCTTTTGCAGGCATTTGGGGAATGAACCAGTGGATGAGAGATCTCTGTCTGTGTCTATCTGTCTCTCTCTCTCTTTAAAATAAATTAAAAATTAAGTAAGTAAATAAAGGAAGCAATATGCCTACCTTGTGATCCCTACAAACAATAGAATTTTTCTCTCTTCTACCCTTTGTCCTTTCTAGATATGATTATTCTTGAGAGGAAATATAATCAACCATCCCACCTTGTGTTTCTTCTGTTTCCCTTGACAAGCAGAGTCCTATATAGACGTAGAATGTAGATGTTTATTGACTCTTTCTGCAAACTTTTTAAATAATTTGTGTGATTTACAACTGCTCTCAGCGGTCCCTGACAGTGCAAGGTGAATATCTTACACCCCATGACCCACCATCACAGAATTCTCCTAGAATCTTTTCAAATCAAGATACGTGTTCTCCAGTTCATTCAAAATAAGGCACCTATTTTCACTATAATCCCAATATCCATGGGAAGGTTAGCACATACTGTGGCCAAGAATAGAACTCTTCCTATTCAATGAGCACTAGGCATCCTCAGGACTTCTGGTAAAATACACATAGGGTTCGGTTTCCCCATTTTCTATGGGAAACTTTGTCATGCCCGTTATCTATGTTGAATATTAAAAGGGCCTACTTGGGCCGGCGCCGTGGTTCAACAGGCTAATCCTCCGCCTTGCGGCGCCGGCACACCGGGTTCTAGTCCCGGTCGGGGCGCCGGATTCTGTCCCGGTTGCCCCTCTTCCAGGCCAGCTCTCTGCTGTGGCCCGGGAGTGCAGTGGAGGATGGCCCAAGTCCTTGGGCCCTGCACCCCATGGGAGACCAGGATAAGCACTTGGCTCCTGCCATCGGATCGGTGCGGTGCGCTGGCCGCAGCGGCCATTGGAGGGTGAACCAACGGCAAAGGAAGACCTTTCTCTCTGTCTCTCTCTCTCACTGTCCACTCTGCCTGTAAAAAAAAAAAAAAAAAAAAATTAAAAAAAAAGGGCCTACTTGGTGCTTGCATTTACACCAGGAGGAAAAACTGACTCTAAAATCGCCCTTCCTAGGGCAGACATTGAGGTGCAGGGGGCTAAGCCACTGCTTGGGATGCCCACATCCTACACTGGAGTGCCTGGTTTAAGGCCAGGCTCCTCTACTTCCACTCCAGGTTCCTGCTAATGCTCTTGGGAAGCAGCAGATGATGGCTCAAATGCTTGGGCTCCAGATGGATTTCCAGGCAGCCGGCCTCAGCCTGGCCCAGCACTGACTGTTGCAGGCATTTGAGGAGTAAACCAGCAGATGGAGGATCCTCCCTCTTCCCACCTCTCTCTTCCTCTCCCACTCCCTCTCCTGTTTTTTCTGCCTCTTTTTCTCCCTCTCCTTCTCCATCATTCTGTCTTCAAAGCAGATGAAAACAAGTAAATAAACATTAAAATGATCAAATTAGATGGTCCCTCATAAAATGGAGGGATTGCTTGGGATTGGTTGGGATGTTGCTTAATTTCCTTCGGCTCTCTCCAAATCATTTATTTCCCCAGTAAAGACACCAAAGCTCCATCAAAATATCTCTAAACAATGCAAGCTCTGACTTCTGAGCTCTCAGTGCCAGCTCAGCAAACGCCTCATGAAAACTACAAGTGCTCTCTGTTGAATTCAGTGCTGAACCTTGGCAACAATCTCTATTAACCACTCTAGGCCACAACAGCTTCAGCTGCTGGGATCTCTGGTTTTCCTACCCTGGTGTTTGATCTACCACATGAATTAAATATCATTGAGTAATAAACATTTACAGATCTGAAAGGACTGTTTGAATCAGACTTTTAAAAATACAAAATAAGAAGCAGCAAAAAATCGAAAGATGTGAAATAAGACTTAACCAAAGTCAAGAAATAAATAGAAGAAAAAAATCATCTCAGAAATGAAGTCTGTATAAAGTGCCTAGAGATAATAGCTTTGGTTGAAAATATAAACATTTGGGGGCTGGGGCTGTGGCGCAGCAGGTTGATGCTCTGGCCTGTAGTGCCGGCATCCCATATGGGCGCCGGTTCCAGACCCGGCTGCACCACTTCCAATCCAGCTTTCTGCTATGGCCTAGGAAAGCAGTGGAGGATGGCCCAAGTCCTTGGGCCCCTATACCCACATGGGAGACCCAGAGGAAGCTCCTAGCTCCAGGCTTTGGATCGGCACAGCTCCAGCCGTTGCGGCCAGTTAGGGAGTGAACTAGAAGATGGAAGACCTCTCTCTGTCTCTCTCTGCCTCTCCTCTCTCTGTGTAACTCTGACTTTCAAATAAATAAATAAATCTCTTTAAAAAAAGAAAATATAAACATTTGAGTATAAAAATGAGACCCAAAGAAAATTTTTCCCTGGAGCCAGCAATGTGGTGCAGTGGGTTAAGCTGCCACTTGTAACACTATAATACTTGGGAAGTGTTTTCTGAAACTCAAGAAAAGATTGGAGTGAGTGTTCTGGTGGAGATTAAGCCACCGCTTGCAATGCTGACATCACATATTGGAGCACTAGTTCAAGTCCTGCCTATTCCACTTCTGTTTCAGCTCCCTGCTAATGTGCCTGGGAAAGCAGCAGAATATGGCCAAAATCCTTGGTTCCCTGTAGCTATGTGGGAGACCTAGAAGTTCCTGGCTCCTGAATGCAGCCTAACAGAGTCCTAGCCATGGTAGCCATTTAGGGAGGGTGGATAGAAGATCTCTCTCTCTCTTGCCACTCTCCTCTCTCTCTGTGTGTGTGTATGTCTCCTTCTCTCTGTCTATAACTCTACCTTTCAAATCAATAAATCTTTAAAATAAATAAATTAGTCCAGCAAACAAGAGTTGGTTCACAGAACATAGTTTGTTGACCCATTGTGTAGATTACTGGGCTTGGCCATTATTGACCTTATTCAAGCAGAGAATAAAGATTAGATTATTCTACCAGAGCTACTTCTGCTACTCATGGTGTTCATTAAGCCACCCTAAGGTATTGATCCAGAGTAGGGTTAACCGATTTATGCACATTTACACATAATCAAGAGTCATTTAAAAATGAATAGTCACAAATAGAGTACAACAGAACGTGTCTTTCATTACTCAGAGGGGTCAGATCCTTCACGAGAATTGAAACTAAAAGCTTTGAACACTCATTCAGGTCCTATCATAGCCTAGATGCTCACCAAGCTTGACATAGTCACTGAACATTCCTTTTCCTTTATCTCATGCTAGGCATAGTGCTAATTCCTGAGAATAAAAGGAACTCAGAGGTACAACTCTCAACAAGCATGGGCTAGACTGACATCAACCCAGTGGCTGAGAGGGCAGTTGAGTCCTCATTCCCCAACAGAACACAATAAGACAAGCAGGAACTGTCAGTACCCACATGGTCAGAACTCTGTAAAATAGAAGTTTACAGCAACCAAGTGAGCACTGAGTCAAGAAAATGGCATTTCAAATGGTAGGAAAGTTTTAAGATGATCTAGCTAGCCTTTCCCCACACCCTCACTGGGACAGCAATCATTTTGGGCTTAAAGCAGTAGCAGCCCATGTTCACAGAGGAGGATCCTTGGTCCCTGACAAGAGAGCAGAGTAGACCTTATTCAGTAACTATTGTCAATATCTGTTCTAAATTCACTGGAGGCTACCTGAAGGACTGATGGAGGACCCTAGTTTCTGTTTGGCCTAACAGAACGGAGACTGAAAAAGTGACAAGCATTGCTGAAAACACTCAAGATTGGACCTGCAACCCTCAGACATGTGGGACAAAAGATATCAGTTGAACACACATCAGTCAGCTGAAGGCATAAGCTGGGGTGAATGCCTTTGGAATTAGGATTCTCAAAAGCAACTCCATATATTGGGGAATTTAGAAAGCCATGTGCATGCCCAGGACATGTCTAGACTATAGGAGCTCTCTTCTCTCTCTCTTTCTCTCTCTCTCTCTCTCTCTCTGCTTGTTTTCATTTTTTGGCTCTTAGCATCCAAGGAAATCTAGCGGAACATACACTAAGGCATAGAGACTTCAGTGACCACACACGACAGGGATTATAATCTTTGCATTAATAGTTTGGGGGTACAACAGCTTTCAACACCAAACAAACAGGGGGGAAACATACAACTTTGGGAAAGGAGACAATCTGAATAAAGAGCAACACATCGTAATACATAAAAGTCCAATTTTCAACTAAAAAAAATCCCAAGAAACAAGAAAATGTGTCCAGTAGAAAGGAACAAATATATATATAAACTGTCCCTCAGGAAATCTAGACATCAGATTTACTAGACTAAGACTTTAAAACTCATTTAAACATGTTTGAAGAACTAAAGGAAAGCACAAAGAATGAAAGAAATCAGGAACATGTGTATGAACAAAATGTGAATCTCAATAATCAGACAAATTATAAAAAGGAACCAACTGAAATTATGAACTGGAAAGTATTATAACTAAAAAATGCAGTAAAAGAAATTGAAAGTAGATTTAAGCGAGCAGAAGAAAAAGTCTGAAAACTTGTTAAACAACTGAATTCTCAAGTTCAAGAAGCAGATGAAAAAGGGGTGAATAAAAGTGAACAGCGTCTAAGGGAATTTTGGGACCTCACCAAGTAGACCAATATATGCATAACAGGAAGCCAAGAAGGAAAAAGAAAGGGGCTAGAGGGCATGAAGATTATTTCAAAAAATCATGGCTGAAAACTCTCCACATTTGATGAAAGACAAGACTCTAAAATCCAAAATGCTTGCTGGACTCCAAGTATGGTAAACTCAAGAGACACATGCTGAGGCACAATATAACCAGCTGCTGAAAGCCAAAGTTGAAGAAAGAATCTTGAAGGAGACAGGAGACACTTCGCATATGAGGGTACTTCAAAAGTTCATGGAGGGCTGGGCATTTGGGCTAGTGGTTAAAACTTCTGTTAAGACATCCAAGTCCGGGGTGGCACAGTGCGTTAAATCGCCACCTGTGACCCTGGTATCCATGAGCGCCAATGTGAGTCTCGTCCAGCTCCCTGCCAATGTGCCTGGGAAAGCAGCAGAAGATGGTCCAAGTGCTTGGACCCCTGCCACCAACAGAGGAGACCTGGATGGAGTTCAAGGCACCTGGTTTCAGCGTAGACCAGTCCCAGCCACTGGGGAGTGAACCAGTGGATTAAAGATCTCTGTCTTTTTCCCTCTCTCTGTATGTCTGCCTTTCAAATAAATAGATTTTTAAAATAAAAATGATGCCCACATCCCATATCAGAGTGCCTAGGTTCAACTCCTGGCTCTGCCTCTTGATTCCAGCTTCCTGCCAGTGTGGATCCTAGGAGGCAGTAGATGATAGCACAAGTAGTTGGGAGACCTGGATTTAGTTTTTGGTTCCTGGTTCAAGCCCAGCTCCTGTGTTTGAAGAGTGAACCTGCAAATAGGAGTGCGTTCTCTCTCTCTCTCTCACTCTCTCTCTCTCTTTTCCTCTCTCTCCTTGCCTCTCAACTTAAAAGAAAGTTCATGGGAAAACAGTTGAAAGATATGCTTATTCTGTTGAGTAAACCTTTTTCAAATTCCATGTTTTTTATAATAATACACATTTCCATACTATATACAAAAATATATAAAAATATGAAGTATGAGCAAAAGATTTGAAACCCTTAGAAGAAAAGATAGTAGTAAGTCTTCATGACTTTGTGTTGGCAATGGACTCTTACATTTGACATGAATAGATAAGCAATTTAAAAATATAAATTGGACTTCATCAAAATTTAAAACTTTTGCGCATCAAAGGACATTATCAAGAAAATAAAAATACAGTCCACAGAATGGGAGAAAATATTTTTCAGTCATGTATCTGATCAGAGCTTAATATCCAAAATATTTAAAGAACGCCTGAAATTCAACAACATAAAGAAAAACAACTGAATTAAAAAATGACCAGAGGACTTGAAGAGACATGTCTCTAATGAAGTTACACAAATGGCCAATAAGCAATGGAGAAGAGACCTGTCATCCTTAATCATTAGAGAAGTGAAAATTGCAATGAGGGGTGAGTTAGGCTTACTATCTAAAACACCTTTTGGAATGCCTGCATCCCATATTGGAGTACCTGGATTCCTGTCCCCTTCCACTCCCAATTCCAGCTTCCTGCTAATGTACAACCTGGGAAGCAGCAGTAACGACACCTATTAGATTCTTGCCACCCATGTGGGAGACCTGCATTGAGTTCTTTGCTCCTGGCTTCAGCCTGGCCCAACCCCAGTTATTATGGGTATTTGGAAAATAAACCAGTGAATGGGAAATCTTTCTCTCCCTCCCTCTCCCTCTCTCTCTCCTTTTCAAATAAATAAAGGTTTTTTAAAAATTCAATGAAATACCATTTCGTACTTACTAAGATGACTGTAATAATGATCTTTTATAAATGCCAAATAACAAACGTTGGTGAATATTAGAACACTCATACATGGCTGGTCAAATATAAAATGATCCAATCATTGTAGAGAAACTTTAAAAATTTTCTCAAAACAGCCAAACATAGAAATATGACAAAGAAATTCCAATTCTAGGTAGATAACCCAAAAGAATTGAAAAAGGAAATCAGACAGATTCTTTTATATCAATGTTCACCACAACATTGTTCACAGTAGCCAAAATGTGAAAACAACCCAAGTATCCATCAACTGACAAATGGATAAGTGGAATGTGATAGATAAATACAACGGAATAGTATTTGGACATAAAAAGAAATGAAGTTCTGAAACATGTTATGCCATGGTTTAGAAATAGTTTGTGTTTCCCCCAGAGTTTCATGTATTGGAAAAGCTTGGTTCCCAAGTGGTGATGTGAAGATAGTGGCATCTTTAAGAGGTGGGGCCTACACGAGACTGTTAAGTCACTGAGGGCATGCCCTTGGAAAAGGATGACAATGGTTTTCATGGAACCCAGGTCTTTCTATGGCTTCCTGTCTCACCATGGGATCACTCTTCCATCAGCTCCCATTATGGTTCCACTGCAATGAGGCTCTTGCCAGAGAAAGAACCAATGGGGCAGCCTGATCTTGGAATTTCAATCTCCAAAATAGGAAGCTGAGTGAATCTCTTTTATTTATAAAGTACCTGGCCTTGGGTATATTATTATATTAACAAGAAATGGGCTAGTACATGCCACAACCTGGGTGCACCTTGAGAACATGCAAAGTGAAGTAAGACATACTATCTGATCCCACACATACGATGTACCTAGAATATGAGACACCCCATGGACTTCCTGTCATAGGAAGAAAACTATGCTTCTTAGATGCAGAGTTCACTTTGGATGGAAAGTTTTGAAAACATAATAGTAATGGTTACATAACAAGTGTGAATGTAATTAAGGCCACTGAACTATGCACTTCAAAAAATGATTAAAATGCCAGACTTCTGTTTTGTCTGTCTTACTACAATTATTTTTAAAAATGGCTTATTTGCAGAGACAGATTAAAAAATTGAGTGTGGGAACCGGTGCCGTGGCATAGCAAGTAAAGCCACTGCCTGCAGTGCCAGCATCCCATATGGGAACTGGTTCAAGTCCTGGCTACTCCTCTTCCAATCCAGCTCTCTGCTATGGCCTGGAAAAGCAGTAGAAGATGGCCTGCACCCGCATGGTAGACCCAGAAGAAGCTCCTGGTTCCTGGCTTTGGATTGACACAGCTCCAGCCGTTATGGTCAACTGGGGGTGGGGAGTGAACCAGCGAATGGAAGACCTCTCTCTGCCTCTCCTTCTCTCTGTGTAACTCTGACATTCAAATAAATAAATCTTTTAAAAAAAAGAAATTGATCGTGATAAGTTCATTGATGGTTTTACATACAAGAATAAGTGAAGTGGGGAAAGAATTAACTAATGGCCTGAAAAGAAAGACACCAAGCAAGCCTGATTAGGCGTTTTTCAGGTAAATAACATGCAAGAAGGGAACTAGAATCAGAGAAAACATGCAAAAAATTAGTAGATAAGACATGGTAAGTAAAGAGTTAAAAGTTGTGGGCCGATGCTGTGGTGTACTGGGCTAAGCCTCTGCCTGTGGCACCAGAATCCTATATAGGCACCGGTTCATGTCCGGCTGCTCCTCTTCTGATCAAGCTCTCTGCTGTGGCCTGGGAAAGCAATGGAAATGTTTGGGCCCCTGCACGCACATGGGAGACCTGGAAGAAGCTCCTGGCTCCTGACTTCAGATCAGCTCAGCTCCAGCTGTTGGGGCCCTCTGGGGAGTGAACCAGATGACAGAAGACTCCTCTCTCTCTTTCTTTTTTTTTCTCTCTCTCTCTTTCTCTCTCTCTGCCTCTCTCTGTAACTCTACCTCTTAAATAAATAAATAAAATCTTTATAAAAAAATAGTTAAAAGTGGTGACAGGGGCCAGTATTATGGTGCAGAGAGCTAAGCTGCTGCTTGTGACACCAGCATCCCATAAACAGAGTGCCAGTTTGAGTCTTAGATAATCCATTTCTGATCCAGCTTCCTGCTCGTGTGCCTGGGAAGGCAAAGAAAGATGGCCCAAGTACTTGGGCCTCTGCCACTCATGTGGGAGACCAAGACAGAGTTCCTGGCTCCTGGCCTCAGCCTGGCCCAGACCTGACTGTTGTGGCCATTTGGGAAGCGAACAAGCAGATAGAAGATCACTCTTGCTCTGTCTCTCTTTCTCTCCCTCTATTCCATAACTTTTTCAAAAATAAATGAATAAATAAATCTTTAAAAATAAGAAAAATGGTGACATGCAAGATGGCTTTTACATACATCTTAAATGTATTTAAGCCAATACTTTATTTATTTATTTATTTATTTATTTGACAGATAGAGTTAGATAGTGAGAGAGAGCCAGAGAGAAAGGTCTTCCTTCCGTTGGTTCACCCCCCAAAATGGCCGCCACGGCCGGAGCTACGCCGATCTGAAGCCAGGAGCCAGGTGCTTCCTTCTGGTCCCCTATGCGGGTGCAGAGGCCCAAGCACTTGGGCCATCCTCCACTGCTTTCCCGGTGACCTGGACTGGAAGAGGAGCAACCAGGACTAGAACCCAGCACCCATATGGAATGCAGGCGCTGCAGGCGGAGGATTAACCAAGTGAGCCATGGCTCCGGCCCCAAGCCAATACTTTTTAATTGGGAGATTTTATGTGAAAATATGAATTTCTGTCTTCCCGTGGAGGAGTTCCCTTGAAAGAAGCTTCCAGCAATATTAATTTGACAGCAAAATATGAATTTCCCAGCAAAAATCTGCCGAACCTTGGTGGTGTCTGTAGCCGTCAGCCAGAGCATTCACAGAACACCTGCCTGTGCATTTGCACTGGGCTTGGCTCATTTCCATTACTTACCTGGTGCTACATTCTGAATATTTCTTGCCCCCTAAAATTCACATGCTGAGCCCTTAACCCTCCAAGTGACAGTGTTAGGAGATGGAGGCTTTTAGGGGGCCATCAAATCCAAAGGGCAGAGCCTTCATGAAAGGTGTTCTTCTAAAAAAGGCCCCAGAGAGGTCCCTTGTCCCTTCCTCCATGTGAGGACATAGCAAGAAGGTGCCATGCGCCATCACCAGCCCCCGAATCTGCTGGTGCATTGATCTTGGACTCCTCAGCCTCCAAATCTGTGAGAAAGAAAATTCTGTTGTTTATAAGTCACCAGGTTTGTGATGCTTTTTATAGCAGTCTGAACAAACTAAGACATCTGGGCTCTGTGGTCTTTGATATTGGTACCTCCCCTGAAAATGGAGTTTTGATGTATAAGTACATAAACTAGATACCTAGATAGATGATGATGAAGATGATAGATAGATGTTGAGATAGATGGATAGATGAAATATGATATGGATATGATAGATATAGATAGATAATAAAAATGGAAGCATATATAGAAAAACACACAAACAATGCATAAATTATTCATGGAGATACAGGTTGGGCCCAGATCATGAGCACACTTTTAAATACCCACCTGTTTCTGACTGATATATAAACTAATTGCAATAAAAGGAGGACAGAACCAACATCCCCTGGGGCATTGTCTCCTTTACAAAGCACTATGCTGGAACTCTTGAGGGAGCAGGCAGCAGACATCGAAATATTTCACCAAGAGCAAGGTCAGAGGGGATCATATACCATCAGTGCTCGTGGAGGCAGGCTGGCTCTGGAATCCCATCTGGGACCATGCATGGGCTCCGCTGTTCACATAAGGAGTTAATGGACTAGAGAGCAGGGCTGCTTTCAAGAGAGATGTGACCAGATCAATCATGCAAGCAACAACACAGATGGCAAAGAGTCAATAAGAAGGGCATTTCAATTCCCTGGCCAAGGTCTGACAGAAAGAGGTTAGTGTGAATTTCTGATGAAAAGCCAGCCAGCAGGAAAGCCAAAAGTAAAAATAGAAATTCTTTTAACTTTTATGGGAACTTGGAAATGTATACTATATGCATGATTGTATTAACATTAGAATTAATAATAGATGTTTGCAGGAAACACTATATATTTCCAAACAACTCAACCATAGGGAATCTTAAGACTCTTTCATGCCATTGCCAGGTTGTTTTGTACTTCACTTACAATGAAAAAATCAATTCTAAAACTTTCGAGTACATTCAAAAGTTGCATTAAGGACTCAACACATTTAGCATTTACCAGTACGTCTATACCACTCTGTAATGGTCATGTATGCATCTGGGAATTTTTCAAAGCATTTAATATTGAAAACTAAAACTTCAAGTGATTCTTCATCAAGAATTTTTCCGTAACTCATTACCAATTAAAATCAACATTCAAAACAGTTACAGCTTTGCAGCAATAGCAAATTATGATCAGAAATTATGATCCCATTGTTTATCCTTTCTGCCTCTGAACACCTCTCTGGATGGGAGGATAGGATTCTTGAGAGCTAATTTTGGGGTACATATCCACACCTCTTTTACCACCTTGGTCACTGGAAAATCACAAAAGAGCTGTTCTTTTGATACATAGCTTACCATCTCCAGAAAGCCCTACTTGAGAGTCATAACCAGTAATTGGAAAGAGCCATACCTGAAACTCATATAGCTCATTAATTTATTTAACCAGAATTGGCTTAAATAACTAGTTACTTAGTATGCTCCTGGAAAAATGGGACATGGGCTAGCTCTTAGTCAGCTGTCCTAGTCAATTCAAACTGCTATACAAACATAGACTAAGTGGCTTATAAACACTAGAAATCCACTTCTCATAGTTCTGAAGTCCAAGTTCAGGCCAGCGCCAAGGCTCACTTGGCTAATCCTCTGCCTGCAGTGCTGGCACACCGGGTTCTAGTCCCAGTTGGGGTGCCAGATTCTGTCCCAGTTGCTCCTCTTCCAGTCCATCTCTCTGCTGTGGCCCGGGAAAGCAGTGGAGGATGGCCCAAGTGCTTGGGCCCTGCACCGGCATGGGAGACCAGGAGGAAGCACCTGGCTCCTGGCTTTGGATCGACACAGTGCACTGGCCATAGCGGCCGTTGGGGGGCTAACTCTGCCTGTCCAAAAAAAAAAAAAAAAATCCAAGTTCAGGGTGCTACATGGTTGGGTTTTGGTGAGGGCCCTCTTTCAATTTACAGATGGCTGTCTTCTCATGTCCACACATGGCATGGGGGAAGGCACCAAGGAGTTCTCTGAAGTTTCTTTTTTGAGAAAACTCATCCTATTCAAAAAAGCTCCAGCTTCAGGACAGAATCACCTCCAAAAGGCCCCTTCTCTGCTTATTTTACTTTATCATTTTTTTAAAGATGTATTGATTTATTTGAAAGTCAGAGTTGCACAGAGAGCGGAAAAGATGGAGGCGGTGGGGGGGAGGAGGGAAGATATCCCATCTGCTCGTTCACTCTCCAAATAGCCACAAAGGCCCGGGGCTAAGCCAGACTAAAGCCATGAGCCATGAGTCTCTTCCAGGTCTCCTATGTGGGTGCAGGGGCCCAAGGACTTGGACTAGCTTCTGTTGCTTTTCCAAGCACATTAGTAGGGAGCTGAATTGGAAGTGAAGCAGCCGGGACTCAAACCAGCACACATACGGAATGCATTCATTGTAGGCTATGGCTTTATCTGCTACGCCACAGCACCAGCCCCACGACCTCTTCTGTTAACACCATTACCTTGGGGATTAGAACTTCAATATGTGAATTTTGGTGGGCACAAACATTCAGAACATTGTATCAGTTATGATCACAATCGTGCTGCATCAGAAAATCACCTTGCAGTCAAGAACAAGCTCATGTTCCACCGGCCTGCAGGTGATTACGCTGTGGCTGACAGGTCAAGGACAAGTGAATGGATGTGCTGCCGATGAGGGTCTACCTGGGCTGGGCACCAGGCTGAAGGTTGGGCTCAGGTCTGTCTACACGTTTGTCCTGCAGCCAAGGATAAAACGGCAGCAGCTACAGAGGATGCTGGTTTTGTGACAGATCATCTGTGGCCAAGAAACATGCCAAACCATCCAAGCACACGTGAAGCCCTCTGCACACATACGACATTAGCCAAAGTGAATGGTGCCCACACCCAAAGTCAGTGTCCTGAGGAAATAAATCCTTCATGGGCAGGGGAGGTGAGGAAGTATGTGCTGAACAATATACCAATATATCCTTTATATAACAATATATACCTTTTGAAGTGCAAAAGGAGGAGAGGCAGGGTAGGGGTCTAGACTGACAATGATAAGAGGATTCTGGGTAGGTGAGGGACAGCAGAAAGGTGTTTAATGTCAGAGGAGGCTTACTTAAGCCAAGAGTGCTCTTTGGTTAACTAACACTGTCACATAGAAACACAGTCACTCATGCATGTTATCTAATAGCCACACTGCTATCCAGTGAAACCCACTTATGTAGAATAAATTGCTCTATTCAGAATCTTGGTTTTAGAGGCCACTGGAAGAGTCACGATTCCCAGGTTACAGCACTAGGCCTGACTTCTTGCTTAAATTCCAAAGCCATGAGTGCAGTGGCCTACCATTCTCATATAATAGGTATCGGAAACTAATCTATGCATACACACTCTCTCCATTTCCTCCTTACTCTCTCATTCTCACATCCTGCCCATCTTAGAAAAATGCAACCCTATGCTTGTAGCTGCCCAGTCTAAAGGTTTTCAGAAAATGGAGCTTCCTGAAAATTAAGGCAATCAGCACAGCAAGGGGCTGGTGAACAAGGCTGAAGAAACTGCTCTGCTAATGGACCTCTTTCAAAACAGGCGAGAGGGAGGGACAGAAAAGGGAAGAAAGAAACCAGAATCCAGTCCTGCAGATGCTGGAGGTGCGCTCAAAGGGGTCAAGAGCAACCTAGATACCCGTGCCAGATCCTTCCCTCTATGACAGCTTTTAATGCTGTGTCATGAAATATTTATCTGCAAAGCAAACACTGTATTTAGATCCAGTCCATGCAAACACTGTCTCTTAGGTTACTGTTTGATTTTCTCCTAGAAGAGGCCCCTGTTTGTGAAGACAGAACAGGAAACAGGATTCTTTCTCAGTAAGAGAAAATGAATGAAAATAATGGACCTTCAACACTTCTGAGAATTAAATTCTGTGTCCTAGAAACCATTGCTAATTAAGCAGCCACTTCTAACTCACTGCACACCTTTGAGTAGAAGACCTGACACTTTGCCTCAGATTTCATTATTTGCATGCTCCTATGGCCTATTCTTTGGTGTCAATTTTGTCTCTAGGCATTGGCATAGTTGAGGTTATTTTTTAAAAGGATGTGAATAATGAAAGCTTCTTATACCGAGGTACATGCACAGAATGAGTTGACCACTATAGTATCCTAATAAATTTGTAGAAGTCCTAATAGGCACAAGAGCTCATTTTTTAAAACTCTGACATTATTTTGCAGTGTTTTACAGTTTAGAGGGCACCTTGTCACACTGTTGTTTCATTTAGTCCATACAGCAGTCCTGGGAGAAGCTAATTTTATTCAGGCTTTGAAGATGAAGTTCCAGAGAAATGAACTAACATGCTCAAAGCCACAGCCGGTACACAGCAGAGCCAAAACGTGAACCCATGGTAGCTCAGCTCTTCCTTCAATCCATCCCAACTCTTGCCATCTCCTCCTGCCTGGGCAACCTAACTTAAGGGAGGGCCAAGGCTGTCTTCATCCATGAGAATTAAACAACAATAAACAACACTGGGAAGCATCTTCCCCCTGCTCATCCCCTATTGCAGGAACTTAGAGAGCAGAGACCAAGCCCGCTAAGAGGATGCACCCGGAGCCACGAGTCATCTTGGGATTCCCAAGGCCAGGCCAGCGCCAGGACCAGGGCCTGAGGGAAGAGATGAGAATATGTCGCCCCGGATGTGCTGCTCTGCCATCTTGACTACTTGGAGCTAAAGGCACTTGAAAAACAGCAGATGCAAAAAGATCACTGTGACCCTCCTCTGTTTCTTAAATCAGGAGACACCACTTCCATGCGGCAATGTCCCCTACACCAGAAGGAAAGTGTCACTTTCAGCACTGAGGACAGAAGTTGAGGCGGAAAGAAGTCCGTGCAGACTTGGCTAAAATAACCCGTGTGTCTTCAGCCCCCCCTCCCCCCCCCACGTTCAGGTAACTTTTCACAACTCACTCCTTTTTGTCCAATCCAGAAGGTAAATGTTGAGCTCTAGGTCTTTGGGTCTTCATTTCCTTATGTTAAACTTGTGTTAAGTAATGTTGTATGCTTTCCTCCTTTGGATCTATGTCTATTTCATTCTCAGGTCCAACCAAAAACCCCTACAAGGACAGAGGTAAAATTTTGCCTCTCCTGCATGGGTGAAGATACTGGGGGCAGAAGCCCAGTGCAGGCCATAAGAGGTGCACAATTTGCAAAGTTGTACATACAGGTGTTTAATAAACCCACAAAGGCATGTACTGGTATACGGGAATACAAGGCCGCTTAAAAAAATTCATGGGGAAAATGGAATTAAAAGATAAGTTTGGGGGCTGGTGCTGAGGCACAGTAGGTTAATCCTCTGCCTGCAGTGCTGGCATCCCATATGGGTGCCGATTCTAGTCCTGGCTGCTCTTCTTCCTATCCAGTTCTCTGCTATGGCCTGGGAAAGCAATGGAAGATGGACCAAATGCTTGGGCCCCTGCACCTGCATGGGAAATCCAGAAGAAGCTCCTGACTCCGGACTTCAGATTGGCTTAGCTCCAGCCATTGTGGCCATTTGGGGAGTGAACCAGTGGATGGAAAACCTTTCACTCAGTCTGTAACTCTACCTCTCAAATAAATAAATAAAAACTTAAAAAAAAAGATAAGTTTGGGCAGGCATCTGGCACACAGTGAAGAAGCTGCTTGGAATGCCCACATCTCGTGCTGGATTGCCTAGGTTTGAGTCCCAGATCTGCTCCCAAATCCAGCTTCCTAAGGTGTATCCTGTGAAGCACCAACGATGGTTCAAGTACCTGGATATCTGCCACCTACATAGGAGTAGACAGAGGAAAAAGGACATTTTAGAGGAGAATGCAAAGAAAAACAAGAGCAGCTGTTCACACGTTGCCAGAAGAAATCCCAAGGTGATGTTTGAAAACCTGGGGTTTTTTCACCAAGAACTGGGTACCCATTCTAAAGCAGTAAGTTAAATAATGTAAATGCCTGTTATGATTCAGTGCTGTTCTCAGATTTTTGCAAAAGACAACAAAACGAACTTCAGAGATTTTTCACAAATATAATAGAAATATGACTGGTTTTCAGATAGAGCTATTCCAGTGGAGCTTTTTTGGCTGCAGAGACATTTGGAAGTTGCTAGAATTCAGCACCCCCAAAATACAGACAGTATTGTAATTTCCAGAATTTTTCATGACAATCTACCAAACTTAAATTTATCATTCTATATATATATATATATATATATATATATATATGTTTTCTTCACATGAAAGGTTTTTTTTTTTTTTTTTTTTTTTTTTTTTTTTTTTTGACAGGCAGAGTGGACAGTGAGAGAGAGACAGAGAGAAAGGTCTTCCTTTTGCCGTTGGTTCACCCTCCAATGGCCGCCGCGGTAGGCGCGCTGCGGCCGGTGCACCGTGCTGATCAGATGGCAGGAGCCAGGTGCTTCTCCTGGTCTCCCATGGGGTGCAGGGCCCAAGCACTTGGGCCAACCTCCACTGCACTCCCTGGCCACAGCAGAGAGCTGGCCTGGAAGAGGGGCAACTGGGATAGAATCCGGTGCCCCGACCGGGACTAGAACCCGGTGTGCCGGCGCCGCAAGGCAGAGGATTAGCCTAGTGAGCCACGGCGCTGGCCCGCGTGAAAGTATTTTTAAAAAGCAAAGTTAATGTTTTTGATCAACTGTGGTTGAATGTCCCAACCAAGTAGAAACTGGCTTAGACTGACTGGAATAATTTCAAGCAGTTACTGTAAATGAAACTAAGTTCTAATTAAAATAGAGACTCCATTAAAATAGAGAGTGTTCTAATTAAAATAGAGACTCCATTAAAATAGAGACTGTTACTTGTGAATCCTAAATGCCACTGAATGCTATGAAAATAAAATAGAATGACACAGAAAAAACTGAAAACAAATGACTGAAAAAAGATACATCAAAGAAGTGCTACAGAAAAGAAAGTAAATGAGGTAATTTTTTCTTTTTTTTCTGGACAGGCAGAGTGGATAGTGAGAGAGAGACAGAGAGAAAGGTCTTCCTTTTTGCCATTGGTTCACCTTCCAATGGCCGCCGCAGCCAGCACTTCATGCTGATCCGAAGCCAGGAGCCAGGTGCTTCTCCTGGTCTCCCATGCGGGTGCAGGGCCCAAGCACTTGGGCCATCCTCCACTGCACTCCCGGGCCATAGCAGAGAGCTGGCCTGGAAGAGGGGCAACCAGGACAGAATCCAGCGCCCCAACCAGCACCAGAACCTGGTGTGCCGGCGCTGAAAGGTGGAGGATTAGCCTGTTAAGCCATGGCACTGGCCGGTAATATTAATAGTAATGAAATTCAAGACCAGAAATATTAAATGAGTGAACAAGGAACCTATTCTGAGGGACCATATAGTTTCCTCTACCTAGTAAGATGACTGTGAACTTTTACAACTGTTAGAAATATAAAACAATAAATGAAAACACATTTTAATATACCCCTATCAGTAATCAACAAATAATTTAATAATTACATCACAACAAAAATGTGTTTTGAGTGAATAACATGATATAAGCTTAGCTATATATAGATGGATGAGTGAATACATAGATACACACTTATATAAATAATTCATAACTAGCTAGGTAGATAGATACCTAGAGACACAGATACCACTTATAGTAGAAGACAGGTAGACAGATTGACGAAAAATAGATAGATAAAAGAGATGATAGACAGATGATAGAAACTCATGTATAGTAGATAGAAACTCATAGACAGTAAATAAGGTAGGCATTTTTACGCAAAAATCCACCACCTTGCTAAAATTCCTGCTAAGTTAGTCCCATTTACAAAATAGACAAAACACCTCTTACATAAATCAGTGTGATTTAAGAAGCTATCAGAGGAACTGTATTTTGTTGGTGTTATTTAAATCAACTTTTATTAAGGATCAGTTAATGCTACAGTGATTAAACATTCCAGGTGTTAAAACTTCAAGTGAAGTCAACATCACTCTGAAGCAGTTCTTCGAGTCTACATTCAGCCTTGTCAACTGGGATTTATGCACATTCTCCCTGATTTTTATCTTCTCACTTTTTATGTCTTCTTTTTTTTTTCCCCCAAAGATTTTATTTATTTCTTTGAGAGGTAGAGTTACAGACAGTGAGAGGGAGAGACAGAGAGAAAGGTCTTCCCTCCGCTGGTTCACTCCCCAGATGGCCACAATGGTCAGAGCTGCGCCAATCCAAAGCCAGGAGCCAGGTGCTTCTTCCCAGTCTCCCATGTGGGTGCTGGGGCCCAAGCATTTGGGCCATCTTCCACTGCTTTCCCAGACCACAGCAGAGAGCTGGGTTGGAAGAGGAGCAGCCGGGACCAGAACTGGTGCCCACATGTGATGCTGGCGCCGCAGGCAGAGGATTAACCTACTGCACCATGGCACTGGCCCTCTTTTTTTTTTTTTTTTTTTAAGATTTATTTATTTGAAAGGCAGAGTTACACAGAGGCAGAGAGAAAGGGGGAGAGGGAGAGAGTCTTCCATACACTGGTTCACTCCCCTGATGGCCACAACTGCTGGAGCTGTGCCTCTGAAGCCAGGAGACAGGAGCTTCTTCCAGGTCTCCCACACGGGTGCAGGGGCCCAAGGACTTGGACCATCTTCCACTGCTTTCCCAGGCCATAGCAGAGAGCTGGATCGGAAGTGGAACAGCTGGAATTCAAACCAGAACCCATATGGGATGCCAGCACTGCAGGCGGTGGCTTTACTTGTTACGTCACAGTGCCGGCCCCTTACCTCTTTTTTTTTTTTTTTGACAGGCAGAGTTAGTGAGAGAGAGACAGAGAGAAAGGTCTTCCTTCCGTTGGTTCATCCCCCATATGGCCACTACGGCCGGCACGCTGCACCGATCCGAAGCCAGGAGCCAGGCTTCCTCCTGGTCTTCCATGCCGGTGCAGGGCCCAAGCACTTGGGCCATCCTCCACTGCTTTCCCAGGCCACAACAGAGAGCTGGACTGGAAGAGGAGCAACTGGGACAGAATCCGGCACCCCGATGGGGACTAGAACCCAGGGTGCCGATGCCTCAGGCAGAGGATTAGCCTAGTGAGCTGTGGCGCCAGCCCCCTTACCTCTTCTTAACAGGTGCCTGAGAACATATAATAGTTTTATTGAGGAAGCTGAGGCTTTACCCTTAAATGTGTATGTGTGTATGTACACGTATCTCTGTGCAGATCTCCATGACATTTGTCTGGCTTGAGAGGCAAAACTTGGAAAACGTGACAATAAGGAATAAAGGTATTGAAAGGAGAAATACAAAAAGGAACAGCTTAGGAAGAGAAGCTGCACTGGGAGAGGGAACGCTGTGTGTCCAGTTTGGAACTTGCCAGAGTGATGGAAAGACAAACAAGCGGAGAGGTCCACTGGTGACTTGCAAAGAGAAGACTGGCATGAGTTTCTGTAAAGGACCAAATCATAGCCCTACAAGTCTAACAGACTGAAGGTGTGGCAGGGAATCAACTCACCAAGGAAAACAGAATGCCAAGGGAGAGAGCATAGGATAGCATCTCAAAGCATCCTAAAAAGGAGGAAAAATGCAAGGAGCCAACACAGGGATGTAAAAGAAATGCAGAAGGATCTTGGTAGCATCACTGAAGTCAACAGAATCTTGTCCTGTTTGTGTCCCTGAGTAGGTGTCTGTGACAACTGCTTCGTAAAGCAGAACAGATTATAAATAAAAGCCTGTGGGAAGGGACAGAAAACAACACATCGTTTTCAGTGTTCCTGGGTCTGTCTGGCCCTGCCCCTCCTCCAGCCTGCCCCCAGTCTCCACACGGTGGTTTGGGAATCTACTTCGTTCAGACTGGGGGAACACCCACACAGAAACTTCCCCTGGATGGCAAGAGCCAGCACAGAATGTCTTCCTCCTCCCCATACTGACTGCTGCTCGCCCCCTCTCTGCTCCAAACATAGGCTAGGAGATTACACCCTCTTTGTGTCAAGACAGCACACTGGCAATCATCTTACGGCACCCACATTCTTTTATTTACCCACAGTCTTCAGGATTTTATAAGGTGAAGATGGCCTTTGCAATCGTCATCCTGGATTTCTTCGTGCTCACCAACACCTCAACAATTCCACTCTTGTATTGTTTCTGTTGGTGAAACCAGTGCTCCCCAATTGCTGGGAAGCAAGCCTCCTTCAGGGTAAGGTGGGGAACACCACCTGCCCTCTTCCACAGTGTTTCCCTTGTCCGTGCCTTAGGGTTCCCACAGACTGATAGCAATTGCTTACTGCACAACCGCCGTGCAGCAGTAGAGACTCTTGATTTTTTTTTTTTTTTTTTTTGACAGGCAGAGTGGATAGTGAGAGAGAGAGACAGAGAGAAAGGTCTTCCTTTTTGCCGTTGGTTCACCCTCCAATGGCCGCTGCGGCCGGCGCATTGTGCTGATCTGAAGCCAGGAGCCAGGTGCTTCTCCTGGTCTCCCATGCAGGTGCAGGGCCCAAGCACTTGGGCCATCCTCCACTGCCTTCCCGGGCCATAGCAGAGAGCTGGCCTGGAAGAGGGGCAACCGGGACAGAATCTGGAGCCCCGACCGGGACTACAACCCAGTGTGCCGGCGCCGCAAGGCAGAGGATTTGCCTGTTAAGCCACAGCGCCGGCCAAGAGACTCTTGATCTTGAAGAGCACAGAAGATGCTGACGTCACTAAAAATTTAGTAACTGCACTATAAATGTTCTGCATGACCATTATATTTATCTTTCTGTGAATCGATTATATTGAAGATGAACTTCCTAAGGCTAATCATTCATTTTATTTATTTAAAATGTGTGAGATATACATTCAGACGGAAACAGGGATAAAACACACACACAGTTTGAAGAATAATGATGAAAATAAACATCCAGGTGCAGAAACGGAACATGATCCTCACCCCTGAAGCTCCGTACCCTTCCCTGGGCCCATCTTGTCTCCCCAGAGAGAAATATTTGTGATAATCATTTCTTTGTTTTTCATTATAGTTATACTACTTCTGCATGTATCCTAAATGTATTACTGAGTTTTGCCAGTTTTTGAACTTTATATAAGTGGAAATACACTCTATTTATTCTTTGGCTGACTTGCTTTTTTCACCCAACACAGCAATTCAGCATGATTTCATACACAGTGATCATTTGGGTTATTTTTCATTCCTGTATCATAATTCACAGTATGACTATAACAAACTGTCTATTCTATTATTGACATGTTTGGGTTACATACTGGATTTAGCTATTACAAAAATGCACATGTACAGATTCTATGGAATTGCAGAGTCATAGCAAATGTGTCTTCAATTTTACCACATGCTAGTCTCCCAAAGTGATCATTTAAATCTAAGCTATCACCAGTATATAAGGCTTCTCTTTGCTTCACCCTTGTTAAAACTTATTACTAGGGCCGGTGCTGTGGCGTAGCAGATAAAGCCTCTGTATGCAGTATGGCATCCCATATGGGCGCCAGTTCAAGTCCTGGCTGCTCCACTTCCAATCCAGCTCTCTGCTATGGCCTGGAAAAGCAGTAGAAGATGGCCTAAGTCCTTGGGCCCCTGCACTCGTGTGGGAGACCTGGAAGAAGCTCCTGGCTCCTGGCTTCGTATTGGCACAGCTCCAGACATTGCAGCCAATTGGGGAGTGAAGACCAGTGGAGGGAAGACCTCTCTCTCTCTGCCTCTTCTTCCCTCTGTGTGTAAATCTTTCAAATAATAAATCTTTTTTAAAAAACTTTATTACTGTGGGACTGTTTTCTTTGATGTGGTGGGTACCTAATAGTAGTGCACTAAGATTTTTATGTTCATTTCATTTTTTTTTTTTTTGACAGAATTAGACAGTGAGAGAGAGAGACAGAGAGAAAGGTCTTCCTGCCATTGGCTCACTCACCAGATGGCCGCCATGGCCAGTGCTGTGCTGACCCAAAGCCAGGAGCCAGGTGCTTCCTCCTGGTCTCCCACGCGAGTGCAGGGCCCAAGCACCTGGGCCATCCTCCACTGCTCTCCTGGGCCACAGCAGAGAGCTGGACTGGAAGAGGAGCAACCGGGACTAGAATCCGGCGCTCATATGGGATACCGGTGCCACAGGAGGACGATTAACCAAGTGAGCCACGTGCCGGCCCCTTTATGTTTTCTATGGTTAGGAATAAGGATATTGGTATTTTCCCATATTACTCATTTGCATTTCCTCTTTGGTGATGTGCCTATTTAAGTCATTTGTCCATTTTTAAGAATAGACTATTACTTATTGATTTATAGATGTTCCTTATATATTCTGGGTACTAACTGTTGTATGTTTTGCTAACTTTTCCCACACTATGATCTGTCTTTTCCACTCACTTTGTGGTGTTGTTTGGTAAATAAAAGTCCTTAAATTTTTAGTTGAATTTTTTTATCTTTTCCTTTATGGCTAAAAGACTTCTTGGCTCCAACCAAAGTCATAAAGATGTTTTCTCAGGCAGGTAACTCATCTGAAATTCTTAGAGCTAAACTTTTATTAAGCTTATTTATTTGAGAGGCAGTGACAAAGATAGACAGCCAGACCAAGAAAGCTCCCATCTAGTGGTTCACTCCCCAAATGCCTGCAACACCTAGGGCTGGGCCAGGCTGAACTGAGAGCTGGAAACTCAGTCCAGGTCTCCCGTTATGTGTGGTAGAGGTTCAATTACTTGAGTCATCAGCAGTGCCTCTCAGGGTCTGCATTAGCAGGAAGCTGGAGTCAGAGTGGAACTGGGACTCAAATCCAGGTACTCTGATAAGGGACATGGGCGTTCTAACTGGCATCTTAGCCACTATGCCAAATACCCACCCCAGACTTTTTCAGATGTTGGAAACATACCATGGAACATTACAACATGTATTATATTTCTCAATACAGTCAGATGTTTATCAATTTTATGTCTTTCCCAAAAATTAACTTTTGGGTTTTTTTTTTTTTTTTAACCTTACATATCACGTTGTGTAAGTGAATTGGTGTCAGACACAACAGAACAAAACACTGGCTTATCTACTTATTTCTGTAGTGTGAACACTCCCATCATGGGTGATTTCTAGCAAGCACCTTGAGTTATTTGATCACAGAACTGGAAAGAAGAGTGCAGAGTAGGTTCTCCCATGTCAGTGCAGGCTCCAGCAAACAATGCTTTGTTTCCCATTTCATTAATTTTGCTCTTATTATTTCCATCCTACTTTCCATAGTCTTATTTTCTCTCCCTTTCTGTTTCTTAAGTCACAACTTTTCCGTCTCTTCTCTAACAACTAAGTTTCCCTTATAGCTATGAATGTCCCTGAGTACAACTTTAGCTGCATTCCACAGGTAGAATTTTTGTAATTTATTGTTCATTCAAAATATTTTCCTATTAGCATTAACTATATTTTCATAGCTTATTGACTTCTAGCATAAATACACTGTAGTAAAAATAAATGTGGTGAATAATTTCGATGTTTAAAATTTGTTGAGAATTGTATAGCTAAGTATGTGGTTAATACTGGTAATGTGTCATGTTTGTTTTAAAAAATGTATCCTTCAATGTTGGTTGTGTTGTTCTATATATGCTTATTATATTTGTAAATGATGTTATTCAAGCTTTCTATACCTTTGTTTTTTCTTGCTTATCATAACAATTAGTAGAAAGGCTGTTAAAATCACCAATATGATGATGGATTTTTCTTTGTAATTCTAATTTCATTTCACATATATTTACCATTAGGTATATTCAAATTTAAATTTAAATCCATTTATTTTTCCAACTCAAAAATCCTCTAGGACTGTTTCCTTTCATCCCTTCTCAACCTCCCCTCAGTTATAATTAAAAGATAATATCTTTATATAAACTGACCTCAATGGCCGTAGCGCAGTAACAGTGGGGGCTTGGATAAAGCTAACGTAATCTTCCACTGGAGTCCACTGACTGCTGTGGAAACACTCCCCATATTGTAGAACCTAAGCGTCCCCTGGAACACCCGCCTATGCGGAGTTTGGAAAGGACTACACACCAGCACGGAGCAGAGCAGTAAACCGCTGGAGAGCCATACAAGCAGGTGGAGGGAACCTAAACCCGACCAGACGAAGCAGCAGGTGGCACGTTAGGACCCGAGCCAGCGACGGACTTCTATCCGTACTCGCTTTTCAATAGGTTCTGCTGAGGCGTGAACAAACAACGCCCTCTTGAAACACCTCAAGCAGTTTTCCTTCCTTTGAAAACTACGCCGGCGTTTGGGATAACAAAGTCACAGGTGAGCTCAAAACAGTACTATTTCTTTCCCCCACAACAGTGTGTACGCCCCCGTGTGCGGGGGCGGCTCAGCTTCTTTCGGGGCACGTTTCGTTCGTGACAGCCCTGCAACGCTCCGTGCACCTCTCCTACCCTCGCCTGGGCTGGCAGCGCTCGCACGCTGAGACTTGCTGATGGTTTGGGGCGAGACACGAGGATTTACATTCTCCAAAGGGGCACAATCCTTTAAAGTTGTGATAAACTGAGGGGAAGGGATACCAGGACTTTAAGGCCAAGGCGGCACTGAGCAGTGACGGCTTCTCAACCTCCTCCTACCTTCAAGACCCAGGGACCACCTCCACCCCGCGGCCGGCCGGAAGTCACCTCCACCTGGTACCGTCGCGGAAGCGGAAGTCCCGCCCTCCCTGAAAAAGCGAACGGCAGCCCGGAAGGGTCAATAGGAGCCTGGCTGTTTCGCTGCGTGCCTTCGCTTTTTGTGGTTTTTTGTCTTGGTGGTGGTGGTGGTGGTGAGGTCTACGGTGCCGCGTGATCCCGAGCCAGTTGGCACCGCGCCCTCCTCCGCTGGTTGTTGGGCTGCTTGACCCTCTCCTCCTGTGGGCGCCGAAGGGAAGCCAGACCCGGGCGGGCGGAGAGGTCAGCTTGCTGGCGGGCCCGGGCGGGGCGCGTGGAGTGTGGCCCCGGGCGTCCCTTCCCTCCCTCCGAGCCGCAGGCTGTGTGTCTGCAGAACGCGGTAGTGCTCGTGCTGCTGCTTAGTGTGTGTCCCCGCACACGTTTGTAAAATGGACCCTGCTAGCCCGGTTTTAGCGACGAGGAAACAGGCCCGGAGAGAATACGCGAGCTGCCCGGGAGAGCGGCAGACCGGCGCGGGCCCGCTTCCAACGCGGCTTCCCCGAATCCGTTGTGACCCTGACACTCGCCGGTCACTGCCTTCCCCTGCTGGGCGCGTGGTCACCCCGAGCAGGGTGGGACCGAGCCCGAGAAGGACTTGGTGCGGTGTGTGTTGCGGGGGATCTCTGGTCCCGTCCCGCAGCCACGGGCGTCAGTTGCTTCATTCCAATTCCGAGGCATAACTTAAACAAAAAGGGAGCAGGAGGGAATGGCGGTCTTTTTCTCCCCGTGTCTTTCCTTCACATCACAAGTCTGTTGTGCGTGTGGAATGTTTTGTCCGACAGCTTGCTCCCAGGAGGAATGGCGGCCCCGACTATGAAGGAAAGGCAGGCTTGCTGGGGAGCCCGCGATGAGTACTGGAAGTGTTTAGATGAGCACACGGAGGACGCGTCTCAGTGCAAGAAGTTAAGGAGCTCGTTTGAATCCAGCTGTCCGCAACAGTGGGTAAGTCACACTTGCACTGCTAACACACACGGAGCTCCCAGTGTGTGTGGTGGGCTCGGAGCCCCAGCGCTGCCTGCTGGACAGTGCCTTCCAGGAGCAATGGTTATTGCCTCAGGCTTGTTTTACAGCAGGCTGGCACCTTGAAGGTTATCGCAAATCAAACAAACTTAGGAACCATAACCAAAAAACTCCAGCCTGCTTCTGAAAGGTTAGTGCTTCCTCCTAGCCTTGGGCAGGAGTCGTCCAGTGTATTAGGTTAGCGCTGTTGTCAGAAATAAAGCGTTGCCAGTTGGTCTCCCAGAATCATGTCGTTGTAGACCCAAAATATAAAGAAAGGATTGGCCAGGAGAAATGAAAGGTTCCTGTGGTGGATCTGCATCCGTGACAGGCATCCATGTTTTGCCCGCCCTTAGTGTGGGGGGATCAGAAGAGGGAGCTGATGGTACTGAGGTTGGTAAGTGGTCCTACGTGGGAAGTGCTGTGGTGGTCACAAGCGCCGCTGTCATGTGGCAGTGTGTGACGCTCAGCGTGGTGAGGAGGCTGCTCATCCAGTCACCCAGTGCTTTTGTGCCTGTTCTGCCTGGAGCGGTGGCAACACCAAGATCCATCACACTTTTCCAGGAATTCCTGCCTCCGAGGGTCTTCCAGTCACACCCTGACAGCAGCCAGTACCCATCCACAGGGGTCGATCCATCCCCGAGACGGAACCTGGCACGCGCACAAAGCCTGCAGTTCACTCTTGCTGGGAAAGTGATTTAAAAGGCAACCTCCCAGAAAAGCAGTGAAATCCAAGGGTGCTAACAAACAACCGTCCAGACACAGCCAGGGTCCTCAGTGGACACAGACACACGCAGGCACAGCTGTTCTGCCTTCTCAGGCATGAACTCTGCTGGCGTGAGGGCAGAGGGAATTTGGAGCAGCGAGGCCAGACAGGATCCCACCTAAGATGGTATCAGAGTGGCAGAATAAGAGAAGGGCACTCTGTGAGCAAAGGCAGGGGAGCGACAGGTGCCCAGGGCAGGTGCAACGGGACTAGCGTTCAGGGCCTCAGTGTATCAGGATCCGTAGGAGGGACTGCATGTAGGAACCTGCCCTCACTGAATTCTCACGATAACTTTGTGAGGTCAGTGTCATTTTCTGAGTGACTTATTCAATGTCATGCCTAAGTCAGGACCCCAGAGCTGGCTGTGCTGCCACGATTTCCTGTGTAACAGAGAAGCTGTCTGCACTGTCCTACAGTGTGGCCACCAACCCCACGTGACCCCTGAGCACCTAACGCTCCTGAAATTCTTAAGTGGGTCAGTCAGTCCCCTGAGGCCATGAGGGAAACCAAACGAAAGGTGTGGGGAGGTGGAGGTCATTTTGGTGGGCTGAGCTGGGGGTGAATGCAGTGTGTAGAAATTGCTTTACATGAACTCTTCCTCTGTAAAACCTGCACCATGCAACCTGTCATGGGATTGTCGTAAAGGTTAAATGTTTCACTTGAAAACCTGGACTCTGATTGGATTAGATGCGAATTAGCAGAGAAATGTTATACATCTGTGGTTTTAATTTTTTTTTAATTTATTTGACAGGTAGAGTTATAGACAGAGACAGAGAGAAAGGTCTTCCTTCTGTTGGTTCACTCCCCAAATGACCACTACAGCCAGCGCTGCGCCTATCCAAAGCCAGGAGCCAGGTGCTTCTCCTGGTCTCCTATGCGGGTGCAGGGGCCCAAGCACTTGGGCCATCTTCCACTGCCCTCCCAGGCCACAGCAGAGAGCTGGACCGGAAGAGGAGCAGCCAGGACTAGAACCTGGCGCCCATATGGGATGCTGGCGCCGCAGGTGGAGGATTAACCAAGTGAGCCACTGCGCCGGCCCCTGTGGTTTTAATTTTAGATGGATACATTGAGAGCAACTCCTGGCTTGTTTTATGTTTTTAAAGATGTATTTATTTATATGAAAGGGAGGGAGGGAGAGGTTTTCCATCTGCTGGTTCATTCTCTGAGTGGCCACAATAGTCAGGGCTGAGCCAGGCTGAAGCCAGGAGCCAAGAGCTTCATCTGGGTCTCTCCAGGGGCAGCAGAGGCCTGAGCACTTGGGCCATCTGCTGCTGCTTTTCCCAGGCCATTAGCAGGGAGCTGGATCGAAAGTGGAGCAGATGGGACATGAACCCGTGCCCATATGGGATGTTGGTGTCACAAGTGACGGTTTCACTGGTTGTGCCACAACCCCAGCCCCTACAATACCTGGTTTAAGAAGGGGGGGGGGGGGGGGGAGAGGCGGTGCTGTGGTTCACTGGGTTAATCCTCTGCCTGTGGTGCCATCATCCCATATGGGCACCAGGTTCTAGTCCCGGTTGCTCCCCTTCCTGTCCAGCTCTCTGCTGTGGCCTGGGAGAGCAGTGGAGGATGGCCCAAGTGCTTGGGCCCTGCACCCACATGGGAGACCAGGAGGAAGCACCTGGCTCCTGGCTTCAGATTGGTGCAGCGCTGGCTGTGGCGGCCATTTGGGGAGTGAACCAACGGAAGGAAGACCTTTCTCTCTGTCTGTCTGTCTGTCTCTCTCTCTCTCTCTCTCTCACTGTCTATAGCTGTCAAATAATTAAAAAAAAAAAAAGCCAAAAAAAGAAGTAGGTGGAAGAGGCCAGTGCTGTGGTATAGCAAGTAAAGTCGCAACCCGCTTCGCCACAGCACCAGCACTGGCATCCCATATCGGCGTCGGTTCATGTCCCAGCTGCTCCACTTTCCATCCAGCTCCCCGCTAATGGCCTGGGAAAAGCAGCAGAAGATGGCCCAGGTGTTTGGTCCCTTGCACCCACATGGGAAACCTTGAAGAAGCTCCTGGCACCTGGCTTTGGATCTGCTAGCTCCAGCCATTGCGGCCATTTGGAGAGTGAACCAGTGGATGGAAGAGACCTTTCTCTCTGCTCTCCCTCTCTCTAAATAAGTAAATCTTTTAAGAAAAAAAAAAAAAGTAGATGGAAAATGTCATCGAACATGAGTCTTTTCTGACCTTGTGGGCCCATGGCCACCCCGAGCTGGGTGGGGTCAGGGCTGATGATGCTGAGCTTAGCCATGTCCCACCCCTATACATCCCCATATTGTTTTGTTACTCACTGTGAGACCTGTGTTTGTCAGCCTGTCTGTGACTTTCCACTCAGGTTACACATCAGAATCATTGGGACATTCTACCAAACATCATGTCCCAGCTTTTACATCAGGGCTGGTGAATTTCTAGAAATGGAACCACAGCTTCCTATATAGGGACCTTGGCTCCACAAGTGATTCTGGTGGGTAACCCGAGCCTGGAAGTTGCCATCCTAACCCCTCTTGTTTTTCTTCAACCCAATGGCTCGTAGAGTCTCCCCCTTCCCTGCTTCCAAGGGTAACTTCTCTTCACTGTGCCATAAAGGATTTAACAGCCAGCAGGTTGGTTTGATTATCCTCTCTCTCCCCTTCTTGGGCAAGCTGAGTGCCATGCCTCGTGGCCGACCGGTTCGTTGAGTTCAGGAGTAAGGGATAGAGACCATATCTGGCGTGCAGCCAGCTATTCTCATTGCTGCAGCATTCGAGAGTGACGCCTTTCCTGTTCGCACCATTCTCTTCAGCCCTGCTCTCTTGGGGCCGGCACTGTGGTACAGTGGGTTAAAGCCCCAGCTTGCAGTGCCGGCATCCCATATGGGCGGGCACCTGTTTGAGTCTCGGCTGCTCCACTTCCGATCCAGCTCTCTGCTATGGCCTGGGAAAGCCAGGGAGACCTGGAAGATGCTCCTTGCTTCGGATAAGTTGCGGTCATTTGGGGAGTGAACCAGCAGAATAGAAGACTTCTCTCTCTCTCTCTCTCACTCTCTCTCTCTCACTCTGTCTTTCAAATAAATAAAAATAAATCTTTAAAAAAAGAATAGTTACAGGAAGAGGGGAAATGTTTCCAGAGGAGCCAAGTACTGGACAGGTTGGGAATGAAATGTTGGTGAGGCCCCTACATGGAGTTGCCTGCGAGGTAGATGCAACAGGAGATGCCAAATTATTAATTTGCCATAGAAATGTTAAAGACTTTACTTCATCATTCCATATCTTTTATATAACATCCATCCCAGCCCAGTCAGGCTAAGACCTCCAGGGAGAGACCTGTGGTCTGATGATGGAGTGTGTAGTTAGCAGGAAGACCATGCCCTAGAGGAACTGTGAACATCTCGCCAGAAAGAAAGAGTCACTGCAGGACTGAGGGGAAGGATGGAGTTAGGTAGAATTGAAGTGAAGCGGTGTTTGGTGGCCTCAGAGCAGAGAGCTGCAGATAAACAAGTCGTGGGCCCAGGGTGCTGTCTTCCTCGAAGTGAAAGACTGAGTGATGCAGTGACGCGTCAGAAATCCCTATTTGAAGTCCTGCCTTTGAGTTGCAGATCAAGGCTGCTTCTCAGTGTCAAAGCACTTCAGATCCTCTAGGCAGAAGTGGGCTGTTCATTCTCCCTGATAAAACTTCAAAGAGCAAATTTCTGATAGCCTATGATTTTAGAGAACAAGGTTTCCCAGTGAATGAGAAAGCAGCAGTCACTCTGGGAAGGGGTCCATGCGGACACCCCGGGGCCCTAGGATGCCTTGGGGGAGAAAGGTTTGCTTTGCTGCTGGCCTTATCTGTGCCTGCTATCCCAGCTGGATACAGGGCAGGACAGAAGCCCCACTGAAGTACATAAGAATTCAACCTTAAGAAAGGCTTTTAACAAAGAACTAGCGTTCTCTGGCCTGACAGTGCCATGTGTGGTGGTCTGCTTTGGCCGTCTCCGCAGAGCAGCTCAGACAGACGACTTTGTGCTTGGCACCTAGGCGTTTTTCCACTTTCTGTATTTTACTGTATCAGGATATGGCGCTTTAAGATTTTTAAAATTCCCTATGGGCAGGGGAGGCTGTAATTAAAAAATAAAGCCAGATAATTAACTGACTTAGTTTTTCCATCCATTCACTTATGGTTCATAAATACAATATTAAACTATGTGTCTGTTTCCTTGAATGCACGTGTCTGGATGAGACAGACTTGGTAAAAATGTCATGGCTGGTAAATTATAAAGTGTGTTGAAATTAAGAGTTGATAAGGAAAACAATCCTGTATCTTTTTGTTTGTATTTTCCTATTATTTATTGAGTACATTTTCATATATTTTTAATATTTTTTCACAGATTCAATGTAGTTCATAGATCAGTTCCAAGAATATAATTATGTTCCTTTCCTTCCTCCCCTCCTTCCCGTTTCCTTCTCCCCCTTCCTTTTAGTTTTTGAGATGACATTTTTAATTTCCATTGCAGTCAGTCAAGGGCTTAATGCCTTGTTGAAAGATAGTTTAATTAGTGGGGTAATCCTAATCTTTAAATCTGAAGACTCTTGCCTGTCACTGTGTGCACTCTGAACTTGGCAAGCCTCCTACATGTGCATGTAGGTTGGGTTCCTGGGTTATTCAGATTCTTAACAGAACTTGTAACCCAAAAGGCTTAGGACTCACTGGTCCATGGCCTCTCTCCTCAGAGATGGATTCATCAAGTGCCTTGATTCAGATGTTCTAGAATATAAGTCTCTTTTCATATTGAATAGTTAGATTTCAGTCTATGCTTTTGCTCATCTAAATTGCATCACTTGCCCTTATTTCAAACTCTTTTTTTCCTCAACAGATAAAATATTTTGATAAAAGAAGAGACTACTTAAAATTCAAAGAAAAATTTGAAGCAGGACAATTCCAACCTTCAAAATCAACTGCAAACTCCTAGGATGTTCCTGAACTTTTCACTAAGGTTGAAACTATCTTTCTGGACATCCACAGATGCACCCTTGACTGTGAGACAGAAGTCGTTTATATCATGGTAAACATCAATACTTGTTCCCTGAATATAACACTTAATAACGAAAATCATCAAGTAACAGAAGATGTCAGCATTCAGGCTGAAGAATGTGAAATATAATGGTGTTAAATGTGCTTAGTTTTAACTTAATAAGAAATATATATTTTAAGAAAAAAGAAAAGTAAATCCTATTATAAAAAAACATGAACTCTTGTTTTTATTTTGGGGTTATGAGAGGATGGGTAGTAGGCAAATATAACAGAGATAAGAGAGTGAAAAAAGTTGTCATTGTGTGTTCCCTGGAAGCTAGCACTTTAATACAGGAACTACAAATTGAGGTTAGAAGGAGGAGGTTGAACTTAAAATATGTGAATATAGGTAAAATAATAAAATCCATCATACTTATAGCTCATGTTGTTGTTAATGAGACAATTGGATTCCTAGGCAGTTCAATAAGATAAAAAGCATATAGATTGGAAGGAAAAAATAAAATGGCTCTGTCTATAATTGATATAATTGTCTCTGTAGAAAATGCCACTGACTGAACAAAAAAGCTCCTGGAAATAATATCAGTCATAAAAAGGTCACAGGAAATAAGTCAATATACACAGTGAAAATTATATTCCTATACCAATGAACAATGGTGCTTGAGACCTAAAAATAGCACTTCCCCCAAAAGATTAAAGTAATACTTAGATGTAAATCTAACAATATATGCATGCCTGTATGCTAAGAACAGGCAAACACTGGAAAACCAAGATCTAAATGGAGAAAGACACTAGTGAACACATGAATTAGAAGATTCAATATTGCTAACATATTGTTAAATTCCCCCTGGTTTGATCTACAGGTGCAACAGCCCCAACCCAAAACTCTACAAGCTGTTTTATAGGTATTGACAAACTGACTTGAAAAATTTGTATGGAGGGGCCTGTGTTGTGGCAGAGCAGATTAAGCCACTACTTTGGACTCCCACATTCCATTATCAGAGTGATAGAAGTCCTGCTGTCCCACTTCCAGTCTAACTCTCTGCTAATGCACCTTGGAAGGCAGCACATGATGACCCAAGCAAGTCCTTGGGCCCCTGCCACCCACACAGGAGACTAGGATAGAGTTTCCAGTCTCTGGCTTCAGCAGGGCCCAGACCTAGCAGTTGTAGCATTTGGGGAGTGAACTAGCATGTGAAAAATCTGTCTCTCCTTCTCTGTGCTCTGCCTTTCAAATAAATCAATCTTTAAAAGAAGAAAATTTATATGGAAAAGCAAACTAACTAAAATTGTCAAAACAATTTTGAAAAGAACAAAGTTGAAAGATTTGTATAACATGAGTTTAAATCATGACAGTTTGGTATGGGCAAAGGGTAGGCATAATTTAGTGGAATAGGGATCCCAGACATAGACTCACATGAACAGAGTCAGCTGAGTTTGGAAAAAGGTAGTTCAACCAAGAAAGTTTTAATCTTTTCAAAAAATAATCCTGGAAAATTGAATGTTGAAATACACAAAAAATGAAATTTGACATATACCTCATACCTCTTAGTAGACCTACTCTTAAGTAGACCACAGGCCCAAATGTAAAACTAAAACTTCTAGAATAGAAGGGTCAGGTATTGTGGCACAGCTAGTTAAGCCATCACATAGGTTACCCACATTCCCATAACAAAGTGCCTGGGATTGAGTCCTACCTTTGTTTCTTATCCAGCTTCCTGCTGTTGTAACTGGGAGGCAGCATGCCACCAATATGGGGGACCTGGAGGGAGTTCCTGGCTCCAAAAGCTAATTTCAACTTCAGCATTAAAAGACTACAAAGATAAATTATAGGCTTGGGGACAATACTTGCAGGTCACATATTTCATGGAGAATTTATATACAGAATAAAGAAGCCTTAATTAAAAAAACAGAATAACCCAATTTTTCAAATGTGCAGATTTTTGAATAGATATACTCAAAAAAAAGACTATGGGAATGCCTGCATCCTTATGGGTTCAAGTTCTGGTCCTGTTTCTGATTGTAGCTTCCTGCTAATCTGCACTGTGGGAGGCACCACAAGTACTTGGTTCCTAGCACCCATGTGGAGACCTGCACTGAGTTCTTAGCTCCCGGCTTTGGCCTAGCCCAGCCCCAGCTGTTGGAGGCATTTGGAACGTGAACCAGCAGATGAAAGGTCAATCTCTCTTTACCTTTCAAATTTAAAAACAACAACAATTACAACAAAACCCCTTCAAGATATATAATGGAAAATGTATGGAAAGAGCCATATTATTAGGTATTAGGGCAATACAAAATAATACCACAATGCTGTTATCACTACATACTTACAAGAATGACAACTGAGGATATAGAACAAGAGTCAGACTTACTCACTGCTGGCGGAAATGCAAAATAGTAAAGTCCTTTGGAAAATAATTTAGAATTAAATGTATGTATACCTCATGCCCAAACAATCCCACTCACAGGTATTTCAGCAATGAATTGAAAACACCCATGCATGTTTAGTCAAAGCAGTTTTATTCATGTTCACCGGAAACTTGACACAACCCAGCTACCTACAAGAGAAAGATGGATAAACAAACAGGAACATTTATATAATGGAAAGCCACTTAGCAGTGAGAAGAAAGGAGCTTGTGTTTCTTGCAACAACAGAGAACCTTATATGCATTCTATACATGAACGAACAGCCAGCCTCAAAAGGCTACGTATCATTGTAAGCTTCCATTTATGAGTCTGGAAATGGTGAGAAACAGATCAGTGCTTGTCAGTGGCTGGGATATGGGGAAGGCTTGACTGTGAAGGGTTACATAAATCTTAGGGTGAAGGAACTTCTGTATGGCACTCCTGTTGGATCCAGGAGTATCAATCTGTCAAGACCCACAGACTGTACATGAACTGAAAACCAGGATATTGTAGAGATTCCAGTGTGGAATGCAAATAATAAATAAGCCCAGCATATTACAAATATGAGACATACCTCATTCAAAGTAAGGACACTGCCTAGAGGTGTGTGTGTGGCATAGCAGTTAAGATGCTGTTTTGGGATGTCTGTATCCCAGATCGGAAGGAGTCAAGTCCTAGCTCTGCTTCTGATCTAGCTTCTGCTAACGTTCACCCTGGGAGGCGGCAGGTGATAGCTGAAGTACTTGGGTCCCTGCCATACACCTGGGAAGCCTGAACCAAGGTTCCAGCTTGGCTCAGGTCTGGCTGTTGCAAGCATTTGGGAGAGTGAACCAGTGGATGGAACATCTGTCTCTGTCTCTCTGCTATTCAAATAAAATGAAAATAACTTTAAAACAATGTTAAGAGGCTGGCCTAATAGCTTAGAAAAACAGTGTTTAGACTGGATACTGTAAGGCCACAGGCAGAAAAGACTACAAGTTGCTAAATTTCACAGGTTTAGCAATTCTGCACCTGTATGTGTCCTAGGGTTGAACAAACAAGTAAATACAGACAGGAGGGCCAGACTTTGCCAGAAAAAGCAGTGAGTGTTAGAATAAACCTGTGGTGTTGGATTCATGTCAGGGATCTGTAGGAACACATGTTTATGTTCACTTATCTAGACATTGGTAAGTACAGAAATTACAGATAAGTGCATATGCATGAGTCGGTAGATATTTACAGATTCTCGGGCTCCATCCACTGAGAGGGTCTACAGTGACATCGCAGTAGCAACCAGTGTACCCAGCAGCCAGGACTTGGTTTCTAATACTATTCTCCAATAAATGGACCTGGGGCCCCTGGAGAAGTGTGATTCTAGACTACAGGCAAATACGAGAAGATCCTGGAGCATTGTGCAGTGTCAAAAAGTAAGGGAGTGCTAAAAAAAAAATAAAATAATGGAAGCACATCAAAAGGATACAAGAGCATACTGTTCATGCTCAGTGAATAAAGCCCATTTTCTTTACAAAATGATCCAAATAGTACATGTAGAAGAAATGAGGGAAACACCTCAGTAATAATTTCTAGAGGCAACCCGCTGAGGAATGCCAAAATCCACGGGCAGAATGTTTGGAAGAAACATAACCTCCAAGTTTCTCTCCTGATATTCGTTAATTACTATGGAAGTCACAACAGGTACCCCAGAGTCTCCTGATTCTCCTATCTCTGAGTGTAGACTGGGCTTAGTGACTCACGGCTCTTAAGAAAAGGACTGTGGAAACAGCAACTTTACAGCGAAGAACGGGCCAAGGTACAAAGTTCTGCTACTGCCACACAGCAGCTAACGCAGGGTGGTGAGAACTGCTTTCACCACCCCAGGAGTCTAAAACCCATCACCTCAATCAGAAAACAGCCAGCACACCCAAGTTATGGGACACTTACAAACACCTGGCCAGTGCACTTCGAAAATGACCAGGTCGTACAAGACAAGGAAGGAGAGAGAGAATCTGTCAGGGGAGGAGACGGGGGCACGAGGACTAGATGCAGCAACAGGCAAAGGACAGCGGTGGGAAAATGGGAGCTCGAATGGGTCTGCAGCTAGTGACCAGCCCTGTTACTCAGGACTGGGTTTGCTAAGTGTCACGCAGGCACCGCGTTAGAGGCGTCTGGGTGAAGGGCAACCCTTCTGCCGAGCAAAAATTATTTCAAAATAAAGCAACAGAAGAAAAAGGTGATGGACTCTGAAATTTAAACATCGTTAAAAGGAAGACAGATGCAACTGAAGTACAAAGGCAGCATGTGGAAAATCTCCCAAAATCTTCATATGAATGATCATGGCCTAATCCACGGCTTTAAAAGTAGGACAGCCTGTGACCTACCCGAGCACGGTGGGCCCGACAGGGACGTGAGCTCAGACTTGCCAGGTGTGTGTCTGCCGAGGGGAATAAGCAGCTCAGAGACCGAGGAACCCGCTTTACGTCGGCCTCACCGCGTCTCCTCAGCACCTACAGGTACAGGTATTCATGGACCACAGCTGCTTTCACTCTGCCTCACTGTTCCATCGCCACGTTTCTGACAATACTAGTGTGCAGGGAAGAAGTTGTCTTTTTAGAATACCTTGTTTTATTTCTACAATTGCTTAAAATACGTTATTAAAGAAGTAATTCAATTTAGCTAAAAATGTTTATTAAACAGAATAATACATAGCAATATATTTAAGGCACATAAAAGAGTTTTGGCATTAACTGCAAGAAAAAAAATACAAATTCTCCCAGGAGATTTCTGGATCTATTTCATTCATTAAATAGTTTTAAAAAGGAAAGGTTTCAAGAGCCCGGCAGTGGCCGGCCCCTGGGCGCTGGAGCAGCCGCTGCCGCGTGTACTCCCAGATCAGCAGGGCCCCGCTCACGTGCACGTTCAGAGAGCGCACGACACCCTGCTGCGGGATCTCCACGCACACGTCCAACTGCTGGATCAGGTTGGCGGGGATTCCTTCCCGTTCATTTCTGACGAAGAAGAACAGGGGGACAGAGGTTAGGTTAGTTTTCCGTGATAATTATTTTCTTAGATATTCTGAGCGTCATTGAAAGAAACAAGCGACAAATGAAGTCAGGCTGTGGTACCAATGAAGAAAGATGACTCGGCGTCCATGCTGCATCCATGAATGTTCTGCGTCAGGAAAAGCGCAGGGATACCACCAGGAGTCCGGGCAAGCTGTGAGCCAGCCTCAGAACACACCACACCACTCACCCCAGCAAGAGCAGCGACTTCTCAGGAAAGCTGTATCGGGTCAGGTCCAAGCTTTTGGCCGTTTGCTCCACTCCAATGATGGTGTAACCTTCCGCTTTCTTCTGGTGCAGGTAATCAATCAGCTGAGGCGGTCTTACCTTAATATTCATTTAAAAAGAGCAGAATACTAAGTCGTTCCATCATAGCCCTACTTCGAGTAAAATGAGAGTTTAACAAAAACCTTATTAAATAAATTTGTTAAAGATCTTTGTAGAAGGAAAATTGCAAGCTGTAAACAAAATCCCCCCAGCATTTATACATTTATAAGAATTATCCCCAAAGCAAGAGTGAGCTGGAACAGGACGCGTTTTACTAAAAAGAATTCCACATTATCGATGATTTCTAAAAATCTAACACTGTGAAAATATAAGAAAAGAAACAGGAGAGCAGAAACACACCAGTATTCTACTTTTAAGTATTATTTTTAAACTCTTAAAGGCTGGACTACTAGAAATTACTGCCAAAGGACTAAAAATCACTGCTCGGGCTACAGTGCAACCAAGTACGGTCACAGGTAAAAGCTTTAGGTATCACCCACCTCCACTAACGGCAGCCACTGTTCCGCTGAGACGCTGAGGTGCTGGAACTGTTTGTCCCTGACACACTGAAGGTTGCCAACAGCCAGCACTGAGGCCCCAAACACCTCACAGGTGCGGCACAGTCCTACAGAGAACAGCCCGACATCATCAGGGGTGCTTGTGCTGCAATGCTCACAACTCCTTTGAAGCTCCCCCACCCTCCCCAAGAGGGTTAAACGTGGCGGCACCAGCCAAAAATGGCAATGGATGGACTAGAGATTATGAGGTCCCCAAGATTTTAAGCCAGTTCCCTGGAAAACCTCAATTTTACCTCCTAAATTGGTTGCTTTGTCAATGAGAGAGGCCACCACAATCAGTCTACTATTCGACTTTCCAAGTTTGGCTGCACGGTCCTGAAACATGAGCTCCAGGTCTAAGTCTGGAACGTTATTCTTCCACGGGATCACCTTCTTCTGAACGTCAGTCCATTCTGCTTCTGCTTCACCTGGGCTGGAGCCTGGACAGGCAGAGCAAAGAATCCCATACATGTAAGAGTGCGAATCTCTCCATACGGGTCTATGAGTATTTATGTATTTTTGAAATGAGATTTCTTCAACTAAAAAAAGCTAACTGAAAAGCTTTAATTGGAATCAAACACAATTGCCATTCTTAATAGTAATTTTAAGGGGCTAGCATTGTGTTCCAGGAGGTTAAGCCACTGCCTGCAACACAGGCATTCCTTATCAGGGCACCAGTTTAGTCCCGGCTGCTCCGCTTCTGATCCAGCTGCCAGCTAATGTGCCTGGGAGAGCAGCAGAAGATGGCCCAAGTACTTGGGCCCCTGCCACCTACATGGGAGACCTGGATAGAGTTCACGGCTCCTGGCTTCAGGCTGGCCAAGCCCTAGCCCCCACCACTGCAGCCATTTGAGGAGTGAACCAGCAAATGGAAGATCTCTTTCTGTCTCTCCCTGTCACCCTGCCTTTCAAATAAATATAATGAGTCTTTAAAAAAATAGTAATATTAAGTTTTCAAATTCAGCTATCCTAACCAACATACTATGGCATCTCATGAAAATATAAGAGGCCATTTGTTTACATTTTAGCATATCAGAAATTGGGAAGCATCTTACAGTCAACAGAACATCTTCATTTGGTAATTTTTTTTCTTGGCAGCATACAAAACAGTGGTGTGTCTTATAAATAGGAGTATATTAGATTAGAATTTCTGCGGAAATACTATATTCCTAAAAGCAATAAAATAAATCTCCATCTTAAAATAATTTATAAATACCTGGGTGGGGGGAACCTTTCTAAAATGAAAGAGATTCTATAAAGCGATTGCCTTGTGACTAAGCCAATAACACACAATGGTATTGACCTGTCTACCGGCGGTTTTGATCTAACAGAGGACTGAAGCTCTACTTCCAGGGCGCTTCCTCAACCCTGTCCTGCTCCAGACTGATCACTGCGTGATCAAGGAGCATCGAGCCTCCTGGGGCAAGAACAGACACACAACTCACTGCTGTACTGCGATAGTGAGGGTGTGCACAGCCAGAGAGAATATGAATGCCTGGGGAGGGAGGGCGAAGATTAAGAGCCAGGAAGGCTCAAGAGAAGGGGGTGAGGGTCTGCAAAGCAGACTGTAGACACAGCACGTGCACACGCAGGGATGTGCAAGGAAAATGACTCGGGCAGCAGACGGTCCTCTAGTGTAGTTCACAGCCTGCAACAGAATGGAGGGAGATGGCTTGGACCAGGTCATTGGGGTCCTGCAGACAGTGACAAAGAATTTATTCTACAGATAGAAGCCACTGAAGAGTGTCAAGGAGGGAGATAACAGCAGTGGTGTTGTGTTTTAGAAAAATCCCTCTTAAATGCTACGTGGAGGATATGCTGAGGCTGGGCAACCCTAATAGGCAAAGACGATGGCAGTCTAAATAAAGTCAGTACGAGAAGGGCTAAAGATGTTAAAGAAGACCTGGCTGCAAGTTTACAGCGGCTCAGGAAGGATGCTGGGCATGAGCTAAGGATTTGAAAGTTACAGTTACAGGGGTGGTGGTTTCAAAATGCAGAAATCAACAAAAGTGTTCAAGGAGACCAGGAAGAATGAGAAGACCCAGCCAGTGACGAGCTTCTGGGGATTACTAACATCCAGGCTGCAGCTGCAAAATGCCTCTCTTTACCAAACACCAGCAAAGCAGAAAAGCACCAAGACCACCCCCTTAGCCCTCACCTCGTCCAAGTAACGGGTCATTTCTCTGCCCCACTCTAGGGCGGAACCCAGCAGCCGTCTCCACGGGTTGTCCCTCTTCCCTCTCCTCCCAGTCTCTACAGCACACTGAGGAAATACCCTCTGGTCACCATCTTTTGCCCCCAAATTTTCCCAGCTCCTGTTCTCCACCCAGGAAAGCTGTTCCCTAGATCTTGGCTTGCCTTGCACTCATCTGAGGTCTCTATGCAGTGTCCACTCCTTACCAAGGTCTTTCTCTTTGCCATGCTCTCTGTACTCCGCTGTATTTTTCCCTAGCGCTCTTTACTACCTGTGTTATATTACGTATTTGTTTATGCCAGTGTCCTCTGTACAAGTGTGAGCTCCAGGACAGCCGAGACTTAGTCTTATGCCTAGCACGTAAGAGCCAATCGGTCTCTGTGGGATGCAGAAATAAACCTAAGCTGATATGTCCTATAGTGTACATCTAGAGCACTTGATGAAAACTACGCATTCCCAGAAATCTCCTCCAGACATTCCGAATTAGAACCTAAGGTGGGAGTGGGAAGCCGTGTTTTTAACAAGCTGTCCAAGTGATTCGCAGATGGGAGGGGCAAGTGGGGACGCTCACATGGGAGAGTGAGAAGAGTCAGTTAGGAGGAAAATCAGGAGGGCACAAGACTAGCCGTCGAGTAACACAGAAAGGTCAAGTATGAGAGTGCGTCTGATTTTGTAAAGGAGGAGACTGGTTATGGGTTACAGACAGCCAGGATGGGGACAGAGTGTGACAGTGACAGAAGTGAGGGGAAGGCGGACTGGTACTGCACGACCATTAGGAGGGTTAGGGGTGATTTTAAAAGTGGAGTAGGGCAGCCTGACTCTGAAGGCAAAGATGAGTGACAGATGGAGAGGATGTGGGTTTTCAAGAAACAAGGGAACAAGGCAGGCTGGAGAAACAGAAGGAGGAGGGCATGGTGTCCAACCAGACAAAGCTGACAAGAACCAAGAGCAATGCTCTATTCCTAAAAGGGACCAAAAGAAAGATTTCATAATTTGGCCCTCCAGAAAATTTCTGTGTTACTATAAAGCAGGTCAGGCTCTCTTTGGCTTCTTATAAAAGCACAAAAATTATACCAAATTTTTTCAATGACTTTTTCCTAAGCAGAGTTCCCCACATCAATGAAAAAGTGCTATTATCCACCATGTACTCTGAGGAACTTAAATCAATAAGCCTAACTCAGTGCACAAGGAGAGAACATAAAATGAAAATGCTTTTTACCTATGTCCTGCTGAGACCAGTCGCCTGGTTTCAGTTCTCGAAGCTGGGTTTGAGAAAGGTACCACTGAAATCCCGCATCCAGTGGGATGGGAGCGAAGCCGGTCAATTTACCCACGGCAATCCACTCGTCCTCCACGAGGCCCGCGAGGCGTGGAAGGATGTAAAATATGGTCTGGAAAGAGAATGGTAAACTCTTCATTCTTCCCCTTATGAGATAACACATCACAAGACAGAATTGTTATCACTGACCCATTCTCCCAAAATCTGAGCTGATCAAATAGTTGCATTTGTATCAGGTAGCCATTGTCCACAGACATTTGCTAGGGAGTTCCTTCGGGAAACTCCTGGGAGCAGACAGAGGTTCTGCTCCCACACGTCTGACTCTATGCAACCAGCCACTGTGCGCAAGCTCCTTCGACGCCAAGTCTTTTACTCTTGCTACCTTTAGACACACTCAGAACCTGAACTCCGGCCTGATCATACAACCTACTGGCTGTGTGACGTCAGGACAGCATTTAGCCTCTCATCTGTGAGATGAGGACAAAGTCCCTTTGAAACAGCCCACGAAAGCGTTTTGAGGGTTCAGAGCGGAGGCCACCGTCCACAGTCACCCCACAGGAAGCCCTCTTTCCTCCTCTTACCAAAAGAAAAGCGGAGAACCAGGAAATGATCGACAGTGAAAGCAGCCTGGGCAATGCAAAAACAAAGTGACAGATGCCCGAGCATGTACGTTTATGCGCGTCTTCACAGAAGGTTTTAGAATGAACATGGTTTCCTTTTCGCCAGCCATACTCGGGCAGATTTAAACCGCAACTACGGCTGTGACTGAGTGTTCCGTGCGTACCACCACGTCCAGCTCCAAACACAGAGACACAGCTCCTATGAGCCTTTACCTCTCAATTTTATTTACACACAGTCCTATTATCACTAATGGAGAGTGAAATACATAAAATACGCGACAGGGCGGCCGTCGAAGGCAGAGGCGAGGGAAATGCGAGCGTAGGACTTACTGGAGAACTGAGCAGAAAGGCTGACTCAGCACCAGAGGGTTAGTAAGGGTCCTGCAGAAAGACGGCAGACAAAGCACGCTGGGCGCTGGGAACAGAGCAGAGCACGTTAAAATGCTTGAGAAATCCCCACTATTCCTCGCAGCGCAGCAGTAGCAAACACACGTCAACAGTCTACGGTGCACCACTCGCAATCTATGCATCTGTGTGTTTTAAAAGGCCAATTACTAATACACTAAAAAACTGCTTATGCACACTAGCCAAAAGTTACCAATACTTACCAGTTCTTTTAGAGAAAAAAATGCCCGATCAAGGGTTTTAAATTCAAAGGCAGTGCATTATAAACGAAATTGAAAAGGGGAGAAAGTATTACTACTTAGGCAATTTTTAATAACATGTAGTAGGAGAAACATGTTTATAGCTCTTTAAATCATATCAGCACATTCTGCTGCAATCAGTGAAGTGGTGTCTCATTCCCTGTATAATTTTCATTACCCAGATCTTTAAAAAAAAAAAAAAAAAGCCATGAATGAAAGAGTTGATCTTTTTGTTCTTCATTAACAGGCTTCAGTTCTATAAAATCTCACCTGTATAAATGTTCTCACTCATTTCCTTTTACTGTTTAGAGTTAAATATTCCCTTCCAGTGTTTACAAGCCAGATACTACCTGAGAAATAGAAAGTGAAAATGACTAGCTAATTTTCACTGCTTAAGAATGCAATGCAAGCAAGTCATCTGCATAAAGTCACAAACTTAAACGCAGAACTTTAAAATGCTAAGGTGATGCTTGCAAGCAAGGAAAGCAAAAAAATTTAACCTACTCACAACCCTTCAACAACTAGGACAGAAAAGACAAGACACGGGAGAGAATGTACAAACGGTGTTCTCTGCTCACCTCCAGACAATAATCCTTAAGTGGGTGAAACGTTGCAAAAAAGAAATGCTCTTGGATGCGCTGCCAATTCTTCTTGGCATTCCTAAGGATTAAAAACATGGCATGAGGCACAGACAAGTGGAACGAGCCCGGTCAGCTGGGCACCTCGGAGATGTACCGCGGAACTTAGGAGGCAAGAAAAACTTGTGAATTTTATCCTGAGATTTACTCAAGTGTATCTCCGGTGCTGACATATTTTAAAAACTGGCATTTTGAAATTTCACATTTTGAAATGGAACTCAAAGATGAACAGAGAAATGAAGTCTTTCAAAGTCATACAAAAGCCAACCATTCCATGAGAATCAAACCCAGGTCTGCACACATCAGTCTACTAGAGGACAAGGCACGTGGAAGCCACTGCTCAATCAAACCTAACGGGGTCACAGACAGCTGCCACCTGACTACCGTGGGGAGCACCCCCTGGGCTGGAATCCTGGCCTCTGTCTGGCAGCAAACCCTCCCGGAGAGGAGACCATTCTGTAAGGCACCTCTTCTACTCTGAAGGTTCCAACGTGGCCAAACGGTGCTTATTTGCATAAACCAGACACATTTAATATGAGCAGGGTTTAAATTCTCAACCTAGCTGCCAAGTTTTAAAAGGCAGAAGAGGTAGGGATGAAAATTATACAATTTCACAGGCAGGTTTCAGTTTAAAGTCATGATCATCAACTTCAAGACAAGTTCCTGGCAAGTCCTTCCTCCTGCACTGATGGTCGTGTCTTCCCGCCCTCCAACTCCTGCCCACGCCCCTCACTCTCCCAGTCCAGACAGCTGTGCCTCCCACATCAGTGGGGCAGAACAGCGGGCCTGAGATGAGATCTTTCATTTTCCCGCTGCCTCCTGACTCACTGTCCATCCTCTTTCTTCCCTTTTGAGAGCCCTCTTTCCATGGGGCCATATGTGCTCTAGATCCCACTCCTTGGGTTCGCTCTAGTCCCCTCCATGTTCCCATCTATTCTAGCCTTTCCTTCAGCCTATTCAAAAGGCTTCCATGTCTAATCTTTTTTTTTTTTAATTTTATTTTAAAGATTTATTTATTTATTTAAAAGGCAGAGTTACAGAGAGGCTGAGGCAGAGAGAGAGAGAGGGAGAGAGAGAGAGAATTTTCCATCTGCTGGTTCACTCCCCAGGTAGCCACAATGGCAGGAACTGGGCCGATCTGAAGCCAGGAGCCAGGAGCTTCTTCCAGGTCTCCCATGCGAGTGCAGGGGCCCAAAGACCTGAGCCATCTTCTACTGCTTTCCCAGGCAATAGCAGAGAGCTGGATCAGAAGTGGAGCAGCCAAGACTCTAACCAGAGCCCACATGGGATACTGGCAATGCAGCTTTACCCGCTAAGCCACAGTGCCAGCTCCTCTATGTCTAATCTTAAAAAACAAAATGGGGGCCAGTGTTGTGGCCACTGCCTACAATGCTAGCATCCTGTATTAGAGCGCGAGTTCGAGTCCCGGCTGTTCCACCTCTGATCCAGCTCTCTGTTAAGGGCCTGGGAAAGCAGTGGAGGATGGCCCACATCCTTGGACACCTGCATCTATGTGGAAGACCCAGATGAAGCTCCTGGCTCCTGGCTTTAGCCTGGCCTAGCAGCCATTTTGGGAGTAAACCAGCGGATAGAAGATCAGTCTCCTTCTCTCTCTGTAACTCAAAAAACAAAAACAAAAAACACTGCAAAAGCGAATCTGATGTCATTCTCAAGTTTAATGCCTTTGCTAGCTTCACAATGCACTAATGTAATCCCACCCCACCCCAGGTCTCCTCAGTCTTGCAGCTGCTCTGTTCCCTCCCTCATCTACTACACTGGCGTCACACCAGCCTTTCTCTAGAGCCCGCCCTGCCAATCAACCTGTCTGGGATGTTCCCAAACATCGCTTTGTCTACCCAGGAATCTCTTGCCTCACTCTTCCTCATTCATTACAACCTTCCCTTCTCTGTGATTGCTTTGAAGAGCTTTTATTTGCATAATTAGTACCTGAAGTCTATCTGTACCTGACTGAGCTACATGAAGACGGAAGCTTCTCTCTATCAGGCCTGCCGCCGACAGCCCAGCACTGAGCCTTGTGCCCGTCACAAAGCTGACTCCAAGGAGGTGTGTATTCAGACAGAGGCAGCTTAATGCCCAGGGTTCCTTCCTTTTATTGGCTAAATCTGTTACCTGATGCTGGGATTAAAAAAAAAAAAAAAAATGAGTCTATTTCACACAAGGTTGATTTACTACTTAAAAATAACTGAGTTAAGGGAGGAGGTGGTTAAGATGCCCAGGTCCCACATTAGGGGACCTGGATTTGACTACTGGCGCAGCTTCCCACTAATGCTGATTCTAGGAGGTAGCGGTGATGGCTCAAGTACCTGGGCTCCTGCCACCCACATGGCAGACCTGAATTGAGTTCCTGGCTCCTGGCTTTGGCCCCAGCCATCACAGGCACTTAGAAAGTGAACCAGCAGATGGGGGAGGTTGCTCTCTTTCTGCCTCTCAAATAAATCAAGTAAATCAGTAGAGCCAATTGCTTTTAGCAGTCAAAATACGGCTACCAAGAAACTCAGGATAGGATCGGCAACTAGAGGCAAACACCTCAAAAGCGACCAATCATGACGAGTCACGGGGGAAAAACATTACCTGACAAGTGCCTACCTGCATGTTACATTATGCCAGTTCCCTCAGACTAATCCAACTAAGAGGCTAACAGCCTGTGGATTAACTGTACCCCATGTCCTCTGGACACCTACACCTCTAACTGTTCAATACAAGTTGTGCATCACAAAAAGAATGTGTCCTGTTAACATATAGGTTCATTAACTTACGCAACTATATTAAAAGCAATGACTTTCATCGCTTGAGTTTGGATCACTATGCGTTAATGCAAATGTGACCCTGAAAAACATTAATGCCCAAATCTGTGCAAAGAAACGAACTTAGCCTTGTAGTCACCAAACATTGGAAGTGATAAAGACATATCCCCATACAAACCAGGCAGAAAGAATTCTCACTGCCAGATTATACCTGGAGGGCGGGCGATCTCTAGGCAAGGCTATGGTGAATTATGAATGCCAATCACCAAAGGTTGCTAGGCCCTGTGTCGTGTGGGGTTTTTCCATGAACTAGGCACGCATGATGTGCCAAAGGTGCTCACCCAGGCTTTGTTCTCTGCCCCTCGTCTATAACCTATCTTCCTGCCCAACTCTTTCTTCTTCTGCTCCCTCTCGTTGTTCTACCTAATGTGAATGTATTTTTGTGTTTGTATTTGCTGAAATGAATAGCTTTCTCCTGAGCCCCCTAAACCTCTTACCCACTTAAGCATCCAAATGCCTCTCTTCAACAAATGTTATCTTAAGTTATGGTAGGAAGAGGGCAACAAGGCAGTCTGTGGCCAGGGAAGACCCTCACCCAGCCCCACATGAAGCCAAGTAGTGACTTTCCAAGGGTCTCACTGAGGCCACTATACCTGTTCCTGGTTGTCCAAACACTATTTCATTTGCTGCTTCCAGCCTTTAACTATTTGTGTATATACATCAGTGAGTGCTTTTTGGCCTTCTAAAGACTTTTACGCTGATTGATTCTGCCCAGGTCTCTGTCGTGTAGAAACCCAGGCATTCCTGGATGGTGATAATCAATGTTAACAATGATAAAAGCAGCAGAGCAGCACCTCAGAGATGAGGAAGCCAGCTCAGATACCAAGAGACGCTGAGGACGCCGTGGCTGCCTGCCAGCGTGCCGCGCTGGGGGTGCGAAGGAGAGATCTCAGAATCACCACGCGGGCTTCTCAAAACACGGGCACAAGCACGCCTCACTCGCATTTCACCTGCGTGATGTGCAGCTTCCGCCTGAGACTCTGGGGAACAGAAGGGTTCTCTGAGAAAGGAGAAAGGAGACAGCCCTCGGCTTAACCGGGCACCCACGGCTGAGAGGCACAGCCGGCCCGTGCTGCTTCTCAGCGGTCCTTGGACAGGAGGAAGATGGCACTTGGCCATACTGAAGAGCAACATCTGGAGATAAAAGATTATTTGTAAAATAAAGGAGAATAAAACAATACCGAAAGGTCACTGTGACCTGACAACTGAAGATGCCATTGGAAGGCCTACCCCGAACAGGGAGCCCTTACACGGGGCCCGTGCAAGCGTTCTGCTCCAGCACAGGTGCGGGCCATGCCCCCGTCTCCGTGGAGCTCGCTGGGAGGAAAGGGAAGCTGCAGAGTGGGCCTTACCCGGCTCCGTGCATGCTCTCCACTTGATCGAGACTGGATTCAATCACGGGAGCCAAGGCATCGAATTCTTCAACACGCAGCGCTTTACACATGGTCCAGATTTTCTTTAGAGCCATTAAAGCATACAGCCGAATGCTAAAATTGTGGTTGAAACACCACTGCAGCACAAGAACAAGGGCTTGCTTCAGGATTAGCTTCTGAAAAGAAAGGGAAGCTTTCTTCAGCATAAACGAGGGCTATTTTACCCGACGGCAGGACAAACCTTGTATACAGAAGATAAGGTTCTAGTAGGAAACCTTGTTCCGCTGGTGTGGCTGGCAGGGCTTCTCACTGCTATTCCTGGATAAACCAGGTAACACTGACACTCACAGCTCTGTGGTTTTCATTACACATTTGTCCACGTACTCCAGTACCTACGTTAATGTGCACAAAGCACTTTTATGCTAACCTGCAATGTGTTAAAAACATTTTGTACAGGAGATTTGTGTCCCCATTTATTCAATCACTTGTGTACATGGCATGGGCCCAGGGATGTTCATTTGAATCTCCAGGCTGCAATCCAATACTACTTTATCTTGCTGCTCACATAGTTTCAGCTTTACCCACTGGCAATGCCTTCACTGGGTCCCTCTGCACGCCCGTCCCACATCAGTGCACGCAGGGATAAAGCATTTTCTCACTTTTTGATTTAACAAGATGCTCCAGGCTCATCTTGCATATTCCTAGTCCCAGCTCTAGAATGAATCATTTCCCCAAGGAGCTCTGGTTCCTTTTATTAAAGAATGATGTTAGAAACCACAATCTGGAATCTGGTTACACAACAGCTGTAAACGAGGGTGAAGAGTTTTCAATAGGGAATACCGTCCTTCTGAGGCTCCTACACTGAAAAATGTTGGTATATTCAGCAGTTGTTCAGCCGAGGCTAGGACAGGTGTAAATGATGCTTCTACTGATATCAGTATAAAAAGTTCTGCTGCTGAACTCTCATATTTTGTTCACTGTATTTGCTGACAAGCTTTGCAAATAGAAAGAACAAGCCGACAGGACAATACACATATAGAAACATAAGTAAGAACAGTGCTTTTTCCTTTATGGTTATCTTCTGTAGAACACTGAGTGTCCTGATCTTTGGTCCTGTTGGAGAAGTTTTTAATCTCTGACGACTTAGTACAGATCCTCTATACTGTTTAGTTGCATACTCCCAGCAAACAGAAAACCTCATATGACTATTTCCAAGGAATCTTTTTCTGAGAAACCCACGTTGATCCAACAATGGACTTTACAAACTGGAAATGGTAAGTTTGGCAAAGTAAACCAGTTTGGCCCTTTCTTGGGCATGTCAACTTAGATTTTTTTGTTTTGGGAGATGTTGAAATTGAGATTATTCCATCCTATGCATCAACATTCCTTTTTCGATACTTTGAAAATTTGATGGGGCTGGCGCTGTGGCACAGTGGGTTAACACCCTGGCCTGAAGTGCCAGCTTGAGACCCAGCTGCTCCACTTAAGATCCAGCTCTCTGCTATCGCCTGGGAAAGCAGTAGAAGATGGCCCAAGTCCTTGGGACCCTGCACCCGCATGGGAGACCCAGAAGAAGCTCCTGGCTCCTGGCTTCGGATCAGCACAGCTCCGGTCATTGCAGCCAACTGGGGAGTGAACCAACAGATGGAAGACACCCCCCCCCTTCCTCTCTCTCTCTGACTCTCCTCTCTCTAGGTAACTCTAATTTTCAAATAAATAAATAAATCTTTAAAAAAAGAAAATTTAATAACCAAAAAAACCCACCTACATTATGTAAGACACAGCAAGCACAAAAGGGTTTACACCAGACCTGACGTGGACATCATCTAAGATGGCTCTGTTTTCAGAGCTTGTCTCAACTACTCTGTCAAGCCATCTACTTTGCAATGGAAAGTGCCTGCTCTGTGTTAGCTTTCTCTTCCCTGTACATATGGAAAACAGAAAGATAACATTTGAGGTTATGTGCTGCCAGTTAGAGCTTTCTAGATCTTACTGGAAGGTATGAACATGTTTCCCCTAACACGATGCCACCTGGCTGGTAGACATAGTAAGATGCCACCAATTTAAGATGCTACCATTTTAGAGGTTAAAAAGTGGTGGGGAGGAGCATTTGCTCCACAACTGATAAAACAGGTTAATAAAAACATACCACTGTTTAATACCAGCATGTTTTTAAAAATTCAAGGAAGCCTTTTTCCCTTTACATTTTTATGTTACTTTCAACACTTAACAACACTTCTTATTTCACATGTTAAGTTCTCTCCTAGAGTTTATAATGTATCAGTAGGTTCTTCTCTGTAGATTGAATAGAGGATCCTGCTCTCAATCTTACTGGCAAGTTCTCCTAAATTGTTGCCATAGTGATCAACCAGAATTAGCTAAGATTTCTTCTTATCTATGTTGATAATCACTAGGAAAACTGCTCTACACTCCAAATGATGACAGTCATTGGCTATTAACCTCAATTCCCCAGTATCCTTCCATCCTCTGACCCTAAGTTTCTTTGCATTAGCATCTGTTAAACAACTACCATTCAGTCAAGGAATGCAATAAATGAAATCCTATCTAAGGAAGCCTGAGCAAGTAGTAATGTGAAATTAAGAGTCATGTATATCAATAATAATTACCCACTAACATGTCTATGATTTTGATATGTCCTCAGGCACACCTCCAGTGTGAGTGGGTGACACCTCACTGTGTATTTGTGTCTAATATATGCACATTAGAGGAGCAGTGGAAGGGAAGGGGAGAAAATGCAAAAAAAGGTACAAATAAATAAAATTCATTTTTGATAGCATAGTTTAAGCTCTTCTTACAATTTAAACTCACCTTTTCTGGAATATTCTGAGTAATGACATCCAAATGTATCAAAACTGATAAAAATGTACAAATGCTGGTTTTAAGTTTTTCTTCACCCTGAAAAAAAAAAGAATCAGAAAAACAAAAATGTTCACAAAAGGCACTGTGCTAGACTCTCTGAGGGTGCGGGTGGGAGGCGGCTCTTTGCTAAAGCAGCCTGCGCACTGGGAGGGGAGACAGGACTGAGAAGAAAGTAACTTCTTGGAGACAAACACCAAAGTGTGCAGATAACACAAAGCACTACACAACCCAACAACGCGTGTAGAACGGGACTGCTGGAGCCAAGGGCCACTGAGTTCAGATGTGGCCGGGACTCTGAGAGGCACTGGGCTGGAGAAGGGACAGGCGAAAAGGGGTGGGAAGGAGGCAGAACAGGTGGAAATGAGTAAGACGAACAAAGAGAGGCAAGCGGAACGCAAAGGAAGGAGGAGGTGACCAGGAAAGCTGGGCAAAGGAGTGAGAGCGCAAGGCTCAGTTAACTGGCACTGTATTAAAGACCTGAAACAGCTACAGTGAAAAGCTAGGTAAGAGGATCAAATTGGAATCTGGAAAACTTCCCTACGTCAGTGATTGGGAATACTGCATTGTATGAGTGCTAACAAGCTGAGGGAAGCCAGGCAGATGGGAAAGAGACTACAGGCAGGAAGAACAGCTCGGAAGTCTCTCCAAGAGGTGCATCCAAGGGGGTGATAGACTCCTTTCTTTACCAAGCAGTTACTCCATGTCTTCCCTGGGACAGGTGTTAGGGAAACAGGAGAAAGCAACAAGAGACAAGGTTCTTGCTCTCACGGAATTTAAAATCAGGCAGGAAGGAAAAGCAAAAATGCAACCAGATAAAAATTCTGATTGTAAGAAGTACCATTTACATGCTATAAAAAACCTAAAATGAGAAGATCCAAATGCTCCTTTAGGAGCATCATATGAACCCAGATCTGAAGGGAGAGACTGCTAGAGGAGGAGAAGGAAGACCAGTTTGGGAAGAGGGCACAGCTTGTGCCTGGCCTGAGCACAAGAGGCTAATGAGGAAAGATGGCAAGGGCCAGCACAGTGCCTGGTGCTGCCAGCCGCCGGCAGTGAGCCAGGCCCCCACACTCACACCCTGCTCAGGGTCCGCCCACCCCGGGTGGGCTGGTCCCGTGATCTGCTTTGGCCAGTGAGATCTTCACAAGCATGATGCAACCAGAGGCTGGATGGACAGCTGCACTCCAGGCCGAGACCTCTGGAACGCTCACTCTTGCAACCCTGAGTGACCAATACAGAAGTCTGATTACGCTCCCGCAGACTTGGAGCAAGAAGGACGCTGGCCACCAGAGCACTTGCGGTCACCACAGCTGAAGAGACAAATACGTGAATGGTGCAGCTATCTGGTAGCTGAAGCCCCAAGAGACATCACATGGCGTCTCTTTGTGTGTCTTAGAACAGGCTCAAAGGGACGGATCCTCATTTTCCCTGCCTCCCTGCCACCAGCAAGAAAGCTCCTGACCTGGTTCCAAAGAGCCTGAATTCTGAATCAAAACCCTGCTTGCAAGTGGCTATGGTAAGGGCACTGCTGTGATGGCACCAGGTGTCTGGTGGGCTGAGGCCCCTGTGGCTGCGCCCAGGAAGCTGTGGCGCCGTCTTCATTCCCGTCAGCATCCCAGGCTGACCCTGTAGCCTTCCTAGCTTTCTGTAAGCTGCCTAAACCCCTCCACAGCTACGTTCTTTTTTGTTTTAACTTTCGTTTGATGCCATCAGCCAAATTTTCCTTTGCTCACAACTGAAAACTTTTAGCCCCAGGAAAAATCAAAGATTTGAAGAGAACATGCAAGGCCTACTGCAAACTGAGAGGATGAGCTAGGTAGAAACACTTGGCAGAACTGCTGGCACCGCTGCTGACCCATGGCCTTGCAGGTCTTAGAGACTGGGAGCTTCTGGGGCAGTGTTTCTCCACCGAGAGCAGGCGAAAACCAGAGTAATAAGGCAACGGATGTGAGGAGCAATCAAGGAAAAATGATGCGATTTTTTTTAATTACACAGTCAAGAAAAGGGAGAAAAGCCAAAGGAGGCACCTTAGAACCATGGGGAGAAAACGCAGCTTTTGAACGAAAGCTTTGTCATGTCTTCGTAGAGCGACAGAGTACTTAAATCTTTGGTTCCTTCGTGAGATGTGCATACTCCAATCGCTCTGCCAGCATTCTTGTGAGGATACTGTGCTCGCTGTATACCTTGACCTCCAGGCTCCAAGCTAGGAGACTGGGGGCGTGGAGGAGAGGGGAAGGGGGCAGCAGTGTTTGTGGTGACTACGGGGAGGGCTCGTGGGTGGACAGATGCAGGGGATCCAGCAGGCGCTGTCTACACAGCAACGGGGCCGGAGAAAGAAAGGCACAGGGCTACGTAATGAGTCTTCAGGTAAGCCGTGGGTAAGCGCTGAGAGGAAGAAGGGAAGCACGCGACGGCCACGGAGCAGTCATCAGCCTACAGGATAGGGGCTGCAGACAGAGGCATGGCTACCAGCTACAGAGAAGGCGATGGCTGGTGTGAAAGGCTACCCTGACAGAGAGGCAGGGAGACGAAAAGGAAATGGCTGTGCGGCTGCAGACACCCCTTAGGATACCCCTGCTGCAAATGCAGAGGGCCCCAGGGGCTCGTGGAAGGCAAACCCTCATGTGCAGGGTTAACGGTAAAGAGAGGTCAACACCCAACCATGGCTGGGGGTAGGGGGGACAACGGGGAAGAATTCAGAGCAAAGCCCCAAAGGAAATACCAATAAGGATGCAGGAACAAATGTGGAAAGGGGAATAGTGATTTCCTCACCCTGAAACAGAAAGGAAGAAGCAGGGTACTGAGCTAAGTACCTCCATGCTCCATTTTCCAACAAAATAGGTAACTTATTAAGAAAAGAAAGGACATATTCGAGAATGAAAAGGCATTCAAGGCTAGGATTTCGAACTGGTCTTTAGAAATAAGACATTATTTGTCAGGAAGCTAGATTATAAAATTCATCACTAATCATAATTCCTTAAAATTTGGGGGCTGATGCGACACAGCAGTTTAAGCAGCTGCCTGCAACACCAGCATCCCATATCAGAGGTTTGAGTCCCAGCTCCTCCGCTTCTGATCCAGCTCCCCTAATGGGCCTGGGAAGGCAGCAGAAGATGGCACAAGTGCTTAGGCCCCTGCCACCCATGTGGAGCCCCACATGAGAGTTCCAACTCGTGGACCTAGCCATCATGGCCATCTGGAGGGTAAACAAGCAGAGGGAAGAGTCTCTGCCTCCCTCTCTGCCTTTCAAATCAATAAATAATTCTTTTTTAAAAAAATATTTATTGTGTTTATTTGAAAGACAGTTACACAGAGAGGAGAGGCAGAGACAGAGGTCTTCCACCTGCTGGTTAACTCCCCAGATGGCCACAACAGCCGGAGCTGTGCCGATCTGAAGCCAGGAGCCAGGAGCCTCCTCTGGGTCTCCCACGTGGGTGCAGGGGCCCAAGGACCTGGGCCTTCTTCCACTGCTTTCCCAGGCCATAGCATAGAGCTGGATTGGAAGAGGAGCAGCTGGGACTAGAACCAGCGCCCATATGGGATGCCAGCCCTTCAGGCCAGGGCTTTAACCTGCTGTGCCACAGCGCTGGCCCCAGTAAACAATTCTTTAAAAAATTATTTCAAGCTATAGGAAATTCTGGAAGGGGTGGAGTTAGGAAATGGGTGCAATACAGATGAAACAAGAATGGAAACAAGCTGGTATCTGTTTCACTGCCTGAAAGGGCTCCTTCTGTTCTCTCTACTTTGGTTGTTTTTCAAACTTTCCTAACTAAAAAGGTTTTTTCTTTTTCTTTTTTATAAGAAATGCACTGAATTATTCATTGTTATTTCTAAGATCAAACAAAGACACTGCTTGGTAAAAAGAAGATGGGAGTCTTCTATTTCTGCCCTTCTTAATAACAAAGCCTTTCCTATCTTTTGTTTATTGGAACAGAACAGCTCTCAAATAAATGCTATGATTGATATACTCAAGACGAATGCCAGGGATGTCTGTCTTCTGAATCGATTCATGTTTTGCAAAACATAATGTAAATGTCAATGCATTTGGGTAACTGAGAACCAAAAATAACTACTAAAATGAAACCAATCACCCAGCACAGTCAAAACCATTTCCTAATTAAAAAAAAATATCAAAAAAATCTCTGTTACTTACACAAGACAAACAATCCCAGAACTTCGGAAGAAACTGAGGGAATTTATGAAGAATCAATATAATAATCCATTCTATAAAATATTTTATGGATGCTTGATTGTTGATAAAACCAGCCTGGAAAATCTTGTCAATAATTCCATTCAAGAAATTCTGAGAAAAATAAATTTTACAAATTAAACTATTATGGGATGGTAATGAAATTTAACATAATAGTCCCCATTCAAAAAAGACTAAGGTTTCATCCTAAGCAATTTATTGAATCTACAGCCCTCTGGGCACAGCTCCTAAAACAATCTGATGATGAAGCTCTTCTCCTATTGAGAACTTCCCGCTTTGCACATCAATTTGATCATCAGAAAAGCTGAATAATTTCTCCAGAGATACCGGTACACACTTGCACTGTGAATGAACTGCTCATCTCTCACAAATACAGGACTTTATAAATTTGTAATCTAAAAAGCCACCAATTATGTTTTTTTAAATTAAAACTCTCTTAAGTATTTAAAAGAAAGCACAGAGGACAGTAGGCAACCTTAAAGTCTGAAGGGATTATTTTGCATTCAAAAATGTTTTCAAAAGTTGAATGAGTCATATACCATCACTTTCTCCTAATGGTGGTGTATTTTCTGAAGAGGAATATGAAGCAAAGGTGGTGAGAGACCAGACAGCCCACCCAGCTCTCCCTTGTGTCCCCAGGGAAGAGTTAACTGGATAAAGACCCTCTGCCATGATGGCAGGGATCTTGGTCTTTGCTTCATTGGTTTACATGGCCACGCTACTCATGAAACTATGGGCAAGAAGGCCTACAACAGAACATGAGACCTCCTCCCAAATGATGCTGTTTGCCAGTTTTCTAAGTATAGATGAAGGGTACAGGCCTTGCACTTCTAATCAAATAGCATCTGATAATTTAAACAGTTTCAATGTCATGGGCCCAGTGTTGTGGCATAGTGTGTGCAGCTCCAGCATCCCATATGGGTGCCAGTTGGAGTCCCGGCTGCTCTATTTTTGACCCAGCTCCCCGGTAATGCACTTGGGAAAGCAGTAGAAGATGGCTCTAGTGCTTGGGCCCCTGCACCCACGTAGGAGACCCAGAAGAAGCTCCTGACTCCTGGTCCAGTTCTAACAATTGTAGCCACTTGGGGAGTGAACCAGTGGATGGAAGCTCACACATTTTCTCTCTCTCTCTGTAACTTTGCCTTTCAAATAAAATAAATCTCAAAAAAAGGTCATATTAAAATTTTGAAAGGGAAAAATATTTGTTGGGGCCATGTAAACCAACTTCCAATTTGTTTCTACAATACCTAATTGCCTTACTATTCTTTCTATTGCAAAAAAAAAAAAATTAATAACTTCCACTTGATGCACTTAAGTATAAATTTTTTTTTTTTTTTTTTTTTTTTGGACAGGCAGAGTTAGACAGTGAGAGAGAGAGACAGAGAGAAAGGTCTTCCTTTCCATTGGCTTATCCCCCAAATGGCCGCTACCGCTGGTGCGCCGCGCTGATCTGAAGCCAGGAGCCAGGTGCTTCTCCTGGTCTCCCACGCGGGTGCAGGGCCCAAGCACTTGGGCCATCCCCCACTGCCTTCCCGGGTCACAACAGAGAGCTGGACTGGAAGAGGAGCAACCAGGACAGAATCCGGCGCCCCAACTGGGACTAGAACCTGGGGTGCTGACGCCACAGGTGGAAGATTAGCCTAGTGAGCCGAGGCACCGGCCACTTAAGTATAAATTTTAAGTAGACTACTTTCTCAGCTTTAGAAGAGCACAGGACAGTTTCTACAAAATATCTACTAACGGGAGACGACAGGCTGGAAAGGTACCAATATGATAAACACCCAACCTGATCAAACCTGGGGAAGAGCACAAGCAGCGTCTGCCATATTCGGTTCTTCACTCTGTGCTGCAGAGAATTCACATAGCAGCGAGCTCTGGACTTGGACACCAACTCATCCTGGAGGGGGAGGGGTGAGGAGCAGTGCTAAGTTACCTGCTGTAGCTGTGATGCACAGAAATGAAATCAAAGGCGACTTCAAATGTACAAGCTTTAAGTGGGGCACAGAGACCTTTTGTCCCACCAAAAGTAGTGAGGATAAGAATGGCAAGCGGTAACATTTTAAAATCTCCTTTCAAAACAACGAATTTGGTTGCTTTTGTTTAATTTTTCTGCTTTTAAAATAAGGGAAGGACCATGAAACTGGAGAAATGGTGTGATAGGAGCGAGGAGAGGCAGAGATATTTGACAGATATTACTATGCACCAACTTAGGCACTTCTCATGTTCCATCCCCAGTCCCATTCACCTTTGAATAACGGAGTCTGTGATCTGATACAAATGTCACTGACACAGGAGCCATCCCAGGAAATGGACAGCACAATGCAGTCTCTAGTTGCAGACAGAGGCTGCCACGCAGCTCTTCCTGGCTTTTTAATGGATTATGCTGTCCAAATTCAGCCACACGCAATGTTTACTTTTGTGACTGTAACTAATAGTGTTCTAGCTGCCAAGCCAAGATAGCATAGAAGAGTGAGTTTAAAACATCTGAAACTGTATTCAAGGTGAACAGGTAAGTCATCCAGCACCTCCAGAGCCATTTTCATCTAAGGCAGATAAAAAACATCTCTGTGACTTTACTTCTTCCATAATCTCAGGCTATAAATGTCAGTGTGCAGAAAATTTCACAATCATAGCTACATCCACATAGACTCTAATGGCTCCTGCCAACGATTAAATCTCATAACCTCCCTCCTCTATTACCATTTCTTGGGGGAAATTTTCTTTTGATAAAGGCCCTTTTTAGGTTTTGTGTACTGCTCAGCCTCCTTCCACCTAAACACAGAATCCTTGGGCAGATCACTCGTGCATTCAGAAGCAGTATCCTCATGCCAATCAACCTGCATGAAGGCCTCACTGAGTCACTCTCCTCACTTAGAAGTGGTAAAATTCCCTTCTCAGCTCGAAAGCTTCCCTCTCAACATGCTCTTTTATTCAGAAAGAGCTTTCTTCTCCCCACTAGTCTATCAACTCTCTCCTTGGTTGGCGAGCCTCTTGAGCCAACCTGCACCCCAAGAATAAGCTCTACAATATCATCAAAGGCACAGTCCAATCTTTCTACTACAACCTCAAAGCTGTTTGCAGATTCCCTGCTTCTGAAGCAGCCCTGGGGTTTTAAATCCTCTGACCCCTTTTTTCAAGTTGCCAGGCATCGAGTGAAGAAAGAGAGAATCACCTGCCCCCACTGACTTCATTAAAAATATGTATTCCAGCGGTAACTGGGCCCGTATTACTGCTAGCCCACTGGTTCCAAACCCTGCCGCGCTTCAGAATCACCCACAGGCTTCTGATTCAGTCGGCCGGTGGGGCCTGGGAGCGTGCAGCTCTCACAGCTCCCAGCTGATGCCGCTGTCCTGGGCAGACACTTGCAGGACTGCGCTTTCCAACTCCGCTTTCCAAAGCAGCTGCACCACTTCCTATCCCACCAGCAATGTACGAGGGTTCCAACTTCCCTGTCTCCTCACCAATGCTTGTCATTTTCAGTTTTTTGTTTTTTTTTTAAATAACAATCCTACTAAAGAAATCTGCCTACATGAGTACTACCAGCCTCTCCAATGTTGTGATTTTCTCCTACCTACCGGACATTTCCTCCAACATACTAACATGTTCTGATTATGTCCAATTTTTAAAAACCCCCTCCTGGATGCGGGTGTGGTGGCACAGTGAGTTAAGCCACCACATGCAATGACTAGCATTCCCTATCAGAGTGCCGGTTTGAGTCCCACCTACTCTGCTTCCTATTTGGCTTCCTGCTCACGTGCCTGGGAAGGCAGAGCAAGATGGCCCAAGCAAATAAACAAATACATGTTTTAAAAAGCAGCAGCAGCAGCGCCTTCCTGAACCCCATGCCTGCCCCCTCCAGGAACCACCCCATTTACTCCTCCCCTTGGATAGCAAGTGTGCAAGAGTGCCTACCCTCACTGTCTCTGCTAGCCCAGCTCATTTCTTCTCAGCTAGTTTCTGTTTCAGTGCTCATCCCTGCTGGGTCACCGAAACGCCTTTGTCAGGTGACCTGTGATGGCCGAGCCAGCGGCCCATGGGCAGTCTCCTCTCCTCCACCCAACACTCTGCTCACTCGCTCCTGACAGTGTCTTCCCACCTCCCAGAGAGCTCACCCAGAGCTCAGCCCAAACATCACCCTGGCGTGGAGATCCTCCCCAGCCCCCTGTCTGAAGAGCTAAAAAATACATCACAACACGTATTTTTGGTTTTGATGAAATACCCTGCTCCGGTCACTTTAAATCTACTCTCCTTTAGGGAACCGACACAGAACTCTTTCCTCTGGGATGTCTCCCCTGACTCCCGCAATGAGGAGGCAGCAAGTGTCAACAAGAAATCCTTCCTGGGTCTTGCATGATAAATCCAGTCTGCTACTTGCAGAAGACAAACGGGCTCTGTTTTAACACAGGTGGCCTAGGGGTTCCACAGTCCCCCAGGTGGCCCAGCCAAGGCTAGAAAGCAGAGCGTGTCAGCATCCAATTCTACTTGTCATTCAAAGAACATAAGGGGAATGGAGCATTGCACTTTCTCTCCCCAAATATATTCGGTCCATTCATCAGAGCCTGTAATGTTCATTTCTAAACAATTCAGCAGGCCCAAGAAACTCTAGTTGGATTATTTTTATCTGAATAAGAAACTGTCCTCAATCTTGGATAAACATCACAAACCTGTACCTAGAAAAAATAATAGATTACATTAGAAACAAATCCTCAGGTAATCCTTCATGAACTCTCAAGGCACAGCCATCAGCTCTTCACCTCTTGCCATTTTCTAAATTTTGCCTTTTGCCTTTCATTTCTTTCATAAAACAGTGCATGGATATAGCACTCGAAACATAACAGGTTTTGACTGGTACTGGAAAATACATAGGATGAAGTTTAGAACGTGTAAGAAAAACATTACTGTTCTCTAAAATCAAACCTGACTCGGACAATTGCTAACCAATACTTAACTAAAAATATAGAACTTAAACTTCATGCTTTCTCCTGATAAAAAATAGTTAGAAATAAAGATGTATGTAATTGCTACAATGTACATGTTTGAGGCTACTGTGAAAGTGATCTGTGACTATTGGTGCATTCTGTTGAAATTTATAAACAGTTTGCTGATCTTTTTTAAATTATTTTTTACCTGGTGTTTTCAGACTGTCTATTATGAATTAAGATTTGTTACATCACTACAAAACATACTATAGCAACACAACGAATTGTAAATATTGAACTCTGACTTGTTAAAAACAAAAATAATTTAAAGTAAAATAAAGTACATTTACTTTATCTAATAGCTTGACTGCAAGATCTTCCAAAAACAACTTATGGGATACATTTGAGGCATCTAATAAACACAGGAATTTGATTGCACAAATTCTCACATAATGGTCTTCTCTTTTAGCACTGAAAGATATAAAATAGTAAACTATGTTAATTGTGAAAGAAAAACACATCAAATATTAGTTTCAAAATATCATAACAAATATCAAAACCTCCCAAAGTTTTCTAAGATTAAGTAGGTTCATATTCAATGACAATACATTTTAGCTCAGGATATGCAGCAGGAGATAACAGATGGATACATTAAAAGGAGAACCTGGACAGAAAGTAGGAATGAGCACAAATTCATGCAGACTTCTGGAAAGACAACGCTTATCCTGGGCTGATAAGGACAAAACCAGGCACAGCTCATGGAGGCACTACTCCCAAAAGAGGACCAAAGACATTGTCCAGTTGGGCAAGAACATGCTTCAACTCAATGGAGTGCCTTCACCACGTACCATAAATGCACACTGCCACGTGAGGCCCAACTCAGCAGGCACTGCGTGCTCCCAGCACCCCAGCACTTTTAGAATCCAAAGGTGGAAAGGAAAACTACAGAAAACCAGTAGTAAGTATTCCCACATTTCATTACAACTGTTAGAAGGTGAATAGATGTTATTTAATTTAACAGCTTGCCTAGTGAAATCAAAATATTTGGCAACCATCAACCAGAAAATTTCATTCTTATTCCTACATTAGAACAGCCAAGAAGACAAAAAAAATATATTAAAAACAATGAACAGGGGCTGGTGCTGTGGCATAGCGGGAAAAGCCATTGCCTGCAGTGCCGGCATCGCATATGGGTGCCAGTTCAAGTCCTAGCTGCTCCACTTCCAATCTGATCTCTGTTATTGCCAGGGAAGGCAGAAGATGGCCCAAGTCCTTGGGCTTGTGCACCCACATGGGAGACCTGGAAGAAGCTCCTGGCTCCTGGCTTCACATTAGCACAGCTCTGGCCATTGTGGCCATTTGGGGAGTGAACCAGTGGATGGAAGACCTCTCTCTCTCTCTCTCTCTCTCTCTGTCTATAACTCTGTCTCTCAAATAAAATCTTTAAAAAAATCAACAATGAAAATATTGTATATATTTAATGAAGACTGTCAGAGGATTTAAAACTCAGCTAGGACACTCAGAATAATAAGTATGTGGTGATAATGATGCACAATAATGACCTGTTGTCCTAAAGTTTAAGATCACAGTGAATCATTCAACACTATTTTTAATCTTCTATAAACACCAGGGGTGGGGGGGCAGTGTCAGGCACTGTGGCCCTGTATCCCATGACAGAGTGTTGGTCTGAGTCACAGGTACTCCACCAATGCACCTGCAAAGGCCGCAGATGATGGCCTAAGTACTTGAGTTCCTGCCACCCATGTGGGAGACTGGATGGAGCTCCTGGTTCCTGGCTTCAGCCAAGCCCAGCCCCAGCTGTTGCAGGAATCTGGGGAGTGAACCAACAGATGGAAGATTGTTGTCTCTCTCCGTCTCTGTATATCTGCCTTTCAAATAAATAAATCTTTAGAAAAAAAATAAATATACACACAAATTGTTGAAACCTATGAGAAAAAAATAAAACATTAAAAAATCTATTTGGCAGTCAGTGCCATGGCTCACTTGGTTAATCCTCCACCTGCGGTCCCAGCACCCTGGGTTCTAGTCCTAGTTGGGGTACCAGATTCTGTCCTGGTTGCTCCTCTTCCAGTCCAGCTCTCTGCTGTGGCCTGGAAGAGCAGCAGAAGATGGCCCAAGTGCTTGGGTCCCTGCACCCGCATGAGAGACCGGGAGGAAGTACCCGGCTCCTAGCTTCAGATCGGCTCAGCGCTGGCCGTAGCGGCCATTAGGGGAGTGAACCAATAGAAGGAAGACCTTTCTCTCTGTCTCTCTGTCACTGTCTATAACTCTCTCTCTGTCTCTCTCTCTCACTGTCTAACTCTGCCTGGCCAAAAAAAAAAAAAATCCATTTGGCAAGCTCCAAAAAAAATAGTTTAGAAGTTAGATAGTAACAGTATTATCTCAGAAATCAAAATTGTAGGACCCATCACCAAACTTATTGAGTTGTATACATTAAACATGTATAGCTTTTACATGTCAATGAAGTGATTTAAAACATCAATAAAGTGGTATGAAAACAACAGCAACAGAAACACTTCAGAGCTTATACCAATTCTATTTCGGTGTGTAACATACTGAGTGCTTAAATGCTGAATTTTGATTCCATGTTAAAACTAAAAATATGCTGATGATCACCTCATCTCTCAAAAGAAAAAGGACAGGGGATTCATGTTATCCACAGCCACTTCCTCATCTATGTTGGACTTTGCACTAAAAACTTTTTAAATTCTACTGAATTTTAATAAATGGTGAAAGATGTAAAGAAAATCTATTAGCAAAGGAATATATTTTCTAACATAATTTTGAAGGCTCAATCTGTATCTTATAACAGGTTAAATATCACTAGTAAATATTTATTAAGTTTAACAGATATAGAATGCCTGTTATATTTTGAATACCTCATTTATGTCCAGACATACTTACTTTTCTATAACAGCATTTGCTGCACAGTCATGTCCAAGATTTTCTACAAAAGTCTGTACGTCCTGAATAAGTCTGTCCATAAAAAATATTTGATAAAAAAAAAAGCAGATTTTAGATAGGGAAAAAAAAAATCAAAGCCCCAAAGTGCAAGGCAGCTTCTTATTAAAAGCTTTAAAACAGCAGCAAGATTCTACCCAAGCAGGCACTTAGTGTAAATGAAGGCAAGTTGAGAGAGTGGCATCTTTTACCTTTGATCACGCCTAAACACGGTTCCAAATATACAAGCCTCAAGGACCATTTCACTATAATGTTTAGCACTTGATAAAGAGTCTTGGGACTCATGTGAAGCAGACACTATCCAAGATTGGCAGCAATAATTTATCAGTGTATTGAAGACTCCAGTTTTTAGAGCAGACATTTCAATTATTTTGTACATAATCTGAAATGAAATGTAACCGGTTTATTTTGAGATCAATTTAGTTTAAAAAAATAAGTGTTGTTAAAAATATACTTGAATAACTTCAGATTATACTTTCAACATAACCATGATTAGTCTAAAATATTTAAACTCACTGTTGTTCAAATAATTTTGCAAGATGATCAGTAATGACAAAAAGCTAATTTTTCTTTTTTTAAAGTACCTTTCATTTTGTTAATTATTTATTTATTTTACTTGTTTGAAAGGCAGAGAGACAGAAGGACACAAACAGATTTCCCATCTGCTAGATCATTCCCCAAATGCCCACAATAGCCAAGACAAGGCTAGGCCAACGCCAGGAGCTGGGAACTCAGACTGGGTGGCTGACACAGGTGACAAGGACCTACCACTTGAGCCATTACCTGCTGCCTCCTAGGGTGCACAGCAGCAGGAACTTGGAATCTAGAGTAAAGCCAGGACTCAACCCAGACACTCCCATATGGAACTCAGGCATCGCAAGCAGCTATATCAAACTGCTAAACCAAAGGCTCAGCCCCAAGAGTACTGATTTTTCATCTCTCGACGATAAAAGATGACATTTTACTACAGTAGTGATATTCATCCCGATCCTTCATGAGAAGCAACCACCCAAAGCAGTAAAACAAAACAAAAAACAGCTCATCCTGTACATTTCCAGTTTCTTTTGCATTTTGCCAGTGGCTGTGGTTTGCATGAAGCCGCAAAGATCACAGTCTCTAAGTTGGTACTGTGGGTCAGGAAAGGACCGAGAGACAGCACAGGACGGCAGGGTAACAGCAAATTTGGCTCTCCCTTTCCCCTTTGGATCAGGAGGCACACAGGATGGAATTCCATCATGTTACGTTCCCTGCCATGTGAGTGGTTGCAAATGCAAATACAGTGGTCCCTCAGTATTGGCAGGACACTGGTGCCAGGACGCGCCCTACACCAAAACCAGTAGCTAGTCCCAGCTGTATTAAACGGCATACTACTTGTACATAACTCAAGCACATCCTCCCATATACTCTAAATCATCTTTAGAGGACTTCCAATACCTAATGTAATGTAAATGCCTCATAAATTATCATTATACTGCATTGTTTAGAGGACAATGACAAGAAAAACGTCTGTGCATATTCATTCAGTACAGCTGCAAATTTCTGAGTATCTCTGATTGACCCCATGGATGCAGAACCTGTGGGTTTGGAGGACTGACTGCCCATCCAGAACCAGGAAGACCTTTGCATTCAGGGTTATAATCAGAGAACTCTATCTCTACATAAAGAAAAAACTGTAGCATAAACTCCGTGACCAATGGCACCTGACACCTGCCTTCAGCATCTAGGAGAAAGCAGGATGGGTGTGGGTGGAGAGAAAGGGCATGCTGGCTCCTACTCAGTGCCAGGTGACTGCTGGCATCCAGGAATGACGCTGTAGTGTTGCCAGGGCGTGCAATTTTCCAAGAGAAGGGGAAATTAGATTCTAAAAAAAATTCATGATTTTATTTACTTGAAAGGCAGAGACAGAGAGATCACTCCAATGCACTGGTTCACTCCCCAAACATTCCCAACAGCCAAGGCTGGGCCAGGAACTCAATCCAAGTTTCCCAGGGGGATGGCAGGGACTCAGCTACTCAAGGAATCACTTGCTGCCTCCCAGGGTACTTGACAGCAGAAAACTGGAACGCCCACCCTAGAAATCCACTGCATGCAGGTCCCCCAATTCTTAAAAGTTGCCAACTAACAACATTCTACACACTGCATGAGCCAAACAAACTATCTGGCAGATGAGAGGCAGATGCGGCTCACGGGCTAACATTCTGCACCTTCGTTTCTACGTCTTTCAGGTTTCTCATTCTTACTTGTGCCATAAAGGATGGTTCAAACATATTAGTTCACTGAATGAAACAACAACAAATCTGATTCTTAGTTTCGAATAACTTTCTCATGTCCTGCAGATCACACAGATGAGAAAGGAAAAGAAAAGTTACCTCTTTTATTTTGAAATATGCCTGGCTCTTGGTTTTTGCAGCAATGGTAAGAATGTTGTTATCAAATACAAACTGGACAAAGGCTTTTAAATTAGGCCAGAATGTCAGCTGAGTGTTGCTTAAGGAAGATATAATTTTCCAGGCCATGTCAAAAGACTCGATGCAGAGAGATTCAGAGGAGGTAAGGAGCTGGGAAGAAAAAACAAGTAGATACTCTTCACAAAACAGACACTCATCACTTATCTTTGGGAACTTGGGTTGCTGCTCCCATGGTTATTCTAGAGTTCCTGTTGCACTGGATCTTACCTTGGGAACCAAAATTTTCATGCACTGGAACACAGGTAAAACCTGATCAGAAGGCAGAATTGTGAGGGCTTCCAGTGCAGACTGCAAAGTCCTAACGGGCATTTGAACAGCGGGCAGCAAGGGCTCCGGGATTTCGTTCTCTGCGGCAGGTATCAGAGTGTGATATTTTTTCAACAGGAAAGACAGGCAGACCCACTGATCATGGATATATTGTGCAACGATTTTTCCCCATCCTTGGGAAGACGATGACTCCTCAAAAAAACTGAAATAAGAAAATGAAGTGACTGCACCATTCTTCCCCACGTTGCTTCCATTTCTTTTGCATGTAATATACTACTCTTATAAGGCGGGGAAAAATGCTATGACTTGTCCCCAGAAAAACTCGCATAGAGGCTTAACTCCAGTGTTGGGATTTGGGAGCTAATGGTGGGTGTTTGGGTTCCGGGCAGAGAGCCCCATAAACGAACTGATTCTCTTGTTGGAATGAGTTCTTGCTTGCAAGGGACTGCATTAGCCAGGGTAGACTGGCATACACTTGCCCCTTGATTCTCTGCCTTCCACACACACCCATTTGCCCGTCTGCTTTTTCTCCCAGGAGGTGGAGCAGCACCTGGCTCTCATCAGAAGCCATGCTCTTGGAATTTGCAGTCTCTAGAACCATGAGCCAAAATATACCTCCTGCCTTTATAAGTTACCCAGTCTTGAGTGTTCTGTTATAGCAACAGATAATGGACTGGGACCACAGATACAGTCATTAACAAATATCCTAACTACTCAAAAACAAACAAACAAACAAACAAAAAACCTGAAAAACCCTCTTGAGCCTCCCTTTTCTAATTACCCCAAAAGTAGAGCTTCCAGGTATGTTCACCATAAAGGACTCACTGATAACTAAATGCTGCAAAGTCAACAGGTTTCAGCAATACAGATCTACAATATATCTGTGTCCCAAATGGAGCTCATCCTCAAAATTCTGCAACCTTAAGCAACCTTGAGCGATCACTAATTATCTCAGCAACAACAACAAAACAGGACTGTTAAACCTTAGCAATGAAGATGCCCACGCTGTACCTACTGCTCTCTGGGGGGTGAGCACACCTGCTCTGTTCCTCTGTGTGGGGTTTCTGCAGGGTCTGATTGAGGTGAAGACAGGACAGGAACCGTTCTGTGGGTCCAACATCAAGAGAATCCAGCTGCAGTTCGGGCTTCCGGTCTACGGCCTCACATACCACGGCCAAGGTGGCCATACTAACGACTTTCTGAATCTGACTACCAAGGGTTGGCTCCTGAGGAGGAAACACGACAAGGCTTTCCTTAACATAAGCAAGACTTCATCCCAAGGACCTGGCTGCCAGTCTAGGAAATCCCACACCTGCTTTTCCCTCCTTTCCCTGACACTGAACATCATGGGAGCAAATGGAAACCGAACACATGTGACTCCGTTTTGCTTCTTCTCTACAGGTTGGCAGTGAACAAACTGAAAGTGGTGATCAGCAATTCAGATTAAGAGGAAGTTTGGGGGCCCAGCCATGGCTCACTTGGTTAATCCTGCGCCTGTGGCACCGGCATCCCATATGGGCACCGGGTTCTAGTCCCGGTTGCTCCTCTTTCAGTCCAGCTCTCTGCTGTGGCCTGGGAAGGCAGTGGAGGATGGCCCAAGTGCTTGGGCCCTGCACCTGCATGGGAGACCAGGAGGAAGCAACTGGCTCCTGGCTTCAGATCAGCATAGCTCCGGCCACGGTGGCCATTTAAGGGGTGAACCAACGGAGGGAAGACCATTCTCTCTGTCTCTCTCACTGTCTAACTCTTATCTGTCAAAAAAAAAAAAAAAAAAAAAAAAAAAGCCAGGGCAGTGCTCAGTAAGCACAGTCATAATTTAAAAAAAAAAAAAAAAAAAAAAGAAGGAAGTTTGATCTCTTCATTGGCAGAAGGGTCTCTGGAACTAGTACATGACAGAGGGGCTGTAAATGCTTATCAACCTTTCCCCTACTCAAGCACATCTGTGTGCAACATTCCTAGGGGAGCCCACTTTAAACTGGATGCATCCTGAAGCACGAGTTTAACATGACAAATAATATCTTCAATCATCTGCAGACTATTTTTGAAGAAGTCACACAGCATAGCAGTGGAAAGCTGGACCACAGTGCTACATAGCCTAAATGGGTCTGGGACCAATTTTATTTTTAAAGATTTATTTCATTTATTTGAAAGGCAATGTGGCAGAATGAGAAAGAGATCTTCTATTCACTGGTTCACTCCCCCAAAAGGTCGCAATGGTTGGAGCTGGGCCAGGTCAAAGCCAAGAGCCAGGAACTCCATCCAAGTCTCTGATGTGGGTGGCAGGGGCCAAGTACTTGAGCCATCTTCTGCTGCTTTCCAAGGCACATCAGCAGGGAGTTGGATCAGAAGCTGGGCAAGCCAGTGCTGCGGCTCAATAGGCTAATCCTCCGCCTTGTGGCGCCGGCACACCGGGTTCTAGTCCCGGTCGGGGTGTCGGATTCTGTCCCAGTTGCCCCTCTTCCAGGCCAGCTCTCTGCTGTGGCCCGGGAGTGCAGTGGAGAATGGCCCAAGTGCTTGGGCCCTGCACCTCATGGGAGACCAGGATAAGCACCTGGCTCCTGCCTTCAGATCAGCGCGGCAACCACTGGAGGGTGAACCAATGGCAAAGGAAGACCTTTCTCTCTCTCTCTCTCTCTCACTGTCCACTCTGCCTGACAAAAAATAAAAAATAAATAAAAAAAAAAAAGAAGCTGGGCAGCCGGGACTTGAACTGGTGTTCTGATATGGAATGCTGGTGCTGCAGGTACAGCTTAACCTATTGAGCCACAACATCAGCCCCTGCCATCTCTAATCTTTTCTTTTTTCTCTAATTTTTTTTTAAATTTATTAATACATTAGATTCTCAGGGTCATAGCAAATGCATGATAATTACTACAACACAATTAATGTGATATTAATACAAACAGAATAGATTCAATGTAACTCATAGATAAAATTCTAACATATTCTCCCTCCCTCCTTTCTTTCTTTTATACACCTTGAATCAGAAAGCATTACCTGTCCACCATCCATCTCCTGAAGATGCCGAATGGATGCATTTTTCAAAGGAGAAATAACTCTCCAAATGGGGTTACCCCCTTTCCACCCGACATCTGAATGCAGATTCATTAGCTCAGTTAATACCATCAGGTATAAACGGCAACGCTCCAGGTCTGAAACCTAAGAAAAACATCAAGACACTTAAGGGTACAAGCATGGTCCATGACATTCACAAAACTATTGACTGGTGGCAGGGTTACTGAAAGGGAAGCTGGAGAACCTCCTGTGGGAATGATGATAAGGGGTTTGTTTTTAATAGCGTGCATGAGAAATGAGAGAGAGAGAGAGAGAGACAGAGAGTCAGAGAGACAGAGAGAGACACAGACAGAGAGAGAACAAGAGGCCAGGACTAGGCTGGAAAGAATTCTAACTTACTCCAAAGGCTAGACAGTAGAGGACTGGTGATGGGGGGAGAAGCGATGGCCAGCGGGACACAGGAAACCAAGATGATGTCACAGACACTAAGGAGAGGCAGTGTTTCATGGAGGAAAAGGTACAGTTTGGAAAGCACCCACTAAGTTCATGATCCAGGAATGCCTAACAACGTTAGTGAGAGTCTGTCAGTATAAAACCATTCTTCTCCTGCTTCCACACCTGCTTAAACTATCAAACAATGGTGCTTAATTGAGTATTAAAAAAAAAGTTCTTAAAAGTAAGTACATTTTCTCAGTTTGTTGACAATCCAAGCATTCTTATTGCTTTAGCATTTGACAAAAATTGACATTTCTCTAAGAACTGGAATTCTCAAAGAATTCTATTTTTATAAAGACTTGGGCTGGCGCTGTGGCTTAACAGGCTAATCCTCCGCCTTGTGGTGCCAGCACACCGGGTTCTAGTCCCGGTTGGGGCGCCGGATTCTATCCTGGTTGCCCCTCTTCCAGGCCAGCTCTCTGCTATGGCCGGGAAGGCAGTGGAGAATGGCCTAAGTCCCTGGGCCCTGCACCTGCATGGGAGACCAGGAGAAGCACCTGGCTCCTGGCTTCGGATCAGCGAGATGCGCCGGCCACAGCAGCCATTGGAGGGTGAACCAACGGCAAAAAGGAAGACCTTTCTCTCTGTCTCTCTCTCTCTCTCACTGTCCACTCTGCCTGTCAAAAAAAATAATAATAATAATAAAGACATTTATTTATTTGAAAGGCAGAGTTACAAGAGGCAGAGGCAAAGAGAGAGAGAGAGGTCTTCCATCCACCGGTTCAATCCTAGATGGCCACAATAAATGGAGCTGTGCTGATCTGAAGCCAGGAGTCAGGAGCTTCTTCCAGGTTTCCCATGAGAGTGCAGGGGCCCAAGCATTTGGGCCATCTTCTACTGTTTTCCCAGGCCATGGCAGGGAGCTGGATCAGAAGTGGAACAGCTGGGACTCAAACCAGCACCCATAAGGGATGCTGACAATACACGCAGCGGGTTTACCCGCTATGTCACAGCACTGGCCCCTCAAGGGATTCTTGAAGAGGAAAAACTTTCTTTTTAGATGCCCTAGAAAAAGCACATTATGGGGAATGCAGGAAGATACAATACAGCTGCATTCACAGCTCTCTATACAGCTTCTATACCTAAAACCTACAGCCTCAACCCTAAGTGCATTTAAGACTCACTGATGGGAGCTTTAAAAAATGGTGTACAAGGGGCCGGCGCTGTGGCACAGTGGGTTAACGCCCTGGCCTGAAGCGCAGGCATCCATATTGGCACCGGTTCAAGACCCGGCTGCTTCACTTCCAATCCAGCTCTCTGCTATGGCCTGGGAAAGCAGTAAAAGATGGCCCAAGTCCTTGGGCCCCTGCACCCACGTGGGAGACCCGGAAGAAGCTCCTGGCTCCTAGCTTCGGATCGGCACAGCTCCAGCCGTTGTGGACATCTGGGGAGTGAACCATTGGATGGAAGACCTCTCTCTCTCTCTCTCTCTGCTTCTCCTCTCTCTGTGTAACTCTGACTTTCAAATAAATAAATAAATCTTTTTTAAAAAATGGTGTATAAACACATACACACACACACAGGTTCCATTCCACACCGGCCCTCTGAATATGGGGCCCAAGTATACGCTGACTGTGTGAAGTCCAGTTTATTTCATTTAAAACTCTCCTGGGAAGCAGAAGACAGCTCCTTCAGAAAGTTCATGGAAGATTTGTGCTACAAAAAGACCATGCATGGATTTCAAACATTTTTTGGCACCAAAATAAAATCTTGTAATTTGATTTTTCCATGAACTTTTCAGAAGCACTCTTATTATCTCCGTGTTGCAGAGAAGGAAACTGAGCCTTGCAAGGACTAGCCAGCGTCCAGGGCCACAGGGTAACAGATGGAACCAGAACTAGGGGACTCCCAAATCTTTTTTTTTTTTTCTCTGCTTCCTAAGCTGCTTCTTGAGAAAATTAAAATTATTCTTTTGGGGCCAGCAATGTGGCACAGTGGGTTATGCTGTAGCCTGCAATGCTAGCATTCCATGTGAGCACCAGTTCCAGTCCCGGCTGCTCCACTTCTGATACAGCTCCCTGCTGATGCACCTGGGAAGCAAGACAGTCCAAGCATTTGGGGGCCCTGCCCCCAATGTGGGAGACCCAGATGAAGCTCCTGGCTCTTGGCTTTGGCCTGGCCCTGCCCCAGCCATTGCAGACATTTGGGGAGTGAACCAGTGATGGAAGACCTCTCTCTCTCTGTCTCTGCCTCTCTCTCTGTAACTCTGCCTTCAAATAAATAAATCTTTAAAAAAAAATTTCCTATTCAATTCAATACAATGACTGCCAGACAGTAATTACTCAGTGATGAAATGAATGAAGGAACTGCAGGTCAAAAAAGAAAATTACTGCAGCAAATACTTACACTGCTTAGCTCGTTCATTGTAAGTCTTCTGAGAATGAATTCAGAAATGCTCTCTGTAGCAGACATGACCGAGTTCTGAAGAAGAGTAGACACCTCATCTGCAGGGGAAAAACAGTGGGCAACTAAAATGACAGAAACAGGGTCTCTGCTACTGTGTAGTCTAGTAAAGGTACAACTGTATTAGGCACACGGGTAAAACACTCACTGGAAATGAATTCCAATAACATGACAATCATTCATACCAGGGGGAATTCTTAATCTGTCATAAAAATCACTTAGGAGTTCCAGTTCTACCCCCTCTACCACCAAAAACAGCTCTAGCACCTGCACAGAACACACGGGGCGGCAATTTGAAACATCTGCAAGGTGAGACGTTGCAGCTGAATTCAAAAAGAAGGAACACTGAAAGGTGGTTTGGGTCCTAATTCTGATCCCTCTGCTCCTACTGAGTGGAACCACATGCAGGAGCAACGGAGAAAGTGAGCAGAAGTTTGGGTCCCAGAGGAGAACCCCAGGGAAGCAGACAGCGAATAATACTGAGGGGATTACAGGGGAGGAGAAAGACAGGAAAGCAGCCTCCGAACACAGTTATGAGCTCAGAGGTTCATCTCCCCAAGCTGCACAAGCATGAATCTGATGTCAATCAGCACACCAGATTTTCAGAACTGAACTAACAGAGACTCCACCACCCAGGTCCCAGAGTGGCCTCTGCACAGGACGACCTGGCTTAGGTCCCAAGAACACTGCAGAGGACTTGAAAACAACACAATGAACACTGGAACCAATGTCCACAGAACCTAGGTCAGAATGTGAGGACTGTACTTATCCTGAGTGACTGTTGGCTGGATAAGAATATTGAGGTTCTCCATAGGATTTAAGCAAGATCCAGAGTTTCACACTTAAAACAACTAGAATACAAGCCAAAATTACTGGACAAGTGAAGAATCAGGAAGAAATGATCTGTAATCAGCGCCACTGAGATGATGCAAATGTTAGTCATCTGGCACAGGCTCTTTTTTTAAGATTCATTTATTTATTTGAAATAGTTATAGGGAGAGAGAAGGAGAGACAGAGAGAGAGGTCTTCCATCCACGGGTTCACTGTCCAAATGGTCACAACAGCTAGAGCTGGGCCCATCCAAAGCCAGGAGCCAAGAGCTTCTTCCTGGTCTCTCATGTGGGTGCAGGGGCCCACACACCTGGGCCACCTTCTACTTCTTTCCCAGGCCATCAGTAGGGAGCGGGATTGGAAGTGGAGCAGCTAGGACTGGAACCAGTGGCCATATGGGATGCCAGCACCACAAGCAGAGGCTTAACTACTACATCACAGTGCCAGCCCCTGACAAAGGCTTTAAAGCAGCTATAATAAACATGCTTCAACTAGCAATCAAGAGCACTTCTGAAGCAAATGGAAAAATAGGAAGTTTCAGCAAGGAAAGAGAAGATTTAAGAACAAACCAAATGGAAATTTTATAACTGAAAAATACAATAACTGAAATAAAAACTCACTCGATTGGATCAATAGCAGAAAAGAGATGTGAGGGAAAACTGTTAACTTGAAAACAGATCACTAAAAATAGGCTCTCTAAACAGCTGACAGAAAAATGATTGAAAAAATACAGATTTTCGGGGACCTGTGGGATAATAACAGGGATCTAATATTCATGCCATCAGAATCCCCAAGGGAAAAGACAAAAAAAAAAAAAAAAAAAAAAAAAAAATCTCTGAAATAAAATCTGAAAAAAATATCTAAATAAAAACTGGCTGAAAACACTGCAAATCCGGTAAAGTGTACAAACCTACAAATTATAAAGGATAAGCCCAAAGAAATTCATGCCTAAACATGGCATACCTAACAGCTGAAACTAAAGATGAAGAAACAATCCTGAAAGCAGAGAATGACAACCTATTACCAAAGGGAAGAATAATGTTAATTACTACGAAGTTCTCAGGAGAAACCATGGAAGCCAGAGGCAAGCAGAAGGACATTTTTACCTTGTTGAATAAGATTTAGCAAACCAGAATTTTATATCCAGCAAAAATACTCTTGACAAATATCGGTGAACTAAAGATATTCTAGATAAGGGAAACTAAAGGAATTCATTGCCAGCAAGCATGTTCCAAAAGAAATGCTACAAGAAAACTTGCAAACAAAAGGACTCTGATACTAGACAGAAACAGGGGACACCGAAAGAGCAAAGAAATCTATAAACATCTGGGTAAATATAAAAAGCTATTTTCTCCTGAGTCCTTTCAAAGTTGTCTGTTGGTTGACAGCAAAAATTATATACTGTTTGGTAGGTTTTTAATGAATATAAATATAAAACAGTTACAACAGAAGGGGCAGAAGAGAAAAGGCATCTATAAAACAGAAAGTTTCAGGGCTGGCGCTGTGGTGTAGCGGGTAAAGCCGCCACCTGAGGTGCCAGCATCCCATATTGGCGTCGGTTCCAGTTCCAGCTGCTCCACTTCTGATCCAGTTCTCTGCTATGGCCTAGGAAAGCAGTAGAAGATGGCCTGAGTCCTTGGGTTCCTGTACCCACATGGGAGACCTGGAAGAAGCTCCTGGCTCCTGGCTTCAGACTGGCACAGCTCTGACCATGTGGCAATCTGGGGGGTGAACCAGCGGATGGAAGACCTCTCTTTCTCTCTGCCTCTGCCTCTCTGTAACTCTGCCTTTCAAATAAATAAATCTTTTAAAAAAATACAAAGTCTCTATATTCATTTCAAATGGTAAAATATTAATTCTAAACAGACAATAAAAAGTTAAGTACATACATTGTAATCCTAAAGCAACCACTGGGCTGGCGAGGCAATCATTGGACACTTAGTTTAAAAATAAAAGAGAACTTGAAACAGAATACTGAATAAAGTACCCAAATGAAGCCAACAGATGGGAAAGAGAAAAATAAAAACAGAAGGAATAAAAAGAACATGAAAAATAAAAATGATAGAGCAATCAAAGATATACAAGATGACAAAGGAAAGCTCTGGCCCGGCAGGACGTGGAACGAAGTCACACAAACTAAAGCGGCTACCTGGGATCAATGCTTCAGATAACTACTGTGCCACTCCAGGGGCTGCTCTTACTGAGCACCACATAGCAGAGCCTCTCCGTCTCCAGACACACGGCCCAGTCGCTGCCACATCTCCAACATTAACAGCACGTCACAACAGCACACACGCACTGTGCAAAGGCTCAGCCATGCCTCTCAGAGCTGACAGTAATCTGAATCTTGAAGACGGGATTACCAGAACAGATTGAAAGGCTATTTCAGTCAAAATCATGACAAGACACTACTTCATAACCATTAGGATGGTTATTCAATTTTTAAAACCTAGGAAGTAATTCATTTCAGTGAGGATGTAGAGAAACTTTGATCCTTGGGCATTGCTGATGGGGATGTAAAATGGCAGTTCTTCAAAAAAGCAAGCATCGAGTTATGATGAGACAGCAATCCCACTTCCAGGTGTTTACCCAAGTGAAAGCAGAGACTCTAACAGGTGTTTCCACACCTGTGTTTGCAGCAGCAACACGAGAGAGAGAGAGAGAGAGAGGTAGAGAGAGAGAGAGAGAGAAAGCAATGCAAACAACCACCAACAGATGAAAGAAAAAGCAAATGTGGCACGTACATACAGAGGAGTATTATTCAACCTTTAGAAAGGAAGGAAATTCTAACACAGGCTGCAATGTGGGTAAACCTGTAAGATATTATGGCGAGTAGAGTCAGAACAAAAGGACAGATACTGCAGGATTCCACCTGGGAGAGGAACAGCTAAACTCATGGAGACAAAAATTAGCATGGTGGTTGCAGTGGCTGGGGTGAAGGAAGTGGGCAGTTAGTGTGTGATGGGTACAGAGCTTCATCCCGGGAAGATGAAAATGTCCTGGAGATGGATGATGATGGCTACATAATGGTGTGAGGGAACTTAATGCTGCCCTCAGCTGTAGGCTTAAATACAAATTTAATTCTTGTGTCTTTTGCCATAATTTTAAAATGCTCTCACAGGAAGAAAAGTACAACTAGATACAAGAGATTAATCAAGGGGGCCGGCGCTGTGGCATAGCAAGTAAAGCTGCCACCTTTGGTGCCAGCATTCCATATAGGCACCGGTTCTAGTCCTGGCAGCTCCTCTTCTGATCCAGCTCTCTACTATGGCCTGGGAAAGCAGTAGAAGATGGTCCAAGTCCTTGGGCCCCTGCACCTGCGTGGGAAACCTGGAAGATGCTCCTGGCTTCTGGCTTCAGATCGGCACGGCTTCAGATCAGACAGCACCGGCTGTTGCGGCCAGTAACTGGGGAGTGAACCAGCGGATAGAAGACCTCTCTCTCTCTGCCTCTCCTTCTCTCTCTCTGTGTAACTCTGACTTTCAAGTAAAAATAAATAAATCTTAAAAAAAAAAAAGAAGAAGAGATTAATCAAGATAAGAAGACAAAAGCAACCCAGGAAAAACTGAGACTCGGGCAAGCAGATCATCTCCACCATCGTGACAAATTCAGCAAGTAGGTAGGACAGGAGTGTGATTATCTAAAACCTGTTGCTTTGCCCTACACAATCCAATGTAACTAAAGAGAGAGCTATAATGTAACTGAAAGTATATTTCTTCAAATATAAAAATAAAATCACATGGTTATTTTGGATTTAAAAAAAAAATAACCATAGAAACATCATTACACAAAAACTCTTTAAATATATACTTACAGATCCACCAAAAGTAGAACAACTAACCCTGAATCTCATCTGATTAGGCACTGAGACAGTGCCGCCTGCTGTCACTGCCAATTCACCACCTCCAACCTCAAGTGTACCCTCAGTGATCAAAGCCTCTTCTTCAAACATTTTATACCTTGTCCTCACACCTGCACCACTTCCCCTTCCCTCCTCACTCTATTTCCTCACCAAAAAAATAAATAAAATAAAATAAAAATGATACATCAAAATAGAACTTTTTCTCTTACAATTGTTATTTATTTACTTTCATTTTATTTGAAAACCAGAGAGACAGAAAGCCAGACACAGACTTCCCAACTGCTGGTTCACTCCCCAAATGCCCACAACAGTGAGGGCTGGACCAGGCTAAAGCCAGAAGCCCAGGTCTCCTGTGTCGGTGCTAGGGACCCAAACACATCATCTGCTGCTTCCCAGGAATCACATTAGCAGGAAGCTGGAAGCAGAGCCCAGGCACTCTGATATGGGATGCAGGCATCCCAACCAGCAACAACCACTGCACCAAATGCCTACCCCAGAAAGGAACTTCTATGACTTACTATGCCCCCCACCCGAGTGCACTGAACCCCTGTCAGTGCCCCCTTCTAGAACCATCCTGTCCTCCTGTGCCCTGGATCCCACACACTCACCCACACTTGGACACCAGTCAGCTCCCCACCCCCAAACATCTCCATCAGCACATGAATGCTGACTTCCTTACCATCTTAAGGAAACAAAGAAACTTCTTTATTCCACCAAGTAACTACACCCAGCTTCTCTGCTCCCTCCTGCACAAAACCCCTTGACAGGGCTTTTGGTACTCAAGGCTTCCAAACCTCTCCATCAGTGGCCCCGGCCACCACCGCAAAACTGCTCTGTCAGCGTCACTGGTGACCGCCATGCTGCTAAAGCCAACAGCCAACTCCAAGACCTTGTTTTAGTGTCTCACTGAGACCACACCCTCCCTGTGGATACTCTGCACTGGCTTCCCGGGTCTTCCCCCTCTTAATGTAAATTCTCTGTGGTATCCTTTTCTGGTTCCCAACTTACTCCAAAATCTTCTGTCTTTCTAATCTCAGCTCAGTATAAATCCGCTCATCCAACTTCTCCAAAATGGAGTTTTCTTTGCTTCTCACAACCCACATGCAACCCTTCCACAAATCCTGTTCCTAACATCAACACACACCCAAAACCTTAACGCTCTGCATCCACACTAGCACCTTGGCCCAGCCTGGGAGCTGGTCTTCTGTCTTCTGCTCCCCTCCCCCACAGCTTATTCTCAGCAAGACAGCCAGAGCAAGCTTTTAACCTTCTAATAAAAACTCCCAGTGCACTTAAAATGGCCAACATCCCACAAACTCTCTTATCCCTGCCCCAGCCACTCTCTTCCCAGAATTTGTCTCCCGTTGCTTGGACCTTCCTAGACCTGCTGATTGCTCCCATGGTGCTGCCTTTCCACTTGCCATCTCTCTTCTCAGCAAGCTGCCCTACATAGCTCATGGATCCTCTCTCAGCTGTAACTTTTTTTTTTTTAAGATTTATTTTATTTATTTGAAAGAGTTACAGAGAGGTGAAGACAGAGAAATCTTCCATCCATTGGTTTACTCCCCAATTGACTGCAACAGCAAGAGCTACGCCAATCTGAAGCTAGCAGCCAGGAGTTCCAGCCGGGTCTCCCACACAGGTGCAGGGGCCCAAGGACTTGGGCCATCTTCTACTGCTTTCCCAGGCCACAGCAGAGAGCTGGATTGGAAGTGGAGCAGCTGGGACTCAAACCGACGCCCATATGGGATGGCAACACTGCAAGCGGGGCTTTAACCCGCTGTGCCACAGTGTCGGCCCCTCAGCTCTAACTCTTATATTTCACAAGTGAAGACATATGATGTGTGCAAACTGCCTGGAAAAACAATCCCACGTGAGCTTACAAAGCTGCATCTGCACATACTGAGGAAGGATCTATTTCATTCCTGGGTCTTCCATGCATGGGGAAAAGTATTCACAGCAGCACCCTACCTGACACCATACATACTAAACTACACATCATCAAATGGCCAGATACAGGAGAACGCATAAACTGTGGTGTCTTCACACAATGGAGAATTGTCCAACAGGGAAGATCACAAAGTATAACAGGCATGGATGGATCTCAGAAGCATGCTAAGTGAGAAAAATTATAGAAGACTTTTACAGGAAGATATTATTTCCATAAAGCTCAAAAGCAAGATAAGTCAACAGCATATTGTTAAGCCCTTGCATATAGTCTACCAAGCCTCACCAAGGGCACCAACAATACAGAATGGGGAAAGGACAGTGTTTTCAATAACTGTTGCTGGGAAAACCAGATATCCACGTACAAGGAATGAAACTAAACATCTATCTTAGACCACTCACAGAAATAAATTCAAAATGGATTAAAGACTTAAATTTAAGACCTGACACCACGAGACCACTAGAAGAAAACAGGAAAAGAGCTCCTTAGCATTGACTTGGAGATGAATTTGGAGATTTTTTTTTAAAGCATATGAAACCAAAAGCACAGGCAACAAAAGGAAAAATCGCGGGAGTCTACCAAACTAAAAAGTTTCTGAACAGCAAAGGAAATGACTGACAGAAAAGGGAAGCTATGGAATGGAATGGGAGGTGATGGGCAAAAGCTACAACTTTCAGTTATGCTAAATAAACAAGTTCCAGAGATCTACATAGCACAGGGATAAGAGCTACTGTATCGTGTTCTTAAAATTTGCTAAGAGGGTAGACCCTAAGTTAAGTCTTCTTACTACAAATAGTAATAATAGAAAGAGTGGGAGGAAACTTGGGAGGCAATGGAGATGCATATAATGGCCTTAATGGTTTCACAGGTGTATACTTATCCCCAAACTCATGAAGCTGTATACTGTAAATATACTCAGCTTCTTAACATGTCAATCATAACTCAATAAAGCATTTAAAGGAACAATATATTATTAACAAATATCTAGATATGTGATAAAAACTCATTTCTAAAGTGAATGGAGGACATAAAGATGAAAATCAAAATAGGGAGGCTAATGGAAATCCTTAAGGAGTAACAGGAAGATTAGTTCTTAGACTGGAGGTGCCTTCACAGGTGTTTGACTATTTTGCATCATAAGTTAAATATAACTATCACACATTATTTTGTTTATATCAAATATTATAACAATTTTTCAAACACACATGACCCAGTCCTACCCTCAGAGCAGTGAGCACTCTAAGAAATAGCCAAGATGTCAAATGAATCCAAATTTATGCCCTTAAAAAGCTACAAATCTAAAAAGTTAAATGTTATGTTCACAGTATTTGATTTTGCTACCATTATAAAAAAACTTTTTAATTTAGAAACTAGCTTTAATATTTCACAGGCATATATTAAAAAATCTAACCTTATCAATATTTTCTCAGGTTTAATCTAATACACTTCTCTAGAATTTTTAAACAGCAAATTTCTAAATGCAAATGAAATTTGTCAGAAATGATTAGTATTAAGGTTCACTCATGAGTGTTCTCATCCCTGACACCCATGGGTTTTCCAGTTTTTATGAGTATCTTAGTTTAAGGAAAGAAGAGCTCAATGCTTCTTAATATCCCTAATCCAGAAACTCAAAATCTAAAATGCTGACATGATGGCACAAGTGGAAAATTCCACCCCTGGACTCACTAAAAATATGACATAAAAGTATTTTCTGGCTATGTGTATCAGATCTAAGTAAAACACTAATGGATTTCATGTTTAGACTTGGATTCCACTCCCAATATACTTCATTATGTATGTGTACGTATCCTAAAATCTGAGAAAATCCAAAACACTGTTGGTCCCAAACATTTTGAATAAAGGATACTCAACTATATCTTCTTTTTTCATCCCATCTATTTTTTAAATTTTTATTATTTAACTGAGGGGAGAGAGAAATAGAGACAGCTCCCATTACTGGTTCACCACGTAGATACCAGCATTAGCCCCCAGCTAATGGCCCAGCTAGGGCCAAAGCTAGGAGCCAGGAATTCAATGTAGGTCTGTCACATGTGTGGCAGGAATCCAATCACTTGAGCCATTAGTGCTGCCACCCAGAGTCCACACCAGCAGAATCAGGAGCAGAGCTTGGCGCTGAACCCATATACCGTAACATGGGTGTCCCAATAGCTAGGCCAAATGCCTGCTTCTCACTACACTTTTTAAAATTAAGTAATTATAAATTCGCTGCCATTCTCATGTTTTGGCTTATTTGCTACAATGTCTATCAGAATGGCAATTAGGAATGAATCCTGTTGAAACACATTTGAGATAGTAATGATTTTCAATGATCTGGAAATCAATAAACAAGATAATTTTTTATGAAATCGGGTCTGGCACTATGGTATAGTAGGTAAAGCTATTGCCTGTGAAGGTAGAGTCCCAGTGAGTGCCGGTTCAAGTCCTGGCTGCTCTACTTCTCTTCCATCTCCCTGCCAATTGCCTGGGAAAGCAGCACAAGTCCTTGGGCCCCTGCACTCACGTGGGAGACCTAGAAGAAGCTCTTAACTTTATATGGATCCAGTTCCAGCTGCTGCAGCCATCTGGGGAGTGAACCAGTGAATGGAAAATCTCTCTGCCTCTCTCTCTCTCCCTCTCTCTCTGTAACTCTGCCTTTCAAATAAATAAACAACTCTTTTTAAAAACAAATAAATAAAAGTGCTGTACCTCTGTGAAGTCACACTGCTACTTTCCATTAAAAAAAAAAAAAAAAAGCAAATGAGATCGCATTCTACAATCAACAGCAACTAACACACGTGAGCCACAAAAATGTCAACTCCCCGGGGGTAGAGGGTTGCTCCTTCAGCACTGCATCTCAGCACCACCAGGAGACACTCACTAAACATTTGCTGAAGGAGTGAAGTTTTCTATTTTAAAAGGTCAGGAATTTCCTCTCGTTCTCGATTCCAACAACATACGAAGCAAAAACACCAACAGAAACTATGCATCCTCACCATCGTGGGCACTGGAACCTTTCAACATGCAAGTGTGCAAGAGCTTCCACAGCAGCTGGAGGCATCTGTCAGTTTTCAGCAAGGGCATGTAGGCATTGGTACCCAACTTCATTAGGGCATCCAGCAGAGGATCTAAGAATATCCTCAATACATTCTGTGTCCTCCGCTTTTCACTAGACATTGAAAGACATGCCCAAATCAACCACTTCAAAAGCATACAGAAACTGTTTGCCATCTATAATTTGTGGAATGGGTTGGCTACGGGAGTCAGTTAGACAGAGTCACTTTCAGGGATGGCCGGAACGCCCAGCACCAAGAGACCTGATCTCCTCGTCGGTGTAGCGATGGACCAGAGGGGAAGGCTAGGGAAGAACCTTGTCCCGGCTCTAGGTGGCGGCAGGAAGAAAAGCCAGATTCAATGTACGTGCAAATTACATCACTGAGGTTCTCTCCAAAATACAAAGAAACAAAAACCAAAGCGAAACATGCCATCATCATTTTAAAAATGCAGAGAAAACAGATGGTGAAAAACTGCTACAGCAACTTCGGTTGGCTAAAACTTTGTCTAGAAAAGAGGTTCAATGTAAATAAAATTAAATGTAGGTTATGCAAATGTCCTAATTTAACCTAATGAAGCTGCTTATTATGACAATTACAATCTGGTGAGGCCTAATGTGCTCACATTCTCAAAACAAATAAGATTGTTTTATCATTATTATTTTTTAAAACCACGCATTTTACAAAGGGATCACATCTACTAAATTTCTTCACCTAATCATATGCTAGGAGCTTATAATCCAGCCTTCAAATACCCTGATATAAAACCAATGATGGCTGTATATTTATTTTCAAACCTTCTCTTATTTAACATTAAATTGTTAGATTTAACTTTTAATTTATCACTCCAGAAAACACAAACATGCCCTTATTCCTATTTATTTCTTAATTTTAAGCATTTAAGTATATTGACAATGTTCTAGTTCTCTCCTTCAATACCTTGTGATCAACTTTATCAATCATGAAAAGCCTGACTAAGCATCGTAAATCATATGAGCCTTTTTATAAGCATAAACTGTCTTTTCAATTGCAGATGATTACCTGTGCTGAGTCTTCATTCCTTCCACATCCACAGCCAGCAAGATCATCGTAGCCGTCAGCCTGGCTTCAAAGCCATCAGGCAGAAAGCAATTTTCTCCTGCTGAAATAACAACAGCTAAGGTTTGCAAAGTATTAACAACAACTTTCAAAGATGATGCTGCCAACCAAAACAGCTAGGCGATTATCCTGTATCAGTATCAAACGATTAGCGGAATACAGTAGAGTTGAAACACAGTCGAACAACGTACAGCATGGCTCATCATTCCAGACACATATCTAAATAGGAAAAAAAAACAAATCCGTGTGGGTCTGCTACTTGCCATGCACTGTCCCAGGTGCTGCGGACATGAGGGATCCTGTGGTCCTGGAATTTGCAGTACAAGAGATAAGCCTTAAAGAGCAAACAAATATAAAACTGTAACTGCTGTGCTCTAAAAAACGTGCAGCTGGAGTGCATGGGAGGAGGAGGTGCCCTCTCCGGATCGTCAGGGGCAGTTTCCCTAAAAGAAACGGCTCTTGCGCTGGGTGTGATGGCTGAGAAGGCAGACAAGGACTTTCCAGACAGAGGGAGAAGGGTGTGCAAGACCATCCGGCAGCCGGGAGCTTGCTGTATTCCAGGAAACAGGATGCCTGCATGCCCAGAAAACCCAGTGACACCCACAGGAGGGAGAGGCCAGGAAACTAGGTAAGAGACAATTCCAGTGTTACAGCGAAAATGCAACCAGAAAGGGGAGAGTGGGTAAAGACACGGAGGTTGCGGGGTCCCCGGCACTCCCCCATATAGTGTGTGCTTTGGCAAGGACGGCACTGTGTTGACTTTCATAGGTCTCACAGAAGACAGCACGGGAAATTTACTAGACAATAGAGATAATAAAACAGGAGAAATGTTCCAAGAAGAGAAATTCATGCATTTGGGAAGGATAATTATCATTTAAGACCAATCCCACGATCAGATTAGAGAAATCAGTAGATGAAAATGACTTGAGACAAAGCTAGGAAATTTAAGACACTTAAATTCAAATTCACACTAAATGCAATTTCCCCAAATTATCACTAATGACTTTAATGAAGAGGAAGCATTAGAACTGTAAAAAGAATTCTAATTAATGCATATGCTAAGATTCTTCCCTCCTGCAGTCTGACACATTTCCCCAAAGAAGGGATCTTTGCAAAGTATCTGGCGAAAAGAAAAGATTAACAAAACCATCCTTTCAAACATAATTTTCCTCTAAAATTGTTTCTCATATTAGTTCACACTAAATATTTCCACTACAGAGTCTCCAAAAACACATCTGTAGTATTTTGATCACAAAGCCTCAGTAACTATAGAAGAAAATAATAAATTTGCATCCAGTTCCTACTGTGGCAACTAATTAGCTTCTTAAAACAAGAAAATAGTTTAAAATCTCAAGTCTTGGAAAAGGTAAATTTCAAGTTAAAAAACCCAGTATTTGGAGGAGGCAAGATGGCGGAATAAGCAGGAAGCACACTTAGTCCGGGGGGAGAGAAAGTTTAATATAAGTGGAGATACTGCAGTGTCAAGGAAGAGTAGGGGATGAAACAGCAGAGGAAACTCTTCCGGAACTAGTGATTCACAGTGGACCTGCGTGGAGAGCGTGGGAGCCCAAGTTCGGGACACCAGCGGCAGACTCAACGCACCAGCGCTGGAACGCGAGGTGAGCCGAACCTCCATAGCCCGAGATACCAGCAGGCAAGCGGAAAGAGGAGGCTAGAGGGAACGAGGCTTGAAACTCCGTGGGGAAAAGTTCACCAGGCTAACTAGAAGAGAGAGAAAAAAAAATAAAAAAAGTGACCAATACGGACACAAGTTTCTCTCTCTCCGCTCACCTCTCACAGGCGAGCAAGACAGAGCAGGCGCCATTTTGGACATACGTCATAAGCAGGGCGACCTCAGGTCTGCACCAGCCCTGAGCCTAGCAGAAAAACCTGACTCTGTGGGGAGGGGTGAAATAACAGGAGATTAGCATCTAACTTGGCAACCCAGTGGGAGACTGCAGGAGAATTGGAGCCCACACTGAGGGCAGCAGAGATTCCCTGTGTGGTCCTTGGGAAAGAGCTTCCTATCTCTGGCTCCTGTGGGTATATCATTTGCCTGCTAACTACCTCCAATTACGTTCAGCTGTGCGGAATTACTTCCCTTTTAAATCAAAAAAAGAAAGAGAGATTTACCACACCTAACCTGGGAGTGTCATCCTTGACACACCCTCAACCCTGAGGAACCAAACACAGCTCTCAGTCCACACTCATCTCAAGCCTCTAAGGCTCCACTGAAAGCAGACAGTCCACTTAATATAGAGCCATAGTGTAACAAGAAAAAACACCACAGTGAAGAAACCAGATATCTCCAACATGCCAAACAACAAACGCAAAAACCAAGCTAACAAGAACAAGGAAGAAACTATGACGCCCCCAAATGAAAAAGACACCCCAATTCAAGATTATGAAGATGATGAGATCAAAGAAATGCAAGAAGCGGATCTCAAAAAATTGATAAGAACATTAAGAAGTTCTCAAAAACAAATTCTTGAACTACAGAAATCCTTCATGGACAAGATAGAAAATCTCTCTCGTGAAAGTGAAATATTAAGGAGGAATCAAAATGAAATGAAACAACTAGTGGAACAAGAAACTCTGATAGTGACTAGAAATCATAATGAAATGAAGAGTTCAATAGATCAAATGACAAACACATTAGAGAGCCTTAAAAACAGAATGGGCGAAGCAGAAGAGAGAATATCAGACTTAGAAGACAGAGAACAGGAAAGGAAACAGGCAAACCAAAGAAAAGAAGAAGAAATTAGAAATCTAAAAAATATTGTCAGGAATTTACAGGATACTATTAAAAAACCCAACATTCGGGTTCTAGAAGTTCCTGAAGGCATGGAGAGGGAGAAAGGATTAGAAGGCATTTTCAGTGAGATACTAGCAGAAAATTTCCCAGGTTTGGAGAAGGACAGAGGCATCTTAGTACAGGAAGCTTATAGAACCCCTAATAAACATGACCAAAAGAGATCCTCACCACGACATGTTGTAATCAAACTCACCACAGTGAAACATAAAGAAAAGATCCTAAAAGGTGCAAGAGAGAAACGTCGGATCACTCTTAGAGGATCTCCAATTAGACTCACAGCAGACTTCTCATCAGAAACCCTACAAGCTAGAAGGGAATGGCGAGACATAGCCCAGGTACTAAGAGAGAAAAACTGCCAGCCCAGAATACTATATCCTGCAAAGCTCTCATTTGTGAATGAAGGTGAAATTAAGACTTTTCATAGCAAACAGAAACTGAAAGAATTTGTTGCCACTCATCCTGCCCTGCAAAAGATGCTTAAAGATGTGTTACACACAGAAACACAGAAACATGGTCACCAGTATGAAAGAAGGTAAAGGAAGGAAACCTCACAGCAAAAGATCACAGGAAGCTCAATTTCTCTTTGACATAGAATTAAACTCTGATGCTCTGTTAAAGCAATGTGTTAAAGTAATCTATTATGTTCTCTTGATGTCTGTTAAATTCTAATTGTTCAAAAACAGCTGAATTTTTATTAAGAGCTATGGGTTATTTAAATATGTGCTTTTTTCAAAAATTTGAATATCTGCTGCTCATAAAACTAAAGCGTTGTTGGTTCTGTGTTTAGCTGTCCTCCTATAGGTTCCTATGGACTTTTTCCAGCCACTTTTATTGTATTCAGTACTTTGGGATGGCTCTGTAAACAGATGAAGCCAATAATGTATTAACAGTACCAACTGAGAGAAAGTATGGTTAACTGAGGTTACTAAAAAGAAAAAGCAATTCAAATCAATTGGCAATCTACAAAAAGAGTTAAAGATTTTAAAAGCTATTATTAAAATTGCTATATTGGTCTATTATGCTATATTATATGTGTGTACATATTGTATGTCCACATAGGAAATTTTATTAAGAGTTTTATTTTAAATGGCTTATAGATAAGATTGTCCATAAATTTAAGCTGCTAAAATCAATCAAAGATACATTTTAATTTGTGGGACCTGAATCTGTGTATCATATGTTTTAGACTTGTTGGTAGAAAGAAACTAAAAACATTTTAGATGGTTGTGCTTAAGTTTACTGGCTAAACAAACTACACCATGTTAGATATTTAAGAGGTGTTTTCAAATACATGATTCTTAAAATTTATAGAAGGCATTGGACCTTCTGGTAAATGTTTTCTTAAGTTGTTATCTAATGGTTGAAACGGTGTGCTAAGTATTCATGTGATATTGCTATTGTCAGCAAGCGATCTAGGACTTGCTCCCTCATTTCTCTATTCTAAGCCCAACTTGTTCTTTCATTTCTCTATTCTCTTCAAGGTAGGAAACTAATTCTATTATGAAGGAATCTGTAGGATGCACAATTTAATCTTTAGACCTTATAAAAGAGATGGCTAACATTTTTCTGCAATAGCATAGCCAAAATAAGAACTCAAATAATAATCTCATAGCTTGATTCACTTCACCATCAGCGAAGTATACAGTAAGTAGAAAAAACCTCCCTTTCAGACCAAAGGGAAAGAAAGTTTTAAAGTGAGAATATAATTTTCCTCATGGGCATTGTCTACCTTAGAAAAACTACTACAGAACATGCCTGTGACTATAGACTTGTAGTTCAGGCCATCGAAGATTAGAGATGGGAAACGGGCACTCCCTTGACTTGCATCCTCTGGTCTGCTTTAACACAAACCAGGAGGAAAAGAAAGCTAGGCATCAGAAGCAATGGGTGGCAGGCCTATTAATGGCTGATCTGTACAGTGATCTGCCCTCAAGGAGACCCAACAGGCCAGTCCACTGCAGTGGCTTTCAATGTGGTAAGCCTGGGCTTCAGCAGAAGTCAGCTTGTGAAGAGCCCTGGCAGCTCTGCCAAGAGTTGGATCACTGGAAATGGACCTGCCCTGGAGTCGAAGGATGCCCAGGTCAGAGCCACAGATCTTATTGGCTCTAAGCTGAAAAGCCCTTCACTCAGCCCAACTTCCAAAGTGACCACTGCAGCTGAGGGGATGGTCAAGTAGGGTCAGCAACATTGCAGGCAGAACTGTAAATTTCCTCTTAGAGATGCCACCTGCCTTTACCTGGCCAGCTCTCCTCCCAGGCCAGCCAAGTAATGAAAGTCAACAGAGTGCCTTCCCCTAGGAGGTTCACACCTCCCTTAGGATATACCCCATGTGAAGAGATAGATAGGTCTGGGCCTCTGAATTTACAAGGCCTAACGCCCACCAGATTATTTTCAAGCCCCTTCTATCAGGTTCTATTTGCCTCTCAATCAGAAAACTTCATTGTAGCTTAGACAGCACCTTTCTTAGCTCCTCTAATAATGACTCTGTCCTTTGTTCTAGGCCCTGTCTAGTGCACTTGGGCCTCATTCCTTTGTAATCATAACCTCTACTCTACCACCAATGGCTCTACTCCCAACCTGTGTGTACTGATGGTCCTCTTCCCCACTTAATGCTGTATAATTGTTCAAACCTGGTAAATGCCACTCTTAGGATCATTGGTTACTATCCTCACTCTGTCTTTTATGACCTTGTCTAAATATGATCAGAGTCGGCGAACTTGGAAGGCTTCCATAGCCTTGGCAACTCATGACGACAGCCTAGGATGGTTACTGGCGCCATAAACTAGAGTGTCAATTTGTTGGGTCAACAACAGGAGCCACTGTGCACTTGCTCCTCATGTGGGATCTCTGTCCTTAATGTGCTGTACATTGTGATTTAATGCTATAACTAGTACTCAAACAGTATGTTTCACTTTGTGTTTCTATGTGGGTGCAAACTGTTGAAATCTTTATACTAAATTGATCTTCTGTATATAAAGAGAATTGAAAATGAATCTTGATGCAAATGGAAGGGGAGAGGGAGCGGGAGGGGGGAGGGTTGCGGGTGGGAGGGAAGTTATTGGGGGGGGGGGAAGCCATTGTAATCCATAAGCTGTACACTGGAAATTTATATTCATTAAATAAAAGTTAAAAAAAAAAAAAAAAAAAAAAACCCAGTATTTTACATTTTTTTATTCACAGTATTGAAATGAAATATAGATTTGACATCAGTAAGTGGAAGCACATTTGGCTAAGTCTAAAACTCAATCTGAAAAACGAGGTAGAATTTCTTGAGAAACATTTTGGCTGTAACTCCACAGAAGATGACTCCAGACTTACTTTCCCACGCAGGCGATGTCACGTACTCTTGAACAAGGTTCTTTACGTAAGCATTTAGTGACGTCTCATGGAGTCCAGCAGAGCCGCAAACTGGAGATTGCCTAAAGTAGCTTTCATTCACTCGCAACCAGTCACAGAGCTAGAAGAGACAAGATATTACTGTCTTTTAAAACCCTAAAGAAAAAAGGCTTCCTAACTTCCTCAAGCCAATTTTTTTCTCTTCCACAATAAACTGAATTTTAATCATTCAATATAACCAAGTACTAAAACATTTATTGCCATGACTGAGTTTGACAGTAGATATTTTTTTTTAAAGTGTATGTGTACACCATGTGTGTGCTTTCTAATCTCCTTCAGAGAATTTATAAACTTCATTAACAGGCAATAGTTTCTAAAGTACCTAGTATAAAATGCACATTTTGATAAAATACCTCTATGAAAAGTAACATGGGGCCAGTGCTGTGGTGCGACAGATAAAGCCACCACCTGCAGTGCCAGATTTCCATATGGGTGCCGGTTTGAGTCCTGGCTGCTCCACTTCTGATCTAGCTCTCTGCTATTGCCTGGGAAAGCAGGGGAAGATGGCCTAAGTCCTTGGGCCCCGGCACCTTTGTGGGAGATCTGGAAGAAGCTCCTGGCTCCTGGCTTTGGACCGGCCCAGCTCCAGCTGTTGCAGCCATCTGGGGAGTGAACCAGTGGATGGAAGACCCCTCTCTCTCTGCCTCTGCTTCTCTGCAATTCTGCCTTTCAAATAAATAAATAAATCTTTATAAAAATTATGTAAAATAACTTACAACCTTAAATAAAAACTGCTTTAGCTTCATATACTAAAATAAGGACCTAAAAGACTTGTAAAAATATGCCACAGTATTTCAGTCTTTGATACTGTAATGGTAAAATATTTTTTAAAATCTAACTATGTTCTCAATTTCCTTTTTATAACTCAGTAAATGTGCAAATTTAATACATGATCTTAAACACAAAAGAAATAATTATAAAATGAATATTTCCAAAAAGAATATTTTAAAAAATATTTTTGCATCAAGATCATGCAAATTTACATGCAAAGGAAGCAAAAACAATAATATATCATTTGACCCAAGACAAAATTGATGAATGCCTAATAAACTGATTAAGGCTAAAACTGATACCTTACAGGTACCAATGAATGAACAGCTCAACAATACTAACCAAAGTTGTTCTGTGTAAGCCTTTATCAAGTCAGATAATCTTACATACAATGTGTCTTACAGTGAGTTCAGCCAGGATTTATCTTTAAACTCTTCTTTATATTCCAGGCTAAGCTTATTAACCACTGCCATAAAATATGGGAGGCTTTCCAAACTATATTTCCATAGGTGTAATTCTGTTACATCAATATTATTTTTGGCAAGTAGACTCAAATTCATGAGTCTGTCTTTCTATCAAATCTGCCACAAAAATTGAGGACATTTTCCCTTCAGGGTTTTCACATCGGATGCAAGGTTTAACATGGCATCTACTAGCAACCTCCAGCAGGCAGCCTCCCCAGAGTCACCACCACACTGCCAGTCACAGTAGCTATTAAGACATGGCAAGAGAACAAGAAGACAAGTCACAGACTGGGAGGACAGAGCCACAACACACATAACTGATAAAGGACTGGTATCTAAAATACACAAGAAGACGACAACCTACTTAAAAACTAGGCAAAAGATCTGAACAGACACTTCGACAAGGCCACATACAGATGGCACACAGCATCAGAAAGATGCTCCACGGCATACGTCATCAGGGAACTACAAATTAAAGCAACAGGATACCACTGAACACCTACTGGAATGCCTAAAGCACAGCATGCTGACAACACCAGATGCTGAAGAGGCTGTGGGGTAATAAGAATGGAATGCTCCTTTCACTGCTAGTGGGAATGCAAATGGCACCACGATGCTAGAGGACAGCTTGGCAGCTACCTGAGAAGCTCACCATACAATCCAGAGATTACCCTCCTTGGTATTTACCCAAATGACCTGAAAAGTTATGTCCACACAAAAACCTGCGCACAGATGTTTATAGCAGCTTTATTCAAAATTGCCAAGCTTAAAACCAACCAAGATGTCCTTAAAATGAACATCCCAGGAAAATATCCAGACAATGGAGTATTGGTCAATGCTAAAAATAAATAAGCTATCAAGCTGTATAAAAACACAGAGGATCCTTAAATACCTAATACCAAGCAGAATAAAAAAATCTGAAAAAGCTACATTCAAGAGTATTTCAAAAAGTTCCGGAAAAGTTGAATTAAAACATATGCTTATTTTTCTGTAAAACATTCTTGAAATTCAGGCATAGTTTTTTCACAATATGCATCTCCCATGAACTTTTTGAGGACCCCCACACCGTACGACTTCAACCATATGACAACCTGGAAAGGGCAAAACCAGAGAGATGGTGGAAGGTGCAACGGCTGCCAGGGTCTGGGGGGAGGTGGGATGAACAGAGGGCGCACAGAGCACGGCTACAGCAGGGACACTGCTCTGCAGGACACCACGAGGGTGACTGCATGTCAGTATGTATCTTCCAAAGCCCACAGAATGCATCACACAGGAGGGACCCCTAAAGTAAACTACCGACATTAGCTAACAATAATGTATCAGTGTCGCGTCATCAATTGGCAGCAAACATGCCACTCTAATGCAAACTGTTTTAATAACAGGAGAAACTGCAGGAATGGACGGAGTGCTGAGGGCTTTGTGGGAGCTCTTTCTACTTTCTGTTTAATTTTTCTGGAAACCTAAAACTGCTCCAAAAATAAAGTCTAATAATATAAAAATTATTTAGGTTGAGCTATATATGATACTGCCATTTCTGCAGATGAAAAATATGTCAAGAGCCTACTGGTTAAGACACCCACATCAAAGTCCAGCACTGTGATGTAGTGAGTGAACCTGCTGTCTGCAATCCCAGCACCACATATGGGTACCAGCTGGAGTCCCAGGCTCCACTTCTGATCTAGCTCCCTGCTAAGGGCCTGGGAAAGTAGTGAACATGGCCCAAGTGCTTGGACCCATGCACCCAGTGGGAGACCTGGAGGAAGCTCCTGGCTTTGGTCTGGCCCAAATAGAAGATCTCTGTCTCTCCCTCTCTCTCTCTATTAACTCTAACTTTCAGATAAATAAATATTTAAAAACCAACCAACCAACCAACCTATACCTATTGGGCAGGTGTTGTGGCATAGTGGGTAAAGCCATTACCTAAGCTGTGGCCTGGGAGGGCAGTGGAGGATGGTCCAAGTGCTTGGGTCCCTGCACCCACATGGGAGACTGGGAGGAAGTACCCGGCTCCTGGCTTCGGATTGGTGCAGCAGCAGCCGTAGCAGCCATTAGGGGAGTGAACCAACAGAAGGAAGACCTCTCTCTCTGTCTCTCTCTCACTGTCTATAACTCTCTGTCTCTCTCTCTCACTGTCTACTCTGTCTGGCAAAAAAAAAAAAAAAAAAAAAAAAAAAATCAGAAAGAAAAGATGCTCATATTCCTTATAAATAGAGAAACACAGGGCCGGTGCTGCGGTGTAGTGGGTAAAGCTGCAGCTTGCAGTGTCAGCATCCCACATGGTCACCAGTTTGAGTCCCCGTTGCTCCACTTCCAATCCAGTTTTCTGCTATGGCCTGGGAAAGCAGTAGAAGATGGCCCTAGTCCTTGGGCCCCTGCACCCTTGTGGGCGATCCGGAAGAAGCTCCTGGCTCCTGGCTTCGGATCAGCGCATCTCTGGCTGTTGCAGCCGTTTGGGGAGTGAACCATCAGACGGGAGACCTTTCTCTCTGTCTCTCTCTGTCTGTAACTCTACTTCTCAAATAAATTAATAAAATCATTTTTAAAAAAATAGAGAAACACAAATCAAAATTACACTGGATGCCCTTTCTCATGTACCAGACTGGTAAAAATCCAACTTTCACAACAGGTGCCATCATATACTGCGGAACACAGGTAGCCCTGGGGAGACTGTGCAACAGCCCCCGCGACAGCCAGGTCCTAAGCACCAGGACCTAGAACACAGCAGAGACCATCGGGAGGGATTTTCCATCTCACCTCTGACCACAGGGAAGTTCCTCGTCCCAAGGACTCCTCTTGTCTCAGAGACATGATAAAAGTCGAGACGTCAGAAAGTGATACCTTCTCCTGGGCGGGGTGGGAGAGTTTAAAAAAAAAATTACTCATTTTAACATTTTTAATCAAATAAAATAAAATCACTGAGGAAGCAATCAAGTATACTAGCTAAAGTAGAATACCATAATTAAATCAAAAGAAAGTAATGTTTGAAAAATATATTACTGGGGCTGGCACTGTGGCATGGCAGGTAAATCTACCACCTGCAACACTGGCATCCCATATGGGCGCCGATTCGAGTACCAGCTGCTCCACTTCTGATCCAACGCTCTGCTTTGGCTTGGGAAAGCAGTGGAAGATGGCCCAAGTCCTTAGGCCCCTGCACCCATGTGGGAGACTCGGAAGAAGGTCCTGCCTCCTGGCTTTGAATTGGCACAACTCCGGCCGTTGTGGCCAGTTGGGGAGTGAACCAGCTGATGGAAGATCTCTCTCTCTCTCTGACTCTCCTTCTCTCTCTGTGAAACTCTTACTTTCAAAACATAAAAATAAATATTTTAAATATATATACTATATATATTTTATATAAAATATATACTACATATTTTATATGTATAAAATTTTATAAAATTTTAATTTTATAAATAAAAGTTTTATAAAAGTATATATATAAATATAAAATTATATATAATATAAATATATAGTATATTATATAATATAGATATATAATTCACATATAAATTATATGTAAATATAAAATATATAAATATAAAATTATATATAAAATATATAGTGCATATTTCATATAATATATAGAATATATATTATATAAAATATATTTTATTATATTTAATATATATTCTATTGTTTTAGACTTTTCAGAGCATACTGTGGTCTTTGTTGTAACTTCTGAACTCTTCTATTGTAGCCAAGGAGAGCCATAGACAGCCATAGACAGTTTAAAAGTGAATCTTTAAAATAAATCTGTATTCCAGCAAAATTTCCTTTACAAAACAGGTTGCGAGTAGTCTCACTGACGCCTGGCCAGAGCAAGTCATCCGAATTCAATATATTTATATATATAAAGTTTATATATTTTATATATATTATATGTATATATTTTATATATATATTACTTGGGGGCTGGTGCTATGGTCTAGTTGGTTAATCCCATGCCTGTGGTGCCGGCATCCCATATGGGCGCCAGTTCTAGTCCAGCTGCTCCTCTTCCAATCCCGCTCTCTGCTTTGACCTGGGAAAGCACTAGAAGATGGCCCAAGTTCTTAGGCCCCTGCACCCGTGTGGGAGATCTAGAAGAAGCTCCTAGCTGCTAGCTTCGGATGGGCGCAGCTCCAGCCATTGTGGCCACTTGGGAAGTGAACCAGCGGATGGAAGATCTTTCTTTCTGTCTCCTCTCCCTCTGTCTGTGACTCTTCCTTTCAAATAAATAAATAATCTTTAATATATATGTATATATATGTATACTACTTGACGTTTAAAATGAAGATCTCAGTTGCAATCCTTTATATATAAAGTGAAAGACTATCTTTTAAATATTTTCTTTAACATCTTACAGAAAAGATAGCCTTAATCTTAAAAAAATACTTTTATTATATAAAAAGCATAATTTCCTACCAAAAAATGATTCTTCTCAAAGCCCCATAGCGACCCCTAACTGAAGAATCCATTTAGGTCTCTCTCTCCCTTACAGCTGTACAGCTTGAATTCGGATGACTTGCTCTGGCCAGGGGTCAGCGGGACTCCTCACAACCTGTTTTGTTATGCAAATTTTGCTGGAATACAGATTTATTTTAAAGATTCACTTTTAAACTGTCTATGGCTGTCTATGGCTCTCCTTGGCTATAATAGAAGAGTTCAGAAGTTACAACAAAGACCACAGTATGCTCTGAAAAGTCCAAAAACAATATTAGCCACCTGGCACTTCACAGAAAGCCTGTGCCAGACAACGGCCGTTAGTGGGGCTCTGCAAAAGCAGAGCAAGAACCACAAATATTCCTTGGGTGCCAATGAACCAGACGTGGAGTGGCAGGGGAGGTCTGGGGGAAGCAGACCCAGGTGGCCCACCTCCTCTCCCAGTGAGCACCCGGCACAGGTAGGGTTCCCCCAGGAACAAGCTGAGAGCACTCGTCAAACACTATCCACCAGGGAAGTCTGCTAGAGGCTCAGTGCCCAGGCTCGTTACCGGCGCCTGGTCCTGGAAGACACCACCTGCCTCTCATACACTGAAACTCCAGACACCCAGGACAGCAGAGGTGCGGCATAAACCACATCGTACAAACACTTAAGGCACAGCGAGTCACTCATACTCGTCAGGCTGGTACAGGCCCTCCCCAAACCCAAATTTCCACATGCCAGCCGACAGCCACTCTCAGGAGCAGGCCTCCCGGATGACAGTTCTCACAGGCCTGCTCCGTTACCTCATGTCCACACCCCCCCACCATGAAAAACGACTTGCAAATGGAAGCATCAAAAGATGAACTTACCACGTCCACCAAGTGCATGGCTGTTTGAAGAAGATAGCATTGAGCTGCGCCTCTCAGGAGAATCTGATGTGTGATCATGGTGCACTGAATAACGTCCCTGACAGCAAAACACAACAGGTGCAACTCCGTAACCCAAAGACGGGTCTGCTCATTCGTTAATTAATTGGTCTGTTACAACATATACAATTTCTTCTTCTTCTTCTTCTTTTTTTTTTTTTTTTTTTGCTTTATAACTTTCACTTAATAGAAAACTTTTATTTAATAAATATAAATTTCCAAAGTACAACTTTTGGATTATGGCAGTTCTTCCCCCCATAACCTCCCTCCCACTCTCAAACCATCCATCTCCTACTCCCTCTCCCATCTCATTCTTCATTAAGATTCATTTTTAATTATCTTTATATACAGAAGATCAACTCTATACTGAGTAAAGATTTCAACAGTTTGCACCCACACAAAGTATAAAATATTGTTTGAAGATTAGTTTTACTGCTAATTCTCATAGTATAACAAATTAAGGACAGAGGTTCTACATAAGGAGTAAGTGCACAGTGACTCCTGCTGTTGATTTAATAATTGACACTCTTATTTATGATATCAGTAATCACCCGAGGCTCTTGTCATGAGCTGCCAGGCTATGGAAGCCTCTTGAGTTCACAAACTCCAACCTTATTTAAATAAGGCCATCATCAAGGTAGAAGTTTTCTCCTCACTTCAGAGAAAGGTACCTCCTTCTTTGATGGCCCGTTCTTTCTGCTGGGATCTCACTCATGGAGATCTTTCATTTAGGTCATTTTTTGCCACAGTGTCTTGGCTTTCCATGCCTGAGATACTTTCATGGGCTTTTTAGCCAGATCTGAATGCCTTAAGGGCTGATTCTGAGGCCAGAGCGCTGTTTACGGTATTTACAACATCTACAATTTCTGATGCTGAAAGTCACCACTGGTAGGATTTCAAAGCTATTAATTTTCCATGAGGACTTCTAGAAGGGCTCAATTTTAATACAAAAAAAATCTCTTTCAAAATAAGACTGTAGGAGTATGTGTGTTGTGGCACAGCAGGGTAAGCCACTTCCTGGGAATCTGTATCCCTTATTGTAGTGCCTAGTGTAAGTCCTGGCTAGTCTGAGTCTCCAATCCAGTTTTCTGCCAACGTGCCTGGGAAGCAGCAGACAATGGCACAAGTACTGGATTCTTGCCACCTACTGGCAGACCCAGACAGAGTGCCTGGCTCTTAGTTTCAACCTAGCCTAGGTCCAGCTGTTGCAGGCATTTGGAGAGTGAACCAGTGGATGAAAACATCTGTCTCTCCCATCTCTGTTGCTCTGAGGCCTTCAAATAAATCAATACATCTTAAAAAAAAAAAAAAAAAAAAAGACGACAACGACGACTACGGGCTAGCGCTAAGGCATAGTGGATAAAGCTGCCGCCCGCAGTGCCAGTATCCCACATGGGTGCCGGTTCAAGTCTTGCCTGCTCTACTTCCCATCTAGCTCTCTACTACGGCCAGGGAAAGCAGAAGATGGCCCAAGTGCTTGGGCCCCTGCACCCACGTGGGAGACCCAGAAGCTCCTGGCTCTTAGCTTCAGATTGGTGCAGCTCCCGCCATTGTGGCCAACTGGGGAGTGAACCAGTGGATGGAAGACATCTCTCTCTCTCTGCCTCTCCTTCTCTATCTGTGTAACTCTGACTTTCAAATAAATAAATTAATTTTTTAAAAAAGACTATAAGGAAGACACTTTTAAAGTAAGAATTTAACACATAAAAATAATTTGAAATTGGTATTATTGTTTGATATTTTACCTTTAGTTTTCTACTTATCAATGTAATAAAAAATACTCATTGTCTTTATTTATTTACTAATTTATTTTTCCCAAAGAAACCTTTTATTTAATGAGTACAAATTTCCTAAGTACAACTTTAGGAATATAGTGATTCTTCTCACCATACCTGCCCTCCGCCCCCCACTCCTATCCCACCTCCTCCTCTCTTTCCCATTCCCTGTCCCATTCTCCATTAAGATTCATTTTCAATTATCTTTATACACAGAAGACCAACTCTATACTAAGTAAAGATTTCAATAATTTGCACACACACACACAGTTTGAGAACAAGTTTTACAGTTAATTCTCATATACACACTCACTGAAGACAGAGGTCCTGCATGGGGAGTAAGTGCACAGTGACTCCTATTGTTAATTTAACAATCAGCACTCTTACGAATGACATCAGTGATCACCCAAGACTCTTGACATGAGCTGCCAAGGCTATGACAGCCTTTTTGAGTCCACAATCTATGTCAGTATTTAGACAAGGCCATAAGCAAAATGGAAGTTCTTTCCTCCCTTCAGAGAAAAGTACATCCTTCTTTGCTCATCACTGGCCTTATTTAAAGGGGCCATGGCATAGCGGGTAAAACCTCCGCCTACAGTGTGGGCATCCCATATGGAGGCCAGTTTGAGCTCTGGCTGCTCCGCTTCCGATCCAGCTCTCTGCTATGGCCTGGGAAAGCAGCAGAAGGTGGCTCAAACCCTTGGGCCCCTGCACCCACGTGGGAAATGCAGAGGAAGCTCCTGGCTCATGGCTTCAGATTGGTTCAGCTCTGGCCATTGTGGCCATTTGGAGAGTGTACCAGTGGATGGAAGACCTTTCTCTCTCTGCCTCTGCCTCTCTGTAACTCTGCCCTCCAAATAAGTAAATAAATCTTAAAAAAAAGAATAAAATAAAATAAAGGGGCCAAAATCTAATAGTATATATCATATATATACTAACTTAAATATGTACATATATACTATATATACTAACTTATATATGTACATATATATACTATTGTATATATCACATATATATTAGTATATATTATGCTATATATAAATTGAATATATTTAATTATTAATTATATATTAATTATATTTAAATATATTTAAGTTAGTATACATAGTATAATATATACTAATATATATGTGATATATACAATAGTATATATATGCACACATATAAGTTAGTATATATAGTATAATATATGTTATTGTATATATCACATATATACTAACTTAAATATATACATACTTAAATGCACAATATGTACATATTTAAGTCAGTTATTCATAAAACAAAGTAAGTTCAACTATGTGAATAAAAGATGTTTTAAATATCTTTCTTTCATATAAAATTAACAGCTCAAATATCCCAACGCCAGTATTAACAAAAACCATTCACTGTCATTGAAAGATACACTTGTGAAAAATCATGGGAAATAACCAGGCGTCAGCATGAATTACCTGAGAGCCAGAAGCCCTTCTATGCCCAGGGCCTTACATCTTGGGATGTTTGCCAGAGCCTTAGACAGAAACAAAATGGGAACAGCACACCAATGTCTACTTGTCATCTTCTGAATAAACTTTAATAGGAAACCACCTGAAAGAAAACGTTTTAAAAAAAAATCAGTGTCACCCGAATGAACACGGCAAGATGTTCAGCATCACTAGTCATTAGGGAAATAATGAGACAGCAAGTCACACCCTCGAGGGTGGCTCCAGTGAACAAGGCGGACAACCTCAGGTGTCTGGAAGGGTACAGGGAAACCGGAGCTTTCTTCCTACACTGCTGGGAGGTGTGTACACCAGCACAGTCACTGAGGAAACAGTGGGGGGGTTCCTCAAAAAGCTTATACAGGATCACCACACGACGAAAGACCACCCTGAGCGTATATGCAAGACAGCCAAAGCACGCAATCACACAAAAACCTGCACATGCATATTCGTTATTGTTTGTAATACTGGGAACAACCTAAGACCCACCAACTAGTGAATGGATAAACAATACACGGAACACCTATACCACAGAGTGTTATCCAGCCACAGAAAGGAATGAAATACTGCTACAAGCTGCAACACGGATGAAGCCTGGAAACACCACACCAAGTGCAAGCCAGACTCGAGAGGCCACACACTCGGTGACTCCCCTCTAGGAAGCGTCAAAGTGGCGGTCAGGAGCTGTGGGGAGAGGAAATAAGCAACTGCTAATGGATGCAGGGTGTCTTTCCTGGGGTGATAAAAATATTCTGCAGGGCTGGCACTGTGGTGTGGTAGGCTGAGCCTCTGCCTGGAATGCCGGTATCCCACATGGGCACCAGCTGGAGTCCTGGCTGCTCCACTTCTGATCCAGCTCCCTGCTAATGTGCACAGGAAGGCAGCAGAGGATAGCCCGAGGGCTTGGGTCCCTGTACCCATGTGGGTGACCTGGAAGAAGCTCTTGGCTTCTGATCAGCCCAGCTCTGGCTGTTGCAGCCATTTGGGGAATGAACCAGCAGATGGAAGACTTTCCTCTCTGCCTCTCCCTCTATCTGTAACTCTGCCTCTCAAATAAATAAATAAATCTTAAAAAAAAAAAAAAAAAAAAAAGAAAAAATATTCTGGAATTAGATGGTACCGATGTTTACACAACTTTGTGACTATGCTAATTAACACTGAATCAAATACCTAAGCAGAGCATGGATTTCTAAAATTTTTTGCACCAAAATGATGTTTTAATTACATTTTCCCCCAAACTTCTGAAGTACTCTTGTATACTGGCCAAAGTATATATATTCACAATGGACACTTACATAATTCTGACAAAATGTGTACAATCCTGGAAAAAGGAAACTTTTTTGAAAATATTATGACAGTCATATGATGGCACTTACAACCAATATGCTAAAAAATTTTTTAAAAACTAATACATTAAAAAAAACCTCTTTAGTGGCACATACTCTTTATTTCTTCTGGAAGAAGAGAAATATAAGTGACTAGAAACTTCTGTAATTTCAATCCTAATGGAGAACCACTTCCTATGAGCTGGCCTGGGGACCTAGACAAAAGAGGAAGGAAAAAAAAAAAAATGTTGAAAAATCTATCTACAAATAAGTGTACTGAAACAAACAACAACAAAAAACAGACTATGGCCCAAAAGTCTTTCAATAATAAATAAGACAGTCTTCTTTTTTTCTAAACCCACATTTATTTTTCAGTAAAATTATGAGAATCTTTCTGGCTATAGAAATATCAGGACCTTCTAGGAAACCAGATGAATTAATAATAACTTCCTATCCAAAACTGGCGCAGATCCTATTTATAATACTTTCCCTTACAATTACATATATACAAACATCACTAAATAAAAATTTTAAAGTAGCCTAAAATAATTTTAAATTATATTTAACTGTTCCCAACATATAATCTGGTCATTTTAAATCTTGAAGTCTAAACTAAGAAAAAGGCAACCACAGAAAACACATATATTGGTTAATAAATTGACTTTTGCAAGAGCACTTTTTAACACCTACTAATGTCACATTTTTTTTCTGCTACATGCGTCTTCCAGGAACACTGTCTGTTAACTGAACTCATCAGAGTGCTAGAAAACTGATGGCACTTCATAATAAATGTGTCTGTCATCTCTTTTAGAAAGTACCAAGAGATTCCCATTGGTTTTACTGATCTCTCCAGCTGTCTAACTGCTTAAGAAAACTATTCAATAGTCATGAGTTATTGAAAACAAAAAACAATTAGCCAATCAAGCATTGCTATGCTTTTACTAAACAGAACTAAATACTAGTATCATCTGGTCCAGATTAATTAAAAAACTTAAAAGAAATTGGTGTGTTAGGAGGGAGGGTTGTTTAGATATATACCATACAGAAGACTTATAACTGTAAATGCAGTTAAGCAACATTAGAAAGAGAACATTAGAAAAGTGGGATATTCTGTGGCTAGCAGAAGGTTTTGAGTCTTGGCTGCTCTGCTTCCAATTCAGCTCCTGCTAATGTGCCTAGGTAGGCAGCAGATGATGGTCCAAGTACTCAGGGTCCCTGGGAGACCAGGATGGAGCTCCTGGCTCCTGGCTTCAGCTTGGCTCAGCTCCAACTGTTACGGCCATTTGGGGAATGAACCAGTAGGTGGAAGACCTCTGTGTGTGTGTATGTGTGTTTCCCTCTCTCTGTATGTAACTCTGCCTTTCAAACAAATAAAATAAACCTTTAAAATTTTTTTTAATTAAAAAAGAGAGAGATGTACAAACACACAATTACTAAACAAAATCAAAAGTTAAAAGGAAATATGTTTGAAGTGTTGCTTAGTCAAGTCACTACAATCTCTAAGAGGACAGAAAGCAAGAACAAGGGAGAATAAAGTAAGCTACATAAGATTTAGTTTCCAAAAGCCCAAGAATGGAGGGATTCAAGGTAAGAAAGAAAACAAAAAACAAAAACAACAACAACAAAACAAATATAGAAGGAACTACAGGATTTTAAAAACAGTTAACTAGGGGCTGGCACTGTGGTTTAGTGGGTAAAGCCACCACCTGCAGTGCCAGCATCCATATGGGTGTGGGTTCAAGTCCTGGCTGCTCCACTTCTGATCTAGCTCTCTACTATGGCTGGGAAAGCAGAGGAAGATGGCCCAAATATTTGGCCCCTGTACCTTCATGGGAGACCTGGAAGAAGCTCCTGGCTCCTGGCTTCGCATTAGTCCAGCTCTAGCTGTTGCAGCCATTTGCAGAATGAACCAGTAGATAGAAGACCTCTTTCTTTCTTTCTTTCTTTCTTTCTTTCTTTCTTTCTTTCTTTCTTTCTTTCTTTCTCTCTCTCTCTCTCTCTCTCTCTCTCTCTCTCTCTCTCTTCTCTTTCTCACTCCCTGTGTCTGCCTCTCTGTAATTCTCCCTTCCAGATAAATAAATAAATATTTAAAAACAGTTAACTGCTTATTAGGCAACATAAATTATGCCCCATGAGGCTGGCGCTGTGGCATAGCAGGATAGCAGGTAAGGCTGCTGTCTGCAGTGCTGGCATCCCATATGGGTACTGGTTCAAGAGCCGGCTGCTCTACTTCTGATCCAGCTCTCTGCTAATGGCCTGAGAAAGCAGCAGAAGATAGCCTAAGTCCTTGGACCCCTGCACCTGCATGGGAGACCCAGAAGAAGCTCCTGGCTCCTGGCTTCCGATCGGCCCAGCTCTGGCTGTTGCAGCCATTATAGGAGTGAACCAATGCATGGAAGACCTTTCTCTCCATCTCTTCCTTTCTCTGTCTCTAACTCTACCTCTCAAATAAATAAATAAATCTTAAAAAAAAAAAAAGCCACACACATACAGTATTGCATTAATGCTGAACAACAGAACACCTGCTTACCTGCTGTACAGAGAACTCTCTGAAATAGCGTCCATCAATGGTCCAATAATAAACTAGGAAAAAAGGAGAGATACAACTGATGCTAGGTTGTAAGAGCACTTTGGAAAAGTCAGTGTGTCCTGCTGCACTCCTGCACAGCACTGCAGATGAGCTGCCGTGAACAGAGCTGATCTCTCACCCTGCAGGGATGCTCTGTCTTGGAGTGCACCTCCACTGTACTGGACCAACAAAGTGAGTACAGAATTTTCCCACAGGAGAAAACGTACAGCTTACTAACAAGAGAGTTCATGTGCTGGGTCAAGAAAGAAGAAAGGAGGGGCTGGTGTGGTGGCGCAGTGGGTTAAGCCGCCACCTGCAATGCTGGCGTCCCACATAGGTGATCGCTCATGTCCCAGCTATTCCACCTCCGATCCATCTCCCTGGTAAGGCACCTGGGAAACCAGAAGAAGAAGATGGCCAAAGTGCTTGGCTCTGTGCACCCATATAGGAGACTGGGATGAACCTCATGACTTTGGCTTGGCCCAGCCCCAGCCATTTAGGTTATCTGGGAGTGAACCAGCAGATGGAAGATCTCTCTCTCTCTCTCTCTCTCTCTCTGTTACTTTCAAAATAAGTAAAGCTTTTTGAAGGAAAAAAAAAATGGCATGTAAGGAGAAATGCATACTGGGAAATAAAGGTAGTAACAAAGGAAAAAATGTTTAAGCCCCTATATGTAGTGATTAAAGGGGAAAAATTCATAATCCAAAAATGTATTAGACACTGGTCAAAAAGCAAGTTTCCACGAAGAGCAGGAATGATCCGAGACTGCAGAAAAATGGTGCATATGAAAATACAGCAGCACAAACTCAGAGACTCAGAAAAGCGGACTCGGCATCCCCCAGATAGGGGCAGGCTATCTGAGCTAAGGAGGTGATCATGTGATTCACAAGGCACAGCAACATAAAACAAAGTCACAGCTGTAATCCCGTAAGTCTCTTCCTGACAGATGAAGTATCAACTCCAAGAGACATGGGCCCGAAGGCAATCTCTGCTTAACACAGTAGACGACAGTGACTCGGTGACTGAGGCGAGGCGAGTGGCATCACCCAACGAATCACAGTCGTTCAGTGATTCAGAGCTGGGGGGAAAGCATCACCTAAAGTCCTCAACGGTGGTTTTCAAGCCCTCGTGCTGTTTAGAATCCGGACAGCACAGAACCACTTTCTCACAATGGTCGTGACGCAGGCAGGGCTACCACTCAGCATCTCCACAAACCCCACGCGCTTTTTTCCAAATATGAGAGCTAGCTTTAGAGAAACAAGATATGCTATGTACAGATCTATAAAATGCACCTTGCCAACAGAGTCCTACAAGATGCCTTTACCTCGCGAGGTATCCCAAAGATCAGGATAGGCTGCCCTTACCTCAGAGAATTCTGGCGAAAATGGAAGAAGCTTTGTTTCATACAGCTCCAAGAAATGGATAACACCTTCTTTGGTCAGGATTTTGTTTTCGCTTTCAAACATTCTTTTATAAATACACATGTGCCATGATGGGTGAAAGAGCCAACATCCTACAGAAATAAACATTTAATGTTGACATTCAATTCTTCGTTTCTCCACGTGGACGAAACACTTATGGAGGCATACTCTAACACATAACTTGTTCTAGGCAAAGGTGAGCTTGTTTTTAACCACGTGTAAAGGGTGTTTACTGAATACGCAGAATAATTTCACTACTCAGAATTCCCCATTCAGTTGCACTTAGAGTGACTACAAACAAATGTTACAGCTGCTACTATGTACAAATATTAAATATTACCCCAGGTCTACAGGTTGGAACTTGAGATCTGGAGTGATTTCAACCAGTTTTTATCTCACCCTACTTTGATCCTTCTTTTTTTTTTTTTTTTTTTTTTTTTTTTTTTTTTTTTTTTTGACAGGCAGAGTGGACAGTGAGAGAGAGAGACAGAGAGAAAGGTCTTCCTTTTGCGTTGGTTCACCCTCCAATGGCCGTCGCGGCTGGTGTGCTGCGGCCGGCGCACCGCGCTGATCCAATGGCAGGAGCCAGGTGCTTCTCCTGGTCTCCCATGGGGTGCAGGGCCCAAGGACTTGGGCCATCCTCCACTGCACTCCCTGGCCACAGCAGAGAGCTGGCCTGGAAGAGGGGCAACCGGGACAGAATCCAGTGCCCCGACCGGAACTAGAACCCGGTGTGCCAGCGCTGCAAGGCAGAGGATTAGCCTATTGAGCCACGGTGCCGGCCCATCATTTTTTAAACAGAAATCTCAACTGCCATTCCTCTGCTTAAAACCCGGGGCTTTTACTGTAAAATCCCAACAAGGCAACAACCGACCCTGACGACCACTCCGGCCTTTAGCCCCTCCTCCGTGTGCCCACCATGCTGCAGCCTCACTGGGGCTCCTGCTCTGTACAGGGAGCTCTCCCACCTCAGGGCTGGTGTCCCAGGCACCACCTCCTCTGCCAGAGACCCTACAACAAGTCTCCCTGGTTACCCGGCTCTCTCTCTGCTCCATTTCACCCCCCTTCCAAGTTCTCACGGAGCTTACAATCAAAACTGTTGCTCATGGAAAACAGATAAAACTCAAGTGAAAAATACTGCCTCTGTGTCACCACTTCACCCCTATTGCTCAGCATACAGTGTTGGACCCCAGGTAAGTATGTGTTCATATCTATTAAAGAGGCTTCAGGAAGTTCATGGACAAATGGAATTAAAAGATAGTGTGAATTTTCCATCAACTTTTGGAAGTCCACTGTATACTAATATTGAGCAAATAAAAAATGGAATAAATGTGTACCCTAAAGGTACTTTGACTCTTTATAATATCCTTTAATTCTGCTACAAAAAAATTCAGGGGGCCGGCACTGTGGCACAGTGGGTTAACGCCCTGGCCTGAAGCGCCAGCATACTATATGGGCACCGGTTCTAGTCCCGGCTGCTCCTCTTCCAATCCAGCTCTCTGCTATGGCCTGGGAAAGCAGTAGAAGATGGCCCAAGTCCTTGGGCCCATGCACCCACGTGGGAGACCCAGAAGAAGCTCCTGGCTTCGGATCAGCGCAGCTCTGGCCATTGCGACCAATTGGGGAGTGAACCATCGGATGGAAGACCTCTCTCTCTCTTTCTCTCTTTCACTCTCTCTGCCTCTGCCTCTCTGTAACTATGCCTTTCAAATAAATAAATAAATAAACCTTTTTAAAAAATTTCAGAATTTTTAACTCTTGATATACTATAAGTGTTTGGTCCACTGCTTGCCAAGTTCATGTTCAACTCTGACAACAGTAATCTTTCAAACTCAGTCACTGCTATTTGATATGATTTGCCAAGGGCTGTTGACCAAATGTGCTAATAAGGACATGATTTTAATAGTAAATGCACAAGTGAAGTCACAATAGAATTCAATTAAATTCTAGCCCCAGGTGGGACTGTGGCTGCTTATGATCTGTGAAAAATCCCAGTGTATCAGAAAACAAGCATAGCAATCAGCTGAATACAGCTCAATTCCTGAGGGTCAAACTATTAAAAGTGGCAATTATCTAGAGTAGGCACTAAAACTCTTTACCTAGGTTGATTCTCATGTGTAAACACAATAGTGTAGCATTTTATCTTCCTATGAGAATACAACACCACTGACCTGCAGTTAGTTGTTTTATCTAAACATAATTGCATAAAATCATTTTAGGAAGCTTCAGCTTCATATTATTTCTCCTAAAATGTTCTCATAATACCTGTGCAGTAGTGATTAGGGGCTTAAAAACTGTATTTAAAATGGTATCTTGGGCCGGTGCCACAGCTCACTAGGCTAATCCTCTGCTTGTGGCAGCCCAGGTTCTAGTCCCGATTGGGGCTCCAGATTCTGTCCCAGTTGCTCCTCTTCCAGTCCAGCTCTCTGCTGTGGCCCGGGAAGGCAGTGGATGGCCCAAGTGCTTGGGCCCTGCACCCTCCTGGGAGACCAGGAGGAAGCACCTGGCTCCTGGCTTCAGATCGGTGCAGCGCGCCAGCCGTTTAGGCCATTTGGGGGGGTGAACCAACAAAAGGAAGACCTTTCTCTCTGTCTCTCTCTCTCTCACTGTCTAACTCTGCCTGTCAAAAAAAAAAAAAAAGAAAAGAAAAGAAAATTGTATCTTGGAATTTTCTCTTCTAAAGAAAGCCACGATACAGAATAATCACTGAAACCTGCCCAAAAAAGGAACCCTAACATCAATGGAAATGAAGAATGGAAAGCAGTAAAAGCATATTCATACCAAAGAGCCGGGATGAGGAATGTGGAACAGGCTCCAGCATCGTGGCACAGCAGGTTAAGCCACCACCAGCACCACCAGCACCACCAGCATCCCTTATCTACACTGCCTCTCATACCCCGTATCAGAACACCAATCCAAGTCCCGGCTGCTCTACTTCCAATCCAGGTCCCTGCTAGTGCACCCAGGAAGAAACAGGATGACCCAAGTACTTGAATCCCTGCTACCCACGTGGGAGATATGGAGGGAGTTCCTGGCTCCTAGCTTTGTCCTGGAACAGCCCTGACCCTAACAACCATTTGGGGAGTGAACCAGTGGATGGAATTTCTCTCTTTCTCTCCCTCTCTGTCAATCTGCCTTTCATAATTTAAAAAAAAAAATGTAGAAGATACCATTCTTAAAACATTTCCAAATGGGCCAGCACCTTGGCAGAGCTGGTTAAGCAACAGTCTGCAATGCCAGCATCCCATATGAGCACTGGTTCTAGTCCTGGCTACTGCACTTCCAATCCAGCTCTCTGTTAATGGCCTGGGAAAGCAGTGGAAAATGGCTCAAATGCTTAGGCCGCTACACCCATATGGCAGACCTGGAAGAAGCTCCTGGCTTCAACTTAGCCCAGCCCTGGCCGTTGCGGCCATTTGGGGAGTGAACCAATGGATGGAAGACCTTTCTGTCTCTCATTCTCTCTCTCTGTAATTCTATCAAATAAATAAATAAATCTTAAACAACACATACACACAAACACACACACACACAACCAAAGAGCCCCTATCTTTAAGAGGAGTCTCGCATACAAAAGTATTTGCAGATGAAATGATACAAGGTCACAGAATAGCCCTCCGAATCACTTGGTGCAGAAGGAGGAGGAACGTCTGCACATGACACAGGAAACAAGGCTGGCCACAGCGGGCTGCTGAAGCGGGTGAAGGACTCACTGCATACACTAGTCTCCTTCTGTAAATGTTTGAAATCTGCCAAACCAAAGTTTAAAAATGCAACCGTATCTCCAAATGACAGACAGATCTGCAGCCATGTGAGGCTATGTTCCTGCAGACGATTTAGGGATGAAGACAAAGGGATGTGGATACACTGCGGAGGGGATAAACACCGTGAACAACCTCACGCAGAAGGGTCGATCAGGAGAGCTAATATCTGGTAGCTTCCTTTTGTCTGTTTTTTCCCTTACACTTTCTTATAGCTTTTCCCAATTATCTCTAATGAGCAAGTCTGAGTTAGAAAATCAAGGGGAACATATCAGTGCTATAAAAGCAGTAATTACCATTTTCCTCTGACACCGCGTATTCAAACAGATTGTTCAGCTTTGGTAAGACTGGCTTTATAACATGTATCTAAAAAATAAGAACAAAAAAACATATGAAATGAAAGCACACCTTTAAATGCCGGGAGGAATTGTCATTGATTTTTATAACAGCAGCCATTTTATTTTTACCCCTATGTCAACAACAACGAAAACAAAAATCCTGCCTAAGGAGTCTATCCTGCCTGTGTCTGAATCAGAGTGTGGTTCAGATATGAAAACTAGTGGCAAAGCTAACAAACATAACCTAACGTACAGTTACAGTAGTGTTTACACCTTTCTAGTGAGGACCACTAATTACATCACATAGCCTCAACTGTCCTGGGAAGCAGGTAGGGCTGACAGTACCAACACATCACAAAGAGGAAAAAAACTGAAATACTTTCAGCAGTCACACAAGTTGTTCGAAGTCACATATTGAGAAACAGCTCAGAGTCCAATGCTCTTCATACTATTCTGACTTTGCTGCAGATAGCTTTGCTGCCGTTTAATTTATGTGTCTTTCAAAATACAGGTAAATCCAAGTTTTTACATAAATTATTGGGGGCTTTAATGCATCTACTAGTTAAAGTTTATTTGACTTTAGGAATGCTTTTTCTTTTTTTTTTTTTAACAGATTTATTTATTTATTTGAAATCCAGAGTTACACAGAGAGAGAAGGAGAGGCAGAGAAAGGTCTTCCTTCCACTGGGTCACCCCCCAGTTGGCCGCAACGGCCGGAGCTGTGCCGAACCAAAGCCAGGAGCTTCCTCCAGGTCCCCCACGTGGTGCAGGGGCCCAAGGACTTGGGCCATCTTCTACTGCTTTCCCAGGCTATAGCAGAGAGCTGGATCGGGAGTAGAACAGCGAGGACTCAATTAGGCATCCCATATGCCGGCACTGCAGGCGGCAGCTCCACCTGCTACACCACAGTGACGGCCCCACTTTTTCTTTAACCCTCATCTTTGCAGCCATATGAGCATATATGTAACACATATAAGTAATTATTTTAGCCCACAAACAATGCATGGTACACAAGTGGAATGCATCTTTCAGCTGACCCCTTAGCGGTCCACAGCTTATAGACTAAGAGCCCCTCCAGCAGAGGTTCTCAAAGTGAACCAGTTAAAGCAGTGACTTGCAACGCTGGCATATGGGCGCTGGTTCAAGTCCCCGTTGATCCACTTGTGACCCAGTTCCCTGCCAATGGCTTGGAAAAGCAATGAAAGATGATCCAAGTGCTTGAGCCCCTGCACCCATGTGGGAGACCCAGAAGGAGCTCCTGGCTCCAGACTTCCATTTGGCCCAGTGCTGGCTGTTGGGGCCATCTGGGGAGTGAACCAGCAGATGAAGGACCTCTCTCTCTCTCTCTCTCTGTTTCTCCCTCTATGTAGCTGTGACTTTAAAACAAATATTTTTTAAAAATCAAATAAGACTAAGTTTTTATGACAGTCTAAGTCAGTTGAAAGTATCAGTTTCCTGAAATAATTTACACTCTAATTTAAATTGCATTTATGCAGGTAAATAAAGTATACTTAGCTTCTATTATGTTATATCCAAGTTGGTCTTTTCACTGCTTTTAATGAACGTTCAAGAACAATAAAAATTGCATCTTTTGTAGGATTTTCTAAAATATGAAAGTACTTACCTGATTTCCTTCAAGAGTTTCCATAATTAAAATATAATTTTCCCAAAACTTTAGAAGTTCATCCTTTTTCTTCTCAGACCACCAAAACAGACTTGGGCCTAACAAGGTTTAAAAGAGAAATTTAGTTTTTTCTCTTGGAAATGTCATAGTTATTTAAACGAAAACAGTTTTTAAAATAATGTCATTATTACCAGATATTGTATTCTCCAATGATGAAGGTTGCCCCTGTATCAAAACCTAAACAGGGGCCAGCATTGTGGCATAGCTAATAAAGCCACCACCTACAATGCTGGCACCCCATATGGCTGCCAGCTCAAGTCCAGGCTGCTCCACTTCCCATCCAGCTCCCTGCTAATAGACTGGGAAAGCAGGAATAGATGGCTCAGGTGTTTGGACACTGCCACCTATGTGAGGTACCCAGATGAAGCTCCTAGCTCCTGGCTTAGGCCTGGCTCAGCTGGCTGTTGCAGCCACTTAGGGAGTGAACCAGAGATGGAAGATCTTTATCTTTCCCTCTCTCTCTGTAACTTTTTTTTTTTGGACAGGCAGAGTGAATAGTGAGAGAGAGAGAGAAAGGTCTTCCTTTTTGCCATTGGTTCACCCTCCAATGGCCGCTGCAGCTGGCGCATCTCGCTGATCCGAAAGCAGGAGCCAGGTGCTTCTCCTGGTCTCCCATGCGGGTGCAGGGCCCAAGGACTTGTGCCATCCTCCACTGCCTTCCCGGGCCACAGCAGAGAGCTGGCCTGGAAGAGGGGCAACCAGGATAGAATCCGGCGCCCCAACCGGGACTAGAACCCGGGGTGCCGGTGCCGCAAGGTGGAGGATTAGCCTGCTGAGCCACGGCGCCGGCCTGTAACTCTTTCAAATAAATAAATCTCACAAAAATAAAATAAAATAAAATAAAATAAAATAAAATAAAATAAAATAAACAGGACTTGGGAATTCAAAAGGAAGCATTTTTCTAAAATTAAGATTATTGTTTTGGGGGCCGGCACTGTGGTGTAATGGGTAAAGCCACCACCTGTGACACCGGCACCCCATATGGGCACTGTTTTGAGACCCATCTGCTCCACTTCCAGTCCAGCTCCCTGCTACTGCACCTGGAAAAGCAGTGGAAAATAGCCCAAGAGTTGGGGCCACTGCACCCACATGGGAGACCTGGAGGAAGCTCCCAGCTCCTGGCTTCAGCATGGCCCAGATCTGGCCATTGAAGCCATTTGGCGAGGGAACCAGCAGACGGAAGATCTCTCTCTCTGTCTCTGTCTCCCTGTAACTCTGTTTTTCAAATAATAAATAAATCTTTTTTAAAAACTGTTTTGGAATACTGGATAAGAATTGCAGATGTGCATATATAAATCCACTTTCTCTCCCTAAGAACCTAAGAACAGTAAAAGACTTTTCAAAGACAAGGATGGGGAAAGCAGGAGAGCAAACAGCACCAAAATCCAGAGTCCGAAAATCAGAGAAAGTCAACTCAAGAAAAGGAAATTTTAAGGTGACCTGGGGAAAGCCAAGAAACAATTTGATCTGCACTACAAAATTCCCCAAACCAAAGGACTTGGCAGAAAAGCTACTTCTGAAAAGTGGGGCTAAACAAAAGAGGGCTTTGTGCACAGTGTTTTAACAAAAGCCACATCCTCAAAAGGAGTAAAGGTGGTGTTAGGGAAAATGGAGGCAGAGAAATTATTGTTACCTCGGTTCTTTGTCTCACATGGAAGAAGAATTTCCAAGCAAAGAGATTTAAAAGGATTTATTAGAATCAAGGACCTCCAGCCAGAGCAGCGTGGAGGGGGGCTTCCAAGAGAGGAAAACCCAAAGGGACTGGTGGCAGTCAGCTTTAAGTACAATTTCGAAGGAAAAAAAAAAAAAAAAAAAAAACTTGACAATCAGAATGGCATTCAGTTACCGGGCCAGGACAAAAACCATCAAAAGACCTCTTTAATAATTCTCCAACCTGTCTAGCCAGCTAAGGGTGGGATAGGTAACTTATCTTCACAATAAGCTGTGAGTTCAGGAAGAGCTCCCTTGCTATTGTCAACGTAAATTTGGAGATTCCAAAGGCAGGACAGCCTGTTTGTTCTTACTAAAGATACTATTAACTCATCTGACTCCTCAGTGGGAACTGATTATCTAGAGGAAGTAAAATAGTGGGTCTCTGGATTGAGGCATGGACACAGCTGAGGCCAGCCCTAATGAAAGTAGGGTTCCGAAACCATGTGTACTCCTTAGGGTGCTCAGACCCCCGTCTTTCTTCCCCTTTAGGTCCCCAAATGCTGGCCAGAGCTTCACAGTCCAGTAGAAGACCTCTCTGCCAATCCAAGAGGAAAGATGTGAAAATACACCAGAGATGACACAAGGAATGGGCACGGCCAGATCCCTTCCAGTGCTGCTCATGTCAACCAGCACCACTCATGCGCTTACAGCTTTACGTATGATTTTGATTCCTGATTTTTAAATGCAGGCATCTAGGGATCATCAGAACTGGGGAAACGTCTACTTTAAAGATCAAGGCCTTCGGCTCAGCTGCCACCTGTGGTGCTACATAATGTATCAGAGCACCAGTCAGTCCCAGCTGCTCTGCTTCAGATCCAGATCCCTGCTCAGACACCTGGGAAGGCAGAGGAAGATAGTTTGAGTGCTTGGACTCCTGGCACCCTAGATGGAGTTCCAGGCCCCGGCCTTTGCAGTCATTTGGGGAGTGAGCCAGTGGATGGAAGATCAATCTTCTTCTCTCGCTCTGCCTTTCAAATAAATAAATAAATCTTTAAAATAAAGATCAAGGTCAAAACAAATAGAAAACAAACCTGGGAAAACAAAATCATGCAGGGAGAAGAAAACTTAAAGAAAAAAACAAAATATCTTGGGCCCAGGACTGTGGCACAGTAGGTTAATCCTCCATCTGTGGCAAGGGCATCCCATATGGGCACCAGTTCTAGTCCTAGCTACTCTTCTTCCGATCCAGTTCTCTGCTATGGCCTGAGAAGGCAGAGCATGGCACAAGCATTTGGGCCCCTGCACCCGCGTGGGAGACCCGGAAGGAGCTCCTGGCTCCTGGCTTCAGATTGGCACAGCTGTGGCTGTTGTGGCCATTGGGGAGTGAGCCAGCAGACAGAGGACCTTTCTCTCTGTCTCCTCCTCTCACTGTCTGTAACTCTACCTCTCAAATATATAAATAAAATCTTAAAAAAAAAAAAAACTATCAAAGGAGGTAAAATAGTGTAGTTATAAGAACAAAGAACTATTTTAAAAAAGACATTTCAAGAACAATAACAAAAAAAGATTTCACAAGCACTAGAATTTGATAGCAAAAACAAGAAACTCACAGAAAGAGGAAATAATAAAAATCGCCTAGGAAGTAGAACAAAAAGATGAAAATCCTTAGAAAAAAAAGATGCTTTGAAAATCAGTCCAGGAGGCTTAACATCTAAAAAGAGAACAATAGAAAGGGAGGAAATTGTCCATAAGATAATTCAAGGTTTCCTAGATCCGAAGAACACAACTTCCAGATTGAGCAGGTGCACCAAATGCCCCAAACGATCATGACAGCAGAACTGAGCCAAAGCTGTGGAATTTCAGAATGCTGGGAGCACACATCTCACACATGCCCGCAGCAAAGATGTTTTAAAGAAGCAAAGATCCAGGACCATTTCAGACGAACAGCATCAGAGACACCGTTAAACTTTAAACTTCTAAATGGAAGTGTCTTCCACACAGGAATTCCACCCTCAATCAAACCATCACCAAATGCGAGGGCAAAACAAAGGCACAGCCTCAGCTTCCACTTAGGGTCTGGAAAGCTACCTGGCAACTTTGCTCTTACCAGCAAAGAAACAAACGCTGGAGGACCGACAAAACCCCACTGAGGGGCTCCTCAGAGAGCAGCAGGACTGAAGAGGCCCTGCCCTGCCTTACCAGATGCTGATCAATTGTCAACACCTGCCTGCCCCTGCACTGGGGACCAGGGACCCCTGCCTGCCCAGACACCACGCGGAAAGCGACTGCCTCAGGGGTACAGATAGGGAATCCTGGGGTACAGATAGGGAATCCTGCCGTGCACAGCTGCTCCGCCGGGAGCGCAGGACGCCTGCACCCACGACCTCACAGGGCTGACCTGAGGAACACGTTTAATACTAGTACATCCTGCTCCTAACAGAAACACCAAGGAAAATTCCATGCGATGGCCTCTACGATGCTTAATTCTAACACCCAAGACTCAATTCATAGGCTCATACATAATTCATAATTGAATCAGAAATTATAAAAATTATTTCAATTTTATAGACATCAACCCCACTTCTTACTAGAACGGATCTACCACGAAACAGTGTACATCGGGGAGTGCATGGGCTCGGTCATCTTCCTGAATCATTTTACAGGTGCACTATTCCACTCTGTTCTCAGGCCGTCCCCAACTGCAGCGACTTACGCCACTTCGGAGATCCCCCTCGAGAGGAGCAGCCCCAGGTTTTCAGGCTTGTAAGGGGGCCATCCGGAATAACCCCAATTCTGTACGGATCACGGAGACGACCCCCGAAGAGCTGGCCTTTGGGGGCGAGGGCTCCCTCGGGGGAAAGCCACATCAGGCCGGGCTGCAGGCGCAAAGGGGCAAGTACCGTTTGCCTCCTGGGGGCTGCAGGTGCAGTCGGCCCCCAGCTCCGCCGACACCTCCACCGCCCTCTGCAGCAGGTAGCGCGCTCGCTTGCGCGTCAGGGCGTCGTCGGCCCGGCCCAGCCCCGCCTGCACGGTCCTCCAGAAGCGCCAGCAGCGCCGGGCGTCCGGCCCCGCCTCGCGCGCGCAGGGGGCGCGCTCCGCGCCAGGCTCGGGCAGCAGCTTCTCGGCCAGCGCGCTCAGCACCAGCAGCTTCGGCCCGACGCGGCCCGGCCCCGAAGGCGGCCCTGTCGCGGCCAGCCCGGCCCACACGGCCCTCAGAGCCGCCCCGCCACACTGGCCCAGCGCCGGCAGCAGCCGCCCGGCCACCAGCGCCGCCGCGTTCTCGGCGAGCCCGGCCTCGTCCTCGTCGCCGCCCAGCGCCAGGGCGACGGCGGCTTGCGCCACCCGCTCCAGCAGCGGCCCGTCCTCAGGGGGCCGCAGGCAGGGCGCGATGGCCGCCAGCACCTCCACGGCCGCCTCGGCGCCCGGCGCGCGCGGCCCGGCGAGCAGGTCCCGCAGCGCCTCCTCCGCCAGCGCGGCCGCCAGCTGCGGGCCTCCGGCCAGGCGGGCGCACGAGCCCAGGGCCGCGCCCGCCGCCCTCAGCACGCGCCGGCGGTGGCGCGGCAGCGGGCCGGCGTCCGGGCAGCCCGCAGGACGCCCGCGCAGTTCCCGCAGCAGCGGCACGAGGTACCCAGCGGCGACCTCGCGCGCCGCCTCCGGGAGCGCGCCGCCGCCGCCGCCGCGCGCCTCCTGGTCCTCGAGCCGCTGCAGAAGGAAGCGCAGCGTCTCCACGCGCTCCGCGGACGCCTCCCCGCGGCACAGCGCCCCGAGCAGGATCCGCGGATCCCGGCTCTGCGAAAGCAGCGCTTCCGCGAGCACCCACTCCATTTACCGCGCGCGCGCTACCGGCACCAGGCTGCCGAAGGAAGGCGCAAGCGTGCGCGAGTGCGTGCGCGTGCACCTGCCGGGTCGGCGGCTGCGTGCGCGTGCACCAGGAGGGGGAACTGTGACCTGGCTTCGTTTACCCCAGAGTGCCTTGGGCTCCCTCCACAAGCAGGGCGTGGACCCTACCTGGTCCCTCTGAAAGCCCTTGTAAAATGTTAATGGAGCATCTAGTACGCCAACTCCATTGATTTCTGATTGGAGGTTTGCCTGCCCAAGGCGTTGAAGCAGGTGTCTGTGAGCCAACTCCATTGATTTCTGATTGGAGGTTTGCCTGCCCAAGGCGTTGAAGCAGGTGTCTGTGAGCGTAGGCCAGACGTTCAACTGTGAGATGTGCATCCAGTCTACCTGCAAAACAAACACACTGCCTCCCCTGAAGTGGATTCCGGAGATCCTCACTAAATGTAAATAATGAAAAGTCAAGAAATATTTAAGGGCAAGGCCAAGGGTGAGCAGTGCTTAGAATAGCTGTGTGCTGGGATGAACACATGAAAAGGTGCCCACACCAGCTGTCAGCGCCCCAGGCCCAAGCTGCCTGTAGGGTGCAGAACTCCTCACACAGTGCCTGTGCTCCCGTGTGCAAACTCAGCAATAGTCCGGGTGCCTGTGTTCTCTGCCTTTTCGACATCTGCTAAATATAGAAACGGGAAACCTCATCTTAGCGTGCAACACGGCAGGTCTGGTTCCTGGCTCAATACCAGGCAAACTGAATCAGCGCCATGGGTTTTCTGCTCATAAAATCTGTATCTCGTCAAAGAAGACTCAATCCCATCTTCAAAGAGCTTGACCAATAATAAACGTAATGGGTAAAAATAAGCTAGTCATTTAAAGTTATTTTGTATAATTGGAAGTTACTTAAAGGCATCTACCATTACTTGTGCGAGACTTTTTCCATATTTCACTCATTCTGTTTTCCATTGACAGGATGCATTATTGATTATTCTAAGTCGATTTGGAATGTCAACAAATGTCATGTACCAACAAATATTCACTTCAGCATATATCAAACAGAAATGAAAATAATAAGCCCTCGAAAGGGTGTTCAGCGTCAACAGTCATTAGAGAATGCAAATTAAACCCATAATGAGACATCACTTCACACGCATGAGAATGACTTACATTTAAAAGACTGCAAACACCAAATGGCAATGGCCAAGGATGGGGGACAACTGGAACTCCCATCCACTACTGGTGGGCAAACGGTACAACCACTTGAGAAAACTTTCTCAGAAAGTCAAAATATACCTATCTACTCCATGATTTGAATATCACCCTCTAAGTATTTGCCTAAAATAAATGAAAGCATAAGCCAACAGGAAGGCTTGTAGAAGAATGTTTTGGCAACATTTGTCCTTATATCCAAAAGCTTTTAACAAAGTAAACGTCCATCAACAGAAAAGGGACAAATTGTATCTCTGTATACTACAGTGCAATAAAGGAGAATGAATTACTAACCCGTGTGACAACATGAATAAATCTCAACACAAAATTCACATCCTCATAATTCTAGGAAATTTAAGAATGGACAAAATCTGTGGGATAGAAATGAGAAGAGTTTTTGCCCGAAGGGCGAGTTGAGATTGAGACAGGGGCACAGGAGAACCTCCTGGAGAGATGGAAATGCTTTAGCTTGATAAGATGTTTGATTACACAAGTTGCACATTTGTCAGAACTCCCTGAACCCTTTAGATCCACGCATTTCACTCTGTTTTATGCATTTCTACTTGATTTTTTAAAAATGACTTTATGTAAAACAGTAAGTTGGCCTCGGTGTCCTTCCTTGTTGCCCACAGAACAAAGCGCAGCTGCAGAGCATGGCTTTGGAGGCGCCCAGGACCTATGGCAGACCGGCCAGGCCCGTGGCCCGATCCACTGCCCTGCCTGGGTTCCTGGCATGCGGGCCTCTCTCTGCTCCTTCCTGCTCGCACTTGTCTGGATCTCAAGCCCAATGCTAGCCCCTGACCAGCAGGGGCAGCTCAAGCACTTCCCAACAAGGCAAACGGGAAGGGTAAGGTCGACTGTGATGAACACATCACAAGCACCCGTGAGTTCTGTCGAAGCAGGAACCACTTTATTGAAGAAGTGTGCAGGCTTATAAAGCTTACAAAGGACATGCGCAGTAGGAGAGCCAATCAGAGAAAAGGTCACGCAGGCATGGGTGGACCACGCACAGGGACACCTTAAGAAAAGTATAGGGATCACGCACTGTCCACGTGTCCAGAACTAAAGCGGACCTATCCCTGCCGGTGGTCTGATCTTCTGATCTTATGTAGCTTAACCACAGCAGCCGCAGACATGCCCCTCGAACATCCGCCAGGCGCCATATTGTGCTGGAGGCTTTAGGCAATGCCCAGCGCACACTGGCTTCTCTCCTGCATGTTTCCGACCCACCGAGGTAGGCAGGTGTTGTTTTGCTTTGTTTTGTTGTCCTGATCCGTATCTGATGGCCTTATTTCCTCCTTCTTGAAATGTGTTCTTCCTCTGGTTGCATGTTTTAGCTTCCTCCTGTTTTTTCTTTTCCCTACTCCTCCAGCTGCTGCTTCTCCATCTCTTGAAAATCCCTTTTCCGTTTATCACCTGTTCACACTGATGTTGCCAGAGTTAAATCTTCTGATCTGCATTCCCCTCCCCCATACGTTTTCCCTGAATAGCTTCCTTACAACTATAGATTTGTCTACCATTTACACACTAATAATAATTTTTTTTAAATCTTCTATATGTCTATCCTGGGTCCCTTTCTTGAGACCTAGACTCAGAAGATAGCTCCACCCCTATCTATGCACTGTCTTCCAGATGTCTCCAGTCGATGGTAATCTATTAGAATACTATTGAAGGCATTGTTCTTGGTCTCTGCGTCCCCCATCATCATGGCTCCCCATCACCGAGCCTCTCCACAGAAATTCTCTGTGCAAGACAAGGGCTATCAATCCGAGTTGCCCAAGCCCAAAACTTAGAATCTAACAGACTTCCTGCTCTTTTCCTTGGTACAGTCACTCCTCAAATGTATCCATGCAGCTTTCTAAATCACTCTTAGTGGCCATACTTTAGTTTTAGCACACCCTCAATTTTTACTAAGATAATAATCTCCTATGTGACTCAAGTCCAACTCCAATACCTACGTGATCTTCCTAAAATTAAACCATCAGGTACACATAGCCTTCAGAACAGTGTTTCAGTTTCTTAGCATGATGTCCATGATATCTCTGCCTATTTCTCCAGCCTTACCCTCCCGCAAGCCCCAGGTGCACCTTAATTGTAAAGTCCTAAAGCATGTCCCATGCTCTTTCTTTGTCTTTTCAAAAGCCCTTCCCTCCTCTGAAAAACTCTCACTCCTTCTCTACCTGATTAGTTCTTTTCCTTTGAAGACCCAGTTCAAATGCCATCTTTCTAGAAACTCGTAACATCTCCCACCACCAACAGCCCATGTAAGTTAGGCGACCCTCTTCCAAAATCTCCAGACACCCTGGCATTTCAGTCACACAGCATTGTCACACTGAGTGGTCATTGAGGGTTATTTCTCTTCTTCTTGCCTGCCTCTCACCCCTCCATGAGCAATTTTTTAAATAGATTTATTTATTTGAAAGGCAGAGTTAGAGAAAGGCAGAGGCAGAAAAAGAGAGAGAGAGAGAGATCTTCTACTCATTGGTTCACTCCCCAAATGGCCTCTGAACCGATCTGAAACCAGGAGCCTGGAGCTTCTTCTGGATCTCCCACATGGGTGCAGGAGCCCAAGCACTTGGACATCTTCCGCTGCTTTCCCATGCACATTAGCAGGAAGCTGAAGTGAAGCAGGGGCTGGCCCTGTGGCATAGCGAGTAAAGCCACTGCCTGCAGTGCCAGTATCCCATATGGGTACCCATTCGAGTTCTGGCTGCTCAACTTCTGATCTAGCTCTCTGCTATGGCCTGGGAAAGCAGTGGAAGATGACCCAAGTCCTTGGGCCCCTGCATCCACATAAGAGACCCAGAAGAAGCTCCTGGCTCCTGGCTTCAGATCAGCACAGCTCCGGCCATTGCAGCCATCTGGGGAGTGAGCCAGCAAATAGAAAACTCTCTCTCTCTCTCTCTCTTTCTCTCTCTCTCTCTCTCTGTGTGTGTGTATGTGTGTAATTCTGCCTTTCCAATAAATAAATAAATCTGAAGGAGGAGGAGGAGGAGGGACTCAAACTGGTGCCCATATGGGATGCTAGCACTGCAGGCTTTACATGATATGCCACAGCACCAGCCCCTCCATGAGCAATTTAAGAGTAGGGCAGGGATTGAGTCTAAATCTATGATCACCCAAATGCCAGTAGCTGCACCTCTAGCCGCATCACACTCGGGAAATGTTTACTGTGTGAATCGTCCTCTCCTACTCCTCTGTGAAGACCCAAATTACAAGAAATCTCTAAGAAGCCATTCCCAATGCCCCAGTCATAACTTATTCTACTTCTCTCCTCCCCGAGATTCTGATCATAGTAATAATAATGGCTAATAGTTGCTTATCACACATTACAAACCAGACATGGTACTATCTTCAGATATATTATTGCATTTCATGTCCAAAACAACCCATGAATGAAGTGCTCTTGCTCCTCTCATTTTGTAGATGAGGAGACTAAAGGTGGGAGAGAGTACATGACTTCCCCAGGTTACCTTGGCTCAAGAGCCACACACTCTGCTGCATTACCTCCAAGAGAAAAACACACAACTCCCTTGTTCAGCTGACTTCCCAGAGCGCCTCTATACCCCCTCCCCCCGTGTCTACTGCACAATATGTACTTTCATGAGTTACTGTCACACATGAATGACTATGTGTGGGTCTGTGATATCTTATGAGCTCTTTAAGAATTGAGGTTGTTGGGGCTGGTGCCGTGGCTCACTTGGGCGCCATATGGGCGCCGGTTCTAGTCCCGGTTGCTCCTCTTCTGATCCAGCTCTCTGCTGGAAGGCAGGGGAGGATGGCCCAAGTGCTTGGGCCCCTGAACTCACATGGGAAACCAGGAGGAATCACCTGGCTCCTGGCTTCAGATCGGCAAGGTGCGCTGGCCTCAGCGCGCTGGCCGTAGCGGCCATTTGGGGAGATGAACCAACAGAAGGAAGACCTTTCTCTGTCTCTCTCTAACTCTATCTATCAAATTAAAAAAAAAAAAAAGAATTAAAGTGTGATTGAATTCATTTTGTATCCCAAAATACCACAGGACCAGCAACAAGGTAGTTAGTTATTCAATAAGTACTTGAAACGGGATGCATAAATACAGTCTTTACTAGAGATAGGATTCCAAGTTGGTCAGCTGTCAAAGTTCCCAGCGACATCATTACCTTCCAGACATGAGCATTTCCGGCTGAAATCCTTGTTGCGGGGTTCGACGTGAAACAATATGCCACTGTGACAGACAGAGGAGACCCAGTGTGACAGCAGCCAGGAACTGCTCCTCATCCTCACGGAGATGAACAGTTGCGTTGCAAGCAATATATGAACGGGGCTGAGAATAGTTTGTTTTCCCTACTCCCTGCAATGCTCCTGCTTCGTCCATAAATTAGGCCTGTGACTGGCTGGTCTTTTAATATCAAACACAGATGAGAGTACAGACAAGTGTCTGAGTTTTCCCCCTTCCTGCTAAGCCACTTGCCTCCCGCTCAGATATCCCTTACACTCAAGATCTGAGAAACGCTACGCCTGCTTTTGTCGCTGCGGATGTGAATGTCCAGTGGAGGCCCCTCCAGAGCCATCTCCCTGCACCGTGAGTGCCCTCCTCCACCTCTGGCTTCCACAGCTCCCCTGCCGTTGTGCTTGGGCCCTGACAACACTGGATCCAGCTGATGCCGACTGCATCGGTGTTGGTTGTCTATGCCGTAATCATTCCACGAGACTCTGGGATGGACACTGTTGTTTCCCTTCTAGTCTGAAACGATGGGATTGCTCAGCTGCACCTCTGAATTTCAGCTCCTCTCACTTCTCCCTTCCCGAACTTGAAATGGACTGATTTTCTCTTAGCAAGAGTGAGGGAGACAGGAGCAAGAGGGCATGGGAAAGAGAAAGTGTAAGTTAGGGAAAGTGAGCCAGGCAAGCACTCTTTCCAATGCCTCCTTCCTTGAAGGGTATTTGCATGAAATCAGAAATCGCTGTCCGAGATTGTCAAGGTACCCTGGAGGTCCCTGAGTTGGTCTTTATTAACGCAGCCAGGGAAGCAATGGATAAAGGCAGCAGACACTGAGAATGCTATAGGACTAAATAATGGTGGAAATACTGGCCTGAGAGAGGGACACAGGGCTCAAGCCCACTGAAAAGCTTCTGAAATGCATGCATCCTGTATGTACTCGTGTTCCACAAGGCACATGCAGTTGCATAACCAGAAACTAGGATCTGCTTAGAAGCTGCATTTCTCCAGACACAAGATGGCACTATTGTCAACACAGTGTGTTTTTCCCATCCTTTCAACTTAATGCTCTTAGCTGCAAAGTGGAAAACAAGCATAGAAGGAGAGAAGATGGTGATCACATAGCAAGACTTAACCTGTAAGGGTCGAAGAATGGAGGAGCTGCTTGCTTATTGGGTTCTGTCTGAGATTGTCGTCTTGAGGTGTCTTCCCCCACAAAACCCTCAGAGAACCTCCACGGAGGAAATTGCTGCAGCAGACTCAGTGATGGGTTTACTGTAAGGGCGACATGTGGGAAGCTCAGATTCGCTGTGCAGATCTGTGGATACGCCATCAGTTATAAACCCAGCGACCATCCTCCCTTCTCCCTTGCTCTCAAATCCTGATTTTGCTCCAGTGGCCGTGTGTTCACTCTGGGTCAATGAGTCATGCTTAGACAGCCAACAAGGGAGTCCTGTTCCCTGCTTGTCCAACCATCCTCACAGTTGGGGAAGAGCCACAGGATGGGTCCCAGTTCTAGACAATGCAACATAACAGAGCTGCTACAGATGTGTCTGGCAAGGCCTGTGCTTTCTGGGAAAAAGAAGAGAGAGAGAAAGAGAGAGATCGGTCGGTCATGACCACAGCAGCCCCCTCTCCTTTCTGCCTCAACACTGTGCTCTCTGCACTTGCACAGCCGTCCTGACCCATGAGAGAACACACACACAGCGACAGACTCTACAATGAAGGAAGCAGGAATAAAAAACAGAAAACCTGGGTCTTGGAGCTGCTCTACCAACGCTAGCAAGCACCTGTTTCTGGGCTTGCTGTTACATGAGGAAAAGAAGTCCCTATTTGTGTATGCTTCTAGTGTTGAGTTTCGTGTTCCTGCAGCCAAGTCCTTCTACCTGACACCAAATCCCTGCCCAGTTGCTTAGTGTTTAATGTCAGCTCAGTTCGTTTTGAAGATCGTAATCGCCCCCATTATTTCTGCCTTGAAACCCACCGTGGCTATTGTTCAGCCCTGTTGTCTCTGGCTAGACATCCACAAGTGGAAGAAGCAGCAAACTGGATTCTCAGCATCCTTCTTCCCTGTTCTCTCTTTGTCAACTCCTACTGGAGTGATAGACCACAGTGAAGTTTATCAGGGAGTGCCCTTAGTATCTGATGCGTCTATGTGGTTAGTGCAGTCTCCCTAGGAAATGAGATATCTTCACTTTTGTTCTCAACTTGGAGAGTCACCAGAGTGTTGTTATTGTTGTTGTTTTTAAGATTTATTTATTTATTTGAAAGGTGGAATTAGAGAGGCAGAGGCAGAGAGAGATCTTCTATCCACTGGTTCACTCCCCAGACAGCTGCAACAGCTGGAGCTGCGTTGATCCGAAGCCAGGAGCCAGCAGCTTCTTCTGGGTCTCCCACGTGGGTGCAGGGGCGCAAGGATCCAAGGACATGAGTCATCTTCCACTGCTTTCCCAGGCCATAGCAGACAGCTGATCAGAAGTAGAGCACCTGGGACTCGAACCAGTGCCTATATTGGATGCAGCTTTATCCGCTATGCCGCAGCGCCAGCCCCCACCAGAAGTCCTTAATCACTGGGAGCCACATGTTCATATTGTATGTGTGGGCCTCACCTGCGACCAATTACACCAGAAACTCCTGGTGTGGGCCACAAGCACCTGCATGGTTTTAAAGTTCCACCAGTGAGTTGAGGACTGCTGGCCTTACCAGTGCTTTTACTGTGAAGATATACCCGCATGGATATGGGACAGAGAAAGAGAGAAAAAGGTAACTATTTGGGAACAAGCCATCTTTGCAACAGCTGTGTGGGTGCACAATCTTCTGCTTAGGGAGGACTGCCTTGTTCTTTTGAAGGTGGAAAGAGACAGAAGCATGGACTACTTTGAGAGTCCCTGAAAAAAATAAGGGGAGGGCAGCGGTGGTCCTATCTCTCTCTTTGAGTCTCCAGCTTCTGTGTGTATCACCTGAGACCCCAGTTGACTGCCATGGAAGATTACAGTTACCAAATTCTCCATCTGTTTATCTTTAAAAAAACAATCTTGGTGCTGGCATTGTGGCACAGCAGGTTAAGCCACTGCCTGCAACTCCAGCATCCCATATGGGCACTGGTTCAAGTCTCAGCAGCTCCACTTCTGATCCAGCTCCCTGCTAATGTACCTGCAAAAACACTGGAAGATGGCCTAAATCGTTGGGCCCCTACACCCACAGGGGAGACCCAGATGGAGTTCCAGGCTCCTGGCTATGGCTTGGCCCAGCTACAGCTGTTGCAGCCATTTGGGAAGTAAAGCAGATGGAAGACTCTCTCTCTCCCTCTCCCTCTCTCCCTCTCTCCCTTTCTCTCTCTCTCTCTCTCTCTCTGTGTGTGTGTGTGTGTGTTTTTCCCTCTTTCTCTAAGTCTTCCTTTCAAATGAATAAATAAATTTTAAAAACCCAACAACCCAAGAGCATTTTAAAAGGAAAAAAAAAACACACAAAAAAAATCCTTAGTCCCACTACTCACTCCCCCCTTTTTTTTTTTTGCTCTACTGCAAAAACGGGGGGGGGGGGGGGAAGGGCCTGCATCAGAGGGCTTCACAGTTCCAATAAGCGCAAAATCACCCATGCAGGTGCTTCTGTGCACGGGCCCAGTGTCTGCAGTCTTGAGTCACATACGTAAGGACTTGGCAGGCAGAGAATACATGATGAAACCTGCTCGTCCAGTCCAGTGCTGAGGCAGAATCAGAATTCTCAGGCTCTCTGCTGCTGTCAGAATCTCTCACTCCACTGCTTCTAGCACAGGGAGGAGATGGCAATATATTCAGTCACGCGAGATTCCTATTAAATGATGAATTGTGATTCCATAGCAGACAGCACATCACTGTAGGGAGAATTTAAGCCGAGGGAGTTCTCACCAGTGTGAGCACTGGAGGCGCCTTTAATGGCTGCATTCGCAATAAAGAAGGAGGTGAAATCCATTACGGCTGTGTTTATCTTGCTGGCCCACTGATAAGCAATTGAACTCTTCAGAAAGCCCTTCCTAGTGGGTTTACCTGCTTCCTTAGCCAGAGACATGGATGCACTAGGCCAATCCAATTTCCCCAATAACAGCAGCTACCCAAGCAGCTTTGCCTGGAATCCTGGGAATTCCCTTTCTCTGCTTGGTAAGTGGATGTCCTTGGAGAGGGTCTGCCATACGGAATTACATTTTTGTACCTGGGCTCAGAGCCAGAGGACATCACCTGCCTATTAAGTAGATGTTGCTGATTCCTCAACGAGAGTGTGCCAGGGCTTTTAAGGTGAGCTGTTGAAAGTGTGCAAGATCGCTTTCAACGGTTCGATTTTGTGCCCTGCTTAGCTTGGGAGAAGAGGACGCCACTCTTGGCACCAGTGCCCTCTGTAAAACCATTTTCAGGCCTTGTGCTGGTTCTTTGGCTGTGTGGCACCTGCATTTTTCTCCACCTTAAGTATGTTCTCTGCTGGGTTCTCTTTCTTTGTAAACGGGTGCAGAGGTGTCAACAGGAGGATGTCTTTGGGTGACGTTAACATTGTGTTGTGTTTACTCTAAGTAAAGCAGATCGCCCTCCCTCATGAGGGTGGGCCTCGTCCAATCAGTTGATAAAAAGACCTGGCTCCCCCAGCAGGAGGAACTTCTTTAGCTTCCGGCTGTTGGTACCATCAGCCATCCTGGGCTCCAGGCTGCCAGGCAGATTTTGACTTGCCAACCCCCGAAATCATAGGAGCCAAAGTAAATCTTCCTTTGGAAAATATATTTACTTACTTATTTATTTATTTGAAAGGCAGAGTTACAGGAATAGAGGAAGAGACAGAGACAGAGAGAGAGAGAGAGATCTTCTATCCGCTGGCTCATATTCCCTGGATGGCCAAAAAGAGCTGGGGCTGGGCCAGGCCGAAGCCAGCAGCCAGGAGCTTCTGTGGGGCTCGTACCTGGGTGCAGGAGGGAGCAGGATGGGAAGTGGAGCAGCTGGAATATGAACCGGCGACCATATGTGATGCTAGCATTGCAGCTGGCATCTTAACCTGCTTCGCCAGAGCCCTGGGCCCGCAGTTTCATTTTTTTAAGGTCAGCGTTGCTCTTATCAGCTAAGGACCGCATCTGTGTTTCTGAGCATGTAGGAAATGGCGGCTGTGTCACTGTTCACTTTTCTCCATCAAGTAATCAATACACCACGGCGGTGTCATTCCACATGCATCCACTCCAGATTCCCTAAACATTTTACAGAAATCCGTGACAGGGCAAGCCTGCCTCCTTCTCCTTCTCCCCAGGCAACACTCGCCCAGGCCAAGGTGAGGCTGAGGGGGAGCTTCTGTCAAGTTCATCACAGATGAGAAGGAGAGGGGTAGCTGTCAACAAGAGACCACACTGGATACACACGAGTAGGAGGCGGACTTCGCAGAGGGCGAGGGGGAATTGCTTTGCAGTTCGTTATCCAGAGCCAGACCTTGAGAAAGCCCTCCTCCTGCTTCCTACCTCCATGCTCGGAACTGAAGGCTGCCGCTGTCACTGGTTCTCCCTGTGTATGCGCAGGCACACACACACACACACTCACACACACATTCACACACACACACACACCCATACCTCCTCTCCCCTCCCCACGCTCCCGCAGCACACACCACCTTCCACCCACAGATATTGAGAACAGAAAAACACAGAGCGGTCATAGTGGCGGGAGGCCTGATGCAAGTGGAAGAAGCCTTTGGAGGCAGGTGCAGTGGAGTTGGAGGTGATCTGAGCAAAAAGGGTTAAAGGGCAAAGAAACTAGGAGAAGGACAAGGGAGTTGCTGCGACAAGTCCTGCCCCATCGCTCCCACCCAGTTCCTTTTTGTGAGGACGACAAAGCCCTGGCATTACCTGTAACAGAGGTAAAAGTGATAGCCCTTGACCCCTTGCGTTCCGTTTGACCATCTAGGCGTCGGGACTTTAGCACTCAATCTGGCATTCTTTGGGCAATTTCTTTTCCCATCTAGAGCTGATGAGAAGGAAAATACTGATGTCTGTGTGAATGAGTGGGGCGGGGGAGTGTAGCACCTGTCCCCAGTCCTCTGCAAGCATTGATGCCCACCTGTTAGAAAGGATGGCTAATCTTTGCTGAACTTCTTGCTGCCTACAGCTTTGCCCGTCTCCCTCCCTCCCTCCCACCCTCCCATCTCGCTCTCTCTCTCTCTCTCAACACGGGGGACCATCCAGTGTTGATCCTCAGAAAGAATGTCCCTGTGCAGCGTCTTAGCCCCCGTCACACCCCTGCAGATGCGGCTGGCAGAAACTGAGTGGAGATGGGGAAGGAGTGTGAAATCAGGCTTGCTCACCCTGGAGGTGTGAGTGCTGAGATGCACCAGCCACGTCCTTGAGGCGCTTACAGGCTGGTGGAAGGGGCGAGGAGGCTCCCTGAGGTCTCTTTGAATAATGGGGCAAGTCCCAGGTTTCGAGGGCCCCACCCTCGTGACCTCCCCACCTCCCCAAAGACCCTCTTGTTAATGCTGTCATCTTGGGAGGTTAGGAGTTCAGCATAAGAATTTGGGGGATGGGCATTCATTCTGTAGCAGTTGTCCAAGTAATTTTATGGGCAGTTAATGATTTTATGACAACTACTCTGCAGAGAAGTAAAACACACGGTGTGAAGATGTGGGCAGAGGCCCAATGCGCTCCGGGCAACAGGACGGGGTTCCTGGTAGATGGTGGAGCAACTGATAGCCAGCGAGGCACGAGGGGGCCTGGAAGAGCCAGTGTGGATGGGCAAAAGAATGGAGTTGAGAGGTGAGGGAGGACAGGCAGGCCAGCAGTGAGTGTCAGACTTGGGTCCAGGTGATACGCCCCTGTCCGGTGTCTGGGGGGAGGAGATAATGTTGAGGAATTTGGGGTGCACCATGCAAAGTGTAGCTGTTATGCTGAACAAACAGGACTCCGAAGAGGCAGCCTTCAAAGGCAGTCCTCCACCCTTTGTTTCTTCTTCTTTTTTTTTTTTGCCAGGCAGAGTTAGACAGTGAGAGAGTTATAGACAGTGTGAGAGAGAGAGACAGAGAGAAAGGTCTTCCTTCCGTTGGTTCACTCCCAAAATGGCCATTACGGCCGGCACGCTGTGCCAGTCTGAAGCCAGGAGCCAAGTGCTTCCTCCTGGTCTCCTGTGCGGGTGCAGGGCCCAAGCACTTGGGCCATCCTCCACTGCCTTCCCTGGGCCACAGCGGAGAGCTGGACTGGAAGAGGAGCAACCAGGACAGAATCCAGGGCCCCAACCGGGACTAGAACCCAGGGTGCAGGCGCCGCAGGTGGAGGATTAGCCTAGTGAGCTGTGGCACCAGCCTGTTTCTTCTAAACAATTGTAGTAACAAGCACATAATGTAGCACCTTTGCCAGTGCCGGGGCATTGAGGCAGTTTACAGAGTTGTGCAACCATCTTGCAAAACTGAAACTCCATTAAACACTAACTCCAATCTCTCACCTCCACCCGCCCCTGGCCACCACCATTCCACCCTCCGTTTCCATGAATTTGAGGATGAATTTGATGATGTACCTTTTATTAGTGAAGTCACACAGCATTTGTCCTTTGGTGTCGGGCTTATTTCCCTTAACATTACGCTATAAAATGCATCAAAATTCCCCTTGTGTGGTTCCAGCATGCTTTGCTTACCCCTTAGACACCTGGATTGCTTCCACTCTTGTGAACAGTGCTACCATGAACATTGGTGCCTTGGGTTATCCTATGCGTATCCTCCAAAGCTGGGTCTTGATCCCCAGTTCTGGGGGCAAACTGCACTAAACCCTACTTGAGTTCAGAAACACAGTAGTGGCACAGTCACTACCATTCCAGTGACACAGGAAAATGCCCTCTCTCCCTCCCTCTCTCTCCCTCTCTTTCTCTCTCCCTACCTCTGCACCTTCTCTCTCTCTCTCTCTCCAGCTTTTACCCAAATGGGTGAATAGAAGTGGCTGATCTGGAAAGAGCTGGTTAGCAGGACTGAGTAAGGGTTTCAGGTTAATTCAGTAGAAGATGGAGAATAGTGGAAAGGTTTTTGTCTGTTTCCTTGCTCATTTAATTGCTTGTTTGGTTCTTTAGTTTGTTCAAAAAAAATTTAATTAAATTAAAAATAGACAGAATGACCTGAACTGAATTGGGTTGCAGAAAAATGACGCTGGAGTCTCTACACAGGATGAAGGGGGATGGGGTGGGGGCCTGGAGACAGAGGGCCCAGACGGGGGGCCGTGGCACTAGCTTGGGTAAGAACAAAGTCGAGGCCTTAAATGATGTGAAAGGAGAGGTAGGCACAACCAAAGCCCACCTGCTAGTGGCTGACCCGGATTTCAGGATAGCCTGGTCTCGGAGCCAGCTGGGCCTCTGCCTCTGCTTCTGCGTGAGCAGCCTCTTTGGAGAGAAGGTATCGCCTCCTCTCGGGGATCTGTCCATTAAGGACCAGGGCGTCTGCTCCAGCCCCCACTTCCTTGTGACCAAAGGGAAAGCACCCCGGAGAGCCGGGGAGCCCAGGCCAGCTCTCAGGGCTGTGTGCAACGGTCTTTGAAGGACAGAGCCTAGCAGCAGGAGCTCCCGCTGGGCAACCCGGGGAGCCTCTGGGCCGCTCGGGCCCTTCAGCTATTTTTAGTGTGCCTTTTAGGTTGGGAACCAGCAGCATTCTGTGAAAACTCATTTCTCTCTGCTTCCCTCAGGCAGAAAATTTCAATCCTAAACCTTGATGCTAAATGACACAGTGTTTGAGAATTTAGCTTACTTTTCCCCTCATTGTCACGAGGCTATTCAAACCCCCTAAGTATGCTAACAGCTCCCAATTTTACAGTCTCTGTTTGAGCAACAGCCAAATAGCAATTAATAGGGTCCTGAACTGTGTGGAGACCAGGCTGTCTAGCTGGGGGCAGGGTGTGCAAAGCTGTACACTAATTAAGGGGTACAGATCTTAGGCCCCCAGCCCCACCTGCAAAATGTAGCACCCTCAGCTTGAGCATCAGCACCCTCTGAGAGGCCCTGGGATCCAGGCTTCACCTTATAAGGTTATTTATTTCAAGAGAATTCTTTGAAAATATGAGGTATCTGGCTTTAAAAAAATCTCCATCTTAGCATCTCACACTTGGTGCTATTAGAAATTCTAACAGAAATCGAGCCACGTGCCAATAGAAACATTAATATTTCATTGACTTACTCTTCTTCACACTACCCACTGCAAGAAGACAGCTCACAAATATCTATAATTGGCTTCTCTCTGAAGTCCTGAAGAAATATCTGGAAGAATGGGACACAGAGCTGGCCACATGCTTCACTGGGAACTTACTGTCCCAATTTTGTTTTGAAAATTGTCAAACCTGAAAAGTTGAATGAATTGAACAACATCCAAGGACATCTTGTGGCCTCTACCTGAATTCACTAATTCACTAGCTGTTCATCTTTTTTTTTTTTTTTTTTTTTGGACAGGCAGAGTGGACAGTGAGAGAGAGACAGAGAGAAAGGTCTTCCTTTGCCGTTGGTTCACCCTCCAATGGCCGCCACGGCCGGCGCACCATGCTGATCCGAAGCCAGGAGCCAGGTGCTTCTCCTGGTCTCCCATGCAGGTGCAGAGCCCAAGCACTTGGGCCATCCTCCACTGCACTCCCGGGCCACAGCAGAGAGCTGGCCTGGAAGAGGGGCAACCGGGATAGAATCCGGCACCCCGACCGGGACTAGAACCCGGTGTGCCGGCGCCACAAGGCGGAGGATTAGCCTGTTAAGCCACGGCGCCGGCCCATCTGTCCATCTTTTATCATTCTCTCTCTCTCTCTCCCCCCCAGATGACATGTGTGTGTGCACATGCATGTATGCACACATGCTAAACTGGTTAGAAGTCATTTGTAGGCTCCATGAATGCTTCTACGAGAAAACCATAACCCCAGTGCCATGATTACACTCAAGAAGTCTAACATTGAGATACTAAAAGACAATTTTTAAAAAATACAAAAATATGACTCTTCTGTAGAAATAAAATGAAAACATTGAAGATTGTATTCAACTCACTATTTTTTAAAGAGTTATTTATTTATTTGAAAGACAGTCACAGGCACACACACACAGAGACACAGAGAGAGAGACAGAGCAGTAGCCAAAGAGCTTTCCATCCACTGGTTCACTCCCACAGTGGCTATAATGGCCAGGTCAAAGCCAGGAGCCAACAGCTTCTTCTAGGTCTCCCACGTGGGTGCAGGGACCCAAGCACTTGGGGCATCTTCCAATGCTTTCCCAGGCCATAGCAGAGAGCTGGATCAGAAGTAGGGCAGCCAGGACTAGAACTGGTGTCCATGTGGGATCCCGGCATCACAGGTGGCAGTTTAACCCCTTCCACCACACGCCAGCCCCTCAACTCATAACTCAGGAGGGAACTATAGGATGTTACAACCAGTTCAAAAGAATAGCCAAGGAAGAGACATGTGTATCTATGAGGACACTGAATGGAGGAAGCAAACTGAGGCGAACCCGCCAAAGATGAGTGCCTCGCTGTGCAGCCGCTCGAAGGCAACGGGAGGTGTAGAGCTCCTACTGGGGTCTAATCAGGGAATCCTGAGTGTGCTCCAGCCCAGGGTCAGCCATCCTTTTCCATAAAGGGCCAGACAGTGAACGTGTTGGGCTTTGCTGGCCACCGGTTTGTTAGACCTGCACAAGTCTGCTGCTGCACACGGCAGTCGCCACGGTGGGCGTGTGAAGGAATGAGAACACGTGACAGTTGGATCTGCCCACTTTCTGTATTTGCCAACTCTAAACAATGCATCCTTTCCACCGAGTCAGAGTAGATAGAAAAATAAGGTGTTGGTTGTCATGGGCTGAGTTGTGTCCCTCCAAAATCCCTGCGTTGAAGTCCGGACCCCCAGAGTCTCAGAATGTGACTGGAGGGGCCAGCACTGTGGTGCAGTAGGTTAATCCTCTGCCTGCAGTGCCGGCATCCCATATGGGTGTCGGTTCTAGGCCTGGCTGCTCCACTTCCGATCCAGCTCTCTGCTATGGCCCAGGAACACAGTGGAAGATGTGACCAAGTCCTTGGGCCCCTGCACCCACGTGGGAGACCAGGAGCTTCGGACTGGCCCAGCTCCAGCCATTATGGCCATTTGGGGAGTGAACCAGCAGATCAAAGACCTCTCTCTCTCTCTCCCTCTCTCTCTCCCTCTTTCTGGCTGTAGCTCTGCCTCGCAAATAAATAAATCAAATCTTCATTTTAAAAAAAAAGAATGTGACTAGAGTTGGAGATGGGGCTGTAAAAGAGGTGATATGGGCATCGAGAGGCCATTAGGAAGGGCCCTGACACAGTGGGGATGATGTCCTTGAGAGAAGAGGCCATCAGGACACAGATGCACACAGAGGGGCAGTCCTGGCTGGACACAGGGAGCAGACGACAGCTACCAGGCGAGGAGAGAGAGGCCTGGGAAGGCTCCAACCCTGCCGACATCATGGCCTGAAGCTTCCAGCCTCCAGAACCCTGACCTGAGCCCAACCTCCTGCCCTGTGGCACTTTGCTGTGGCAGCCCTAGCAGACGGAGGCTTGTGTCTTCCAGTTCTGAACAGACAGCTATGTCATTAGGCGCGTGAGTGGCACAGACCAAAGCTTTCTCCGGAGTTGTTGTATCTGCAAAATGTCCTTCTGAGGCAGAGGTGGGCCTGTGACCCCAAGTTTCCCAAGTTTTGAATGCCTTTTTAAAAAATCCTGATTAATAAAACAATTCTTGGGATACACACTGGAAACACGAGTCTGGGCCAAAAAAATGGGGCGGACTTCTGAGGATGTGAAGACGCCTGTGGACCAAGCCTCGGGAAGTGTGGGATGCAGAGGCCTGGAGAAGAGAGTGGGTTCAGCAGGGGAGAGAGGGGGGCTCAGACCTGTGGGGTCACCAGGGAGGGGCCCAGGTGCTCCGTGCTGGGTACACCCATCGTCCCCGTGTGGACGACGACCTGCGGTGTTGAGTATCCAGTTGTAGGATAAGGAACAGAGTACAGAGCATGGGGCTCTCAGCGGCTTCCTTCGGGGATCACTTCCGACAGAACTTAAAAGCCCACAATGGACTCCTGTGAATTCTGTCAATGGGGTAAAAGCCCGGATGATGCGCGCAGTGTCAGCTCCGAGCCACCAGATGGCGCGCGCAGTCCACCCTGCACCTGAGCCCGGCCTGCGTCTGTGCCAGCAGCGGCCCAAAGCCTCAGGAAATGTGTTACCATGTCTCTTAAGGAGTGCCCTGCAAGGTGGTTTTTTAGAAAGCTCCTCTTCAGAGAAGCATGTGAAACTCCACACTGCAGAGCTGTGCGCTCCCTGCTCTTCCCCTCCTGGGGACTCGCCAGCCGCATTTCCCCGAGTCTGAAGTTTCAAAGCCGAGGAGTCTCTGTTCATTTGTTCTTAGGAACTGGAGACAGGGAGCACCGAGCTTCCGTGTTGCAGCCCACAGCCCCGAGGAAGCACAGTCGTGAAGGAAAAAAACACCTCCTGCTAGCGCAGTGAGACATAAGATTTGTACGTAATCCCAAACCTCAGCCTTGAAGAGTTAATGATGTTATTCATGCCACTGGGGCATGAGAGACAGACTTGCGTGTTTGGGTGGTTACTGCTTGCCCAGAGCCGTGGAATGAGCCACAGGCTGAAGGCCAAGAGACTCAGGCCACCCATGCAGTGAAATAATCCCCCAGCAATGCAGTGCCCAGAGTGGAAATGAAAGTCAAGCGAACTGTTCCTGCAAGGCATTCAGCAAATGTTCGGGGTAGCCACCCAGTCTGCAGCTGGCCCGGCTCTCGGCGCTGCTCATCTCAGCCCTGGGGTGGCACTGAGAGAGAAGGAAATGGTCGGAACCGAGCAATCGGATCACTCAGCTTGCGGAGTTTGGGTCTTGAGCAGGGAACTCTGTTCTGGGTTCCAACAGCAGTGAATAGTTAATAAGCTGGTTTGGAATGGAGAGTGCATTGCACTGGCTGGAAGGAGCCTTCAGCAGGGCTTCTGACAGTTGCTGTTTATTTCCTTCTCTTTTTTCCTTTTTTGGAAGTAGGACCTGGGAAGGGCAGACAGACGCGATATTCACATCCATCATGGAGACCTACAGGAAGAGAGTGCGGTGGACTGGAACAAGTACCCTGGCGGCACGCACTCTGCGTGCCGGGTGCTCTGTTCCACTCGCGTATGTCAGTCGCTCCTGGCACTGACGTGGCCCTTGGCATTGGCCCAGGTTTTCACCTGAAGAACCCATGTTCAGAGAGGTTAAGCAGCTTGCCAACGTCGCACAGCACGAGAGCTAGGAGGTGGGATCCATTTGGTCCATGACTTCAACACCTGGGTTTGTTCTTCGCTCAAGCATTTAGTCAATTCCCACTGAACTTCCCCGGCAGGAGGAGGGACCGACCCAGGGAAGCGTTTAGAGGAATGTGAAAATAGAGCTCACATCCCGTCTGCAGCATTGTCCCCGAGGGAAAGCTAAACCACTGTGACTGTGCCCTGAGCCCAAAACATAGGCGCAAGACTTCGGAATTCAGACAGAGAGCCTAAAATACATGCAATAGATTTGATTTCCGTTTTCTCTAAAAATGGGACACACGTGTGTGTATTTTTAACAGGCTGCAAGAGGACCAAAGACGACCCTAAGGCATCAGCACAGTTGTCCTCGCCGCCCAGCTGGAAGACGCACAGGCGGAGACAAGTGACCAGGAGAGCCAGGCGTGCGGTGGCGTGGGAGGGATCTCTGGCATTTCTGAGGACGCGCATGTCATGGTTAAAATCCGGTCAAAGGAATGCTGCTAGCTCAACGGCCACTCCGCAGACCCAGCCAGTGTTCCCAGCAGGATGAGGCATGGTATACACACACACACACACACACATGTGCACCCACACCCATGCTTGCCGAAAGGTAGCTGTGTGCAGTGAGGGTAGGTGACCAGCCTGGGTCGCACAGCAAGTGGGTGGCAGAGCTAGAAATAGCACTGAGCACCGTGTGTCTCCGCCGGGCCTCGTGCTGCCTGAGTTGGCTGCCTCGCACGTCTCTTGTCATGACTGGCTCTGTGTGAATTCGGTAAGGAAACCCAAAACCAGGTTTCAGTTTTCACTGCATACCGGAAACTTGGCCTCTGAGCGCTGCAGAGTTCACCATGGTTTGTGAACCCTGTCAGGCAAACAGAGCCAGGTTTCTGCCATGCGTTGTCCCCATCAGGGCCAGGAGGACACTAGTGGGCTGCAGAGAGAGCCTGGCAGGACTGCATGGTCTCAGCGGGGGCGGCATGTTCCGGGGCGCACGCTGGCCTGGAGGGACACCGGGAAGCAGGGGACCTCAGCAAATGCTGTAGCATCTCTCAGATCCAGCCTGTGGATAGCTTGCGGGGGTAGGGGAGAGGCAGAGAGAAGGGAATGATTTAGAAGGTGTGCATATTCATTTGCAAATGAAGTTATGGAAGTTGCTGGTGAGATTTATATTGGTAATTAAGTGATAATGGCTGTGACAAGCTGCTTGGGTTGGAATTCCTGTGAAATACCAAAGGCACTGAGGCCCCTTGTTCCACATTGTCAGAACTTAGGTTCCTACAGCACCTGACATCCTCCAGCCAGAACTCCTCAAAGCATCCTTGTGAGGCAGGACGTGGACTATCTGCCCCTCTCCTGAAGACTGTTGATTTATATGCAGAGCATACATGAGATCACACATGCACACACACGCAGCCCCAGGGTAGTGGAGCAAAGACAAGAAAGTGTCCTTCAAACGGCCCCAGCCAGGTAGAGGATGTTTGTTTAGTTTTAAATCATTAAGCGCCTCTAAGCAATCACCTTGAAATGATCCAGTTTAATGCATGGAATTAGAGGAATTATTTGCGGGAACTCGATGCAATGATTATCTTAAGATCTTGCAAGAATCTGTTTGAACTGCTTAGGAAAAAAGTCCTCACTCACTTCCCTGGAGAGCTGGCAAGGGTGGCCCCAGCATCCCCGAGGCTGGGAAAGAGGAAGAAAGGAGACGAGTCAGAGGCTGGACCACTCCAAGGTAGCAACCGGTCCGTGACGAATTAAAGGCTGCTTATTGTCTAAATATATTCTTTAATGTTTGGAGAGAGAGAGACTCACGTATCTGCACATGTGCGCTGCCATGTGTTACATCCCTTAAAAAGAAATGATGCTGTGGTTTTCGTCTTTCCTCTTTTTCCTTAATGGTTGAAGCCTAAATAAATACTCAAGGCTGGGATGAAGACTGCTGTGAATGCGCCTTGTGCAAGAGTCCAATACTGTGAAGCACCAGGCTGCAGCTTGCTTGTGGAAGACAAGCTCGGCTTCCTAGGTCCCCTTCAGGGTTCAGAAGCACTTTCGGTTCTCAAGTCTATGAGAGAAGGCGTGAGAAGGCGCACACCTGTGAGCGGAGACAGAGAGTACAGGGGACTGCTTTTGAATAGCGTGCTGTGGAGCAAGTGGTTCGTGCAGTGGTTAAGACGTTGCTTGGGACACCTGCATCCCACATCAGAGTGCCTGGCTCCAGTTCTTGCTGCTCCACTTCTGATCCAGCTTCCTGCTAATGTGCATCCCGGCAGGCGGCAGTACTGGCTCAAGTACTTGAGTCCCGGCCACCCATGTGGGAGACCTGGATTGAATCCCTGGCTGCTGCCTTTGGCCTGGCCCAGTCCTGGCTGTTGTAGGCATTTGGGGTGTAAGCCCAAGGATGGATGATCTCGTCCCAAATTTACGTTATTTTCTGTGACCTTCCTCGTAAGCCTACAAGATGTCTTCACCTGTCCCATCCATAACCTGAGAGAGGTGAGAGAGCGTGAGATCTCTGAGCTTCCCCTATACCGGCTCAGCCACCCAGCAAAATCACAGCATCTCTCAGCCTCAGCTCCATCCTCAATGAGAGTTCTTTCCCTGCAGCTGATGTGAGTGCAGCAGTATCCCCGAGAGACACGCGGAAGTCCTCACCTCAGTACCTGGGAGCATCACTGATTTGGAAATAGGTTCTTTGCCTGTATAATTAGGATAAGGTCACAGTGGCATGGGGGTGGGGCCTTAACCCAACCCCTTCAGTCTTGGGGTACACAGGCCCCAGAGGCGTGGAGGTCACACTACGGTGGGAGAGGCGGAAGTGCTGCACCTGCTAGCCAGGGATTGCCCAGACTGCTGGCAGCACCAGAAGCTAGAAGAGGGAGCAGGGATCCCCCACCCGCAGGTTGCAGGGGGATCCTGACCCTGCCAGCAACACCCTGGTCTCACACTTCCAGGCTCCAGAACTGGGAGGCGTTGAGTTCCTATTGTTCCAAGCCACCCAGTCTGTGGTGGTTTGTTACTGGCACCCTTAGGAAATGAATACAGAGTGCCAGGGGGAAGAAGGTGAGGACAATGGGCTTTGAAATAAGATCTGGATTTGAGTCAAGGTTCAGTGACTTAGCAGTTGATGATTTGTGGCAAATTTCTCACTGAGCCTCATTCCTTTCCCGAAACCTAAGTGGCCCATGACAGAGGAATAATAAGCCTAATCTTGCAAGACTCTTGCAAGAATGAAATGAGATAAGGTATGTATATTAGTCAGGAATGTTTGTATGGAAAGGAACAGAAACTCAACGTGACTAAGTAAAAAGGGCCCTGTGGGGTGAGGGCCGGGAGATGTGCGGCCGAGTCCCCTGTGTGGAAAGGCAGCTGGCCCCAACCCGAGCTCCAGCCCCACTTCTCACCCCTGCTCGCCTGCCTGAGGCACTGACCCCTGGCTGCTTCCTCCTTGCCTCTCCTCTCCTCCTGGAGACCCACTGCCTCGACTTTTCAGCTCTTCCAAACCTTGCCTCTTAGAGCTTCGGCCGCCAGAAAGAAGCAAAGCTAAGCCTCTTTCTTGCTTTCCAAATCCAAAACTCCAATGGAAGGACTGAATGGTCCAGTTTGGGTCAGGTGCCCCTACCCTTGTGCCCGGGAACAGAGCTGTCAATCACGGGACACCCTTTGCAAAACTGCTGGGAGAGCTGTGGCAGAAGGAAAGTAGCCTTGTTTCCCATTTCAATTCTTCATATTCTAATGGGGACCTTTCATCCTCCTGCCTCTTCCATACCTCCAAGCCCCTCCCCCAGTGCTCTCCTTCCCAAATCCATCCCAGGTTTCCAGTCCCTATTTAAATATCACCCCTTCCCAGTCTGCTTTCCTCCAATTCTCTTCCTTCTTCAACTCCTGTTCCCTCCACGGCTGTTATCACGCCGTGCAGTTTTTAATTGTCTTCCACAGGCCCTCGGCTTGCATCTGAGGCAAGCCAAGGGCCACAGGTGAGCCTGCTTGCTCTGACAGAGGCCCTGCACGGGCAGTCCTGGCCCTGTGGCCGCCTCCTCAGCTCTCTGGAAGGTGCTGCCCACAGGCTCCGTCCCCAGCACCTGCAACTCACAAGAGGCTCTATGGGAAATGCCAACAAAGGTCCTTCGATCTGTAAACCAGGAGATTTAAATAGCTTGACTGCTACTCCGGGTCTGAGGGCTGTCTGCTCCAATACCGTCGGTGGTAACCAAGTCACCTAATTGCTCACCATTTCAGCTCCAGGGTCTTGCAATGTCTGTCTCCCTAAAGTTCCAGATCCCAGAAAGGGGTTAGTCCTCTTTGGATCCGCTGGGGAAGGGCCTGCCGTCCACTAGGCAGGCAGCGTGGGTGCTCTGGGGGCCTGGCACTGACACTGGGGCAAACTCGGGGCGGGGGGCTGCTCTCACCATGCAGCAGATAAGAACCTCAGTGAAGAAGACGAAACAGACATGCCTGGGAAGAAAGGAGCACACCCCAAATGACAGGAAGAGATCAGGACAATGCAAAAAAGGTGATGGGGGCGGAGAGAGAGGAGAGAAGAGGAGAGGAGAGGGAGAGGGAGACAGGGAGAGGGGGAGACAGGGCGAGAGAAATAAGAAAATGAAGCAGGGCTGGTCCTGTGGTGCAGTGGGTTAATCCTCCACCTCAAGTGCCAGCATCCCACATGGGCATCAGTTCTAGTCCCGGCTGTTCCTCTTCCAGTCCAGCTCTCTGCTATCGCCTGGGAAAGGAGTAGAAGATGGCTCAAGTGCTTTGGCCCCTGCACCCACGTGGGAGACCTGGAAGAATCTCCTGGCTCCTGGCTTTGGAGTGGCCCAGCTGCGGCCGTTGTGGTCATCTGGGGAGTGAACCAGCAGGTGGAAGACCTGTCTCTCTGTCTCTCCTTCTCACTGTCTATAACTCTACCTCTCAAATAAATAAATAAAATCTTTTAAAAAAATCATGAAATACAGGATGTTCAGGTATGCTGAAATTAAAATAGTGTTTCTAGTTTCAAGTGTCAACAAAAGTCCCAATAATTCTCAGTATGTTCATTGCAGCTGAGCTTCTGTTCTCTCCCTCTCTTCTCCCCTCTTCCATTCCTGCCTTCTTCTTCTTCTTCTTCTTTTTTAAGATTTATTTATTTGAAAGTCAGAGTTACACAGAGAGAGGAGAGGCAGAGAGACAGAAAAAGAGAGAGAGAGGGGTCTTCCATCTGCTGGTTCACTCCCAAGTTGGCCGCAATTTGGCCCAATTGGCTGGAGCTACACCATCTGAAGCCAAGAGCCAGGAGCTTCTTCTGGGTCTCCCACGTGGGTGCAGGGGCCCAAAGATTTGGGCCATCTTCTACTGCTTTCCCAGGCCACAGCAGAGAGCTGGATCAGAAGTGGAGTAGCCAGGACTTGAACCAGCACCCAAATGGGATGCCGGCTCTGCAGGTGGCGGCTTTATCTGCTACGCCACAGCGCCAGCCCCAACATTCCTTCCTTCTTGTCTCCCTCTCTAGCTTTCTGCCCTTGTTGGCCATTTCCCCAGGAAAGAACATAAGCCACCTGCCAGCTTGCAGCTTGTGGAGAAGGCTGGCGCTGGGATTCACATGTCACCTGCAGTCTCCCTCCCACCCCGGAGGTTCCATGAGTCTGTGCAAGGCTTCGCTGAAGGAGAGAGAGCACAGCTTTGAAGTCAGACAGACCTGGTCCTAACTGCCAGCTCTCCCACACTCCAGCTGCGTGGCCTTGGGCGAGCTCCTTAACTTATGTGAGCCTAGGTTTCCTTACAGGAAAACCTGAGCCACTGCCGACTACCACGTCACCGCCGTGGGCATTCAGAAACAACTCCGAAAACATGGAGCAAGCGTGGGTGTGGAAGAGTTAAGTCCAAGTCCGCACTGCTGGGAAAGCGAGGGAGACTGGGCTGCACAGGGTGTGGATGTGGCAGGGGGAGGCCCGCGGCCAGCGGCCGCCAGCTGGCGCCCGGAGGATCAGCCTTGTGGCTGAGGGTTCCTTGGACCGCTTCACTTCCCCAGGGCTGGGCTCTGCTGTGCTCTCCTTACCCTTTTGCACAGCTGGCTTTGTGTGCACACCCAGGGTCTGCACCGTGGGGTGTGGGGTGTGCGCCGTACTACGGAGATTTCTCCTGGACTTTTCTGCTTCTCTCTGGGCTGGATCAATCCCACCTCTATTTGGACTTCCAGTTGTCCCCGTTTAATTTGCATACTCACTCATTCTGTGAGATGCTTCCTCAAGGATGCTGCCGGCTTCCCACCCTCTCCTCCCAGCCTCCACGCCCTCTCCCAGAATGCCTACAGGGCCCAGGGTTACCTTGGCCTCCTGCCGTGAGCAGATTTCCACCACCACCACCCCGTTGATATTTATTGATGAAATGAACACACAGAATGAGGCTTTTTTTTTTTTTTTTCTTTAGTTAGTGCTTCTTCCAGATCCCAGCCCTGCCTTGGACTGATGCAACCCTAGTTGCTGTGCACAGTCATGGGTGCAATGCCTGAGATTTCGTCACGGGCAACAAGCAAGCTCGCCAGCTCTCAGGCAGCCATTACCAGAACCTCTGCAGATTTCTGATGTTCAAGTCTCCCTGGGGCTTGCCGGGAGATGCTCACTGTGGCTCTCTTCTGTGATTGACGTAATAGTTAGCACTTGTGTCCCCCAACAGGAAATCAGTTCAAGCGTGCCCACACCCCCTGGTGAGGTAGTGTCCCTTGTTAGCACCGGCTGTAAATGAGCAGTTCAAAGGCACTGAGGTTTGGCTATGGCTGCACTTGGCTTTGATCTGAATTTCCCAGATCCCCAGCCCCTGACTCTGCGGCAGGAAGCCCACAGTCCTGGAGGTGTGTGTTTGCCGCTGGCTGTGCGCATGCGCAGCCTTCCCTGGGCGCCCACCTGGTGGAGGCCAAAGCCGGCTGTGGGAAGGGTCGCTGCTCTCCTTCCTTCCCAGAGGCAAAACCAAACAAAACACTGTCAGACATGATAAAACCATCCTAAGTACATGAAATTAGCCGTGCAAATTGAGAGAAACATGAAGTTACAATTCTACCGACTGTGAAAATGGCAGGCTCCCTCAATGCGGAGAAAGTTAATAAGCGCTGGGGGCCCGATGCACAGGACACCTAAGTGTCCCAGGTGAGGCGAAGCCTCGGGCAGGGAAGCCTCGCCCCGCCACCTGGAGCAGCCAGGAACACCTGCGCTGCTGGCAGCCTCTCTCCTGGAGGCCCTGGGAGGAAACGGGAAAACCCATTTGCCCCAAAGCGTCCCTACCACAGTGTTCCCCTCACTACCCTAAGGGTTAAAAACAAAAACAAAACGAAACATAAAATTCACTAAAACGCACAGCGGGTCGCTAAATACAGCATAAAACACATCTGTATGGGGGGGGGGGGGGCGGTTCATGGAGTCCAGCAAGGCAGCTAGCTCTTCTTTGAGCTGCACAGCATTTCCGGTTCTAGGAGGCAGGTCTGCAAAGGTGTGGAGAGGGGAAAGTGGGGCTCTGAGCGTGCCCTAAGCCACGGGACAAAGGCAGCGCCTTTGCCTGGGGCTTCGGGCTAACTTGTAGGTTAGTTTTTATATTTTTTAAAATCAGCGCCTTTATATCATAACAAATTAGCATAGTACAGGGCAGAATGCAGACTGCCTGAACTTTAAGGGGCAACGCAGTGTTTTCAAAGACCTGTCTCTCCTCTGGCCAGCAGGTGTGTTTACATCCTCTGGGCTCGGGCGCTCCTGGCTGAGAAACCATGGGGTTTGTTTTCTTCATGGAGGGTGCAGGGAGTCGGACCTTGCTGGAATGAGGGTCCCTGGGTGTGTGTGGGGTTGGGGTGGGGGACTTGAGGAGTAGAACGCTGGTATAGAGGCGGGATCAGGGTCAAGCTTGGGATGACTGAGTGGCAGCCCGAATTCCGCAACAGGAAGTGGCCCGGGCTCTGTGGGTCTCCTCCACAAGGCTTGTGGGTCTCAGCTCTTGGGCTGGGGAAGCAGACCCAGGAAAGGCTGGTGGGGGAAGGGGCGGAGAGAGGGGAGGAAAGGAGGCTCTGTAGAGGAGCTGTCAGAGCCCAGAAGCAGAGAGAAGCATCCCTCCAGCCCCTCAACACGGCAGCTGTGAGCAGTTCTACTCTAAGCCACCCACTCGGTAGCATTTTATTATTATTTTTTTAAGATTTATTTATTTATTTGAAAGGTAGAATTACAGAGAGGCAGGGGAAGGGGGTCTTCTATCCGCTGGTTCACTCTCCAGATGGCCACAATGGCCTGAGCTGTGTCAATCTGAAGCCAGGAGCAAGGAGCTTCTTCCAGGTCTCCCACGTGGCTGCAGGGGTCCAAAGACTTGGGCCATCTTCCACTGCTTTCCCACGCCACAGCAGAAAGCTGGATGGGAAGTGGAGCAACCGGAACTCAAACCAGCACCCATATGGTATGCCAACACTGCAGGTGGAGGCTTTACCTGCTACACCACAGCACTGGCCCCCCAGGCACACTTAAAAACCACAGAATGAGAACTTGCGTGCAGCAGGTTAACCCGCAGCCTGTGACCCTGGCATCCCATATCAGAGCTCTGGTTCGAGTTCCAGCTGCTCTGCTTCCAATCCAGCTCCCTGCTAAAAAAAATCCTGGAAAAGCAGCGGGAGATGTCCCAAGTGCCTGGGCTCCTGCCACCCACGTGGGAGACCCAGATGGAGTTTCTGGCTTCTGGCTCCTGGGCTCAGCCCTGGCCACCACAGTCATTTGGGGAGTGAACCAGCAGATGGAAGATTCTCTCTCTCTCTCTCTCTGTAGCTTGGCCTTTCAATAAATAAAAATAAAACCTTAAAAAAAAAAAAAAAACCCGCCCCATAGAATGTTGAATGAAAGGATTTAAAAATATTCTAGCCCAATCCATTCATGTTGCCACTGGGAAAACTGAAGTTTAAAACATTTAAGTGACTTGTAGGCAGTCACACACTTAATTAGTGGCAGTTATATTTTTAATATTAGCAAGATTATTAAAGATTATATAATGAAGTTGCAATGCATAGCAGTATGAAGCATTATTCTGCTGAAGCTAAACAAATTAAAAAAAAAAAAAACTGAAAAGCAAAAAGGTTAAAACCACAATAAGGAACAAGAGAGATTGCTGATCAGGTCAGCATCTGGACTCAGTGAGCAAATGAGTTTGTTAGTCTGCAGGGTTCAAGGACATCAGAGCAGTGTGAGCTCTGAGCTGTGTTTTCTTCATTTTGGACCAAACCAGATTTAAAATGACTGTTATAGTTCCTGAGAACATTTTATTTAAAAAGCAGAAAGGGAATTAAAAATAAAAAAAGCTCATGCCACTTGAATTTGTACTGCCTGACTTTTTTGCCTACAAACTGGAAACTTCTCCTCATTACAACGATGCAAGGCAGAGAGGCCAAACCCAGTGTGGGGAACAAGCCATTCTGAAGAGGCGGCCTTCACAGGCGGGCGGGGCTCTGCCCAGCGGCAGCCCGGGGAGTTTCCATAGTGTCTTTCTGGTGTGCTGGGCTGGAGTGGGGAATTCACGCACTGCGTCCTCAGACAGACCAACCTTGCAGTCCTTCTCCCTCTGCCCCGTCTCTGTCAGCCATCCCCGAATGGCAAAAACTAGGTGCGCACTCTGACTGCATGATGAGAAAAATAAAAGGCTCCACTCCAAATTGCCTGCTAATTATTCTAGGGACATGCTTCCTGTCAATCTCTTATTAATTATCCAGGGGAAGTGATTCTGCAAAGCAACACACAGTGAAATGATTCATCTGACATAACTTCCTTCATTTCTCTTCCAACTGAAACAATTCCAGGAGTCTCGGCGAGCAATAGAGTTGGGAGAAAACCAAACCGACTGTCCCCGACACACAGCCGAGCTCGGGGCTGCACCTCATGGCAGAGGGCTGAGCGTGGGGCTGAGATGTTCGTCCTAAATACTGGGCTCCATGGATAAACTCTAATAAATGGCCGATGGCACTTTCGCCACTCACGATGACAAGATAAGTGAGAGCTCTGTGGAGTCTCAACTCTATTTTTTTTAATCCTGGAAATTAAAAAAAAATTGTAAGCTGTAGACTTAAAAATAGTATTTGGGTACTTGTTCAAGATAAGCAAAAATGTGTTATACATTTGTTATCAATTTACACTGTCTTCTACACCCTAACCTTGCTATAGGTGCCAAGTTATCTTAACCATAGATAGATATCGTCCTACTGCTTCTAATATCAAAGCTTTGTTTTTCTTTTGTCTTTTTCTGTCCCACTTTCTTCCCTGTAAGATAAGTGTGTGTTTAGCTACTCCTCTACGTTACTTCAGCCAGGTGAAAACCAGAAGGCAGAGATCACAGGTAACAGAAGTGCTCTTTTAAATGTGCAGACTGAATTCAAGAGAAAGACACCAGGAAAAGATAGGGAAGATGTGCCCACACCACATGACTAAAAATACACGGGCCCATAACCACAGGCAGTGGCTGGGTGTGCAGAATTTCAGGAGCACTTAAAAAAGATTTCATCAGTCATTCAAAGGCATGGATTTTAAATGCAATTACTGTGTATAATTAGCTGTTTCATCTTCAGTGTCAGTGAATTTGGAATTTAATCTCTGATTGCACAAAATAGAATACTAAGCAGCTTACCCCAGAGAAGGGCTGCTCTGGTTGTCTATTGGTGGCTGGGTAATGTGGCCAAACTGCATACAGCCACCATAGGACAAGGGGTGCAGAGTGAGTGAGGGAGACCAGGCACTGGCTCTTGCCAGACACGCTGGTGCCTTTGAACTCGTAACGAAGACACGGCTCATGAGTCATCCATCTCCTCTCAGAAAGAATCTCGCCCCATGTCCGTGCCTGTGCCAGGTGGAGGTGACCACTTCCGGCTCAGGTGCAGCGGTGAACACAGGCTGTGCTGCGTTTCTCCCTGTGGGGCTGCTTTTCTTACAGGCTTATGAACTTCTTGAGGGCAGGGACCAGGTATTTTTTTATTTTTAAATATTTACTTATTTTATTTAAAAGGCAGAGTTACAGAGAGGCTGAGGCAGAGAGAGAGAGAGAGAGAGAGAGAGAGAGAGAGAGAGAGATCGGTCTTCCATCTGCTGGTTCACTCCCCAGATGGCCACAATGGCTGGAGCTACGCCGCTTATTTCAGGTGTCCCATGCAGGGTGCAGGGGCCCAAGGATTTAGGCCATCTTCCACTGCTTTCCCAGGCCATAGCAGAGAGCTGGATCAGAAGTGGAGCAGCCGGGACTCACACTGGCGCCCATGTGGGATGCCAGCACTGCAGGCGGTGGCTTTACCCACTACACCACAGTGCCGGCCCCTAGGGACCAGCTGTTTTTAAACTTTGTGATTTTACATGAAGCACAGGCCTGGTCCACCACAGCATTCAATAGGTGAATGAATGAATGAATGAATAAATGAGCCATCAGTTGATGTCAGCTAGGGGCCAGATACACAAAAAGGAACAGTTTATTTTAATAGCTATTTTCTATATCTATAAAGAAAAATGAATTATCCAAAGTGTATTGATTTAGCAGTTCTTCTCCAAGATAGACCGTCAGAAAAGCCCAAGTTTTCCACAGGCTGGGTGGTGCCCGCTCAGCCCTGCAGCCCGACACATGTAACCGGCAGAGGGTTCCCGGAGCTGCAGACTTTGGGCAACACAGCCTCCGTCGGCAGGCTGCCTGGTGGACAGCTGTGGACAGCCAAGTCCAACAAAGCCTCGAGATGGGCGTGGAACTCTCTGAAAAGAAATTCATCCTCAATCCAAGTACCAGAGTGACTCACTCGATAGCAATCTTTATCAACGTACGGGGACGGCCATGCCGTGAAGCGGTTAAGGTGCTGCTTGGGGTCACTTCACCCCTTCTAGGACTGCCTGGGCTTGAATCCCAGCTCTGCACCTGATTCCAGCAAATAATGGCTCAAGTGGCTGAGTCCCTACCACCCAAAGGGAGGACCTGGACTGAGTTCTTGTCTCCAGGTTTGGCCTGGCTCAGCCTCAACCTTTACAGGTATATGGGGAGTGAACTAGTGGGTGGGAGCTCACTGTATCTTTCTCTCTCTCTTTCTCTTTCTTTTTTTTTTTTTTTTTTTTTTTGTTCTGTGTGTCTCTCTGGCTTTAAAATAAATAAAATAAATTTAAAAAAATAAAATAATGTATGAATAAAGATAGGCTATCAAGTTCAAGCAATGCTCCATGGATTGACCTTAAACCTAGTTTTGATTCATGATTTATCTATGAATCTTTTCAGTCATTTCTGGAAGATAAGCTTCCCAAGGACAAGAATTATGTCTGTGCTGTCTTCAGTTCAATAAGCACTTCCCAAGTGACTGAATTTATATGGATATCAGCCACTGGGATAAAAGTTTGCAATTAAAAAAAAAGTGAGGGGCTGGCGCTGTGGCGTAGCAGGTAAAACTGCTGCCTGCAGTGCCAGCATCCCAAATGGGCGCTGATTTGAGTCCTGGCTGCTCCACTTCTGATCCAGCTCTCTGTTATGGCCTGGGAAAGCAGTGGAAGATGGCTCAAGTGCTTGGGCCCCTGCACCCACACGGGAGACCCAAAAGAAGCCCCTGGCTCCTGGCTTTGCATCGGCACAGCTCTGCCGGTTATAGCCATTCTGGGAAGTGAACCAGCAGATGGAAGACCTCTCTCTCTCTCTCTCTCTCTCTCGCTCTCTGTAATTTTGCCTTTCAAATAAATAAAATAAAATTTTTTTTTAAAGTTAGGATTGGCTTTAAAAAAAAAAAAGTGAGCTACTTTCTTATCTCCAGAAAACAATGTTTGTTCAATGAGCCACCCATGCAAAGAGCATAGATATCATAGACATAAAAAGACTTATGGTTTCATCGTAATGATTTGTAAACCCCAAACAGTAAAAGAAAGCCCCTGACACTTGTACAGAACCTCAAACAAGAACAATTTCACTCAAAACTCATCCCAGGGTTTTCTTAATCAAGTCTTTCCCTTAGCTTCAGGGGAAAGGCACCAAGTCCTCTCAGAGCCCCAGGGCAGCCCTCTAACTCACTCTGGCAGTCGCCTGGCCACACCTGGAACTGCTTCTCATGGGACATAGGCCCCTGAGAGTAAAGACCCTGGGATGTGGGCAAGTGGAAGGGGCCATCTCACAGGCCCTGCACACTGAGCTAAGCCTGGGCACCCTTCTGCAGCTTGGACAGGTGTAGCACATGTGGAATATGTGATCCTCGCCCCGATGCCCACTGTGGGAATGAGAGGAGTGGCCCAAAACAGAGCCCACCTTGGTTTCAAAAGAAATGGTGACGTGAACAGTGTATGATTTCCCCCATGAATCTCCTGGCCAAATGACTCATTCCAAAGCGTGAGAGAGAAAGATCCTCAAATCAGCCTGCTCTCGTTTATCAGGATTGCAAAAGAGACATGGGGAAGAGGAATCGGGGCAGGGGAGGGGGACACTCCTATTTTTCCTGCGCTCAGGCCCCCAGCCTGAGAGTAACAGAAGCTCTGCGTACAGAGCTGGTTTAACTGACTCTCAGGGAGGTGCCAGGGAGCACAGAGCCCTAACTCTGCAGCCACTTCTCAAGGCGCTGCAGACTCCTGGGCAGCTGCAGCAGGTGGTACAGACCTGGCCCTTGCCGGATGCAGGCCTCATGCCCATGCGTCACTCACCCTGTGTGTGCATGTATATGTTGTACGCATGTGTGTACATATGTGCTGGGGGAAAGTGGCACCTTGCAGATAGTGCTCTGGCCAGTGTGTGTGTGTACATATACACATGCATGTGTATGCACGTCAGTGCGTATGTGTGGCCCTAGGGCATGTGCTGAGGGACGAAGATTTAGAGGCAGGAGAAGAGAGGCAAGGGCTAATTCCCAACAGTTATTCCCCCTCCAATCTGAAGCAAGTCCTTTAGCCTAAGACTTTGTTTTTCATTCATACAAACATACCAGTAAAAAAACACTATGCTGGCTCCTCTACAGAGCTCACTAAAGCCCTCCCCCGATGGCAATGTCTGCAGAATATGCTAAGTGCTATTACTTTTGTGCTTCTCGTATCTCTTCTCCACAGCCACGTCCAATGGTTAGACTGCATGGTACAGCCAACTGCCCAGAGCTTGGGCTGTAGGCCGTGAAAAATAGACTTTCGGGTTCCCTGGCCAGGGTGCACTGGTTCTCACTCTTACATGGGATTCTTCTTAACACGCAGCTGGCTCGGGGACAGGGTGATAGGGTCTTTTTCTAGCACCCTGTCTGCCCTTGTCTATAGCTACCCTCACTATTCATCAAGCCAACACGTGCCTGCCCGTGCACTCCCACCTGATCGCTGAAAACACTGGTGTTTGTGAACTCCCTAGAGAGCTCTCTCCAAAAGCCGTTCTCTGTGTGAGAGTAGTAGCATCGATAAGGTGTACTGATCACACGCTCTGCCAAACGTGCGGCAGACTTTATCTTACTTAATCCTTGCAACATTCCTTAAAATGAGCCGTATTACCTCCAGTTTACAGATGAGGAAATTGAGGCCTGGAGAGGTTATGTTCTTATCCAAGATCACACAGCAATTGAGCAATACGGAAAAGGTCTGGCCCCAGTGGAACCCTCGTCATCGTGTTTGGCTGGCCTTTGGGCTTCCAGTCCATGGAGACACTGGAGTTTGAGGGAAGGGAAGAAGTGGGGGATTGAAAAACCCTTCATGTGCCAACCAAGCCCAGGTTGTTGTCCAAAGGCCCCTTTCTACGTCCTTGCATGTGCCTATTTTTTCTCCATGGCCTCTATAAGAAAGGGACCAAGAGTCCAATGAAATGCTATCCCCAGTATGGTCCAGCTCCTCTGCCATTGGCCCTGCACCAACTGCTAGGCTGCCCCTTACTGCCTCTCCAACCCTGCCAGGGCAAAGTGTCACCTTGGGGTCAGCATGCCCCAGCCGGTCTATATAGAGTACAGAGAAGAAAGCTCTCCTCTGGGCACACAGCTAAGCGAGGAGAAAGAGAACTGGGCTCAGGGGACCCCTCAGGGGGACCCCCCTACCCTTGCTGCTCACATCCATGCTGCACATGGCCAAATAGTGCTACAGCCTTGCACTCCACAGGACAGGGCATTGTACTGGAGCAAGAAGGCCCCAGGTCTGCCCCGGCCCAGGAGTAGGCTGCTAGTGCAGAGACTAGTGTTTGGCCCTAGGTCCGAGGCCAACTTGGCCATGCCCACAAAGTCATTGACCTTCCTAGGACGTCAGATTTCTTAGTCTTTAAGTGAAGTTAGAGAGGTCAGCATTGTTGTATAGCAGGTGAAGCCACCACCTGCTACACTGTCATCCCACGTGGGCGCTGGCTCATGTTTTGGCTGCTCTGCTTCTGGTCCAGCTCCCTGCTAATGGCCTGGGGAAAGCAGCAGCAGATGGTTCAAGTCCTTGCCCCTATCACCCATGTGGGAGGCCCTGATGAAGCTCCTGGCTCCTGGCTTCGGGCTGGCTCAGCCCTGGCCATTGCAGCCATCTGGGGAAGAAACCAGTGGCTGGGAGATCTCTCTCTCTCTCTCTCTCTCTCTCTCTCTGTCTCTCCATATCTGCCTTTCAAATAAATAACTAAATCTTAAAATAGAAGCTCGGGTTTCATTCCAACTCCTTTCAGTTGTAAAGGAATTCATTCTCCTTGGGGTCATCAGGAGGGGGCCTTCTTCAGTGGGGCTGGTTGGTCAGAGAGCTCTGGGGTAGGAGTGAGGGGCGGCCAGGCTCACTCAGGGAGCCATGGGTTGTGGAACAGAAATGGGATTGTTAACAGCAGCTGGTAGAGTGAGGAAGCAGCACGCTTGGGAGTCCCAACCCAGAGGCAGATTCCATGGCTGCAAAACCCTCAGGGCTCTTAACATGTTTCCAAAGAACAAGACCCAAGCAAGACCCCACCAACAGTACTCTGACAGTGGAGTTCTGTGGCCAAGGTCACTCTGGGGACAGTGGCTTTTTTCTCCATCACCCATCATGGTCATTCATGATCTGGCAAATTTAATAATACTCCCACCACAACCCTGCCTGCCCTCAACCAAGTAGCTCCTCTGCACATTTAAGCTGCTCAGACTCTTCACTGTGATTAACTGCTATAGCAACTGCACAGCAATCTGTTTTGCACAGGGGAGACAACTGATCTACCATGCAGATGGGGTGAGAAGGAAGGGCTGTTAGCTGGAGGCTCCCTTTGCCTGTTTGCATGCGGTGCTTTTCAATGTCAAAATGTGCCAAGATGAGAGTGGAGATCAAGTTAGGGAGCAGCAGATAAAGGTTTCCAGAAGAGAGGAAGAGGCCTCTCATGGCCAAGGGTGGACAAGGTTTGCTTATTTTGGGCTTGTAGTCGGCAGCGGATGGAGATTCTTGGAGCAGGTGAGACAGCAGACCATAAACAGGGCCAAATTCCAGCCATTTCGTCCTCTGGCTGTCACAGGGTAACAGGGCGATTGGAGGGCGTGGGGAGGGAAGATACACGTAATCAGAGAGGCAACTCTCAGCTCCAAGCTGCCTGCCCTGTCTCTTCAGAAATCGTCCTCTGACACGGAGGAGCAGAAATCTAACCCTTCTGAAATCTCCTCAAGTGTTTTGAATAGAACAAACACCTATTTCGTGAAAGAAATATGTGTTCGAAGATCACAGCCACAGGATGCACTGACGTGTGGGTACCTAAGTGTTTTTGGGAAAGGAAAAGAGCTATTCAGCATTAAAGATTCAGGAATGTCTGTTGACATATTAAGGAAACAACCTCCGGGGACAGCTGACAAGCCTCCAAGAAGCATCACCAAGGGAACAGTGACGCAAACGCACTCCCTTGTCACAGGCTGGCATGCGGCCAGGCTCCCTCGCCTGACGGCTGATGTAATGCTAATCTGTATCTGGGTTAGCCTTGCTTAGATAGCAACTCAAGCAACTCAGTCGGCTGCAATCAATAGCAGGCTCCTTTTATAGAAGACAGCAAAGGGAAAAAAAATACATATCCATATATATATATATAAAGAGAAAGCAAGAGCTAACTCCGGAATCCATCATGCTGAAAAGCTATATGTGGTGCAAAAAAAAAAAAGAAAAAAAAAAAAAAAAAAAAAAAAAGAAAGAAAAAGAAAAACAGGAAAAGAAGGGAAAGGCAAGTCTAAGATAAACCCCAGGAGCACAGTAAGGCACACACACTGGCTCCACGTAGGGTGGGCCCAGTTGTCTGCCAGGCACATTCCCCTTTTGTAGCAACACCAGTACCCTCCCCCTTTATTTAGAGCATAACCAAGGAATGTGCCTAATTCCCAGCTGAGCTAAATAATGATGCAAGAAAACAGAAGACATTAGGTGAGAATGTGAACATAACGATCTTTTTCATTAGGGAATAAATGGGCTGATTCCTTTTAAAGCTAGGCATAAAGTGTCACTTGTTAAAAACTTCTGTCTTGGAGACCTCTGCCTTTCAGTTACTGGAGAATAAATAATAAGAATCACAATTATACAGATTTTAATCCATCTTGGATGGAATGTGTATGTGCTGAGGGCCTACTCCTCAGCCTCTCCCAGGCAGAGCAATTTGAACTGTCCCAGTGCAATAGAAGAAAACCCTTTTGGAAAACTCACTTCAGTTATGCATATTCTTACTTCTCTACTGGATTATGCTTAGATGGAAGGCATCTAGATTGGGCTGCATGGAAGACCCTGAGCAAACAGCTTCCTGGTCGCGAGGCCGTCACATCCAGAGCGTGGGGGTGGAGGGAGTGCCAGAAGGTGGTGCCTTAGGGCAACAGGCACCTGCACAGAGCCCCCAAGGGTGGCAGGGATGTGACAGGAATGACACAGCTTTCATCTTCTCTGTGTTTATAGCATTTTTCTTTAAAGGTAGTTTTGTTTTCAATTTATGAGAAGTTTAAGGACAAACATCACGGGTTCTATGAACCATCTGAATTTATATGAAAAAATGAGAACCACATATATATTTTTCTGGGGGAGGGGTCAGAGATTTCATTAGACCCTCAAAAGGATCCAAGAGCTCCTATCTCAAAGTGAAAACCGGCAAACTTGAAGGAGTTCAAAATCCTTTGGAAATCTGATCTCCATCCTCCTCCACCTCCCAGTGAGATCATTTATTTACAGGTAGAGAAAGTGGGAAGCTGAGCGGCCACATTACTAGCCCAAGGTCAGTAAAGCGGCAGGCCTATTATTATCTAGGCCACTAGATCATGGGTTTCTATGGCATGTCCATTAGACAGGGAGGGCTCATTAGAGCCGTGCTCCTGAGGGCGGGGCCGGGGCGGTGGCTCAGGACCCCTGCCATGAGCTCAGTTTCAAGTCTATGGGTAACTTCACTCTCCAGCATCTCCATGCCCAACCCCCTTCCCTCCACACACTCCTGCTGCCCCAGATCTCCCTGCAGGCAGGTCAGGGACAGAAGACTCAGCTTCGGTAGTTCAACCTCTTAACAGTTTCCCAGCAGAACACCACGTGAGTGTCTCCTTTCTTTGAGAAGGCAATATTTGCTTCGGAATATTGAAACACTTCCTATCTGGCAGGAAGGACACAGAACCGGAAATGAGAGGACACAGATATGAAGGAACTGCCCAGCCTTGTAGAAAACAGATTGCAAGTTCAGTTCTCCAGGCTCACAGCCCTGTGTGTGTCACATTGGCTTCCACCAATCCAGCTTGTGAAGAGTCACGCATTCTCTGAGCACAATTCCTCATGCTCAGGGCAAACACTGTAATCAATGACCCAGGAAAGTCCATTCCAGCTAAGAAAAAGAGTATGGGCTGGGGCTGGCACTGTGGCATAGGGGGTAAAGTGGCCGCCTGCAGTGGTGGCATCCCATATGAGCACTGGTTCGAGTCCTGGCTGCTCCTCTTCCAATCCAGCTCTCTGCTATGGCCTGGGAAAGCAATAGAAGATGCCGAAGTCCTTGGGTCCCTGCACCTGCATGGGAGACCCGGAAGAAGCTCCTGGCTCCTGGCATGTGCTGAAAGTATGAGGGTGAAGATTCTGTCCTTTCTTGAAGCAATAATATTTATGTCATTTTTGTGGTTATAAAATAATATATCTTCATTGTAGAAAATCAGGGGGAGGGAGAGTAAGAAGAGGAAGGGGGATATATCTGTTATGCCATCTCTCCTAGATGCCATCCTAAATAAACAAATACCTTGGGCATTTGGACTGGGTCCTCCTCTTTCGAAATGACCCTGAAGAAGTCACAAACCCCTGGTTTCTTGCCTCTTGTTAGGAAGCTCGGCCATTTGGGGGTGAACCAACGGAGGGAAGACCTTTTTCTCTGTCTCTCTCTCTCATTGTCTAATTTTGCCTGTCAAAAAAAAAGATTATGGATTTGGAAATAATTTGTAAATCACACAGATCCATGTGACAAAGATGAGAGACTCATACCATTGTCCTGGGTGCTTTGCCCTCATCACACTCACAGCTGTTAAGAACTATCTCTTAGGGGCAGGCATTGGCCATAGCCCTGGGGATGCCCAGATCCAGTGCTGAGTGCCTAGGTTCAAGTCCAGGCTCTGCTCCCACTTACCTGAGCATTCTAGGAGGCAGCAGGTGGCGGCTCAAGTAGTTAGGTCCCTGCCACACATGTGGGAGAGCTGGATTGAATTCTGGCCCAGCTCTGGCTGCTGCAGGCATTTGGAGAGTGAGTCAGCAGAGAGCTGTCCATCTGTCTCTGTCTCTCTCTGCCTCTCAAATAAGCACAACAAATTTTAAGTTATCCTTTAAAATATTTATTTATTTATTCGAAGAGGAAAGTGATGGGGATGGAGAGAGAGAGAGAGAGAGAGAGAGAGATCTTCTACCTGCTGGTTCATCCTTCAAAGGCCAAGGCAGGTCCACATTGAAGCCAGGGAGCTGGAACTTCATCCAGGTCTCTCATGTGGACAGCAGGCAGCCAAACACTTGGGCCACCCTGCACTGCTTCACAGGTGCAGTAGCAGGGAGCTGGGTCAGAAGCAGAACAGCAGGGACTCTAACCACTCATGTAGCACAGGGGCATTGCAGACGGCTGCGCCACAATGCTGACTTCCAGCTACCCTTAAAAGCATGGCTTCCTGTGTTGAACCCCTGCTTTAGAATTTACCATGGCTCCCCAAGGACTGTGTGCCTCACGTCAACACCTCCCTGGTCAGACTTCTAGATGCTTTTTCAGTTCACAACCTGATCTTGCCTTCGTTGCCCCAAAGCTTGCTCCTTATTGATCTTTGACACAAACTACTCCACCCAAGTAAATCTCAACATCATTGCACAGGTATCGCTCATTCTGGATTCTGAAACTTTCTACATGTGTTCCCTTATCAGTGGCTTTTCAGCCCACCTTAAAATGCAGATCCCTTCTAATGTTTCATTTAATATCACTTCCATCAAAAGGCAGCCTGCCGGGGGGGATGGGGTAACCTGTTCAGTACTATCACAGCCAGCCTTATGCACAATAATTACAGGACACAACACTGAAATTTGTATCCATCTTCTGGTTCTTTTTTTTCCTGCAAACTTCCATCTTAATTCTCTATATCTTTTTTCCAAAATGCTTAAAAAATAGATTTTGCAAAACATTGGACATGAATGTCATTTGTTGTGTATGAATTTGCTAAGAAATAGGATGTACCACAGCTGTTATTTTTTTCCACATACCCTACTCAATCTGCCATGCATTTACTGTGTTTTATAAATATGTGACATATTTGAAAATATATTGTTCACATATCTTGCATGTTTTCCATTCAAAACATGCTAAAAATATGAGCATAGAATCCATTTGTCAACATGGCTTTCCAAAACAAAAAGATCCCTTCATTTAAAAATCCCAAGAAAGTTCGGATCAAGCAGTTTATTAGACTTTCTATTTCTTACTTTCCTAGGTTTGTTTGTGGTCATCCCAAAAAGTTCATGGAGAAATGGGATTAAGAGACAAGTTTATTTTGATGCAAAAATATTTTGAAACCCACACCTACAAGGCATCTTTAAAAAGTTCTTGAAAAACGCATACTATGAAAAAACTATAATGGATTTCAAAATGTTTTTACACTAAAAGAAGCACATCTTTTCATTCTATTTTTCCATGAAACTTTTGAAGTGCCCTCATATGTGTCCCTGGCTCACGTGTGAATTGTACTGGAAGCATTTCAGATACAAAAATATCAGATGTGTGACTCAAAAGCAAGGTGGTTTGCTCAAATTGCTTCATGTTCTGGAACCTATGTTTATCCTGATACAGGTGCACACGAGAGAGAATCTGGGTTCTCTGCGAAGCTAATTTTCTTTCTGACGAGTCAGCAACATGCCCATGAGATAGTGCTACTGGACTGTTTCCATGAACCGAAAGCTTTGAGGTATGCAAATCATAACCTAAGCTGGCTTCCATGTCATTAAAAATGCTTGTGTTCATTTCATGGAAACAACAGCAGCCTTGGATTGACATTTAAATAATGGCACTTCCTGGAGAATTTAGAATCCAGGCACAGCCTTGTGGCTATTACGGCAATTGGGGGAACTAAAAAGAAGGTGGGACATGTAGACCATAGAATCTGAATATCCTTAAAAAAAAAAAAAAAAAAAAAGACCAACTTGTCCTCTCTAAGTCAAAAGAATAAGTCAGTGGCTGAACCAGGAACATGAGCCTATGTTCTCTAATTCTTTCATTTTTAAATTCTCTTCATTTTTATAAAGTACATCTGTCAGTTTCTTTTAAGTAAGGGCAAAATTATCCTAAGAAATCTATAGAGCAGATCTCATATATTTTCAACAGAAATAAGCGTTGCAATGACAAGCACTATTATTACAGTATTATTTGTTACGTGTTTATTTCCTGCATTAACCTGATCTTAACACATTATCAGCCAAGGCTCTCCTTGCAGGAGGGAGGCCTGCTCTGCGGGCAGCCGACCGGCACAGCTGCCTCCCTGGCCCCGGACTGAGCCGCCTTCCTTCTGTGCAGCTGCACGAAGCTGAGAGGGACTCCACGTGATCTCCCTGCTATCTCACTTCCTTTGTGTGCTGGGTAGAGACACACACAGGGGACAAGGGAAACCGTCGGTGGAGGCTCCTTGACAGATCTTTGACCCAGTCCTCAACTTTGGGGCAAAGCTTTGAAGGCTGTTTGGAAGAAGCTGCACAGAAAAAAATGCGATGTCCCAGATTTGAAGAGCAACGTGGGCTGTCTCTGCCGAGAATGTCTCACTGTGGGTCCCTGGGGAAAAAACTCACGTCCAGCTTGTGAGACAGCAGCGTATTGTGAACCACCAGCCCCTTGGCGATCTGCGTCAGGACAATGAGACCTTTGTACCCACAGGATTTCTGCCCCAGCCCTCGCTGCCCGTCCTCGCATTCTGCCTGCTCAGCAGCCCGGCCAGGGAAGGCGGGCGCTCATTCCCCCACTCTGCACTTGGGGAGGGCTCGCTCAGCTGTGGTAGGAGGATTGGAATTTGAGTCCTGATTCGCTAGCTCCTTTTTCTTTCTTTTAGTCCCTGCGTTCTTTCAACTGCCACCCATCCTCATTCTCTTCCACCCCGACCTGTGAAGACCCAGGGAGCGAAAACAATGACAAAATGGAATTTTGTGTCTCGAAAGCATGAACACGTTTCCAATCACTAAATTCTCCGTGTCTATCCATTATTTTCCTATTGCGTGCCTATTGCTCTGCTACGCATGATGACAAAATGAAAGATCCACAAGACAAGTTTCCTGTCCACAAGTAGTTGATTATGGCCGGCAGAATTCCAAGATGACCCTCTGTCCCTCACCCCCTCCATCCTCTATAAACCCTTGAGTATGAGAAGGACCTCAATCATCTTCTAACCAGGAGAATATAGAGTGGGGGGGATATTGTTCCTGTGGTCAGGTTATGTTATAAGGCAAAGGCGAAGGGATTTTGCAGATCTAATTATGATCTCTAATGAGTTGACTTCAAGTTAATAAAAGGGGCGATTAATCTGGGTGGGTCTGTCCTAATCAGATAAACCGTTGAAGAAAGGTCCAGAGGTCAGACGCATGGAGCTGCCATTCCCGTTCTCTCGTGCTGGCCTTGAAGAAGCAAACCCCAGGAGTCGTGCGGCTTCCTGTGGGCTGGGGAGAGGACTACGAGGCTCAGACAAGACCTGAGCCCTGTGCCAACCTTTGAGCCGGGCACCCAGGTAGTCCTGCCAGGACTCCCCGCCCACGGAAGCTAGGAGACAGTGGATGTGTGCCCTTTAGATGAGTTAAGTTTGTTATGTGGCGCTTTTGATCTAGGAAGGAGCTGTTATTCAGCCTAATTTAGCAAGTATCTATAAAAGCTAAGATTTGTTTAAAAAAAAAAAAAAAGGAACTTTTTTTTTCCTTCTTGGTGTCTTACGTCAATAAGATGTAAAGGTGATATGTAACACTAATAAGCATGCCACGGTGATAAGACCAGCCTTGTCATTTTACAGCTATAGTGACAGCTATATTTTCTCCCTTTCCATCTCACACACACAGTTGCTCAACCAACTGCTAATGGAAAGGTCCTACTGGAACGTCAGCAATCACATTTAGAAGCATCAGATAGCTATTCCAAGAAGGCATTTTTAATTTCTCTCACAGCGAGACCTGTCACTTCGGATGGGAAGAAGTGAGTACTATGCCAAACCACAGGAAAAGCTTTCGCTAGAACGCTGGATTTCAATAGGCACTCATGTTCTCTCTTTGGGCAATGCCTTAAATAGTGCCTGGCAATTAGTAGGAACACAGGAAGTACATAGTAGGCTCCCGGCAAATACCGAACATACCAAAGTTACATCAGTGCCTGAAAACAATCTTCATTTTAAGATGACAGATGAAATGTTAGTCTATCAAGCACTTATCCATGGATGTGGCCCCAAAGCTTACATTTTAGTTATCCTTTGCGTTATTGACTTCATTCACAATGTGTTGAGTTCTCTTGTGGCTGCTGTTGTTAGAATGAGGTGGGGTAGGGTGGGGCGGGGGGGACAGGAGAGAGCTGGGCGGAGTTAACGCAAAAACCCCAGCCGGGTAGAAGGTGTTCCAGGCCTGCTCTGAACAAGTCCCAATACACCTGGAAGACAAAGCAACTGAGCACACAGGTAGAGAACAGAAAAAAACGCACTTCTGTGTGCTTTGCTCTGGGGGGCCCAGTTGGACAGCAATGCAGAAACTGTAATTGGAGCAGCCTGGGCTGTGGCCACGTGACAGCTTCCCAGGACCACCAGAAACAGGCCCTGCCACTCACGAGCCCCATGAGCTCGGCCAGGCCACTTAGCTGCCCGAATCTTGGTTCCCTCCATTGAAAACCTGGGCTAACTATGGTGGTGACGTCACAGGGTCCTGGGGCTAGGGTGACTGTGAAGTTCCAGCCGGGGTAATGAAGTTGTGTCCAGCAGATATTGGGGATTATTATTTAGGAAGGGAACTCTAAAAGCTAAGTGACCGGAGTGAAGGGCTGAATGCTACAAAGACGGGGGAGTGTTCCCAGTCCCATGCTCATTCCAGAAGACTCCATGCTCATCCTTTTGATGCCACTCATGTCTGTGCCAACTGCTGTTGACGGACAGCATCGAGACTCCAGAGCCCTGGGCAGGCAGAGCTCACATGCTGTGCAGGGGCTCCGCCTTCATCCCTGTCCCCACCTGCCCTGGCAGTGGCAGGAGCAGTGGCCAGGCCTTTTCTAACGTCCCATTCTTTGCTGTTGTCAGCCCCAGTCCCCGGCTCCCTTCTGTCCTCAGTAGCCACCCGATGGGCGCCTCCCATGTTGGTTTTTGTTCAGTGCCTCTGTGGTGACTGGGACTCACCATACTTTGTAGGCTCTGGAGTAGCTCCGGGCCACCCGAGGGCACCCTGGTCAAAGCAGGCCAGGCTTGGCAACTGACAGGGCGTGGTGCTTAGAGGGGAGTCCAAGAGCATGGCCAAGCATAGAAAGCCAAAAGCCCCCAGAGCCCACCTGACTTTGAAATGTGAAAATGACGCCAGGGTGAGGAACACAACAGCAAGGAGACGGGTGGGGAGGCGGGACATGGTGGCCGTGCAGTCAGCAGGGCCCCGGATGCCTGAGCTGGACCTGAGGCCTTCGGGGCGGGGAGAAAATCCTTTTTGGCTGCCTCTCCTGACTCCGTGTTTCCTACCATTCTACAACAAAGGCCCAGGAACATGAGAAAAGGAAACTGAGAAAATGTGTCCCGTGATCCACATTTAAGCCAAGAACAGGGCAGACAATGTGAGCCAAATAGAAATGAGGCCAAGAGCGCTTTCTTGGGGCCCCGGCTGTTTTGCAGATGCCCAAACCTGTTCAACTGCTTAGCGTGAACTCTGGTTCTGGGATACAGTTCACTAGGAGAAAGGAAAATTTAATTAGCACTGGTGACCTCACCTTCAGGCTTAGGTCAATATAGCCAAATGGTACACTAACAGTGATTGCTACCGATTGATTCCCGAAAGAAAGATGAGAGGCAGCGGGAAGAGAGAGAGGGAGGGAAGGCGAGTGACACACTTTAATTAAGAGTTATACCGGGAGGTCATCCCATACCAAGTGCAGAAAGCACCCGTCACTTCTCATCGCCCACCCTCATAAATTCCCGGTTACTTATGCGTGTGCATTGTCTACTTCAACCTACACTCTCTAAATCACGTTCACAGTCATTTAAGTGATCACATGCCTACAATTAGGACTGAACGTTCATACTAACAACCGACATTTGTGTATCGCTCCACTGTTTGCAAGGCAGTTGCATAATTATCGTCACACTCGGTTCTTCACCATCGTGCTCCGAGGGAGGTGTTCCTGTCCTCGTTTCAGAAGCGAGGACACAAAGTTACAAGTGTCTCAGCCAGGAACTGATGCCAAGTCCCATGACCTCTCTGTTGTAATCAGCCCACCACACCCTGGGAAGATGGTGCTGTGTGAACAGAGCCTTTTTCCCCAAGGAGAGGGAAACTGAGGCACAGCTTGCATCACAGCCTGATGGGATGGCACAGATGAGAATGTTAGCTCTGTAAAAACAGTCCCGGGCAGAGTCTGAGTCATCTAGCCCATCTGAAGCCCAGGAAAGACAAGCCTCAATCTGGAGGCAAACGTACATGATGCAAACATTCGGCAGCCCTGCAAGGGAGGGAACGTGGGCAGAGCCAGGATCTGACTAGAAGGGCTGGCAGCTTCTCTCCCGCCTGCTCTCCCTTCGACCCGCCTGGCGCACCCTCCAGAGCCCACTCTCCGCTTCAGAACTTGCCCACGTGGGTGACAGTCTGCAGGGCTGTGAGCTGGAAGCCAGGGCTTGTTTGCTGGTGAGTGCGCCATGAGGGTAGCTGGAGAGACATGCTCATCACCCACAGGGTTGCTCTCTAGTCCCAGCCAGCTCCCTCAGCAAAGGCCAGATGCTGATGGGAGGACGTGCCCTGGGCAGGGTCTGTATGTGTCTCCCCTCCCACGCTCTTTGGTTGCATTTTATTGCTTTTCCCACCTGGGTATCAGGCAGTCTCCGTGATGGGAGACATCCTTCTTTCCTGAAATTTCCAGGAAGCACACTTGCCTCCCACATGTTCGATGTTAATGTAATTCAAACCAAAGTTTGAGGCTATTTCTCCTAATTCAGGAAAAGTCGGGAGTTTGGCAACCCAAATGGAAAAAGACAAATATATATGTATGTGTATATATGGTAGTGGATTTTTTTGTGTTTTTCTCATTTTGGTGGTGTGTGTGTTTCATAACGCACATAGGAGAATGAAGCTTAAAAAGCAACTGCTTGGAGAGATAGAAACTCTTGTAATTCATGTTGTGCATAATGGATTTGGCAGGCCCAAGCACAGAAATTTCCAGAAGTGTTTGCGTGGCAGCAGTCTTAGCCAATTCACATTTTTTAGCTGTGCTGGCCAGCTGCCCGGCCTGCAGAAAAAGTCTTGTATCTCCACAAGTTTGGCTGGCCTCGCTGACGAGTTTCCAAACTGCATGGCAACATTGGATGAGCTTATTTTCTAGTGCCAGAAAAACTCCTGCTACTTATATTGTTACTAAATACCAGATGTGCTTAATAAAGAGCGAGCCGAGCCAAACCTAGGGTAATCAAATAACCTATCATTAACATTTTCTAAAAACAAAAAATGCAATTGGAACACCAGATTACTGTTTTTCTTTGTTTGCTTTACGCCCTATTACTGGAACCCCTAGGGTGATGAGAACAGGACACGGGCGCGGAGGCCGGCTCTGAAGACGCTGTTTACAATCACACCCCGATCATCCGAAACATGTGTGGGAACTCAAGGCTTGCAGACTTCCTCTGGGCTCTGCTCCTCACCAGCGCTCACCCCCTCACCCCACCCCCACCCCCATCGCCTCCCAGAGGTGGGAGCCTGCCGGCTGAGGCTCTCACCACATGGCAGAGCACTGTAAGGTTGACCTTGACAGAGGGAAATGCGGTGGGAGACAGGAGGGTGACGTTGGGGACTTGGCGAAGTAGAGAATATGCAAGAGTTGGAAGCTGTTGGGGGAAAAAAAAAAACAGCGGTTCTGAAAGGCTCCGCACAAGAGGATACGGTGTGGCTTTGAGGTTGGAAGCCCCGGCTGGCCTCTGCTTGGTAGACCTTGAAGTATTTCTTAATACAGAAATCTCCAGTTCCATTTGTTCCCCTTTCTCATCGCTCAACTTTTTTTTTCCTTTTTCTAAAAATTCTGGGAATCCAATGGGTTAAGGATTGTGGCTGGCAGATTCTCTCTCTCCTGCTCTATTCAAGGTCATTGCTGAGGTCCCCTAGGGACTGACTTCTCCAAACCTCTGTGTCTCTAACCTGTCTCTTTCCCTCTCCCCACACTCACAGCACTGAAGAGATGAAAATCCCCTCTTTCTTGCACCCCAAGGTTGGTGGGTAACCTTGATAGTTGGTGAGTGCTATGTTAGGGGCGATTATAGAGAGAGAGAATATTGCAAAATGGAATCTTAGAGATGGAGATGGAATCTTGCAGTAAGAAGTTTTAGAGTTAATAACTCTTCAGGAAACAGTTGTTATCTGCTTCAAGACAACTGTATAAGTAAGGGAATACGTGACTCAACTACTGGAAAGTTGTCTTAAAATCTGGGCGGGCATGTGGTGCAGTGGTTAAATTACGATTGTGATGCCGGCATCCCACATTGAAGAACCTGCTATAAACCCTGGCGACACAGCTTCTGATCCAGCTTACTGCAAACGCACACCCTGGGAAAGCTGCAGACGATAGCCCAAGTACTTGGGTCCCTGCCACCTACGTGGGAGACCCAGATAGATAGAGTTCCAGGCTCCTGACTTGGCCCTGGCCCAGCCCTGGCTGCAGAGGGCATCTGGGGAATAAATCACGAGATGGACGATCTGTTTCTGTCTGTCTCCCTGTCTCTGTTTCCCTCTCTATCTTTCAAATTAAAATGAGAAATATTTAAAATGTGTTACATTCCAACTCTACCTTGAATGCCATCGTGCCCAGCTAAGCTGAGAAGGAGAGGATGTGTGGTGTTTCCCCATGTGCATAGCCATTAGGGGGCTCTACCATGAACTTGGTCTGATCAGCAACATAAGGCTTTGAAAATGTTAGATTTAAGTGGATGCGAGTAGTGAAATAATGCGGAGCTGATATCTCCCGTACCTTTTGAATTTCCCTCCTAACTGCTGTCACATGTGTTTTAGACCTCAAATGTGGTCCTGAAAAGTTGGGGACAAATCCCCGAACAAAGTAGAATCACGTTTCAAACGTCCTAGGAACAATCCTGATTTTCAGCACCCTCGTGCTGGTGAGGAAGGCACGGAAAAAGCCAGTCCCCATCCCCGATTCATATCTGTTCAGTTGGGAAGCACCCCTACCCTCCAGTCCCTGGACCCCCCACTTTCACTGCTGGGCCAAGGCAGGGCTGCTCTGTGCTCCAGCGGCAAAGCAGAGTTGCTAGAGGGAACCTCCCAAGTGAGGAGCTCTGCAGAGGGCAAGCAAAGGCTGAGCCAAGACACCAAAGTGGAGGAGCCCATCTCCCCGGAGCTGTTTATGTTACATAACTCAGATAAGCATAGCAGGCAGCGGCAGTCCCCTGGGGAGGGCCAGGACTGAGAGAGGCAGACAAGACGAAGGGCGTCTCCTCCGGCTAGCCTGGGCAGACATGGCTTACTCAAACGATGATGATAATACTTCGCTGGCCACACCAGGGCGATTCAGCAAGGATATCCTGAATAAATTAGAGAGAGGGGAGTCACTCAAATCAGGTCTCCTTAGGGCCCTTTATTTTCTCCAGCTAAGGAAACAAATCCTAATCAGAGCACCTCAGAAACAAAACAGACACCAGAGTGGCTATTTTCACTCGCAAAGCAGGGAAATGAGGCATTTCCAGCCAGCTTTCTCAGCTCCCGAAGGCTTGGTGAAGTCAGACGGGAGTGAGGTGGCTGCTTCCTGGGGCGACAGAGCAGCAGCTGCCTCTCCAAGCCCTCAGCCCCAGCCCAGGCAGGGGGACCCCAGCCCTCATGTGCACGTCAGTCAGTTTACTTGGAATAAGAATATGCAAGTATGAATAAATAAGTATGAAGAATAAAAAAATAAAAAATTCCCAACTTGGCCAATGAGCACAGGCCCACAGCCCCACCACGAATGAATGAATATCAGAGTCTTGAAATTGAGAGCAGGCGAGGACTTAATGGAAACCTTCTTTGTCATCAGTACCCTGCGGTCTCCGGGGACAGCTGCCCCTCTGCTACGCCAGGGGACGCGAATAGAAATGAAAATGAAGACAACCCTTAGCTCCAGCTGAGGATAAGGACTGCCAACAATTGCTCCATTAGTAGGCTATGGGGATGTTCCGGGAGAGGCTGTATTTAAAAAGGGATCTTCCTTCCTAGCTGGCCCGGGGCGTGGGTGGAGTCAGAAGGCTTCCCGGCCTGTGTAGATCAGGTGCTGACTGGATCCTTGAATTGCTGCAGATCCCCAGCCCCTCTGAACCTACATGGCCCACGTGCAGGGACTGAGACCCTCTCCTGCCAGCAAGTAGATGCTTCAGATCATTGCTGGTTGGAAGCCGTGCTCCAGAGTCATCCTCCCTGCGGGTTTGCTGCATGTGCACTGAGCCCGGGATGGCGGAGAAGGGTGGCCAGGGGTGAAGTTCACTGCTAAGGGCTCTGAGTCCTTCTCACCCCATGGAAGTGTCCCCTAAAGACATTTCTCTCCTGGTTTCCTTGTTCTCAGTGGAGGGTAACTCTTCCCCACCCCCTAAGGATGTTCAGAAGTAATAGCTAACAGACACGCACGCAAGCACCTGGCAAATAAAGTTTAGGATGGAGCGCTGAGTGATGCCCTCCCTCACACTGCCCTACCTAATGCATTACCTACGTGTGCCCCTTCAGAGTGCTTTGCTGACAGACTTCCCTGCAGGCTGTGAGGCTGGTCTGTACAGAAGAGGTCTCCGGCTGCTCCTGAGACGTTTGCTTTGCAGGAACCACTGAAATCCTTACATGTCCAGACTCATGTTCTGGGCAGAAAACAACAGGTGATGAGCTGCGAGGCTGACAGGTTGCCAGGATCCACCCATGGGCACCCAGGGCTTGGCACCCCCTTCCCCAGGGGTAGACAACAGTGAACAAATCAACATGGCAGGGTCAAGTTCAAGGCTGCCTCAATGAAACTCTGGGGACTTCCTTCTTGAAAAACAACTGGGAACAGTGTGACAGCTGCTTAAGGATGCCAAAGAGAAAGGTCCCTGGGGAAACGTCCCCAAGGACCACTCTGCTTGTGGGAGTCTGCGCTGAATGACACAAAAGAAAGAGAGCAGGAGTGGGGAGGGGGAGGGCAGGCCCAGGTAAATGCTAATTAGCCAGCAACCAGAAGCAAACTCTGGTCACCTCTGCAATAGGGATAACAATAGTAGCAATGACTGTTATTGCTGTCCTTGGAGTCTATTAAGCAACAGATTGCCCTGCAGCCTTGGCTCCTATCAGAACCTTTGCTGTGAAGAGTTTGCCCCTTGCCCTGCACACAGCCCCTCCCGTTGTTTCCTGTGGGGTCTCCATAAACAACACACAAGTAGCTGTCATGGTTGCCATATTGGCAACTACTTTAGAATCTGGTTCACTCTCTGAGACCCATGGCAAATGGGTGGTGAGATGTGACAGTGAGAAAGCTGGGAGAAAACCCCAGCCTGCAGGTGCGATGCCCTGGAGGTGAAAACAGGAACTGTAGCCCGGAGCAGGTCAGGAGGATGCTTGTCACAGAAGCCACTGGACTTAGACCCCCAAAGGCCTGGGTTAGACTCCCAGCTCAACCACTTCCTAGCAGTGTGAACCGGGGCCCCCAGTGATGTGGGTGAGGAGGTACTAATTTATGTTGCTCAGGCTCTTGTCAAGCACAAAGACAAACATACTAAGTGCTGACACAGATAAGGTGCACAAAGTGATAAAGTTTATTTAAAAGGTGAGAAAGCAAACATACACACACACACACACACGTGCACGATCATAGGTTGTCCCACACAGAGAAACACCCATCATGAGTGGGCAGTGGGCCAGAATATTTGCCAGAAAGAAGGGGTGGGGGAAAGGGGACAGGGAGGGCTCCTGGCAGCCCCTCCAGCTGTGGTCTCCAGGGGAAGAGGGAGCCCCTCCCACGTGTTGGTCTCCTTTGTGAGGTCGGGGCGGTCCCTCTCCAGGTGTGAGGCCACCTGAGAATTAAACAGCACCTCCACAAGTTCCACGTGGAGCTCAAAGTCCATATTTCCATGGTGTTGCCCGCTTAGGTTCCGGATGAAGCAGATGCAGCCCAGGGAAGGAGGTATTTTGATTGACAAGTAGAAAGTCAGAATTCTACATGGGGGCTTGTGACTTCCAGCTCAGCAATGCTAAACTAGCTTCCTGCCTATTGATCCACACGGGGAGCACCATAAATGTTAGCTACAACAGCAAACTCTGAACCAGCAAAGGCCTCCTCCCTCCAGGGGTGTGAAACCTCACAGCCAACTTGGCAGGTGGGCGTCCTTGGTGTCTCCTGTCTCGGCCCCACCTGTCCCCAGGAGCAGAGGGACAGTGCTAGCAAGTCAGCCTGCCCCCTTTCCCCCTGAGAGCTAGCAACAGAGCCAGGGGCAGGAGTCCCACACGCCCCACACCCCCTTAACCCTGGGGTGCTGGCCACCAGACTCTCAGGGCCCACTCAGCGGGCGTACCAGCGGACAAGATTGGCTTCTGTTCCTCCCAGGCCTAAGATGCTCCCTGGCTTGCCTGGGGCCCTCCCTCTCCCACAGCCCGAAGGAGCCACCCAGGGAACTGAAGGCTCAGAATGAGCGAGAACAGGGAAGCAGCAGGGACACCAGGGAGAGGGAGGCTCCTGGTGTTCTTTCTAGAAGGCTCTCGGGCTGCCGTGGCCCTGGGCGAGTCCCAGGCCTGCAGCAAGGCTGGCCACGGCGGGGCTGTCTCGACACGCTGCTGGGAAAGGCGAGGTTTTCTGTGTCAACTTTGTGATCTTTTCCCTTTCTTTGGGGATTCGCAGATGTTGCTTATTGCAAGGCTTCCTCTCCGAGTGTCTTTGGCACTGCCACGGGAGGTCACACACCCTGGAACACGACTTCTCTGTCAGAACACGCCCGGGGGCCCAGTGTCCTATTGCAGAGCGCCGAGCGGCGGGCGGTGCTGGCTCCCCTCTTGCCGTGGTTTGAGTTTCTCAGTGGCACTATTTTTGGCTGATTTTTTTTTTTACCCTCGCCCTTTATCACAAGCCCGACGGGCAAATGACAGCGGAATTGCAAGCTTGAATGGACTTGTTTGACAGGCCAACTTTCATCCTGGACCCTGCTGCTGACTTTTAAAAAGGAACTCAGAGAGCAGGAGAGTCATTTCACACTAATTCCTTGCTGTAATTTGCTTCTGCGTTTTAAAATGTCATGTTTCAATCACCCTGGCTGCACAGGGGCGGGGGAAGGGAGAAGATGGGACATGCGTGTGGCTGATGTGTTTCTTACAGATGCACACACAGGCACCGCCCTGCTGTGCTCCGCAGCACGGGGAACACGGATCAACCCCGCAAGGGGATCTCCAGCAGCTACAAACAAGGCCATTCAAAGGAATCCGTCATCAATTGGCAGCTTCGGCAGAAAGAAACAGCTGCTTGGAACAGTCAATGTTTCCGTTGCTCAAGCATTTATTAGAATATAATAATGTCACCCCCGCAGGCATCATTGAGGAGCTGGGATGCCTGGAGGCAAACCGAAAAACTCAGGAGGGTCTGAAACCCTGGGTGCAACTCCCCACCCTGGGGAACAGGTCGGGGAAATGCAGCTTGGAGAAGGGGCAGTGCACAGATACCTGCTGGAAGAGAAAACACAGCCCCGGTGCACAAGAGAGCTTCGGGACTGTGCTCAAAGAAGCCTCTAAGGAAAGGCTGGAGGCTCATGGCCGGGCCCAGCTTGGCAGCAGGGAGGGATTATTTTTCCTGATTTATAAGTCTGCCCTGGAAGGCCCTAATCCTGTCTTTCACCACCCCGCAGCATACTGACTGTCGTTGCCCTGCCGCCTGACATTTAATTACCCTCCCTGGGGACGGCCACTACTGTTTCATGGGCTTTCGTCTTGCTCCTTACCTAGACTGTAAATTCCTTGAGGTCAGGAACCACTCTCCAGCCCCAGGCTCCTTCCCAGGAGTCTGCACCGCGTGACGCTGGGTTCAGGCCCACAGCGTCTCAGAGATCTTCACACACTGCTCGCAGAGCCTCAGAAACGCTGACGAGGCTGCACAAGGGCGAGGCAGGGTGTTTCTGGAGAAGCAGTTCCAAGTTCATCGGTGGGACATCGGCACTTTCTCCCCCCCCCCCCCCCATACCGGATGCTCTCTTGGAGCAGAACTGAGTGCTCGCATGCCTCTGTGCCTTTGCATGCACTGTTCCCTCCGCCTGGCTGTCCTCACCTCATTCTTCCATCTGGGGACTCATCCAGGCCAACTTTTCCCTCCCCAAGGAGCTGCCAGACTCCCTGGGGCAAAGTTGGCAATGCCTGGCTCTGTGGATCCCGAGTACTTCCTGGAGGCTGTGACGGGGGAGACAGGGCCGGCCAGCCACATTGTCACCAGGTGGATGCTGACTGGCTGGCAGGTCTGTCCCTCCTGGCAGGCTCCTTGGTCCCCAGTAGTGTCTGGCACGCAGTTCCGCCGAATGAACGTGCTTCCTACATTTGGTAGACGTGGGGAAGGTGGTACCAGGGCTTAGTGTGTAATTTGAAGACTGAACAAAAAGGGACCCTCCTGTGGGACCAGATGAAAGCCCCAAGGCAAAGCCAGGCCCCAGTGCCTCCTGCTAAGCCAGAGCGCGGGGGTCAGCCCCAGACAGGATGTTTGAGTAAGTGATGCTCGCTGTCGGAAGCCCAGCCACATTTCAAGACCTTGCTATAGGAAGCTTCCTCTGTTTCCATCTTCAAATCCTCCTGCAGCCCTCTTTCTGAACCTTGGGTGACCCTGCCTGATGGGACCATTTTGTTAAGTGCAGAGATGGGTGAGGGGTGCTGTGCATCAGGGGGTCAGGGCCTGGGAGGGGTGGGAGGAAGGAGAGAGGTGCAGATCACAGCCCAGCTCTGTGTGATGCAAAGGGCCTCAGTTTCCCCCACCCATTACATGGTAGTGGTTCCCTTGTTGAGTTGTTCAGAAAATCAAACAAATGAGCTCTGCCAAGCACATGGAGGGTGCCTGGCACAAAGCAATGGACTGCCGAGGGCCAGCTCGTGGCATCTGGAGTCTGAAGATGGAGTTGTCTGACCTGGGACAAGTCACCTCCACTCTCCGCTCACGTCCTCCAGTCTCTGAAATGAAGCCAATAATACCCACCTTGCTGGCTGTTGTGGGAATCCAGATAGTGGAAGCAAGTGTGCTTTGTAAGCTCTGAGGTGCTTTCCCCAGGCATCCGTGAAGTGACCTGAGAAAGGTACTGGGATAGGCAGACATCTCGGAGACCTGCCATGCAAGAGCTGCCCCTTTAAGGGCTCAGTGACTTGTAATTCCTACAAAGGGATGCGTCACGGACCCAAGCAGAGTGCGACTCACCGTTGAGGGTGTGACTTTTATGTGTCAGGTTGGTGGGGCCTCGGTGCCTAGAGATACAGGCAAACATTGTTCGGGATGCTTCTCTGACAGCATTTTTAGATGAGATTTGCTTTTCCCTCCATGGACTGCGGGCAAAGCAGATTGCCCTCCATGATGTGAGTGGGCCTCGTCCAATCAGTTGAAGGCTGAGTGGACCAAAGACTGACCCCCCCCCCCCGCCCCGAGAGGAGAGAGTTCTGCCATCAAACAGGCTCCTGGCTTGAGCTGCAGCGTCAGCTCTTCCCTGGCTCTCCAGCCTGCTGGCCTGTCCTGCAGACTTGGGACTTGCCAACCAAATCATGTGTCAGTTCCTTAAAATACATCAGTCCATCTTTGGTGGGCCCCGTGATACAGCAGGTTAAGTTACCACTTGGGACATCCTCAGTCCATATTGGAGTGTCTGTCTAGCCTACTTGTTGCTTCCGATCCAGCTTCCTGCTAATGTGCATGGGAGGCAGCCGATGATACTCCCAGTACGTGGGCCCCCGCCCTCCACGTGGGAGACCTGGGCAGAGCTCCTGGCTTCCACCTGGCCCAGCCTTGGCTGTCGCTATCATCTGGGGAGTGAACCAGCAGATGGAAGATCTCTCTTTGTCTTCTCTCTGTGTGTGCTACTGTGCCTTTAAAATAAATTAATTAATTAAAAAAAAAAACCTCATAGTTTTTCTCTCTCCCTTCCCTGCCTTAACACACACAGACACACACACACATACACGTACAGACACACACATGATTTTGTTTCTTAGAAGAACCCTAACTACTACACCCGTAGACGTCTGCAGTCCTCAGATAGCTTTAAACCACAAACTCTAATAGACAAATGATCAAGATTTTGCAGGCTGCCACTTTCAGACACAGGTAGGCAACCCTAGCATGCCCTGCCTCTCCCATTCCTTCCCATGCAAACCATGATAAGGCTCCTGCCCGTAGTCCCCTCCCCCTACTTCTTCCTGACCAACTCAATGCTTTTTTGTGCGGCTTCTCCTGGACCTCCACCTCATCTCCCCATATCTCCTCCTGGGGGTAAACATATATGAAACCATGACTGCAGCGCATGGCTGGGAAAAGCACCGGCTCCCCCCCCGCCCATCACACGGCACTCTGCTAGATGCCTCGGCGCAAATCTAATCCCCAAGAAAATACTTTCCCCCAAGTGTGGCTCTTCCTGCAGGCCCCACACAAGGGCTAACGAGAAGACTGGACAGAAGAACGGCTTTTACCTTTACCCAGTGTTCGTTTTCTCACTGGTTGATTTGTTGATGGATGTATCCACCCGTCCAACTGTGCATTTGTTTATCTGTCTCCTTATCCAGCCGTGCAACTAGTTCCTCACCTGGGTAAGAAACGGAGGTTGGGGCTGGCACTGTGGAGCTGTGTCCCATATGCACACTGGTTCATGTCCCAGCTACTCCTCTTCCGATCCAGCTCTCAGCTATGGCCTGGGAAAGCAGTAGATGACCCAGGCTCTTGGACCCCTGCACCTGTGTGGGAGACCTGGAAGAAGCTCCTGACCCCCGGCTTCGGATTGGCTCAGCTCTGGCCATTGTGGCCAGCTGGGGAGTGAACCAGTGGATGGAAGACCTCTCTGTCTCTCCCCCTCTCTGTCTGTAACTCTACCTCTAAAATAAATAAATAAAATCTTGAAAGAAAAAATAGATGGAGGCAGGATGTGGAGAGCATGGCTTCGGTTTGCTGTCAACCCCTCCCCCTTCCTTTTTGTTCTTTCTCTCATCCAGGAGGAAGGTGAGCATCCTGGTAGAGCTCAGTACATGCGAGCGTGGGACAAAGCCCGGTTGTAGTCAGGTCACTGCGGCGTTTCTGAGACTCTCCAAGGCCCTGCCAGGGCCGCCGTTGGCAGCCCCCACGCCTAGAGCATGTGCCAGGAGGGAACTCCAGGAAGGCATCTGAGATGGACAGGGGCTGAACACGAGCTTTTCCCTCGTCTTCCCAATATCTTCCAGGCCAGAACAACTACTGGAGGAAGCTGAGCACAAATAAATAAATAAACCGCCCCAGGGACCTGCTGTCTCCCCATTTCCTGTGGTCTGCAGGGGGTCACTGAGTGAACCGGCACAGCCGTGGTGAGAGGAGATGGGTGAATCCATGGTCATTGCTGGTGCATTTTCAGTGGCTTTTTCAGGAGCTAAGATAAGGGTAATTAAATCTGCTGCTCCGGGCCATATAAACTGGTCTCGGCAGGAGGGCAAGAATTAATTTAATTCCACACACACAGCCCCACCCAGCCCCTCCACCGGCCTTGTATAATGCAGAGTGCTTGATGGGAGAAGACAGAGGAAGCTGCAAGATTTGTTCCAAGCACCAGGTATTAACCACGGCACACATCAGGAGCCTGGTCTTGATGGGCCTCCAGGCTGAGCCAGGGTGGCAAATCCAGAGCTCCTGACAGCTTCTCTCTGTGCCTGCTTTATTACACACAATCTGTACAGGGGCTGTTTTCACACTTAATGGCAATCCTGAATCACTATCTATTTCCCATCTTCGCCTGCAAAACAGCAACCCAGAGCTAGTGCTGTGCCATAAATACCGGGGCCCATAAAGCCACTGCTGTATAGATTTGCCTTTTTGTGTGTGCGCGCCTGATTCACGAGCGCTTTGGCAGCTTTCCAGGCTGGAGGAGAGGAAAAAAACATCCGAAGCATCCCAACAGCCTCATTTTGATCTGTGATACCGAGCAACGCATTTCCACTTCACAGGCTGTGCTGAGCTGTGCCACAGAAAGACAAATCCCAGACGAGGCAGGGGTGGGAGGAGGAAGGATGGTGCAGGAGAGGAAAGGAGGGGGGAGGCAGGGAGGGCCAGGGGAAGGGAGGGAAGATGAAAGCAGAAAAAGGGCCGCATTTATTAAGCTGTTTTTCTTTTGGTGAAAAGAGGCATTTATCAGTGATTTCATATATCATGTGAGAGGTGGCTTCCTGCCAATTTCCAAGAATCCAAACAACCCGCTGACATCATATGCTAAATATAGCTCAGCCTTTGCTTTAGGTGAATAAATAATGCCTCTGGGAAGAAGTAGGTTCTCTTCGGTTACATGTTTATTATGATCGGGCTGTCAGGCTTGTGTAATCAAGAGAATAACGCCCAGTTAGTGCCAAGGGAGAATGGTGGGTGCAGACGTCTTCAAAGCATTCGGGGAGACGAGCGATGACACCCTGTTCTCGTTGCCTTCCCAGATGGCCAGCTGAGCCCAGCTGAGTCAGGGGAGCCGGGTCACCCGGCTGCAGCCCCCATCAGTGTGTGTGGCACACACACAGCAAGGCGCTGCTGTCTCCCGGGGAGATGCACAGACCGCACACAGACACGCAAACGCACACGCGGTCATGAGCCGTTCACGCGGCCAGGGCGGAGCGGGGTGAAGGTTGTGCAAAGATGGCCAAGGCCGTGTCTGTCTAGTCTGCAGGCATTCGGAGAAGGACACTTGTCTGCTGGCCCCGGCGAGCTCGCCACGCTGCTCCGGGGGCCCGGTGCCTTTCGCTCTACCCTCTGGAGCTTGCTGTTGAACACATGGCGTCTGGGACTGGTGCATTGTGTAGGCAGCCACCTGAAAGATTAAGATTCATCACGAGACCTCTGCCAGCCACGTCCTTCTCCCTGCCCGCCCCCTGGGCTCACAGGGGAGAGACGGGGCGTGCCATCCTCAAAGGCGGGTAGGTACTTGGAGGCACGGGCAGCTCTGAGGAGAAGAAAAGGACAAGAAAATTAGTGCAGGGAGATAAGGAGACTGCATCAAAATAGCTCCTGGAAGGTGTTGGATCCTCAGGAGCATCTACATGATTTCCCTTCGCAGTCAGGGATTCAATAGAGGTTGTTACTATGGAAACTGGTGTAAAAGCAGCACAGAGGAAGGAGAGAGCTGGGTATAAAGAGGAAAGAGTAAAAGGAACATAACACTTTTAAATCATCAAAGAGGAGTACTATAGCACTTTCCAGCTCCGATGGGAGAAAATAAGCTAGAAAATAGGAGAACCCTTGATCACGGGCGGGGTCAGGGACTATCAGACATTGCGATTCTTTCCCTGCACGCCTGTGTCCTGAACCTGCTGGCCTGCAGGAAAAATCGGCAGCCGGGAAAGAATTTGCAGGCTGCCCAGGGTGGTCGGCTCTGCGGCAGGCTGTGTGCACTGTTTGCTTTGGCCATGGCCTTGGAGAGAACAGGTCATTCTTCTGTGTCATGGTTTCATCACCTACCTTCCTGGCGGGGATGACGAAGCACCTTGCTGGGGGAAAGAAATGATAGTGCTGTCTCAGGCAGAGACATTGCAGAATGTCAAGTGCCCTGTGTGTGGCTGAAACCAGGCGAGTAAGCGCTGCCAGGGCTCTGAGCTGCCCCAGAGGGCCCAGGATGAGGCCGAAGCCAAGGCCGTGCTCATTTCTAATCAACTCCCCGTTGTTTCATGGGGGCAATCATGGGCCGAGAGTCTCTCCTCTCACACTGCAAGGAGCCCTAACAAGTCACAGGCCCTTCATCCAGACTCGCACACTGCTCTGTAGACCAGAATGTCCAATAGAACGATCACGCGAGCCACCAATGTAATTAAAAACATTCTGGTGGCCACATTCAAAAAGTAAGCAACACTGCTCCAATCTTACTCCAATGTATTTAGCCCTAATATCTCCCAAATAGGAGATACAGAGAAAAATCAATATAGAAATTAGGGGTTGACATTGTGGCATAGCAGGTAAACTGCCACCTGCGGTACAGGCATCCCATATGGGCAGCGGTTCAAGTCCCAGCTGCTCCACTTCCAAACAAGCTCCCTGCTATGGCCTGAGAAAGCAGTAGGAGATGGCCCAGGTGCTTGGGCCCCTGCACCCACGTGGGAGAAGCTCCCGGCTTTGGGCTTCGGATTGGCCCAGCTCTGGCCATTGTGGCCATTTGGGGAGTGAACCAGCAGATGGAAGATTCTCTATCTGCCTCTGCCTCTCTGTAACTCTGCATTTCAAATAAATTAATTAATCCTTTTTAAGAATACAGAACTTAATAATGAGATAGTTTATATATTTTTTCATGCTAAGTCTGGGAAATTGGATGTATGTTCCATATTTATCATCTATCTCAATGAACCACTTTCCAAGAGCTTAATAGCTATCATAGTGGTCAGGGCAGCTCTAGAATTTTCTATCATAGATGTAGGGAATACAAAGAATAAGAATAGAGCTAGGTCTCTGGCTCAGGCACTTCCCTCGAGCCCCAGGAGGAGCAGTGATCACACACACACACACACACACCCTCCCCTTTGCTGCTGACCAGTGACCGCCCTGCACTCAAGATGAGGGAGAATTTTCCGTCTAACGGCTGCCACCCGTGAGCCCATAGCATCAGACAAAACCCATCGAAGCCACATCTCTCACTTTCTGAGAGTCACTCTCTGAGCAGCCATCAGCTGTGGAACGGGAACGATTAGGTAGGCCACAGAGTCGTTTTTGGGCAAATAGGGTAACGCCAACACCAGGTCTAGCAGAGAATGGGTGTTGATATGGGGCCTCCCTTCCGTCCCTTAGCCCAGCTCAGTTTACCGCCGTACCCTAGAGTATCTCATCTTCTCGAGGCTTCTGTGAAGGAAGAAACTAGAAATACACATTTCTTTATAAGGTCAGCGAGCCACGAGGGTAGAAATGAGAGTCCAAGGCCTAGGACTGAGTCCCTGTCACCAAGTCACTCCAAGCTAACAGCTGGATATTTTTCCAATGCAGAAAAATACAAAGACCCAGCCATTCAGAATCCTCTTCTTGATGGTCATGGGCTACATAAATCACTGGACTATGTCTTTCTCCTCCTAGGGGTAAATAAACAGCCACACGCAGGTATGTACATTCATATTCATTAGAATTCTAAAACATTCTGTCTCAGTCACATGGCACATTTCAGGGTCTCGATAACCACAGGCAGTGAGTGGCTACTGACTGGACGGTGAGGATATAGAACATTTTTGCATCTCAGAAAATTGGACTGAGTAGCACTGAACTGTAGCTGTCAGCTGAGATAAAACTCAGAGGCAGTATTAAAAGGTGAACAGGTGCACAAAAAGCTTCCTGGAAGAGGTAATCCCTGGAGCTGCCATTTAAAGGGAGTGAGGAGAGTGAGGAGTCCCCCCTCCTTCATTCAAAACACTCACAAGGCATTTATTGGAAAGCCTCGGTGCAGCTGCTGGAGGTACAAGGTCCCTCCCAGCCGGCAGCCTCCTGTCCAGAGAAGGAGAAAGACTCCTGCCCCGAGTAGGAGCAATGAAAGCCTTAGGCCAGGTGCTGGTGAGCCCAGGCAAGGAGTTGAAGGTAGCCAAGATGGCCATCAAGAAAGGCGCAGACCCAGGCAGGAGGAAGGAGGCAGTGTGGAGGAGGGGCCAGGCCTTAACAGCAACTGAAGTCACAAATCTGAGTCCTGAGATCCCAGGGACATTTACTCAGCCTCCTGCTGGGCGACAGAATGGGCTTCAGGCCGTGCACTGACCCCGACCCCTACCCAGGCAGGAGGAGGAGCGGCACCACAGCAGCCCTGGTGGGCAACCAGAGACCCATGGCTCCCTTCTTAGACCAGGGGAAGCATGAAGAGGGAGACTTGCCCCGTTATTATTCCGGTCACTGTGGTTCTTCTAAAGTTGAAATGGTAGCGTCTGCCGCAACGGCTCATCTCTTGTGAAGAAAGCACAGGCAGAGGCCAGCAGGGGAGCTGGGGCAGGCCTGGGGGTGCAGCGTGGAGAGGCTGATCCGCCAGCCTGCTGCCCCCAAGGGCCCACTCGAAATGCCAGTCAGGCGCCGCCAGGCGAGTCCGAAAGGCAGCTCCAGAGAAGCGTGCTCCCCGTGACTGGGAGACTTGGAGAGGACACACGGCCCTGGCATCGCGATGAGCCTCTTGCTCGCATGGGCAGCAGTGGGTGGCCGACCCTCCAGAGGAAGGGGGCGCCTGAGCATCTCACAGTCTCTACCACAGCCCCTGGGGGCCCAAGTCTTCCAAAAGCCCTGGGGATTCAGTAATTGAATTCCTAAACGGATGGAAGGCTGAGCTCCAGACCCGCATTTACGCCCAGGGATAGAAACACTGCATTTCTCTTTGGACTTCTGGCTTCTTCCCTGCCTTTTCTGGATCTTTCCAGCAGCTGCCATGGGAGGAGGAGGCCTTTCCAGACAGACTCCTTTGTTTTTCACTGGCTCTGGCCCTCGGGGTCTCCACCCACGCTGTGCTGAACTTCTTGTCCGGACCGTCTTTGGTTTTAGTGCTACAACCCTAGGAAGGCCTTCACCCCCGGCCAGCTGGGCGGGTCGGTCATGTGCCCTTTGCCCAGCTTCCCTGTTGGCCCTCAGAGCCAGGCTGGGGACTGCCTGAGCAGCAGCGTCACTAAGACTCACTGTCTGCTCCCAGCCAGGAACTCGTTCTATTTGAGTCTGCAAAAGATAAGCCATGGGCCCCACTGCCTCCGCTGCCAATCAGGGAGATGAGCCAATCAGGATGTGTGGACACAGAGGTGAGAGGAGTCACTGTCCTACACTACAGAGATGTGTGAAGCCAGATAATTTTTTTTTTTTTAATTTCAAAGATAGAAACAATGAGAGACTGTCAAAAAGAGAGAGCTACCACCCACTGGTTTATTCCCCAAAGGCCCACAACAGGAGCCTGGAACTCCATCCAGGTCTCCCACATGGGTGAAAGGGACCTGATGATTTGAAAGCATCACCAGATGGCCCCCAGGATGTACATGAGCAGGAATCTGGAATTGAGAACAGAGCTGGTACCCTCGTGCGGAAGGCAGGCATCCCGGGCACCCCTCACACACAGTGTTTTCGTTCCTGCCACCAAGTGTTCGGTCATCAGGGGCCCAGGTAGTGTAAAAGGGCACAGAACTACATGGTGAGAGAGAGACGGGCATCCCGTCCTGGCCCCAGCACTGTGCTGGGAGAGGCGCATCCACTGATGTTAGTATAGAGCCGTGATTTGTGGAGTTGGCCCATTTCCTTGGTGTAAATACTTCCGTGGCTGATTCCCAGCTACTCATATGATGTCACTGAATGCGGAGGAAGCCCAGGGGCACAGCATGAGTTCTTATGGACACTACAAAGGGTGCTTGTACTGAGTGTGCATCTGGCTGTGCCCAGTGGGCGACATGATCAGGCCCTGCCCTGGCACTTGAGACAGATGCTCTGATTTTGTGCCAAGGTGAGGTTGAGAGATTTGCGGCTACTCTCAATTGCTACTCACCAGTTCCAGGAAACAATGTCCTGTCTGTGATCTTACGCATATGCAAACGAGATTGCTCCAGAAGCAGGAGTTAAAAGTGATGGCAGTCAATTGTGAGGAACTGAGCAGATCCCTGTGAAAGGCAGAGGACCTATCCCACGGTGAGGTATATCCCACAGCGAGGTAAGGCTGAATCATATCTATCGTCTCCTATGCAGGCAGTAGGAAACATGGTAAATTAATTGTGTGATACTGAAAAACAAAATGGAAAAGGAAAGCAATTCTTTTTCTTCACTGTTAGAAAGCATTATTTCTGTGGGTATAACCTAGGATCAATTATTAAACTCCCCTTGAAGTAAACTGTAAAGAGGATTGTTCATTTCACTTAATGATAAATAAAATGCTGTTTGACCAGTTTGATGAAGACAGTAAGTCAAACTTAAATGGTCTGGCATTTGTCGTTGCTGAAACTACAAATCTTGTTAAGAAGCTTTTCACATTTAAAATATGCAAAATGCAAACAAAATTTAGTAGCTAAAGTAAAATTAAATATTTAATGACATAATTAAGTCTTATTAATGGTATGTTCTTTATTTTGCAGATTAAATATTCACAACGATTATCATCTCTTTCATCTTTATTACTTAAGCAATGTGTTTTTCATAATTATTTGTTAGGTATTTTCATTAACATTTGATGAATATTAATAGTTAAAAAACAGTTTTTATTTCTGCTATAATGACTTTATGGCGATAATAATATATAACTAAGTGTTTATAATGTGCTCCACTTGTTAATATTTAGATCACTGATTTTGTTGCCACAGAGTAGAAATGTAGCTCTTTATGGGTGATAGATGACAATCGTCAGATTCTTCCATTACTCTTTATTTATTTATTTAATCTATTCTAATGGAGCTTCATTGTGGGAGAAAAACGAATTGAAAACTTACAAGTGGAACTAATAAGTAGGATTTTAAGCTTAATCCCACTCTTGTGTTGGTAATGGCTTGCCCATCTTTTCAGATGTCCTAATTCCTTTCCCATTTTTATTTCACTCCCCTCACGGGCTGGGCCTGTCAGAATTATAACGCCGGCACATTATCCCTCCATGACATTTAAAGCTTAGGCTGATGGCCTCGCAGATATTCTTCTGGGACAAGGGGTCCGAGCTGTCCGTGCCAGACAATATGAAGCCAACGCATGCAGGCGTCCTCACTGGCCAGGCACAGTGACCATAGAGGAGAAAGAGGAATGGGTCAAACCAACAAGCTAAGTTGATGTCAAGTGCATCTGATGACCGGCCTTCCCTGCACATGTGTGGCGCCACATTGTCTTGCTTGCCACTTTGTAGGGAGCCGCCCAGGGGCTGCATCTTGACCACTCCCACCACAGGCAGCTGAAACCATGGCAAGGCTCTTTCAAAAAACCTGAAGTGTGTTTTCTTTGAGGATGACTGTCAGGAAAGTGGTGGCAGTGCACTCTCATCTCACGGTGCGGCCTGCAATCCCCGGTCACAGCCGTGTCTACCTCCCTGCTCAGCGCTGGAGGCAGGTGCAGGCTTTATAGTGTCCACACAGCATCGGTGTTCATCAGAACAGGATGCCCACTGGCTTTCTCAGAAAACCTATTCTGTTCAGTGGGAGCTATTTGCATTTTTAAAACCCAAAGAGCAGTGAACCACAAGAATGGACAGCAGGAGGAAGGAAACTTTCTAGCTATCAACAGCCTACAGGTAGTTGCTCGTTTTTGTTTCGAAGACCCCATATTTCTTTCTTTTTAAGATTTATTTATTTATTTGAAAGGCAGAATTATAGAGAGGCAGACACACACACACACACACAGAGCGAGAGAGGCAGCGAGAAAGATCTTCCATCTACTGGTTCACTCCCCAGATAGCTGCAATGGCCGGAGCTTTGCTGATCCAAAGCCAGGAGCCAGGAGCTTCTTCCTGATCTCCCACGTGGGTGCAGGGGCCCAAGGACTTGGGCCATCTTCTACTACTTTCCCAGGCCACAGCAGAGAGCTGGATAGGAAGTGGAGCAGCCGGGACTTGAACCGGCACCCATATGGGATGCTGGCACTGCAGACCGGGGCTTTAACCCACTGAGCCACGGCGCCAGCCCCCCCCCCCCCTCATTTACTTCAAGAGCAGCTGCAATTCCTTGAGAACCTGCCACGATGGGCCCTTCTGAGAACTGTTTCTGATTCTCACAAAGACCCTGCTGAGTGGGTGGGATTAGCCCCTTTTAAGGCTGAGCAAATTGAAGTTCAGTGAGTTAATTGATCTTTCGGAGCTCTCAGAGCTGGTGATGGGTGTAGCTGGGACCCCAGAGTCTTGGCTCAGAGTCTTGGGCTCTTTTCCCCACCACTTGCTGCTCCCTTTCTCACTGATCTTTTCCCTTGTGGCCATACGAGACATGAGCTCCAGATAAATCTCACTGAGAAAAGCCCAAAAACACACACAGGCACAGGAGACAGGAGTCGGTCCCACCTGGTTCATGAAGTCAGTGCCTGGATCTTGTATGCAGGAAGACACCACTGTGACTCTCCCGCTGTCCTCAATGGCCACACGGATGGGAAGCATCTGCCTGCTTCGCTCTCAGATTTCTGTTCTGTGCCTGTCTCTCCAGCCCAGCTGTCGTCAGGTCCTTGTGCAAAGGGGCCAGCCTTAAGTGTGTGTGTGTCCCCCAGCGCTCTACAAACAGCTATGCCAGCATAGCTAAAACTCAGATTTTAATCATGTGTGCTTAAGCCATTTGGTCTTAAAAAGTGTACCTGTTCAGGCCATTTCCAGTAACAACATCTGCTCTCATTGCCATGAAGGGTCAGCCTGTGTGGGGATAAGGTTGCAGACAGCAAGTGCAGACAGTGAGACAGGGGCTCACTCTGCACCAGTCCTCTAGAGCCCCCTGGACCATGGCCACTGCCAAGGACAACTCAACGTGATAACCAGGCCTCGATGTCCCCCTTCTGGCTTTGAGCACATCAGGAAAAACGCACATCGGGCTTCATAAGGACAAGTCCGGGCTGCCTGCACCTGGGGTGAGGTGGCTTAGCTGAGGGGCGCAGCCAGACTGCACACAGGGACGACTGCGTACGGTGACGTCAGGTCCGCGCTGCCCTCATCTGTAATGTCTCTCCTTGGCGAGGCTGCAATGTGACCATTGTTTATTACCTATTGAGCCCCAGCACCATATTTGGCTCTGCATGCGAGATTGATAGATTCCTCCTGTCACCAGCCTCGCTCTGGTGGCAGCCCTCCAGGCCTCCTCCTCGCCCCCTCCCCTCCTCCCTCCAGCAGCCCCAGAGGCTCCCAGCCTGCTTTCTGCCGCTACTGCTGCAGACCCTTTTGAAGAAGTTGCTTCCGGGAGGGGAGGGAGCTGATGACGGATACCCAGCCGGGCTCCCTGCTCCAGGACCAGCTGCCCCCACCCCGGTGAATCAGCACCCCTGCCATGGAAGCCGCTGACAGCACTCGGGGCCTTTCTGGAATCATCTTTCTCTCCAAATGCCTTCAGCTCTCTGCATCTTCAGCAGCAAGAGGGTTTGAGAAATAGGCTTGGGGTGCACAACCCTCAGTAGGAGGAAAAAACCCTGGGCCAATCACACTGCTTTATGGGCAGAAATATTCAGTCTTTGGAGCGTGGAAAGAGGCAACCGAGAGCTGGAAACCATTTGCATCCATGTCTTTGGGTTTCATGGAGACTCGATTTTGTGTTAGAACCACAGAATTGAAGCATTAAACAGGGACAGGCTGGTTGTAAAGTTGAAAAGCAATAAGGTAGAAGACAGTGTCTTAGTATGTGCTCACTGACTATCAATGCAACCCTAGGGTTGTGCCCTGAAACTTACCAGCACCCATCCCTGGAAGACCCCACTTATGTAACCAACCCAGGGGACATCTGTTTCATTAACTCAACTGAAGATGAGGTTTGGGGAGATAAACCGGGAAGTTGAGAGCCTGAAGGTGCAGATGAAGGGGCACAGGTACCACATCAGGTACTACACTGACCCCCAATGCTCTTGACCCTGTGACTCCCTAGCCAAGACCTGGACCTCCAAGTTCACAGCTCAGTGGACTAGTATGCTGGTCCACCAATAAGTCCTCAGATTCTCTGACACCAACAATGTGTCCTACAATATAAAATTCTCTCTCTTTCTTTTTTGTTATAATATTGTTGTGGTTCTTGCAAAAGTTGATTAAAGTGTTGTATTAAGTAGTGATGATAGAACCGGAAGATGTGGATGGTCAACCAGGGGAACACAGAGGCAGAACCTATGCAGGTTTGGAGTTGGATGGTCTTGACACAGCTGTGGCAGGTAGAATTCTTTTTTTTTTTTTTAGATTTTTAATTTATTTTCATTTTCTTTGAAAGGCAGGGAGAGAGGGAGAGGAAGAGGGAGAGGAAGAGGGAGAGGGAGAGGGAGAGGGGGAGAGAGAGAGAGAGAGAGAGAGAGAGAGAGAGAGAGAGAGATGTCTTTCATTTGCTGGTTCATTCCCCAAAAGTCTGCAATGACTGGGGCTGGGCCAAGCTGAAGCCAGGAGCCAGCAGCCAGGAGCCAGGAGCTTCTTCCAGGTCTCCCACGTGGGTGCAGAGGCCCAAACACTTGGGTGATCCACTGCTGCTTTCCCAGGCCATCAGCAGAGAGCTGGATCAGAAAAGAAGCACCCAGAACTAGAACTAGTGCCCATATGGGATGCTGATACTGTAGACCATAGCTTTAACCCTCTGAGCCACAGCACAGGCCTCCAATATAAAATTCTGACACCGAGTACCCAGAGTTATCCCAGATCTTGTGGGATAAGAACTCAGTCCAACAGGTCTACCAGCACTTCAGACATCAGTCACAAGTAGAGTCTCCCAGTGCTATGGTCTAAATGCTTGTGTTTCCCAAAATTCACAGGTTGATACCTCATCCTGACTGCAATAATATTAGCAGGTGGGACTTTGGTGACTAAATCATGTGGGTGTAGCCCTCAAGAGTGGGATTAGAGACTTGATTACAGACCAAGGGAGCTCACTGGCCCCTCAGCAACAAGAGGACACATAGAAGGTACCCTCTATGAGAAATGGGCCCCCATTAGACAGCAGATCTGCTGGTGCCTCAACTGTTTAATTGTCAGCTTCCAGCATGATGAGAAATAAAACTGCACTGTCTATACATTACCCAGTCTATGGTATTTTGTTACAGCAGCTTCAACAGATTAAGACACCAAGCTAGCTATACTTCTGCACCGCCGACTACAAATTCAAGACGGTCTCAGTTTTGATAATTCACTGCAATGGCCCACAGAACTTGGGAAAATGCTATACTTACTCTTACAGTTTATTATTATGGATGCAAATGAACAGCCAGAGGTGGAGGCACTTAGGACAGGTCTGGAAGGATCCTGAAAGCAGGCACCTCTGCCTTGATGGGGGAGGGGGGGGGCAATGTATCTCTCTCCCAGCATTCACCAGCCTGGGAGCCTCCCTACTTCCACTGTTTAGGGTTTGTTTTTGTTTTTATGTAGGCATCATTGACTGAATCACTGGTCATTGACAGCTTAATCCGCAGCCCTGGTACCCTCCCTGGAGGTGGCTGGGGCTAGAAATTCCAATCCCTTACTCACTCGGTTGGTTCCTCTGCAATCCTCTTCTAAGTCATCATTGACTTCAACTCAGATCTGGTCCAGAGAGGCTGATCATGAAAAACAAGACTTTACCAATCACCTAGGAAATTCTAAGAGCTTTGGGAGCTCAGCACCAAGAACTGGGGACAAAGACCAAATATACATATATATGCATTTTTTTAAAAATGTTTATTTTAAAGGCAAAGTTACAGAAAGGCAGAGAAGAGAGAGAGAGAGGTCTTCCATCCAGTGGTTCACTCCCCAAGTGGCCACAATGGCCAGAGCTGGGCTGATCTGAAGCTAGGAACCAGGAGCCTCTTCCAGGTCTCCCACATGGGTGCAGGGACCCAAGCAGTTGGGCCATCTTCTACTGCTTTTCCAGGCCATAGCAGAGAGCTAGGTTGGAAGAGAAGCAGCCAGGTCTCAATCAGCACCCATATGGGACACCAGCACTGCAGGCAGTGACTTTACCTGCTAACCCATAGCTCCAGCCCCGATATGCATTTTTTTTAATGATCCCACAGATGGACACAAATGCAACAGAGAATTAAGGAAAAGAGCAGTTCAGAGGCAGAGAACTGAATGCTCCCCCTGCTAATTTGGGAGGCCATCCAAGGGAAGGGGCCCACAGACTCCATACCACTGCCAGGGGACCAGGTTCCCTGTGGCTCTAGTGTCCTGGGCAGCCCTTTAACCCCTCCACAAATGGGGCTAAGAACTGTGATGCTTCAAGATTATTCTGGGATGTAACGAGACTCTGTCAGTTTCCACACCTTGCCTTGCTCATAGCAAGCACTCAGTAAATTACCAGCTACTATTATTGGGTGAAGATAGTCGGAACTGAGGAAAATCTGGGGGAATAGTGAGAAGCTGTGTGTGGCTGAAGCACTGGATATGTAAATGGCCCCAACGACCTCATGATCTGAGAGACGTCTACTTGCCCAGGCAGCCACGCACAGACCACCAGACAACTGGCTCCCAGACAGTGGCTCAACGGCCTGTGAGGTGACCTGTCTTCCTTCATGCCGAGGATTCGCAGGGCTCTCCTCCCTGTACCAGCTTCCTTGAGGCCTGGAAACGTTGCCTTGTTCAGCTGGCATGGGATCCAAACCTGACAATGACCCTAATTAGAAAGAGCTAATCTTTGAAACAACACCCATAAAATAAACCTAAAAAGTTTTTAAAACAAAACGAAATACTTCACATCCAATCAAAACAGGAGGGGGAGGCCCAAGTGGTTGTGAATCAGTTCTCTAGTTTTAGACACTCGTTCTAGGTCTGTACACCCCTACACAGGGACCGGAGAGGCCAGCACCTTGCGGACCCCAGATGCCCTGCAGGCGAGCAGTGAGGAGATCCAAGAGCAGGAGGTGGCCTGCTCCCCGGGGTGGCTCATTGATCAATGGGGGCTATAGGGTGATCTTGAGAGTGTGACCATCTAAGACCCCTGAGCTGAGTCAAAGGTGAGCCCAGTGGGGCCAATGCACTTGGTGCTGAATGAGTGCTCACCTGGCTGCACCTGCCACATCCACTGCCCACCAGCAAGGACACGCATGAGGGGTGGCTGAAGACTTCAGGCCAACTGTGCCCATTCGCCATCCTCAGGTGGCCTCTTCCTTCCTTGCCAAGAAATGCCCAGTGCCTGGCACTGGGGTCTGGGGTAGGAGCAGGTCTGTCACCTGCTCACACTTCCATCATCACAGGTCCTGCTCTGCCTGCCCAGGGCTGGCCGGGGCAGGGACACTCTTCCCTGGGCTTTGCTTGCCAATGCTCTCCAGCCCCAGGGCTGGGACTTGGACGAACACAGCCACAGCCCAGCCTGCTGCTGCCTCGCAGCCTGGGCCTGACCAGAGCCAGTTCCAGGCCCCCTGGGTTTGTAGCTCATTTCCTGATGTCACCGCTCTGTTAAAGGAGAAGACAGCTTTGGAAACGCTCGTGGTGTGGGGCCTTGCCGTGCTGTTTGCGGTCTCCTTGGCCTGCAGCCTGCCTGGAGACTCATACAAGGGCTCTCAACCAGAGAAAATGAGATGCTCTCTCACGCGCACAGCTGTGGAGTCGGCCTCATTCTCGCCTCCCTTCTGGGGCTCTGCAGGACGCCAAGGCACAGCTCACAGTCTCCCCTTTGGGGGCTCGGCATAATGGAAGCCAAGGACACGTCACACACCGGCTGGGGGGCTCCATCCAGGCGGTGCCAACGCCAGGGGTCATCCTGGGGGGCCCAGGGTCTACACTGGCTTTGCCCCGATGCATGAACCCTGGAAGAAACAGGGAAGTGGCTGGGAGAACTCACGTGTGTCAGTGAGAAGCCAGGTGCAAAACCTGAAGTTGGGAAAGGTTAGCGTGATGCCACAGCAGTCATCAGCACGCAGGCTGGCATGGTGCTGCGCGCTAAAGCGAGCAAGGGGGTGCACACAGGCTGCGTCGAGGCCGCGCATGCTCTCAGAACGCTCCAATTATGCGCCTTGAGAGGGGCCCATTCCTAGGCCCCGCCCCCTGAGAGTCAGATTCATTTTTCACAGCCACTTCCGATGCTTATGCAGGAGGTGGTTGGCGACTCAGCATTTGGGAGTCCCTGTTCTAGAGGGAGCACAGAGGGCGACCCAGCACCGCTGGGGTCCTGGGGAGGAAAGCTTGGGGAGACTGGCACTACTTTCTGAGCTAGTGAGTTTTTTTTAAAGACTTTTTTTTTTTTTAATTTATTTGAAGGCAGAGTTACAGAGAGAAAGATCTTCCATCTGCTGGTTCACTCTACAAATGGCCATGGCTGGGCTGATGCAAACCAGGAGCCAAGAGCTTCTTCCTGGTCTTCCACGTGGGTGCAGGGGCCCAAAGATTTGGATCATCCTCTGCTGCTTTCCCAGGCGTATTAACAGGGAGATGGATCAGAACCAGTGCCTGTTTGATATGCTAGCATCCCAGGCAGAGGCTTAACCTGCTACATCACAGCGCTGGCCATGAGCTTGTGAATCTTAAGGATGAGGTAGAGTGAGGAGAGTCAAAGTGGGTGTTCAAGGCAAAGCAGCACAGGGAAAAGGAAAACTTTCCATGGCCAAGGCCCCCTTCACAGGCCTGGGACCTGAGCATTGTCCTGGGAAGGAAAGGACATAAGAGGGAATGAAGTAGCTAGGTTTGCATTCCCCAAAGATTATGCTGGGAGCTTTTTGCACAGGGAGACAGCGGACTGGCTTGACATCCCTGAGGACCAGGCCTGGACACCAGTGGGCAACCGCAGAGGAGAGCTGGGGAAACCCTTGGTGATGGTTGGGAATTGGAAATGGGGTTGAAGAAGAGTGAGAGGTCTAGGATGACTCCCAGCTTTCTGCCTGGAGCACTTGAGTTGCTTGTTGCATCACGGACTGAAAAACCTTGCTGGGTTTCTCTGCTTTGTATTTCCTTATCTGCGATGGTGTTTATTCTAAGAATATGGCAACATTGTTCACCTTTGTCAATGAGAGCCTTTTCCCAGTATAAAAGTCACTCTGGTCCTTAGAAAAAAAAAAAGAAGAAAAAAATGATCAAGACAATGTAGTCTGGTTCCAAATTCATTTGCCCATTATATTAGCACTCTTCAAAAAGTTCATGGGAAATGTATTAAGAAAATACTATGCTTGGATTTGAACTTTTTCTTTTTCCACAAAAAATAAACTCATCTTTTCATGCTGCTTTTCCAGGAACTTTCTGATGTGTTCTTGCATGTCCAGGATGAGAGCCCATCTGTTGCTGGGCTGTACAATCAGGAGGAGCCCGAGAGGCATCTGTAAAATTACCATCCAGGGGCCAGTGTTGTACAGCAGCAGGTTAAGCTGCCACCTGCAATGCTGGCATCCCATACGAGCACTGGTTTGAGTCCCATCTGCTTTACTTTACCTGCTAATGCACCCGGGAATGCAGTGGAAGATGACCCAAGTGCTTGGGCCTCTGCCACTCATATAGGAGATGAAGATAAAGCTCCTGGCTTTGGCTTGGCCCAGCCCTGGCTGTTGTGGCCATCTGGGAAGTGAACCAGTGAATAAAAGACTCTCTCTCTCTCTCTCTCTCTCTCTCTCTCTCTCTCTCTCTCTGACTCTTTCTCCCTTCCTCTCTCTGCCTTTCAAATAAATCATAAATAAATATTTTAAATAAAAGTTTACCATCCAGAGTTCTTCAACAAGAACTACATTTGCTTTCTTTCCCTATCCTGCATCTCAATATATATTTTTCTTTTGCTGGAAAAGCCAGCACTGACCTTGGAAACAGCATTCATGTTGGTAAACACAACATTCTGGTTATTTTACCAGACACAGAAACTGGTGCTTTGGATGTGACCTCAAGACACCCTTGCTCCCAAAACGACCTCCCACTGGTCTCAGCCCAGATGGGCAAGCGTCCAGTGGATCTGAGGCTCAGGGAAGAGAAGGAGTTGAAAACAAACGCGGTGACTGAAGCCCCTTTGATCTGGAATCCGGCTGAGGATCCGCGAGGCCAGACCTGGGAGATGTCAGGCCTGCCTTAGATTCAGCTGCTTGCACTGGAGAACAGTTTTCCCTCAGGCATCTCAGGTCTTGGGCTTTGAATAACTTGATATTGCAAATAAAATCACCCTGAAATATGAATGAAAAGAAATTAGATCTTTACTGAAAATAGATAGCAGGAGCCTGAGAAACAAGGACTTCCTTTGAGTGAGGTTTATTTACCTGCAAGACCGACTAAACTAACAGAAAGCCCACATCACCCAGCTCTCACAGAAGGCATTAGGAAAATACAAGGGCATTTCTAAAAGTTCATGGAAAAATGGAATTGAAGGATTATGTGCATTTTCTATGACACTTAAAGATCCCTTCTCTTACTCCTAATAAATAATACTTACTCAACAGATATTTTGAGAACATTTTTCCTTATAAAAGTCATACATGTTGATGATAGAAATTTTGAAAATATGGAAGTCTAAAAAAATGAATTACCAATAAACTACCACACCCACTAATAATATTGTTAACAGTCCTAGATATTTCCTCTCAGCCTTCTTTCTCTGCATATGTTTATCTGTTCTTGTCCAAGTAGCTCTAGAGCATTGAAAAGGCAGAGGCTATGGGTTAAATTACAATGCTCATTTGAAAGCCAGATGCATTTAACAGTATATTTTAAAATCATTTTCTTCTGAAGAAAGAAACAGAGAAGGTTTTAAAAGCACAGAAGACAGCAAAAGCCACTTGGATTAAAACCAAATAGAACTGTGATTAATATTTTAGTATGTGCCTTCCAGTATTTTTTCCATGTGTATATGTGCATTTCTTATTTATTAAACATAGCAAACAGTATATCCTTTTTGCTGTTTGCATTTTTCACTTAGTGATACAAAAATGAACATTTACCATAAGAGTAAATGTTCTTCTTCAACATGATTTTTAATGACTGCATAGATGTTATTACTCCATATAGATGCATACTAATTTACCCAAGCAATCTCCTAGTGGAATTTGTAGCTTGTTTTTAATTTTTCATATTATAAACAATGTCATGATTAACATATGTAAGGGTAATATCTGATTGGTTTCTTACAACAAAGTCCCAAAGTTATATTAAAGATATTTACATACACACACATATGTAATTTTTTGATAGATAATACTACTTTGGCTCCAAGCATTTGACAACAGCAGTTAAGACACTACTTGGGACATCTGTATCCCATTTCTGACTGCCTGGTTTCACTTCTGGTTCCAATTCTGATTCCAGGTTCCTGTTAGCATGTACCTGGAAGGCAGCAGATGATGGCTCAAGTACTCGGGTCCCTGACAACACTCACAGGGGAGATCCAGATTAAGGTCCAGGCTCTTGGCTTTGGCTGGCAGCCCTGGCTATTGAAAACATTTGGGGAATGAACCAGTGGATGGAAGATTCACTCTCTCTCTCTCTGCCTCTCACATAAAAAGTACTGATTTACACTTTCAGTAGTTCAAGCTTTTGGAAATGTGATTTAGTGGTACATATAATTATCTCTGTGTTGTGATTTGAGACAATTAAGGTAGAAACCAGCGCCATGCTGAGGCTTCCAGGCAAGTCAATGGGAAGAGTTTCTTCATGCAGATCAGGGCTGTTTTGCTGCCTGGGTTTCACATGCGTGCTCATTCAATTCTCCCAACAGCTCTACAAGCAGTTAGTTTTTAAATCCGCATTTCCAGATAAGAAAAGTGAGACTCTGAAATCTCAAACCCCTTCTATTTCCATTCATTATCTTGGGCTGTCTCCATGACCACAGACTGAACCTGATAACCCAGCTGCAACGTGGCTGCAGAATCCTAATTTGCAACCCAGTATCACCAACACCAGACAGAGCAAAAACTTGCAGAAACATTCAGCTCATCAGCGATCCAAACACCCTCTCTTTTGATAACTGCAACCAAAGAAGATCTTTCCTCTGGATTTGCTTTTTAGCTAAAAATAACTCTGGGCTTCTCCCCTCTTTTCCTGGAGGCTGGAATGGAAGGAAGGGGTTGAGGCTGAGAACAACAGCTTCCTCCAAGGATTGAGCAAGGTGTAAGAGCATGTCTTCCAGGTCTGGATTGGCAGGCCTCACACTTTGACTCAGAAGCAGGGAATTTGCTTTGGTTTCCTGACTGGGTTGCCTTGTTTATCAGCCACAGGGCAAGAAACATGCCACAGCAATGAAATAAAGTTGACATGTCATCGTGGGGGAAAGGGAGTTATTCAACAGGCTGAGTCACTGCTGTGCTCAGGTACAGAATGAAACACCCTATAGAAATTCAGAGCAGACTGCCAGACTGCGGGGTGGAGGAACGAAGAGAGACAGGTCTGCAGATGACCTAACATACCCTTGGGATTTTGAAATTCCTGGATTGTAAAAAAGGGGAATGAAAAGGGCTGATGCAAGTTCATTCTTCCTTTGTAACAAAAATCAATCTCAAGGTGGCCTAGGAGGGAGGCATTTAGTTAACAATATAGTGACAATTACTTATCCAGGAAATTTATCTATATATAGTTTCAAAAGCAGGTGCATCTTGGAAGAGTCTGAGGTCTGCATTTTTCTGCTTTCTTCTCCATCAGTTGTCACGATTGACATGTGCCACTTGCTCTTTGAAAAGACCAGGTCCAACGGTAAGCTTGATAGCCCGCTGGGCACTGGGCGAATGTCATGACAGGAGAAGAGAACAGAAAGAGAGCAAAGAGAACCTGCTTATTCTGTCAACACAGCAGCAAGGCCCTGCAAGGTGCAGCTCTGCCACGTCCTGGCTGCTGACTTGGCTAGCCAGTTAATCCCTCCGTGCCTCAGTTTCCTCTCCTGTAAAGCAAGAGGAATCATGGGTACTTCATCAAGCGAAATAAAGGAGGGACCATTTGGCCTGCTGGTCCGTGACAAGGGTCCAGAGGTGTCAGCTCCATAATCCTGCTTGCTCACTTCCACTACTGCTTCACCTGCTGTCTTCCAAGGCTCAGTTGCCCGAATTCATGCTGTAATGGGAAGAGATTTCAGGGATGCATCCGCAGACACTGCTTTAGTTCCGATTTCTATTTATTATATACCAGCTAGTACTGCCACTGGTAGTAATAATAGTAGCAGCAAGAGCAGGCCTTTACAACCCTTATTTAGTGCTTGGCATGTTATATTAATTTAACCCTTTTAGTAAATTACTGACATAGGTAATATTATTCTCTTCATTTAGTACATGTAACAAGTGAGGGTTAACGGGGTTATATAACTGGCTCGAGGTCCCAACAGTGAGATGTCAAGCTGGAATTCACCCAGTTAAGCTGGTCCCAGGGCTGTGAACTTAACCACTGTTTGGCCTTCACATTTCCAAGTCAATTTTTCTGCCTATGAGTACCTTAGTATTTCATCAGTGGCTGTAAAGACGTTAGGGTTTGGGGTTCTTTTCCCACATTCCTTCTGGGGGTGAACTCCTCTTCCCCTGCTGTGGATTAAAGGGCCCTTCTCCAGAACCATTCAATTCCCCAGCAAAGGAGGCTGGTTCAAGCAGAGGATGCTCAGAGTCCAGGCCTAGGGCAGATAGCCTCACAGCATGAGAAAGGACTCTTCTGCTGGGGTTGCTTAGCTGGGGCCACCAGAAGCCGTGTTGTCCGTTGTGTGGACAGGGCCTCTGTGCAGGCAGAAGAATGAGGTCTTCAGAGAAAATCAGAAAATTATAAGTAAAGTGTGAGTGGAGAATGAGATATGGCCACTTAGAATCCATACTTCTGAGGTCAGCACTGTAGAAGCAGGCTAAGCTGCCACCTGTGGTGCCAGTATCCCATATTGAGTCCCACTGCTCCACTTCCAATTCCGCTCCCTGCTAATGCACTTTGGAAAGCAGAGGAAGATGGCCCAAGTGTTTGGGCCCCTGCACCCATGTGGAAGACCCGGATGAAGCTCCTGGCTCCTGGCTTAAGTCTGGCCCTGGCCACTGCAGCCATTTAGGGGGTGAACCAGTGGATGGAAGCTCTCTGCCTGCCTCTGCCTCTCTCCATCTGTAACTCCACCTTTCAAATAAATAAATTTTTAACAACAACAACAACAAAAAGAATCCACACTTCTGACTTCCGATCCAGAGGCCCTGATTCTGCTGACAATTACTACTTCAGCTCTATTTGTAATCCACCCAGTGCTTCAGCTGTGTAAGCCAAGTCTATGCTTGCCTAAGTGATCTTGATTGTGTTTTTCTCCATTGCAGTTAAAGAAGACAACCAACAGAACAGAGAAGGGGTGTAAGAGTTAGGCATACAAATGTGACCCACATTACCTCACAGTGAATAAAGCAGTCTTAAAGGAGACAAGACTGAAAAATCAGGCCAGTAGGAAATCCTGGAAGATTCGAACCATACTTTAAAAAAACATTAAGTCCAATTCTCTCATTTCACAGATGTGGAAAGTGGTTTGCTGCTACATGAGGTAACTGCCTTGGTGTTAGGCAACTGGCTGGGGATGAGCGTAGGATCTGACTGAATCCAAGTAGCCTCAAATCTTCTCCAATGTTCTTCCCACCACCCATTCTACCTACTCTGGTGGGAAGGGAGCTAGTCAGATGAATATATAGATGGATCAATGCACAGACAGTAGGTAGGTAAATGGACAAATTGCTGAATGTATAGAGACTGATTGATATATGGACAAAGACAGAAATTTAAGGGCTAGAATCATGGCACAGCAGGTTAAGCGATGGCTCAAGTACTTGGGTCCCTGACAACACTCATAAGGGAGATCCAGATTAAGTTCCAGGCTCTTGGCTTTGGCCTGGTCCAGCCTTGGCTGTTGAAAACATTTGGGGAATGAACCAGTGGATGGAAGATTTCTCCTCTTTCTCTCTGCCTTTCACATAAAAAGTACTAATTTACACTTTCTGTAGTTCAAGTTTTTGGAAACGTGATTTAGTGGCATGCTAGTACCAGATGCTTGGTTGGTGCTTTTAAGGTAAATGAACAAATTAATAGCACAGTTCCTATACAAGTGCATATCATATCATTTATTATATAAATGCTCTCCCTCACCACCAGTCAATATAGAAGCTGAGTTAGACTGAAAATTACACATGCCAAGAGGGACAGGGCAGCAAGGAACATGCACGATTTCATCCCGGCTTAAAGGGTTCATCCTCGTAAACTCTGAAAACGCTTGTTCTTACAAACCTCCTATAATCTTTATTCCTCTTCTGTTTTCTCTTGATGTCTTTTCTACCAACACATTCACATTGCTTTCACTTAGAAATGTTTTCTGCTTTGAAAGAACATATATACACGGGGGAAAACATTCTATCCCTACTTCACACAAAGCATAAGAATCAAATCTGATTAGTTAGAGTTCAGATTTAAATGTCAAAAGAAAACCTTCCAAATTTTTGGACTATCAAGTGCAGTTCTTTTAAGAAGTTCAAAAAAAAAATAAAAGAAAAGTGTATAAATTAATTAAAAATTAACACTTCTGCTCTTGGTAAGACCTCTGTCTCTAGCTCCAATGTGGTTAAGAAGTTAAATGCATGTGGGTATGTATCACACTTGCATACCACCACCCCAGAGGTGTGCTACTTGGTCAGGTTGCTGATGGCTAGGATGGCAATAATTCAGGTGCCATATACCCAACAGGAGCTTCTCATTCCCATGAGAGCTCTTGATGGGTGATTTACAGTTGGGGACTCTTTTGTTCCCTAAGGAAATAGAATTGAACACCCAGAACCAAATAGATGTGCCATGACTACCTTGAGGAATGGATTATTTCTGATTCTTTCTTATATCTCTTCCAATCTTAAAGTCTTTAGACAGGGCCTGTGGTACAGGAAAGACAGAGGAGAGTATCATCTTTACTCGGGAAAGCTATTACAGAGACCATTTTCAGATAGCTCCCTTTTGTTCATTAACCTCTGGTTGTCCCTTCCAGCTTCTGTTGGTTATCACCTTCACATCCCAAACAACAAAAGCAACAGACAAAAGAATCCCAATAAAGTGACATCTGCCTTGTATTTTTTAGTTTGCAAACTACTTCCAAATACAATTTCTTGTCTGAATCTCACAACAACCAATGAACACCAGGCCATACTCATCTGATGTTATAGATGAAGGACCTGTTTGATGGTCAGAGACATTGTGTGACTTGTGCAAGGCCACACATGTGGGGGTTGTTAGGCAGCAAAGTCAGTACTTGGAATCCAAGGTCAGGAGAACTCAGTGGAAAAGGAAATGAAGAAGAAGGCAACTTTCTCACCAGAAATGTACCCTGTGTCCTGCTTGGCTTTTTAAATAGGGCTGATTCTGCCACTTCATGCAGTCAAGAACACGTGAAAGTCCAGGGGAAGTATCCCCTCTTGAGCATGTGTTGGGGTCCCACCTGCATGAACACATACCTCTTGCTTCTGTGTTGGATCTGATCTCCCTCTCTCTTAGACTTTTTGGATTGGGACTTCAGCTCCCAATATCTGCCCAGGATCTTTCTCCAGGTGGAAACAGTTTTATTCTAAGTATCAACAACAGAACTGTACTAGAAGCCACCCTCTCCTGAAGCCTACTTATTAAGGACTTTGCATGCATTATCTCATTTGGTCTCACCACCACTCTATGAGGTAAGTCCTATTCTTGTCCCTAAATGAGAAATGAAGAAAGTGAGGGACAAAGAGATGACTCATTTGCCCAAGGTCACACTGCTAGCAAGTGGCAGACCAAAGACCAAGCTAACAGACAGCAGGCCCCTTACGCTTACCACTATCCTCAATTACCTCCCATTAGGCTGTCCATCTCACATTCCCCACGCACCCTCCACTCTGGCTTTTGCCCTCTCAGCTTTGATGAGCTCAGAGCTGCAGATAATGACACTCCCTCTGCTGGCCTCTCCCCCAACATTGTCAGGAGAGTCGAAGCAAATCCCCAGAAAGCAGATGATGCTGTAGATGTTATGGTATTCTCAGATCTTGCCTTCAGAACTGGGCCTCACTCCTCCAGTGGCCAGGAGGGTCAGCTACTGAGTGTTCACAGCTGAGACCTGCTACAGCAATTGCACTTGTCTGATGGGAGCCAGCTGACCAAGGTTATGCCCCCTTCCCGGGAGCAGTCCCAATCCAGTGATTGGCCCGAGCAGGATGCAAACCCCCTGTCTTCTATCCTCAGCTGGGACCAACTCGAAAAGTCTGTCTTCACTCTAGAGTTTCCTATGGGATTGAGGGACTGAGGCCCCTGTCACAGCTGCCTCACTGTTGAGCCCTTCCCTGTCCCCAGTTCTGCTTCCTCCATTCTGTGACAGGTGCCTGTCCTAGACAGGCAGTGCCTGTAAACACCCAGCATGCACACGGCACCCTCACACTCATTTCCAGGAATCCAACTTCATGCCAGAGTTACTCAGATATCTCTGGCATGGCCCCATCCTCCTGACTGACAGAGTGAGGCCTCACGCAGAATGTGGGCTCAAACCGATCCAGGTATTCAACTTTCCTGCCCACGAGGGCTTTGGCACTGCCACATATATATTGATCCCCCCCCCCTTCAGTTCACTAGAATTTTCTGGTATTCCTTACTGTATTATGGTATTCACTTTCAGTCAACAACAAGCCTGTGTTTCTGGTCAGGCCTTCCCTTGCCCATCGTGCTATCCTAGTGGTACCTAGGGGAGGTCCTACCTGGGGGCCCAAGTCCTCCTAATCATCTTCCTTCCAGGGCCCATGCAAGCATGTCAGGCACTAGGCGTGCAGGAAAGGGAGAACCACAATCAACGAACACAGGCAGGAGCAGAAGTAGCATCCGGTCTTAACAGCTCTCGCTTTACAAGTCGAGTCCGGAGGCCTGGGCTCCGTGTCCTATTTTTCCTTATAGCTCAGGCCCTCGTTTCTCCCATGTCAAGATGCCAAATGCCTCTGACAGGCCTCTTTATCTCCTACTTCTCTGACTTTAATCTGTCATACACACGGCTGGCTGCCAGATTTAACTTCCTAAACGAGGCTCTCCTCACATCCCCCCTGTTTACAAACTTCCATGCTCCCCCCTGCCTCCCAAATGAAGCACACGTGTCTCTCGCTCGCATCCCAGACCCAAACCCTATCCAGCATGGCTGGGATCAAAGGGGCTTCTACCCCATGGCTCCGGGCACTGCCGGTGTTTTCTGGCTTCGGTGGTCTGCTCACTCTCTTCCTTGCAAACATGTCAGCTGGGCAGCTTTCCTTGATGCACACACATAGCTACACACAGCTGCAACTGCACTTTTCCGATCACTTTGCCCAAGTTCCCCTTCAACGCCAGTCATCCTCGGACTGGATTTCTCTTCCTTCCTAGATCATGAGCGGCTTGGAAGAAGCTGCACCACCAACCTCAACACCACCCGAGTACCAGGCCCACAGTGGGCTTGCCAGAGAGATTTGCTGAAGTGATTTATCAACTTCCAGTTGGACCATAGATTTAGTTTCTTCCTTCCTCCCTGCCTGCCTGCCAGTCTTTATATTCCTAAAATAAATATATAATGATATTAGGCACCAGTGATGTGGTATAGTGGGTTAAGGCCCTGGTCTGCAGCACTGGCATCCCATATGGGCACCGGTTCTAGTCCCAGCTGCTCCATTTCTGATCCCGCTCTCTGCTGTGGCCTGGGAAAGCAGTGGAAGATGGCCCAAGCACCCAAGTGGGAGACCAGGAGGCATCTGCACAGCTCCAGCCATTGTGGCCATCTGAGAAGTGAACCAGCAGATGGAAGACCTTTCTCTCTGTCTCTACCTCTCTCTGTAACTCTGTCTTTCAAATAAATAAAATAAATCTTTAAAAAAAAAAAAGAAGTGAAACAGCCAACATACAAACCAGTGCCAACATGGGATGCCAGCATCATAAGCTTTATGATGGCTTTATCTGCTATGCCACAATGCCAGCCCCTATAATAATTTTTTAAAAGCAACTTCATGTAGATCTACTTTGAGGTCACTGTCTCAACCTATAGGAAGACAAACTAAGTATTGAAATGATGACATTCAAAAGGTGAACTAACTTTCACTTATTTATGTATGTTTTTATTTTTATTTTATTCACCTGAAAGAGAGAGCAACAGAGATCCTCCATCCATTGGTTCACTCCCTAGATGCCTGCAACCAGCTGGGGCTGGATCAGGCTAAAGCCAGGAGCCTGGAACTCCATCTGGATTTCCCTTGTAGGTGGCAGGAACCCAGCCGCCTGAGGCACACCTGCTGGCTCTCTGAGTGCCTGTTAACAGGAAGCTGGAACCAGAAGCAGAGCCAGCACTTAACCCCAGGCTAACCCAGGGTAAGGAAGGGCCTTCTAAAAATATAGCCTAAGCTAGCTTCGAAATCAACTACAAGCCATGCTGAACATAGAAACAGAAAAAAATCAGAAATCAGGCTTTCTGGATTACCTGACACCCTTTCGCAAGCAACTGGTAAACTGGCCACTCCTCCAGGCTTGGGGTGAGATGGGGCTGGGGCTGGGGGTGCTGGGGCCCGGGGCTGGGCTCTGCAGAGTCTGACCCTGCTCGCCAGGCGGCTCAGGTTGCTGGCCTGCCCTCCACCCCAGGGCCGGGAGCCCCAGCTCTCAGACGGCGATATCATTACACTACTGCACAGGCTACCAAAATAACCACTGATATTCAGACACGCTTTCCCCTTCTTTCTTGGAGCCTTGTTCCCCTGATAAATGTCAGGAGGCTTCTGGCAGAAAGCAAAGCTGGTTCAGCCGCAGAGATAATGAAAAAAGGGTGAGATTCAAAGAAATGGTTAATGAACACAGCAGGGCACTGAGCTGCACTGGGGCCCGGTGCTCTTCCTCTGGGCTTTTGCACCTCTGATCTCTGTCACTAGACTTTTCTCCAGAGAGGCAGCCCTGTTTCAGGGCAGCTGTCAATTTCCAGCATTGGCCCTCGTGGGGAGAAAGGAGGGCCCTTCCTTTACTTTTATAACAATCGATGTCCACACAGCACAGGTCCGATCAGGGCATCCAGGCCGGGTAAAATATGGAAGAATGCTCTAGAAGAGATTCACAGAAAACCAGGGAGAAAGCATGGAGGATGACATTTGGAAGGAGGAGTTGCACACCACAAAAGAAATTATGCGGGGAGGAGGAGGGCGGGAGGTGCTGTGGCGTAGTAGGCAGAGCTGCTGCATGCCATGCCGGCATCCCATATGGGCACTGGTTCGAGTCCCGGCTGCTCCACTTCTGACCCAACTCTCTATTTAAGGCCTGGGAAAGCAGTGGAGGATGGCCCGAGTCCTTGGGCCCCTGCACCTACATGTGAGACCCAGAAGAAGCTCCTGACTCCTGGCTTTGTATCAACGCAGCTTCGGCTATTGCCGCCAGTTGGGGAGTGAACCAGTGGATGGAAGACCTCTCTCCTCTCTGCTTCTCCTTCTCTCTCTGTGTAATTCTGACTTCCAAATAAATAAATAAATCTTTAAAAAAAATTGACGTATATAATATATACTTTAATATAATTACATTTTTTAATCCTTAGAGTGTAGCTATCAATGGAATAGATTATGTGAACATTTTGATTTTTAAGGATATAATTGGTGATTTTACTAAAAAAAGAGAATTATTAATAGGTACATGGTAATTATTGAATTTATGTGTGTTTATTCTTATTGCTCATACACGTATTGATAGCAGAACCAAATCTCAGACAGGCTTGCAAATGAGTGGACTCCTTTCTCCTCAATAGTTTTATAATTTTCAGTTATATTCCTCCTCAGTCATACTCAGTTTTACACGTATTTTTTATTCTTTTCTTTTTAAAAAAGATTTATTTATTTGAAAGACAGAGTTACAGAGAAAAAGAGGCAGAAAGAGAGAGAGAGAGAGAGAGAGATCATCTATCTGCTGGTTCACTCTCCAGATGGCCATAACAGCCAGAGCTACGCCGCTCTGAAGCCAGGAGCCAGGAGCTTCTTCTGGGTCTCCCACACAGGCCAAGGGGCCCAGGGACTTGGGCTATCTTCCACTGCTTTCCCAGGCCATAGCAGAGAGCTGGATTGGAAGTGGAGCAGCTGGGTCTTGAGCCACCGCCCATACGGGATACTGGCACTGCAGGCGGTGGCTTTGCCGGCTACACCACAACGCGGGCCCCTAAATGTATTTTCTAATTTTTTTAATCATGAAGGAATATGAGGATACTCCAGGAATTTAATGAAGAATAGATTTAAGGCCGGCGCCATGGCTCAATAGGCTAATCCTCCGCCTTGTGGCGCCAGCACACCGGGTTCTAGTCCTGGTCGGGGCACCGGATTCTGTCCCGGTTGCCCCCCCTTCCAGGCCAGCTCTCTGCTGTGGCCAGGGAGTGCAGTGGAGGATGGCCCAAGTCCTTGGGCCCTGCACCCGCATGGGAGACCAGGAGAAGCACCTGGCTCCTGCCTTCGGATCAGCGCGGTGCACCAGCCGCAGCGGCCATTGGAGGGTGAACCAACGGCAAAGGAAGACCTTTCTCTCTGTCTCTCTCTCTCACTGTCCACTCTGCCTGTCAAAAAAAAAAAAAAAAGATTTAAAAAGATAATTCATTTTGCTACAAAGTTTAAAATTAATGCACGTGAGGGGTCTTAAAATGTTCACAAAAAATGCAAAATTATGAAAATCCTGTGTGGATTTCAAAATTTTTGCACCAGAATAAACTTATTTTTTTAATTTTGTTTTCCCAGCAACCTTCTGAAGTGCATTTATTTTTGTTAAACTGGAAAGATGGAGCATATTTTATCTAGCAGTCTGTTTGCTTCATGAATAACTTCTTAATGTCTACACTTAACCGCATCTGAGCCCCAGATGACAAGAATGGCAATGTCTCTGGCCACTCTGGTTGCTGGTGGTGAGTGTTCTTTTACTGGGAGATCACACCAGGAGTCACTGTCCCCAGGGCTTTCCTGCATTCCATTCAGCCAGAATGCTTTGAGGTAGCTTCTGTTACCAAGGTTTTATGAGGAGGCTGGGTTGCAGGCAGGCTCACTCACTGGTCCCCAGTCACAGAACCAGGGGAGTGGCTCTTAGCTGCCTCACACTCTCCTTGGCATAGGCTGACAAGCCTCATTCTTCTCTCTTCCCTGATTACTTCCTAGAGACCATTTGTTGAATGCTTGTATGATGTCATCTGTTATATGTCTTTTTAAAAATATCTGGGCCAATATATCTATTATGGATTTCAAGCTCATTACATAATGTAACATTCTATATGCATGTGCAAATAGGCACTTCCTAAATTATATTTTTGTACAATTATATTGTAAAGATTTCAAAACAATTTAAATGCTTTATACATGCACTTGCATTCGTAACTGAGTTAATAAACTTCTATTATAGCCATCCAATGAGTTATTGTGCAGGAAGTGAAAATTATGATTATGAGTGGAAAATACTGATGACAGATACAATGTTACATTTTAACAGTACCATATGAAATGACACATATTGCATGTGAAAAATTTGCACACACATGAAAAAAGATACTCACAGAAAGAAAAAAGAGAAGTAGAAGATATTAAGAGTTGCATTTAGCTCAATGGGTATTAACATAGGATGGTGATGTTTTTTCTTGTTTCTATTTTTTTTTTTTTTGACAGGCAGAGTGGACAGTGAGAGACAGAGAGAAAGCTCTTCCTTTTTCCGTTGGTTCACCCCACAATGGCCGCTGTGGCCTGCGCATCTCGCTGATCTGAAGGCAGGAGCCAGGTGCTTCTCCTGGTCTCCCATGCGGGTGCAGGGCCCAAGCACTTGGGCCATCCTCCACTGCCTTCCCGGGCCATAGCAGAGAGCTGGCCTGGAAGAGGAGCAACCGGGACAGAACCCGACACCCCGACTGGGACTAGAACCCGGCGTGCTGGCGCCACAGGCAGGCAGAGGATTAGCCTAGTGAGCTGCAGCGCCGGCCTCCTTTTTTCTATTTTTAAAAAGGTTCGGGATTAGGCTCACTTTCTAGAGAAAAAAAAATCATGCCTATTTAGGATGCATTTGTTTCAGAAAACGGTGCTGATGAATTTTGACCCAAGTTCTCACCTCTGGCCTCGCCGCCCTCGCTGTGACGCTGTGATGCACACACCCTCCTCTGGCCTCCCTGGCTCAGATGAAAGCTACCTGGCTGGGGTGGCCCTGCACCGGGCTGTGTGCTCTGGGCTCCATGAGTTTTACAGATCAAACATTTTAGGCTTTTGTCTTGTAAATGAGGAGCGGAGCTGAAAAGAGCTGAAGGTCTGGAGGCTCTCCTAGGAACTCTGCGGAGAGAAAAGCTCCACCCCTTTCTGAAGGAAAGGCTGTCCATCACATGGTCCCCAGGGACCTGGGGCCGCACCACTCGGTCAGTGAACTTGAGATGAAAGCAACGTCTAATCAAACACCTCCTCGCTGCAGTGACGGGGCCTGTGGGCATGGCCGAGCGCCCCAACCAGAGAGAACTCTGGCATCTCACAGGGGTCTGCCAGACTGGAGGCCAGCCTTGAGGCCTGCAAGCACAGCTATGAATATGCTAGGAAGAATCTCCGTCTCCCTCTCTCTTCTCCCTCTCCCTCTCCCTCTCTCTTCTCCCTCTCCCTCTCTCTCTCTCTCCCTCCCTCTCCCTCTCTCTATCTCTCTCTCCCTATCTCTCACTCTCTCCTTCTCTCTCTCTTTTTATCTCTAAACAATCTTAAAGCATTTCATTGTTTCTTATTTTCATGCTATTTGAAAGACAGAGAGAAATCTTGTATTTGGCTGGTTTTCCCCCCACATGCCTACACAACCAGGGCTGGGCCAGATTAAAATCAGGAGCCTGGAACTCCATCCAGGTCTCCCATGTGGTTGACAGAGATGCAGACACTGGAACCAGCATCTGCTGCCTCCCAGTGTGCTCATTAGCAGACAGCTGGATCAGAAATGGAGGAGCCGGACTCAAACCAGGCCCTCTGATATGGGATGTGGGCCTCCGAAGAGACAACTTGATTGCTGCATCAAGCACCTAGCCCAAAACTTCCCTTGAAAAGACTGACTTGGTAGAGTGGATCCCGCCACCCTCCTGGGAGACTGGGATGGAGTTTCCTGGCTCCTGCCTTTGGCTTGACTCATCTCTGGCTGTTGGAAGCCTTGTGGAGTGATAGATAGTGGATAGAAGATATCTCTGTTTCTCTCCATTGCTCTGCCTTTCAAATGGGTCAAAATAAATAAATTGGTAAAAAGAAAAACTGGCCAAGTAGCGTTGTTGCTCCTCTGCTTCACCTGTGCCTCTCTTGGGTGTTAATGTGTGGCCAGTAATAAGAACTGGGAAGGCATGCTCAGTAGAAGACCTATAACCTGCTCTCCTTCCTTCCTTCCCTCCCTTCCGAAGCCCCACCATGTGCCAGATGCAGTGCTAAGCACGAAAGATACAAAGTCAAATCAGACACACTCTTCACCCTCAAAAACCTCGAGACCTACCCCCGCCACTGAAAGGGGAGCCCCCAGCACAGCAGTGACAGCACTGCACCGCCCAGAGGGCTGCTGGAAATGCCAATTCCCAGGCCCCATCCAGACCCCCTGACTCAGAATCCAGATTTTACCAGGTGCCACCCAGTGACCCGAAGCTACTGGCATGAGTATTTGACTTCCAAGAACAACTGTAGCCTATTTTCCAAACACCACCTGGAAGTGCAAGTGACAGGGTCACAGACAGGGTCGGTCACAAGGACACAGACCGCCTGTGGGAGTGGAAAGTCCTTTTGCCCTGCCTGGCCCATCTGGGAGGCTTGGTGGAGGGGACAGCAGGGACAGGGAGTGGAGGAAACAGGAAGTGGATGTTAACGTCTGCAGGGGGGCAGCTGGAGAAGACAGAAGGGGACTCAGCATGTCCACGAGACAGTGGGTATTTCAGGCCCTCCAAGAAAACCCGTGTCTGAGGCGTAGCCCTTCCTCCCAGCCTCGCAGCACCCCATCTCTCCTGGAGCTTGCAGGCCGTATGCTCAGCCATTCAGTAGAGGGAGCTCTTTGAGGGCGCCGGAACCTGCCAGGGGTCAGGAAAGGGGCACTGCCCCCTACTCAGTGCTGTAGAAAGAAATGTTCTTACTAGCTGTGGAAGATTTTTTTTTTTTTTTTAAGAATGGAGTTTCATTTTTGCTGGTGTCAGCTTTGGCTCTACCTTGATACATTAAAATTGAAACAATGCACATATTTCAGAAAGGATGCTTCAGGCACACAGAGGATTCTAAAGTTAGGCTGTATACCTCTTAGGGGGTCATCCCAGACCTCATTGGCATCAAGAAGTGGCAGGTGTTTCCAAATCAGGAACTGGGGGCTAACATGCACAGTCTAGACAGAGTCTTGAACGTAACCCCTCATCCTGCAGGTGTGTGGGAGAGTACCTGTACTCCTGCCTTTCTTTCAAAACTCTGCCTTGCTCCTGCATTGGCTACAAACCAACTCTTGGCATTGGAAGTTATCAAGAGAGAGAGGCATAGATAGAGCTGTGTAAGTTCTCCTTCCAAAGGAAATCACATACACTACCAATATAAAGACTTTACATTTTGGCGTGCACAGAAAGAGGTCAAGCATATTGATTCCAGATGGGAATAAGAACAGAGAGTCTTTGAAGAAACCAATATCTTGTCTCCTAAGAGCAGTACTCTCCCATTGAGAATCAGTCAAAGGAGCCAAATCCAAAACAGAAATTTTAGGAAAACTTTACAAACTGGCATTGAAGAAAAAACATTTGAGTCAGAGAGAGAAGATCTCTGGTGAATTGTGTCGATGTAAAACTGTAGTACACCTCTTACCACTATAAACATTGCTCTCTGGGGCCGGTGCTGTGGAGCAGCAGGCTAGACCGCTGCCTGCGATGCCCTTATCCCATATAGGCATCCATTTGAGTCCCCACTTCCAATCCAGCTCCCTGCTATTGCACCTGGGAAAGCAGCAGAAAATGGCCTAAGTATTTGGGCCTCTGTTAAAAAAAAAAAAAAAAGTTGCTCTCTAAGGAATACACCTGTTAACCAGTCTACACTAGGTTCCTGACCCTAGCCAGGGGTGGAGAATGTCTGGCCATGGGCTGTGCAAAATCATCTGGTCTGGTCTGACCCTGCCAAGGCAACCGCAGGCTGGACTTGAAATTCAGTAAATCTATAGCAGCCTAATTATTTTTAAAAAATATTTATTTTTATTTATATGAAAGATTTACAGCAAGAGAGGGAGAGACAGATCTTCCATCCACTGGTTCACTCCCCAAATGGCTGCAACAGCCAAGGCTGGCCAGACCAAAACCAGTTGCTAGGAGCTTCCTCTGGGTCTCCCACATGGGTGCAGGGGCCCCAGCACTCGGACCAGGCTCCAGTGCTTTCCCAGGCAATTAGCAGGGAGCTAGATGGGTAAGAGAGCAGCTAGGACTCAAACTGGCCCCCTTATGGGCTTCTGGCCTCATAAGTAGTGGCTTAATCTGCTGAGCCACAATGCCAGCCCTCAAGCTAATTATTAAGTTGATAATATTGTATGGCCTGCGAATGATGTCATAAACAGCCAAATGGCCCTTGGCAGAAAAAAAAGTGCCCCATCCCTGTCCCAGATGATGGTTAAGGTAAAACCCAAGAACACTCATATGGCTCATCTTGAATGCAGAACAGAATATTACTTACTAAAATTTTTTGCCTCTTAAATTAATTCCTTTTACACCACAAAACATGTTTTCCAAAATGTACTGGAAAATGTCTGATCATTCTGTATGCCAGGGAGTATAAGTTTGGGGCTCTATTCAAAGTTCTGAGAGACTGAGGGAAAAAGCCAAACCTTCTTACTGAAGAGACGAGGAAGCCTTTTAAAGAGAGTGGGCGACACATTGTTCACGTCTGAGTGAAGACGCTTGTCCTGCACTCATGGAAAGTCCATTTTGATGAGGATTAAGCTCTGGGCAAAATAACTAAGGAAAAATAACTTATTTATGTCAATATACTTTGCAGGATTCACCAAATGGAAACATGTCACATGAGCTAACACACTGCAGCAGAAGTTACCAGAATTCTCTGCCATGGATATCTGACGGTGAATGTTTCTGTATTGATTTACAAACACACATGGACCACAAGGTCAGCCATGTTGCTTTGGACACAACCAACCAGACCTTCCCATTGTCCTTACAGTGAAACTCCTTAATTTGGTTTAGAGGAACGTGTAGAATCTAGGTCCGTTACTTTTCCAAGCTTCTCACCATTTTCCTGCATGCAATCGCATACATTCCCCAACTTCTAGAGAGTGCAGTGCTGCCTCTGGCTTGCAGCAGTCCCCTCCACCTGCTGCTTCCACCAATGATCTCGAGAACTTGCTCACACTTCTTACCCACCCAGACCCAAACCACACATGTCTTCCCCCTCGACCAACCAACTGGACTAGATGCTGTTTTATATGCCCCCGCCACATTGTATGCCTCCTGTCCGGCCTTCACCCACTGAACTGGGCTGGGGCTGTCCCCCTTAGCAGAACCTATGGTGGGTGGTTTCCTTAGACAGGGCTATGCACTTAGCAGGCACGGGCATGGCCCCACGACTTGCAGACGCTGACCAGGGCAGGCACTTTGGGAATGACCCGGGAGGTGTTAAGGACCAACAAGACAGCGTTTGCGTTCAGGATCTTGCTATATCTTAAGAGAATGAGAAACACACCCTTTAGAAGATGAAGAGTAGGGCCAACGCTATGGTGTAACAAGTTAAACTTCTGTCTGCAATGCCGACATCCCATATGGGTGCTGGTTCAAAACCCAGCTGCTCTACTTCTGATCCGGCTCCCTGCTAATGCACCTGGGAAAGCAGCAGAAGATGGCCCAAATGCTTGGACCCTTGCACCCACATGGGAGACGTGGAAGGAGCTCTTGACTTCAGCCAAACCAGCAGATGGAAGATCTCTGTCTGTCTCTCTCTCTTCCTCCTCTCCCTCTCCTCCTCCTCTCTGTAACTCTGCCTATCAAATAAATAAATAAATGAAATTGAAAAGCAAGTTTCGCAGCACACAGTTGTCCAGGGCTGGGAGAGAGGGGCACGAAGGAAGCTGTGTGGAGAAGTTGGTACTTGAAGCAGTTGAGAGCACAGGCAGAACGATGGGAAGGGTCGGTGGGTGCACAGAGGCCTGGGTGGCCAGATGGGTGAGAGACAGCGTTGGAGGCACAAAAACCTGAAACTCATGCCCCAAATAGACGACCTTCTATTTTGCAGGGTTCATAAGCCATTGTGCATTGATTTGTTTTTTCCCAGTGAGAAACCGAGTCTAAATATTTTACAGGCCTTTTCATTTAAGGTAACTCTGAGGGCACGTGAATATTGCAAAAATAGTGTAGGCTTCCTGCCTCTCACACCAGTGTATTCTCAGAGCGTTTATTTGATATCTTAGGTATCCCTCATGCTCTCCTAGAATAATTTTTAAATATGTACCAGGAGTCCATGACACAGCAGCTGACCGCATGGCCTCTGAGCCAGGGTGTGTGTGTCGGGGAGTGAAGGGCGGGGGGTGGGGGGTGGGTGGGTACGACAGACTGACTTGGAAGGGAGACCCAGAGCGACAGGGTGAGTGAGTTGTGTTTCCAAACATGGGCACTGCCTCACTTCTGACACAACGCTGCAGAGTTGGAAGGACGCTTTACCCTACCGGTGATATCTTAAGCCAGGATTCCCTTTCGCCACAGGCAGGCGGAGCACAAAAATATCTCAGTGGCCCCTTGTTCCCAAAATGGGGGAGGCAGCCCACAGCCGTGGGAAATACCATCTAGTTAAATAAAAACAAGTGGAGGGGGAGGGGTAAGCCTGACAGAGCTTCATTCCCCAGCGTATTTTGGAGGAAAACAGTGCCAGGTCCCTTTGGGAACCCTGCAGGGAGGTGTGGACACGTCTCAGCCCCCTCGGGGGGAGGCGGGGACCTGTGGAGCGGAGGTGGCCTTCTCCAGTTCCACCAGCTGGCCTCAGAGGCCTGGCCGAGGACCCTCTCCTGCCATCTCCCCACCCCCAACCCCACCCCCGGCCGCCTGTTTCCTGCCACAGCCACTCAGGCACCTTGTCCACTCCCCGGCCAGCCTGATTTTCAAGCGACCCAAAAATAACAACATTTGATACCAGGGCTCCCAAGGCTTTGGCTGGGGTCATGTTTCCAAATTCTTGACTCGAGTATTGTAAATGAGAACCACTTTTTTTTTTTTTTTTTTTTCCAGTCAGGCTATTCCCCCCTCCCTTTTTTTCCCTCTCTCTCTTGAGATGTTGGGAGAACCCCAACCAAGGACTCAGTGCTTAATGGGTCACAGGGTATAAATAGTAGTGTTGAGACCGTAACACAAGGCTCTTTGTACTATCATGCCACTGAACCTAGGAGGAAAAAAAAAACGGGCTCCCAAACAGACCAGTTAACGCAGCAGCATGGGGCTCGGCGGGGGAGCCCAGCGCTGCTGAGCACAAGCTACAGCCTATATTTGCTTACTCCAGCATTCCACGACCTATATCTATTTGCAGCTTTGCCCCGTACAAGGATACCCTATCTATTCAACATGTGCTCAGAAACAATTCATCCCACATATGGCTGGGTGTTGCTGGTAGCTCGAAGACCCACATTCAGCAAATAAAGGCAATATTGAAGGGTGAATCCAGAACTCTGGGTTCACAACCCCCCCCCCCCCCCGCACTTACTGTCAAGGGCAGCAAGCTCTTCTCATCCTGACGTGGGCCTCAACATGCCTGCTCCCTCCAAGTTGCCTCTCAGTGCCATGTGGTGCTGCTTTGAAAAATAAGAGACCAAATTTGTGGGCTTCCTTGCTTGGAGGCACGCTTTAAATATGAGCTATTATCCTAATTAAACTACATTTTCATCATGGGGTCAGTTCCTTGATGAAGTTAAATGGGATGATCCAAAGTATCTATTAATTTGCTGGTAGTCATTGTATTTGGAAACCCCGAGGAATCCTGAAAATTGATTAATTATGACAGGCCTGACGGTGTATTTCTGGGTGATGATGGCAAGCCTTGGGTGGTGTTATTAGGGATGCCGGTTTTTATATGACAGTGAAATTCATAGGCTCGAACAGAAGTACTATTATCCACTAGGAGGGAGCAGGCCGAAGGGCATGTGACTTAGCAGCTGACAAGTGCAATCATTCTCAGAATTTTGTGGCCCAGAATTTGTGTCGGCTACTCTGAACTGGGATTTTAGAAACAGAAAGCTCAGGTTACAAGCCTACTGGGCGGAAACTCGAACTCCAGGTGCTGGCACCATACCCCAGACACCGGGGCCAAGGCTAAGGTGCTGGCCATTCAGTGTCCTACATTTAAAGTGTGAGCTTGAAAGAAAAAACAAATTTGCCAGAAGGATCCTCTTACCTTTTGCAAACTGCAAAATAAAATCTCCTTTGGCAAATAAACTCTTTCCTTTGTGGGGTTTCCTACAGGGCTTCTTGGGCAGGATTTACCTATGGGGAGTCATGACCCCACCTGCCCAGCTGCCAGCACATCTGTCTTCAGTGTGTGTAGATGAGTGTGTGTGTGTGTGGGGGGGGGGGGGGTCCGTGGGGGAGGAGGGCGGGAGTACATTCTTGCTTGTGTTGTTGGATTACTCAGAAAACTAGCAGGGCAAATAAACGGGGGTCAGAGCTGCTGTGGGACTTGTGCTATGCTGTGGAGGCCCCTTGACATGATTCTCCCTCTTAATGAAGTGAGGGTTTTAGTCCCTGTGTCGTATTTGGCTTTCGGGGCAATGTGCATGAAAGCTCTGTTTAGTCCTGGAGCTCCCCGGGAGCTTGGTTGCCATCCTACCTGGGATCACGCATGGAGCACTCCCTAGGCGGCAGACACGGTACCAAGCACTTCACAGGGTGGACTGCAAAAACTCATGGAAAATATGCACCATCTTTTTATAAATTAATTACTTATTTAAGAGGCAAAGAAAGAGACCGACAGACAGAGCTTCCATCAACTGGTTCACTTCCCAAATGCCCACAGTGGCCAGGATGAGCCATACCTCTTAGAATAAGCCTAGGGCAGTGTAGCTAGAACTTGGGCTGTCTCTGGGAGGCCCACCTCCGGCTCCTCTCCAGGAGAGCAGGGAAGACCTGAGCGGGGGTGGGGGGTGGGGGGACAGAGTCCAGGGAGGAACACTCTCCGAGCTATCACGCCAGTGCCTGCAGTGGGCTGGACGCAGAATGCCGGAATGCCGGAAGCACTGGAGGGCTGGCCTTGCGGCGTGCCTGGTGCTGAGAAGGATGGCGCCTGGGTAAGCTCTGAGACGGGACTTGAGCTCATTCTCCGGACTCTTTTCTGTCTACGGTATCCACTGATGGAGAGAAAGTCTACATGTCACGACGACACCGTACCCCAAGAAACGGTCTTTAGAAGTATCCTAAAGATAACTGGGCGGTTTTCTTTGAGTCGAGTTGGGCCTTCCATGAAAAAGCAGGCAGTCTGCATCCCAGCCTGGGGGGGCTACCATGGCGATCCCACTGTCTGGCTAACTTCCGCAAGCTGCTGTCATTACAGCCTTGGATTCGCTGATACGTTGAGCTTTGAGACACAAATGTCTAACCCTTAACCATGCCACCCTCTGCTTTCCCCGCTCCTACTGAGAATTTCTGAAGGGAGAGCTTTGAAATCTTCACCCTCTTCAATTCCAACTCCACATAGCCTCCGTCTGATTCCTTTCTGGATAAATAGCCCAAATGGCTATTTCAGGCGGTTTCCTTGGACTTACTGTGCCTATTTTCAGGGCTGAAGGTCTGTGTGTCTAAGCCTGCCCCTGTAGGCTTGGAACTCCTTGAGGGCTTGGCCCATGTCTTGTTCCTGTCTGCCCTGGCAACCAGCACACTGCCTGGTACACATTAGTGATCAAGTCACACACATTGAATGAGTGAGTCAGAGGAGGAATGAATGGACAAGCACTACTTGTGCAGTGCAAACGCAAACACGGATCCACAGACTTGAGGCCTGAAGGGCTCTTCCAGACACATGTCCCGAGCACCAAAGACACGTCTGTCTGGGTCCTGACCGTGAACTCTCTTCTGCTTTGTCCCTGTGTTCATCCTGCCTCCTCTAGTCTGTACCCCCTGGTCTCCTGCCCCCAAGGCGCTCAGCTTGCCCGTTTCCTGCTGGTATCTTTGGCTGTCACCCCTTTGCCATCATTACCTAACCCTAGGGAGGGGTAACAGGATCCGAGTCCTACCTTGCGTTTCTCACAGTACCTGCCCGAGGAAAGCACTCACAGGGCTTATTTAATAGGCTCGTGCTCATGCTTGACTGCCCTTTGCGGAGGGAAAATGGGTAAAATGTTAGTTCAGGGAGGAAGGAGAAGTTCTTGTTTCTGTCCCGAGGCATGTCCCAACACAACAAGTCGCTCTGACACACTTATCTCAGCACCTTGATTAGACTGCTCCCGTTCTCACAAATGCCCCAGCTGTGCAACTCTGGCATCATCCCCAGTGCCCCCTTCTGCCAGACTGCAGGCCTCACCAGCCCCCAGTGGAAATGTCTCATCCGCTGATCGCCTCTGCAGCCTTCCTGACCAGGCCTCTGCGGTGCTGTCCACAGGCTTACCTCGGGGTGGGGGCCCTTGTCCCGTCCTTTATGAAACCCTTCTGCCTGGGCTGGCTTCCTCACCGGCCCCTGGCTGCAGGAGGACCACTGCATTCCTGGGCTCTCCGCATGCATGAGATTTGGGACCCCCAGAAGTCCCACCTAACGTACCCTGTCCATTCAAACTCCACTTCCTGTCTCAGATTCTCCTTCCTGGTGCCTGAGGCCCGCGGCACTAGTTTCTGCTTCACTTGATGTTGTCTCCCGGAGCCCATCTTCTCCATCAACTTTCCCTTTTCTCTTTCGCTGGCCTGTTTGAACTATCAAGCAACCCCAGTCTGAATTAACGCCCCTCTGCCCTTGCTTGGCCACTGTCTTAGAGTTGGATCCGTAACTTAGGATGGTTGCATTCACTTGGAATCGCTAGATCGAGTCTAAGTTCCTTGAAAACAGGATCCAAGTCTCACCGTGTTTCTCACAGCACCTGCCAGAGGAGAGCACGGACAGAGCTTATTTAATAGGCTCGTGCTCATGATTGACTGATCTTCGCTGAGGGAAACTGGGTAAAATGTCAGCTCAGAAATATTATACATATTTTGCTTCGGAAAATGTAGGGCTTTGCGAGTGGGATTTTGTTTGCATTGGCTGCTGCTGCTACTTTCATTTCTGCTTTTTCTCTTTCCTGCTTTCTCTGTGTTTTCTTCATGTTCATCAAATCTCTCTCTCTGTCTCTCTCTCTCTGTTTCTCTCTCGGTCCAGTTTTTTTCTTGTAGGCTATGAGATATCTGAATGTTAAGAAAATAATAACAACCTCAAATCCCCTGTGCCTCACGTATAGGATGTACACAATAAATATGTGTCAAATGAATTAATCCCCGAAACATCTGGTAGAACCCTTAAAATACCGTAGTGTTAAAATCCAATATCTTCTTTGTCTGTAACCCCTGGCCTTTCAATATTTCCTCCCCTAAGCACTTGTGACTATCACTATGCGTTTCTCCATTCTGTTCTTCTGTCTCCATGCCACCTCATGCAATAGTCTGGTGTCCTCTTAAAAGTGATTATTTGGCTTTCAAAACATCCTCTCGTGAAATAAAGTTCTATGATTATTAATTGCAATTATTGGACATTATCATATTTGCTAAAGCAAGAGGTAATCCACAGAGATTAATCAGTATAAAATGTGCAATTTCTGAAATGACCTCTATATACCCTCAGAAAAAATTTAACATGTTAATAAGAGATAAGATTGCTGGCGCATTTGCTATTAGAATCTCCACAGGCAATTATATATATTTCTAAAAATCACCTTGCCGTCTGGACTGGAATTGGAGATTCGAGGCGGGCATGGGCATTAGCCTGCATTCTGGCATGGTGTTGTCAAAGGACAGCATCACATGCCAGGACCCAGCCTGTCGGTGAGTCACCCGGCCACAGGGGCTGGGGAACCCGGGTGAATGGTCCTTGAGGAATTTTCAATAAAACCAGGGAGAGGAGCCGGCACTGTGGCATAGTGGGTAAAGCCTCCGCTTGCAGTGCCAGCATCCCATATGGGTGCCGGTTCGAATCCCGGCTGCTCCACTTCCAATCCAGCTCTCTGCTGTGGCCTGGGAAAGCAGTGGAAGATGGCCCAGGTCCTTGGGCCCCTGCACCCTTGTGTGAGAGCCAGAAGAAGCTCCTGGCTCCTGGCTTCGGATCGGCACATCTCCGGCCCGTTGTGGCCATTTGGGGAGTGAGCCAGTGGATGGAAGATCTCTTTCTCTATCTCTCCTTTCTCTGTGTAACTCTGACTTTCAAATAAATAAATAAATCTTAAAAAAAAAAAAAAAACAGGAAGAGGAAGCAGGAATCCTCATTGCATATTTAGGTCTATGCATAGCGAGTATTACATTTAAGGTGAACCATTTGTGTTTTCTTTTGATAACAACTCTCCATTTTATTCAGGACAGCAATCACGATTGATTCATAAAAGCAAAATTGCCTAATCAATGGACTAGAAATACAGTCGCTGTGAATATAAATTCTTTCCTCTTCTAATGATGCCAGGCTAATCATTTCAGCTCTTTTAGCTCGTTTTCCTGATTAAACCAAGGGAATAAAGACAACAGTCACATGTGACTCCGACATTAGTGAACTGAGCATGAAGAATGAGTATGAAACAATCTGTAAGGAAAGGGGCTTAGGGGATTTGTTTAATCCACTCCAGGGCACATCTCAACCAATACTGCCTGTACCGAGAGGGGGGCAGAAAAAGCATTATTCTGCAACACTGACACAAGTGGGATCAAAGTGAGACTAAGAGTTAGAAGCCATTTAAGTAGACCTCGTGTGGCGGCGACCTAACTTTAAGCGAGTCACTGGGTTTTCCTTCCTCAGTTTCCTTTTCTGTACCAGAGTTTCTCAAGGACTGTTATGAGGATTAAATAACCAAAGAGGGCAAGGACAGCCCAGTAAACCACAAAGCACTTTGTTAGTGTTTGACGGGGTGATTCCCCCCGCCCCCACACACTCTAGAATCATGTACCAGCTCACATCCACGCACCCTTGGTTAATTCCAGCTACGCGCACCGCCCCCCCCACCCCCACCCCATGCCTCACTCCTTAGCCCAGAATGATACTCAGGTGTTGGGAAAACAATGCGGAGTCTTTCTCGGGGGCCATGCGGTTTGCTGGTGGCTTCAGCCCAGCTCTGGCTGCTGCTGCTCAGTCAATGGAAGGGCCTCCTCTTCCGGACATGCCTGCTCTCAGCGACCACGCCAACACACTGCACGCACCCTCCCTGCAGAGCGCTCCGAGGGACACGTCTGAACCAGAGACTGAGGAGCCTGCGCCGTGAAGACCCGGGCAGCGACGACAGAGGGAGGACGGGGCTTGTGAAGAGTCCTGCCATCCTGGTTGCGGTGTTTCTCAACAGAAACGAATGACAGATCAGAATCTCCCAGGCAAGCCTCTCGGCTTGTTGGGCCGTGGCAACACATCTCCAAGCCTCCTTTCTCCTTCATTCTTTGTCTCTGCCGCATCATCCCCATCACAGCAGGGGGAGTCGCTCACTGCCAGGGCCGTCAGGCAGCCCACACTGGGAATCCTGGCTGCTGCGGGTTCAGTCCTGCTGAGCCGATCCCTCCCTTGATGGCGGACAGAGCCGCAAACCAAGCAGGGCCACGAAGGCCCAAGTGAGCAGCACCCGGCGGCTGCCCCGCTGGACCTTCCCTGGCCTGTCCTGGGATCCAGGCTGGGACCACTCACCGCCAGCGGGTACCATTCGCATGGGTGGTATGGGGCTTGGGTGTGCTCCGCTTGGAGGCTGACCTGTCCTTAGGGACCGGGCCGCACCCACTTATTTTGTGGAGACTGGTCCTCCTCCTGGTCTCAGGGGAGACTGACAATAGAGGCTGGCCAGGGCAAGCCCATTCCCTTGCCCTGAGATTAGTTAGGGCATGGGCAGACCTAAGCCAATCAGAGCGGAGTATTCCCTTAGCCACGATGATGACGTCAGGACTGAGCCAATCAGAGAGAGGCTCAGGCCTCCTTTCCCCTGTCTGATAGGCATGCTCTGCTCTCTCACCCCCTAGATGTGAATGAGGAAGTGTGTCAGCCATTTTGTCGTCATGAGGAAAGTCTGCCTGAAGACAACATTGACACAGGGAAGGGAGAGAGATGACGTTTAATTAAGCCTTAAGTCAGTCCTGACACCTGTGGGTCTGTGGGTTTTTCAGTTCCAAGAGCCAACCAGTTCTCTTTACAGGTAAAGCCTGTTGGAGTAGGATTTTCTGTGACTTTGTATTTGACTGCACCCTAATAAGTGTATCCCGATCCCGGGGGGCGAGGGAAGAAGGAAAATAAAATGTGGAAAGTGGGCTGATTTCTCTGCATAAACTTGGCTAGGCTATACTGACCATTGTTGGGTCAGACACTGGTGTAGATGGTGCCATGCAGGTATTTTTGGATGTGATTAATACTCATATTTAATATTGGTGTTTAAGTCAGCAGACTTTGAGTAAAGCAGATTACCCTGCATTTGTGAATGAGCCTCATCCAATCACTTGAAGGCTGTAAGAGCAAAACTGAGATTTTTCCAACAAAGAAGGAATTGAGCCTCAGTTTCCAGCCTGTAGATTTCAGACCCTAGACTGCAAGATCAATGCTTCAATAGCGTTCTAGCACGCTAACCTGCTCTACAGATTTGGGACTTCCAATTCCTTCAACTAAATCTCTCTTTTTACATGCTTCTTTCCTATTGGTTCTGCTTCTCTGGAGGACAGTGGCATCCGACTTGTTCACTAGGATGGGACAAGCACTGGTCCAACTCACTTGGTGGCCAAGTCTCATCTGGAACATGAAGGCAAGGAGGAAGCACAACAGCCTTAGGCTCCAAGAGTCTCAGGCACAGTCCAGACAGTGATTGGCATAGATGAGGTAGCAGAGTCTCGACAGGTGGGCACAGAATGAAGACAGGGAACCCAGGCCAGAAGGCCATCCCCTAGAGATTCTGGTGGGAAATCAGGCAAGCATCAGAGTCCTCACAACAGGACTGGGGATCAAGGTAGATCTCCAGTTTTAGAAGAGGCCCTGAAGGGGCTGGCACCATGGCTCACTAGGTTAATCCTCCACCTGTGGTGCTGGCATCCCATATGGGCGCCGGATTCTGTCCCGGTTGCCCCTCTTCCAGTCCAGCTCTCTGCTGTGGCCCAGGAAGGCAGTGGAGGATGGCCCAAGTGCTTGGGCCCTGCACCCGCTTGGGAGACCAGGAGGAAGCACCTGGCTCCTGGCTTTGGATCGGTGCAGCGCTGGCCATAGTGGCCATTTAGGGAGTGAACCAATGGAAGGAAGACCTTTCTCTGTGTCTCTCTCACTGTCTGTAACTCTACCTGTCAAAAAAAAAAAAAAAAAAAAAGATAAGGGAAGTAAAAACAACAGAAGACATAGCAATTTGTTTCATGAGGTGATGTGGCAAAGTCTGGTAATTGTCCCCCGCTTTAAAAGAAAAAAAAAAAAGAAGAGGCCTGAAGCAATGAAGGTGGACCTTTGGCATGCACCAGGACAGAGCCCACTCCCATGGAGTTGGCCAACATGGTCAAGAGCCTGAAGCTGTGATCCAGGGCCCAGGACACCACCCAGAAGCCTCCTCTGAGGGCAGTGGTCCAAAGGCTGAGCATGGAAGGAGACTCAGGGCGCCACATGCAAACTTGGCACAAGGTGGTCCTGGGACTAGGAGATTCAAAAATCCTTCCTTAGGCCTGGACTTATCCAGGGACCAGAGTGGGTATGAACCTTCATGGAGCCCAGGGTAGATGAGTTTCAGTGTCTCTTCTGTGCACCCATCCCCCTTGCTACGCTTCTCCTGACCGTGCGTTCCCAATGCCTCCGCCGGGTCTTATAAACACTCTGACTATGGCTCAAGGAAAACGAAGCATGTCGGTAGTAGCTCCCATGTTAACAATCCCACGTTACATCTTGAGTACGCATTGAAATGGGACACTCATTTTTATAGGTCCCTTACACAACGCCTTACGTATTTTAGGAGCAGAGATCCTTCCTATGTCTTGTCAGATATGCCCAAAGGAGGCAGCCTCCTTCTGTTTTTGTATTCAGACTTCTTTGTCTCTTGTGGCCTTCCTCTGGGGATTAGAATGAAGGGCAGCTAACTTGGCAGGTTCTTCCAGCCTTGCCAGGAGGAAGAATTGTGTGGTCTCTCCTGGTACCTCTGACCTCCTGGCTCCCACTGTGGAGCTCATGAAAACCCCGAGCAAAGCTTTTGTGTGAGGCTCTGCAGAAATGTGATCAGTGACTTGTAGCTGCACCAAAGCTGTAAGAATAAACTCCCAGAAAATCTTGTCTTTAGGATGAGCTTAGGATCTGAAAGAAAAGTCTTGGATAAATACTTTACAGGTGGTCAGAGAAGAGTTAATCAGTTTCATTGTCCAGATAATGGTCTCTGTCTTTTCATATTTGAAAGGCAGAGTGGGCCAGCACTGTGGCTCACTTGGCTAATCCTCTGCTTGTGGTGCCGGACCCTGGGTTCTAGACCCTGGGTTCTAGACCCGGTTGGGGTGCCGGATTCTGTCCCGGTTGCTCCTCTTCCAGTCCAGCTCTCTGCTCTGGCCTGGGAGTGCAGTGGAGGATGGCCCAAGTGCTTGGGCCCTGCACCCGCATGGGAGACCAGGAGGAAGCACCTGGCTGTTGGCTTTGGATCCGCGCAGCACCAGCCATGGCGGCCATTTGGGGGGTGAACCAACGGAAGGAAGACCTTTCTCTCTCTCTCACTGTCTAACTCTGCTTGTCAAAAAAAAAAAAAAAAAAAAAAAAAAAAGAAAGAAAGGCAGAGTGACAGAGAGGGAAAAGGATCTTCCATCTGCTGGTTCACTCCCCAAATGTCTGCAGTGGTTGGGGGTGGGCCAGGCTGAAGCCAGGAGCCAGAATTTCATCTGGGTCTCCCACGTGGGTGTCAGAGGCCCAAGTACTTGAACCACCTTCTGCTGCTTTCCCAGGTGCATTAGCAGGGAACTGGATCAGGAGAAAGCAGAGCATCTTGGACTTGAATTGGTGCTTATATGGGATGCCAGTGCTGTGGGCAGCAGCTTAATCCACTATACCACAGAGCTGGTCCCTTTTTATAAAATCAGTCTTAATACTTTTATAAATTATGTGTAAAGGAAAGAAAGTCCCTAAATTTATCACTTGGTTTAACCCCAAGTTAAACCATAAAAGTCAGCATTTTTATATTAAGGTAGACAATGTATTTTTGTTTGTTTCTTTTTTTTTTTAAATATTTACTTATTTATTTGAAAGTCGGAGTTACAGAGAGAGGGAGAGACAGATCTTCCACCTGCTGGTTCGCTCCCCAGATGGTTACAACAGCCAGCACTGAGGCCATGCTGAAGTCAGGAGCCAGGAGCTTCTTCCAGGTCTCCCATGAAGGTAGCAGGGGCCCAAGCACTTGTGCCGTCTTCCTCTGTTTTCCTAGGCCATTAGCAGGGAGCTGGATCTGAAGTGGAGCAGCCGGGACACGAACTGGTACCCATATGGGATGCAGGCATCACAGGTGGTGGCTTTACCTACTACACCACAATGCCAGCTCCTGGACAATGCATTTTCACACACAATGCTATAATCTAAATATTCATATTCTTTCCACCCTGTGGCATGGTGAGTGACATGTGTACTTGGTTAACTTTGAATAAAACTTACCTTGGCCTTCGCTGTCAGGGAGGGACAGAATCAGAAGTGACGCATCCTTAGACTTTTCCAAACCAACTTTTCTCTGGCTTCTAGAGCATGGTTGCATTTCTTTGTCCTCTCCCCTAGGGTCAGAAAGGACCCAGAGCTCCCTACAGTAGGACTGCCAGAGACGCCTGGACAGAGCAGAGCCTGGCTTGCATTGAAGCCAGGGGAAGGTAGGAGGTCAGAGTGTGGATGCTGCAAGCAGCACCCGTCTATGGCTCAGCAACCCGAACCCAGTCCCAGCCCTGCTGGGGGCTGAGCCTGTGAGGAACTGGCACCACCCCGCCGCAGGGAGAACCTGCTGCCCTCCTGCTGCCTCCTGCTCTATCTGAATCACCCTCAGACTGGCTCTCTGACGTGGTTCACACATGGCCCCTGCCCCTTCCTTCCGGATTGCTCTGAGCCGAGTCTGTGTGTGTGGACAGCATCTGCAGGACCCCATGCTTGTTTAGCATCCTGAGGGCCATCATCCAGCTGAGTCCTGCCGCCCCGCCACGCCCCCGGAGGTGCTGTGCTCACCCCGCACCCTCTGTCTCCACCTGGACTCACGGAGTCACCGTCGCCTTTTTAGCTCCTTTCTGCTTGCTTATGACTTTTCACCAGACTTCCCTTCTTGAGCCTGGACACCAAGTTTGCTCCTTTACAAATATTTGTGCCACACAGTGTCATGACACCGGGGGGAGGGGTGCTCTGCCCTGCCTCCTGGAGTTTACATGGAGGCCATGCAGGAGTTGGGGTGAGGGGGACAAAGCTTACAAACCAATAGATGCATAGCCTGTCAGATGGGAAGAGGTGCTGGGAAGAACAAGGAAGCAGAGACGGGGACAAGAGAGTGTGCAGTGGCTTTGGGTGGCTTTTGAACATGGGGTGTGTGGTAGGCTGACTTATGGCCCCGCTGACATGTCTAGATCCTAATGTCTGAGCCTGGGAGTGTACGTTACGCAGTGAAAGGGACTTTGCCCGTGGGACTAAATTTAGGGTTTTGAGATGGGGAAATTATCCTGAGCTGTTCAACCAGGCCCCCTGTAATTAGGATCCTTAGCAGAAGGAGGCAGGAGGTGTGAGGAGGAAGAGAGGGTGGAGTGATCCCAGGAAGGAGTTGTGACTGCAGGGTGCAGGTGGAGAGGTGACAACCAGAGCCGTCAAATACTCATTTTGTGGGGCTTTCTTTAAGCCACAAAATTTGTGGTCATTTGTGACAGCAGCAGTAGGATAGGAATGCAGGGTGGCTAGGAAGATCTCATTAATAAGAGGACATCGGAGTAGAGACCTGAAGCATATGAGGGAATGAGCTATGCATACAAGTAAGGATAGGACACATCAAGCAGAGAAGAGTAAGTGCAAATGCCCTGTGGCAGGAGCACACTTAGCAAGGTAAAGGACTAGCAAGGAAGCCCATGTGGCCAAAATAGAAGGCGGAGGATCAGAGCCACATCTGGGATGCAGCATGGCTTTGCACGCCATTGTAAAGATTTTGTGTTTGACTCTGAAGGAGTAAGAGAGGCGTCGAATGGGATTTAAGCAAAGACAGAAAGGCATCAGAGGGATTTGCACAAAGGAGAAACAAGATCAGACCAATATTTTTGAAGTTTATTCTGGCTGCTGAGCTGAGAATAAACTGCAGAGGACAAGGGCAGAGGCTGGAAGAATAGTTACAAAGCTTCCATCCTAATCTAGACAAGAGCCAGTGGTAACTTCAGCCAGGTACAGAGCCGTGGTCAGTTTGAAAACAACAGAAGGCAGGGAAAGGAGAGTTTGAAGATAGATTGGATGGAGAGTGTGTGAGAGACACCCAGATCAGATGGGCCACTCCAGAGTGTGACCCTAGCACCTGGAAGAAAGATGAGAAAGGGGTGGAGTGGGAGGCAGTGATTGAGGGTGGCATTTTGGATCTGTCAAGTTGGAGATGCCAGTTAACATACTCAAGTGACTACGCTGAGTAGCTAGCTGATGTGCAAGGCTAGCACTTGAGGGAGGTCTTGGCTAGAGATAAGAAATCTGAGGAGCCAGTGATGTGGCACAATGGGTTTAGCTGCTCTTTGCAACGCCTATATTGCATATCCTAGCACTGGTGCAAGTTCTGGCAGCTCTCTTGTGATGCAGCTCCTGGCTAATGTGCCTGGAAAAGCAGAGGATGGTGACTCAAATGCTTGGGTCTCTGCCATCCACATGGGAGACCTGGCTGGAGTTCCTGGCACCTGGTTTGGATCTGGCTCCGCCCTAGTTGTGGTCATCTGGGGGAGTGAACCAGCAGATGGAAGATTCCTCTCTCTCTCTGTCACCCTGCTTTTCAAATAAGTAAGTAAATAAATATTTAAAAGTTATTTTGAGGGTCAGCATATAAATGCCCATTATTTTAAAACCATGGTACAGTGGGTGAGCATCGTGGCTTGGGACACCCGCATCATTTACCAGAGGGCCTGGTTCGAGTCCTCAGCTTCCTGCCAATGCACCAGGGAGGCAGAGGATGATTGCCCAAGGGTCTGAGGTCCTGCTACCCACACAGGAGACCTAACTCCTGGCTTTGGCCTGGCCTATCCCAGCTGTTACAGGCATATGGGAAATGAACCATGGATGAAAGATCGATCTCTCCCCACCCCCCATCACTCTGCCTTTCAAATATTTTAAAAATGAATAAAACCATGTCTCAGGATGAGACTAGTAGGAGTTAGTATAGGCAGAGAAATCATCTGAGGAGTGAGCTTCAGGGTACTCAAACAAGTGAGAAGAGGAGGAAGGGGCAGCCAGGGAGGCCGCAAAACAAGGACAGTGGCTGCTGTCGGTGCAGACGCGATTTTTTCACACCTAACTGCAGCTCTCCACCCAGTCCCATAGAGCGACGCAGCTCAGTTTAACAGGTGCTTGTTCTATGCCAGCCATCCCTGTATGTATCTTGCATATTCCTGCCAATTAAGCTCTGCCACGACTCCACGAAGCAAGCACTATGCTTAACCCATTTCACAGACAACTGAGATTAGGAGGTTAAACAGGAAGGTTGGAAAGCAGTGGCACTGGACCCTGAGCTTAAGCAGTCTGCACAGTGCCCAGCTTCTCGACCACGAGACAGACGTGTGGAGTGAGAGAACAGCAAACCCAGGAACGAGCAAGTGAGTATTAGTTGTTGGTCTCCTGGCGGGACTCTCCCTCTCCAACCTCTCTGTTCCTGCACACACTGTCTCCTTGGATTTGTCTGGTCCATGAAGAAATTCAACTTGACTGATTTCATCGAAGCCCTCCACTGCTGGGCAAACATGGTCCAGGCTGGCTCAGGCTGGGTGGGTTGGGATTCGGCTTAGTCCATTTGTCCCTGAGACCTTGAGTAAGTTCCTTCCTGTGCCAAAATGTGTGGCAGTCACACCCAATCTGTCATAACCTTTGAAGGCTTATTTTTGGGTCCTTCTACTCTTGTGTAGAACAGGGTGATTTACAGGGAAAGGAAATGATTGTTTACAACAGTTTTAAAAACACTTATTTATTTGAAAGGCAGAGTTAGAGAAAAGGAGGGATCTCCTCGCTGTTGATTCACTCCTCAAATGGCTGCAACAGTCAAGGCTAGGCTGGGCCAAAGCCAGGAGCCAGGAATTCCATCCTGGTCTCCCACATGAGTGCAGGGGCCCAAGGACTTGAACCATCCTCTGTTGCTTTCCCAGGCACATCAGTAGGGAGCTGGATTGGAAGTGGAGCAGCCAGGACTCGAACAGGCACACATATGGGATGCTGCTGTTACAGACAGCGGCTTTCAACCTGCAGCGCCACAACGCCGGCCACTGTTTACATTTTTACCATGGTCAAAACTCAATGAAGATGTTTCTTTTAAAAAAAAAAACACATCATTTTTATTGATTATTTAATTTTTTAATGCAGTGTATTCATACATATCCTCACCCTCCACCTTAGCAGCTTCCAGCTACACAAATAGTATCCTTGCTTTTCAAAGCAAAAATGCACTGAGATATACCACATTGGTGTTCTCTGGGTAACCTGGCCTTTCAGTAAATGAATCGGTGCGTATGTAGAGTGCTTTAAAGAAAACACTCATATCCTTTACTTGTGATCCTTATTTTACTTTCAATATAACTACACATGCCCAAAGTGAGGCTTGACACCCACTGGGTGGCCCAGGAACACAATGCAGTTCCCGGGATGACAGCAGGGGGAGCCCCTTCTCTCCCATGGTTCTCAGTTATTGGCCATGACCCTCTTCCCTTTAACACTAGACTCTGTTTTGGGTGCACACAGTCACTGCACTCACCTACCTAACAATGAAGCCCTGTGCCACGCGTACAGTGTTTTCTCGTGTCTGGTTGATAACACGAAAAATCAGAAACCTGTCATAGATGGCTTGGTTTGATTTCTCAGCCCCTTCTGAGATGAGTACACGGTTGTTTTTTAAATTATTGCAAAACAGACACAAAAGTCAAATGCATCACCCGAGATGACCACATAAGGCCCAAGAATATCCTGACCTTTATTCTAGCGGCTTTGTGTATTTGGGACACAACTGGACAATTCTGTGTTTTCATAAAAGCTTAAATCTGCGCCTCTCAGCATAGTTCTCTCTCCAAGGTCTTTGGGAAGGGCAGAGCCATTGTGATTGCATTGCTGCTGTGTCAAGACAAAAAGCAACGGGCAAAGAACAAGAATAATTTCCTAGCAATTACATTGCAACCTGAAAAGTCTTCCAGGTTCCTCACTAAACTATGTAAGGACTGGGCTGCTTTGTACAATTTCCATCCTAAGCTTCCAAAATGGCTTTTGTGTCCATTATCAGAAAAGTATGTTGGTCAAAGAAGTCTGGGTGGGGTTGGGGCTGTGTGTAGGTGTTCTGGACACACAAAATAGAAACACTTCTTCTTAGCCTCCATCCACCTACTGCAATCACTTCTGAAACATGACTCAAATTATTTTTATACAACTTATTTTAGTTATTTGAAAGGCAGAGTTACAGGGAGAGGCAGAAACAGAGAGAGGTCTTCCATCTGGTTCACTCCCCAGATGGCTACAACGGCCGAAGCTGAGCTGATCCAAAAGCCAGGAGCCAAGAGCTTATTCCAGGTCTCCCGCATGGGTGCAGGGGACCAAGCACTTGGACCATCTTTCACTGCATTCCCAGATGCATTAGCAGGGAGCTGGATCAGAAGTGGAGGAGCTAGGACTTGAACCGGCACCCATGTGGCATGCTTCAGGCTGGGACGTTAACCTGCTGAGCCACAGTGCCACCATCAACTAAAATTATTTTTTTAAAAAGATGTATCTATCTATTGGAAAGGTAGAGATACATAGGGTTAGGGGGAGAGGGAGACAGAGATATCTTCCACCTGATGGTTCACACCCCAAGTGGCCACAAGACAGGCTGAGAGCCAGGAACTCCATTAGGTTGTACCGCGTGGGTGCTGCTGCCCAAGCACTTGGGCCATCTTCTGCTGCCCTCCCAAGCACATTAGCAGGGAGCTGAATAGGAAGTGGAGGAGCCAGGACTCGAACCAGCACCCATTGGGACACCAGTGGCCCAGGCAGTAGCTTAACTGGCTGTGCCACAACGTTGGTTCCCAATGACTAAAATTATTATACAACCCTTAACCAACAATGAAGTCCGTGCTTCTGATAGCCACCTCCCATTCCAAGGCTAGTGATGGATAAATATCACTTTTTTAAGTGGCAGGGGTCATGCTCGCTTTTTCTCCCAGATATTATTGCAAAGTATGAAACTGATTATTAAAATTACAGGATAATTAAGTGGATGGTGCCTCAAATGCCCAACAATACTATGGTCAGAGAAAACTTTTTTTTTCTTTTAATTTAACTAAGTTTCCCAATTAAAAAAAAAAAAGTCAACTGCCTTTTAGCAGTCAGAAGGCACAGTGCTTTATTTGACTCGGAGTTCTCATCCGGGCACGTCCTAAGGCTTGCTTAATAAATACGTTCGGCGCATGTGTGCTTCCTGCTAACACAGACGCCCCTTAAACATGCATGTTTACTCCACCAGCATGGAACATTTGGCTTATTATAGCTGCGGCCTTTCGGAAAAAAAAAAAAAAAAGAGGCAGCATCATGATTTCCAAAAAGGGAGTGACATTTGGGCCAGCTCTTGTCATGCGCCATCTCCAACTTAGCAAATCCACCCAGGACAGCCTGGCCCGCGTCAGGGACCCTTGCAGGCGGCAGCCCCGGCTGCTGCTGACGCGCTTTTGATCTTTTCTGGGCGCTCGGAGGCTCGCCACACCCCTGCCCCGGCGCGCACGTCCCTCGCCCGGTCTCGCCCAGCGCGAGCCAGACCTTTTACTTTATTTGGTTCAGCACGCGGTCCCGGGTCCGGGGCGCGCACGGAGCGGGCCCTCGCGCGAGCGCGCGCAGGCACGCCTCCCCGGGGCCGCGGGCGGGGGTCGCGCGGGGGAGGTGGCTCGGCCCCGGGGCCGCGGTCCCCGCTAATTATAGTGCAGCAGCTGGCGCGCGGGCCGGCCTGGCGCGGGCGGACAGGACGCGGTGGTGGGCTGCCGGGCCGGCCGGGCAGGGCAGCGGCGGGGCGGGGCGCGCGCGCGCGCGCGCGCGGGGGGCCGTTTCCCGTTTCCGGGCCCGCGCGCCCCGCCCCGGCCCGCCGCTGCCCTGCCCGGGGTCGCGCGGCTCCACGTGCGCCAGGACGCGACAGGGAGTCGGCGCAGCCCCGGGCCGCGGAAAAGTTCTGGAATCAAGGGCCGGCGGGCGCGGCGCGAGTCCGAGGGCCCGCCCCGGAGGCCGCGGCGTGGGCCCCGCGTGGACCAGTCGCAGGCGGCTGCGGAGCGGCGGCGCCGCCTCCCCCTTCCTTCCCCTGCTGTAAACAGGGCTTGGCGGAGCTGCAGGCTTTCTGGCTTTTAAAACACGACGACTCACAGCGTGGGGGGAGTGCGAGCGGGACTTGCCGGGCTCACCGAGCCTCGGTGTTCGGGCTGTCCCTCGTGGAGACGGCGTGGTGGCTGATGGGGACAGCTGCACGCCGGGCCTGGCGGCCTCCGCACGGGGGGCTGTGCTCCTGTGTCCGCATCGTGCAGGTCTAAGTTCTAGGAAGAGACTCGGTTCTCCCAAGTACGAGTTAGCCTTGATTATACTCCCCAGACTCCTGGAAGGAAACCAAGGCGCTGTTAACTCTTGTCACCACTTGCCCCGCGAGGCAGACACCATTCCCAGAGCCCGGGACTCCGAGCTGTCCAGCCCCTGCCCGGAGGTGCCTGCCTGGAAAGGTGTTAACTAGTCACAGCGAGGACCCAGATGCTGCGTGTTAAGATCATAGTCTTCCCAAACTTGCCTAATGACTGTGACCCTCCTGTGAAATTCTGATTTCAGTCGTATGTGAGGGTACAATCAATCTATCTTTTATCACCAGAAAAGCTAATTGGCTCGCTGGTTGCAGGCGGAAATAACAATAACAAAAAGGGCTTTCAGCCTGGGTGTAGCAGCCTTTTCCTGTACTGCAGCTTACAGGCTACGCTGTCAGGCCGGGGCGAACTTGGCTGAGTGTAAAGAAAGTGCCGATTTATTCCGACCCGGATAGCCCCTCCTCCTGCGTATCACGGCTCTGCAGGATCCTACTAGCAAGGCAAATATTAAAAAAAAAAAAAAATCATCCCGTAAAGGAAGGTAAAAGCTCAGTAATTCAGGGTTCACTCTCAGTAACCTCTTTGCATACGGTGAAGGGCAGCTCTCAGCGCTAATGAAATGCAGTTTCTGGGATTTCTGTTTTTGTTTTGACTTCCGGGAGGCATACAGAGCCACATACAGAGTTCAAACTAATCTATCTGAACTGCCGCAGGAAAGATGTTTTCTAAATAGCAGAGAAACTGGCAGTGACCTAAATATGTAGCTGAAGTTGCTGAGTGCCTACACGACAAAACCTGACTCATGAGTTACGTGTGACGCTTGCTGGGCCCTCACAGGCATCTGAATGTTAATTGGCAGTGATGATATAAATACTTAGAAATACTAATTGCTAAGTAAAAGTGGTAAGTGATGGGATCTAGAGATTATGTAATGTCGTTCATTTCCCCCAAAATGCAAACTCTAGTTAGAAATATTCAAATGTGACTTTATTGCCCCGTACAGGATGTCTTATCTCAGCATCAAGGGTCTCTGGCCAGCTGCTCCAGGCTCTTTAGATTATGCAATCCAACTTCTAACGCCCATTCAAAGCATGAGATCAACCCGTGTGCTGATGCTCTCCATTTAAACAAGGAATCCTGCAGTCTAGTCTCCAGACCGCATCTGACCCAGGAGGAAATATGTCCTAAGGCTTCTCATGTGATTTTGTGATAAATTTTGCTTGTACTTCAGATTCGCTATTCCGGTTTTGAGCTAGTGAGTTGTCAAGGGCCATTCCACCTTTCCGCAAAGGAACTTTCAGACCTGTATCGTAAACTGCTTATGTCATTCTAGGGGGGCTGTTCTAATAAGGAAATCTTACTAGTGTTTTTTAGATTCAATAAAAGAATCGCTTCTAGGATTCAATGTCTAAATGACTCCAAATGATTTGCCTATGGTATACTTTTTGCCCTCCAGTACTTTTTCTGTGGGTTGGTTTTATGTTGCTCAGGGCCATGTAGAAGCCCACGCTATTCTAAGATAAAAGTCAGTGCAAATATAGATGTCTCTCTCTTAAAGATAAATACAGTTTTTAAAAACATTTTAATTGTATAATCTTTTAAAAAGTAAGTTATACTTTGAATTAACAAATCAAAGGAAAGCTGTTTTAAGTCAAGCATTTTAGCTTGTGTTGACAGGAGGAAGAGATATGCTGATAGATTTTAAGAAGTTCAGTTAAATTAGGTATAAATGAATTCGTTAATGATAAATAGGAATAGTGTAGATATCCCTGCTTATCGATTTACCTGGGGATTAATAGTGGAATCCACAGATAACCCATAAACCCAGTAATTTTCCATCTTCAGCCTCTTAAGTAATTTACAAATTGTCTACTTTTGTGCCTTTCGATTTGCAATGAGGGGTTCAGAAATATTAGGGAAAATGCAAGCTGCCAACAAAAACAGCAATAAGGGGTCTTGATAGGTAGTGGATAATCTGGAAACTAACACCCTTAATTTTTATTTGCATGTGAGAGGCCCAACCAGTGGCACTGAAGGAGTTAAGGCATCCTCCCCCCATTTGGAGAACCCCAGATGATGAAGTGGGTAAATATGTATTCCATTCATTGGTGCATCTGATCTTGTCTGTGACAGAGGAAAGGCGTGTCTTCTCACACTGTTCCCTACGAACAAAAGGCAAGCAAATGAGGGTGACTCAGGACTTTCAGTGGCCTAACACAACTGAACCATTTTTCTGAATGATTCCACGCATACACTTAGGAATCAGGAAGAGAAACGTTTTACTCTTCACTGGCCAAATAAAACCATCTATAAATCATATGCAAAACCACTTTGAGCAAAGAGGGACTTAAAAGTCTAGGAATTAAAAGGAGTTCCATATTTTCCTTTTAACTTTTGCTCCCCTTTGGGGAATAAACAAAGACATCTGCCACATCAAGAGTCTGGTTTGTTTGTTTTTAACTGGGAACTGAATGCAATCATTAAAGTTTATCTTTGGAAAGAGCTTTTGAAATTTTAAAAATTACTCCTGCAAGTTACACTATTTTTAAATTTCATGAAGTTTAAATGTTCAGTTTTAAGTTAGAAAACTCATTAATAGCTTGCCTTTTAACCTAATTAATAAATGAAAAGTCGTGTTGTATAATCTGTAACTTAGTAAGTATAGTTTCTTGAAAGCTGCCTTAAACAGGCTACTGAGAAGACTGTTAAAATACGGTGATGGGCCGCCCATGTTACTGGACCACCCCTAATGAAAATTCAAGCACACACTCAATGTTTAATTTAAAACATACCATAGGTCTATGTATATCCTAGCCTCAAACTCTTTTATAGAAATCTCTCAACTTCCTTTCACAGAGAAGTCTGCCAAGCCATTGATCAATAAAGAGTAAGAGCTGTAGCATCTAGGAAGTTTCTTGCTATATGATAGTAGGCAGTGGTTTTAAAATGTACCTCCGTGCTTTGTATCTTTTTCTCTTTGTAAATTTAGGTTTCAGGATATCACTAAAGCTCACACATGGCTTTGGCTCACACATCATTCCAAAGCTTTCCCAAGTGTAGGCTTTCTCCTCCACTTTTTGTCTCCAGTGCATTTCCTATGGCCCAACACGGCTGTTTTATTACGAAGCTTTCCAAAGAGCAGCTCCAGGTCTTGACAGTCTTTTCAGCATCGAGGTTACTATCTTCTCCTTCCAATCTACTACTGCAGAATGGCTGGCTCTCCTGCTAGTTGAAAAATAAACAAGTGCTTTCTAGCTGTACTTTGTTCGGCTCTTTTATCTGATCCCCTATCCTGTTGCCCTTTCCCCAGTCCCTAGCACTTTTTTTTTTTTTCTACCATCAGTTGCCTTTTTGTTCCATGTCTTTTAGTCTTTTATCTCCTATTCTTTTCCTGCAGGTCCAGTCAAAACCCTACCCCAAACCACACATTCTTTAGTCACATTGCCATTAGTGATTAAAACAAAAGCCATTCTAAGCTTACTCTTAATAGTTAAAAAAAGGCCTCAGAAAATGTTCAGTGCTCCCAATTTTATTTTTATTTAATGCTAAAAGTTAAAGAAAAAAAGGTACTGTAAATCTGACAAATGACAGAATGCAGGTGATATTTCCATAGCGTGATTTTAAAATATAATAATGTTGATATCTGAGATTACACTCACTTCAGTTGACATGAGTTTCATCATATGTAGAAAAAGTATCACCTTCAACTTAAAAAAAGTAAAGGTTAAAAGGTGGCACACTTTTAAAATACTTGGTGGCCAAGGAAAGGTATATAGTAAAAGTTGTAAACCATGTATGTGTAGGTTTTCATAACTTTAAATGTGAGGCCACATGAAAGACAGTACATCTGTTAAGTTCTATAAATCATTAAAGCAAAAAAGGGAAAGCCTCAACACCCCCATCCCCTAATATTCTTGAGTATGAAAAGCACAGCTGAAATACTAGGATCTGAAATCTGATACTGCCCACGTACAGTAAGTAGCTTTCTGACGTTTTCATCCAGCTGTGGAGAATCTCTGCACTGTCATCAGGTACAACAAAAGATCAAACCCATGTCCCAGTGTTAACTTTTTAACGTTAAGAGAAGGCCAGAGAACCCAGATCAACGCTTTGCAGCCTCCAGCCTTCCACGAAGGCCACCCGAGGGCCAGTCCCGACTCCTGCAAATCTTGTTTTTTAACAGCAGTAACTTTAATAAGCAGCCCTTTGAAACGGTGCATATTCTCCGCCTACAACAGCACAGAGAAACACAGGCGTCCTTTTCCACAGCTGGACAGACTTCTCCGTAACAAGCAGGAGGGTTCTTTATTGATCTTTTGGGAAAGCTTATCTGTATTAAGATTGCAAAACATACAGACAGCTACCACAAATTAGGTCAAATGACTGATCAAGTCGTAACATCTATGAGGTCAAATTCCAGTTTATAATAAAGTGCCTAGATACACACTTACACAACAGACCATGACAGTTGAATTCTTTACAAATGTCTTTACGGGTATGTAAAACTGACTCTGTGTTTTTGCATGTGTGTATTCACATAAAAGAGACCAGTCTGATCTGAATCATATATACTCCAATTTTAAAAACAGAAGGTGTAACAACAAACTGGCTACTCATGCAAGTCTGTCTGTTAATATAACAATGACCGGTAACATGAATTTGCACGGCATCAATAGGTGCACTCATTAAAAACACTACGAGAAAATACTGTATTTGGTGCAGTATCTGATTTTCAAGTGTTAGTAACTTGACCATTAAAAAATATTTTAGCAAATTAAAAAAAAAGATAAACACATAACTAAAAAAGAACCCAAGGTTTGTAATAATAACCTGTTTTCAACTTGAAACAGAAGCTAGTCTCTGAATGATAACATAAACTGTAGTAGTCCTAGAAACCATGATCCAGCCTAATTAGAAGGCCAAGTTACAAACGCCTGAACCTAAGGATTTAAGTGTTCCTGTCAATGTTAAATCATAACAGCACAAAAGAAAAACCAGTATCACTGTGAGACAACTATTTCTAGTAACTGATGATTTATTGGTTTAAAAAAATCATTTTACTGATGCAAAATAGTGATCAAAAGAAATTAGTTTACAAAAGGCTTCTAAAAATAGTTTGAGAGGTGGGGCCTGTCTATTATGTAAAAACCCTTAATTTCTTTCATTTTCACTAGTTTATCACTTTTTCCCCCAGAACAGTATTATTCAGTTGATATTTCAAATACATGTAAGAAGGAAATTACAGGCTTCCTCCACCCACATTCGGGCTGTCACTGATATGCCCACGGGCAGTCCTGGCAGCACCACAGCGGCTGTTACTGTCATTGTACCATACTGTATTTAGCACTCACTAGAAACAGGGTGTAGGTGATAGTATCAACAGCAATAGCACTACAGGTAAATGATAAAAAACAAAACAAAACACAAAACAGAAACAAAACCAATCCCACAATCTCCAAGTTCACCTGGACTGTTAACTTCTCTCAGGACTCCTTCAAAGGAAACAACAGCAACAACAAACAGAGCTCTAGGGTGTTTAGCGATGAAGTGGCGCTGCAGAGCCAGGCTCTGCTCAAAGATGGCAGTGCCATCTTGTGCACACCACCATCCATTCTAACCGCCTCCCATCACTGGAACTGTGTATTATGTAACCAACTAGCATGCAGCATTGTAATCTTACAACTGATCACGTGGACAGTGAACAGCGGTCAACTTTGCCTTAAAAAAAATAAAAAAACTACCCCTCAGCCCCAAAAGCCACACAATCCTAAAAATCTCTCAGCAGCACCTCTCAGACTGTCATCGATATCCCAAGAACTGAACTTTAAGAACAAAACAGAGAGATTAAAAATCCATTTGCCTATTCCTCTAAGGACGACGTTTTGGGGTAAACCTGGTGATGTTTCCAGTGGCATGCCCACTTGCCAACAGTGCCCCTTTCATCACTCATCTCCTTTCCTTCTCCACCAACTGGCCTCCACCCTGAGAAGGGGGCCAGCAATAAGGAATAACAGACAGTAAGGCAATCTTACAATGTCAGAAAATGTATTTGGCTTTTTTTTTTCTTTTTAAAATAAGTGCATACAAATACAGCTAGAAGCATTTCTGATTTGCCAAGTGCTCTAAAAAAGCAGCGCGCAAGTCACAGCCTACATAGAACGGTAACTGTCACCAGGATAATAAAGCACAAAGATATGCTAATAACGTTAACAAAAGAAGAAAATGCCTTTATAAGTACATACCTTTTGTCGTCAAAAAAATATAGAAACACAATGTATTCAAAAAAATCAAAATTATACAGCCATGTTTATGAAGTCTACATTTCCCTTGTCTTGGATATATATATATATGGAGATATATATACAATTCAAGCAGTTTTAGTTAAGGATAATCATTGGGTTTTTCTGAAACCGAAAAGTCACGAGTCTCTCTCTTTTTTCACTTTCACATCTCCAGCAAGGATGGTTGCAATTTCCCCCTGCATAAAGGCCCAGGGGACATTGGAGCCCACAAGAGGGCATTTTTCCCCACTGGGACAATAGACCTCTCCACTAGCTCCCTGCTGTTTGATGCTTTGTCTGGAGCAAGGGAAGCAGAACTTGTGCGAAGGGACGGACGGGCACTGCACAAAGTGGGTGTCCTCCAGCCGCTCGTGGCAGAGGGTACAGCACAGCGGGGCACTGGCTGCCAAAGAGGAGTCCGGGAGGCTGGCAGGGTGCACTGGCTCCAGTCCTCCTGTGCTGCCTGCCCCCTGGCCCCCCACCTCTCTGGGGCCCAGCCTTCTTTGGTTCATAGAGGACGGAGAAGGTGGACTGCTGCTATTCCTCCTGGTGGTGGAGTGAACCTGGTTGGCATCTTTCGAGGCATGACTGCCCCCTGCATTGTCTGCTACTAAGATTAGGGCTGCCATCGGGGACTGGCCATTCTGGGCCGCTTCAGGCGGTGTGGTCCGGTTGGAATGAGGTGAGGCAGTGGGTGGTGGTGGAGACACAAAAGAGGACGTGGGAGTCATGGGGATCTTGAGCCCTTCGGTGGACGTGGACAGCCATGGCTGGGCCTCTCCATTGATCTTAGGGGGCCCGACTTCACCTTCCGGCTCTGGAGAGGGCTTCCTTTTCCTTGCTGTTCTTGCAACTGGAAAAAAATTAGGAAACAAAAGGAAAAAAGGGGGAATAAATGAAAGTTGCACTGGAAAGCACTTTTGCTAAAACCAAACCAAAAACTCCTTACTGAATTTCTACCCTCTGAAAACCACACAGACAAAACGCCCGTTCCCAGTGGCTGCATGCAGCCTGATCATCTAAACTTAGGGGGCTCTGAGGCAGGACACCGATGGAAAAAAAGGCAAGGAAGCCCCAGAAAAAGGCACGAATACGGCAGGGCCTGTGTCACACATGCATGCATGTACCCCGTCTGAACTGTGCATGTGATTGTTAAAAAGTCCCCCGACAGGCTAAAAGGTGACTGGTGCCCTCATGCTCCCATCCAAGAATGTGCTGGGAAAGGAAAAGCCTGTGTCAGTGCCTATCAGCCCCGTCTGACTCATCTCTGTTATGCTGCTTCAGCACATGAACACGTTGCCACTAAGCACTGGTTCCGCCTCAGGCACATCAGGAAGTTGGGTGTTTGTTGTTTCTGGGCTGGGGTAGCACGATGAATGAAAAGCAACCACCCCTCCTCCTCTGCTCTCCGACCCTCTCCCCTAGGCCCCCTCGCTCCACAGCCGCCCCTACCTGCTTTAGACCCGTTGGCCCCGTTGGCCTCGAAACCCAACAACCTGCCTGCAGTCAGGGCCGGCTCCTTCTTAAACTTGCTCTCGAAGGGCCCCGAGTGGCCGTGCTGGTGCAGCGCCAGCAGCGTGTCGCGCACGGTTTTGGGCCTGTTGACCCAGTCCTGCTCTCCGGGCCCGCGGCCCTTGCCTGCGCCCTCGGCGCCCAGCTCGGCGGCCCCGGGCGCGGTGGACAAGCTGTCGGCCGGGCCCCGGTGCGCGGGCGGTGGCGGCGGCTGCTGCTTCTCCTTGGCTGCCGCCTCCCGCTGCTCGTGGTCCACGGCTGCGCTGCTGGACACAGACGCCGGCCTCTTGTGGGCGCCCAGCTCCGCGGGCTGCGCTGAGCCCAGGCCAGCGGCGGCCGCGGCTCCAGACACGGCGGCCAGGGAGGCGGCGGCGCGGCCGCTGAGGCCGAGCGCGGCGGGCAGCGGCGTGGCGGAGCCGTTCATGAGCGGCACCAGGGTGGGCGGCACGGTGTGGCCGCGTCGCGCGTTCGGGCTCTGGCGGTTCAGCTCGGGCGGCTCCTCCAGCTTGGAGAAGCCGTTGGGCACCAGGATGCCGTTCACAGGCGGCGGCTGCGGCGTCGGAGGCTGGGCCAGGCCCGCGGCCGGGCGGCTGCCGCCGAAGTCGGAGCCGAGGCGCGGAGGTCGCTCCGCCGCGGCCGCCAGAGGGTAGCGCTCCAGGGCCTGCGCGGCGCGAGGGGCCGCCTCGGGGCCGCCGTGGCCGAGCTGCTGCTGCTGCTGCTGCTGCAGGAGGATGTCCTTGGCCGAGAGCGGCGGCGGCTTGGCGGCGGCCGGGGCCGCGGCGCCGGGCGGGGAGCGGCCCTCCGGGAAGCAGCCGTGCGCCCGCTTGAGCTGCCGCGCCGTCTCGATGACGAACTCGACGCGGTCGGCGCCCTCGTAGTTGACGCAGCCGCGGCACACGGGCTCGGTGAAGTCCCAGATCATGGCCCAGGGCATGCGGGGCAGGTCACACAGGTAGCACGACTGCCGCCGGGACGCGGCCGCCACCGCCACCGCCGCGGCCATGTCCGAGGAGCCCGCGGCGCCGGGGGAGGAGGAGGAGGTGGAGGTGGTGGAGGAGGAGGAGGAGGAGGAGGGGGCCCCGCCGCCCCCCGCCGGCACCGCGCGAGCCCTCCTCCCCCCCCAACCCCGCGTCTCCCCCACCAGCGGCGGCGGCGGCCGCAGAGGCGGCGGCGGCGGCGGCAAAGCCCGCGAAGGCTCGGCGCCCGCGCAGCGCCCCCGGTGCACGAGGGGCGGCGGGCGCGGCGCGAGGGGCTGCAGCCGCGGCAGCAGGTCCCCCCGGCCGGCGCGGGCGCGGGCGCGGGCGCGGGCGGGCGGCGCGGCGGGGCGGCGCGGCGGGGGCTCGGCCGGGGCCGCGGCGGGCCTCCAGACCGGGGCGAAGACGGGCCGCGCGGACGCGGGGAAGCGCAGCAGGTCGCGGCGGCGGCGGTGGCCGGCACGGAGTGCGGGGCGGGGGGCGGGGAGGACGCGGGGGGGGCGGGGGCCGGGGCCGGGGGGCGGCCGCCGGAGCAGGCTCAGCCCGAGCGGCGGGGCATGCCGCGCCGAGGCGGCGGCGGCGGCGGCCGAGCGGCGTGAAGCTCGGGCGCGGCGCGGGCCCCGGGTCGCTCTGCCGCTCTCTCACAGCTCCTGGCGTCGCTGCTCTCCAGCGCCCGCGTCAGCGCCTAGCCCGCCTCAGCTCCGCCGCCTAGGTTGTCGCTGCTGCTGCTCGCCGCGGCCGCTCCACTTCTACAGACTTGATTCTTCGACAGCCTCGCACGGCGCCTGCGCGGGCCCCCTCCCCTGGCGCGCGCGCCCGCCCTCCCGCGCGCACGCGCACGCGCTTTCCCTCGCCGCCCCCCCCCGCCCCGCGCGCAGGGACGCGGCCGGGAGAGCCGGCTCCGCGGGGTCGCGCCGCCTCCAGTGAGCGGCCGGCGTCCCTGACGTGAGCACGCCGCTGCACGGGGATGTTTGCCCTGTTGCCTCGGCTCTGCCGACTCCTCAGTCGGGATTTGGCTTCCCTGCGCGTGCCCTTTCCGTCGAGTCGTGCTAAAACTAATAAATAATACTACTAATAAAGGCAGGGCCGCTTTGTAACTTGGTTTCTGTCAGACGCTTGATGGAGGGTCTAGGTCTGGCGTGCTTCAGTTTGGGGTTTTTGAGGAGTTAAAAGCCAGATGTTGGACACGTGAGCACAGAATCGCTCAGGAACGCTTTGCACTTGCATTTGCCCTGGGACGGACACGCCAGGCCCCTCAGGTTTCACAAACTCAGGAGAGTCGACTGTTGCCAAGCACCGCACGGCGTCGTCATGCCGCCAGCTGGCTCGCGCGCTGTCCACGGAGCCCTCCGCAAGGACAGGGAGCGCGGTCCAGACCGGGAGCTCCAGAACACCAAGACCGCCCGTCCGCCCGCCCTCTGAGCGGAGCCCCGGCCGCGCCCGCCGCCCCGGCCGCCTTATGTAGGGCCGCGCGGCGAGCGCGTGACGTGGGCGCGGGGCTGCGGGCCGCAGGCCCCCGCCGCCGCCAGTGCGCACGCTCCGCGCGAACGTGCCTCGCCGCCGCTGGCACGGGGGCCTCATTGAACGAATGCACATTCCAGGGATCCGGGGTCTACGGCCAGCGAGGCGCGGGGCGTGACGTCACGGCGCAGGCTCCGCCCCCGGCAGGCCCCCGCCCCCCGGGCCCGAACTTGGACTCGAGGTGGCGGGTGGCGCTGGCGCGGTCGGGGCGCGCGGCCTGCTCGCCTCGATGGGTCCCCGCGGGCGCTGGGGGCGACCTGCTGGTTGGCTCGGTCGCGGCCGTGGCGCAGGGCGGGCCTCGGGAGGGGGCGGCCCTGCGCCCTCTGCGCCACCCAGTCCGGCCCTAACCGTGGTGGGTGCAGACCTGCCTGGCGGGAAGGCGGGGTGCGGCCCCAAAGCCCGGCCGGCCGGGCCCGCGCCTGTCTTCCGCCGTGGGCAGCCAGACTGCCCCTATTGAAGTGCGCGCATGAGGTTCCCACTTTAATCGGGAGGAGGAGCTGGTGTGTGTTGTGGTAAATCTCTGGGTTGGTCGTTGGTCCTGCTCACAGACGCGGGCTTGGGCGCTGTCGGCTGGGACTTTGACGTTGCGGCTTTGTCAGAGCGATCTCTGGAGCTGCTTTGGCTAGCAGCAGCACAGGCCCGCATCTCTCCCTGAGACTGGAGTGAGCTGGTCAAGTGTGGGAAGAACAGGGTACTAATTATGTTATCATCCCTACAACTGGATTGGTAGGTGGAGAGGGAGGGGAAAAAATCCTGCTGACGTTTCCCTAGTTGTTGCTGTTGAAAATGCCAGGTTCTTTCAAAGGATTAACTACAAGGAAGAGGGAAAAGCACCCATAGAGAGACAACGGAGGGAGCTGCTTAGAACACAGGAAAGTTGTTTGAAAATGGCGCAGAAAACATGCTGCCACGTCTAGATGTTTGGAGAGGCTAACCTTGACTGTCTTCCCTCGGGGACTTCCAGAGGCGTGTCTGCTCCAAGGGTCTCCTCGTCCCTGTCCAGGTCTTGCCTGGCACTTGCCATCCTGCGGGGAGGACGTGGCCTGCCGGGATCCCCTCCCAGGAGCAGCTGTGGCCACTGCAATAGAGCACCTCCTGCTGGTCACGCTGCTCAGCGACCCTGTGCCACCCACAGGGGATGAAGCCTGGTGTTTGTGCTGCAGACCTGAGCCTCCTCGGGGCCCTCAAAAGATGGTTCGGGAAGCACCGCTGGGAACGTAGTGGGCGGCCTCAAAAAGTCGGTGGGAAAACGGGGTTACAAGAAAAGTTTGAGTGTGAAAGAACTTGAAATCTATGCGTAGGTTTCTCGTAATACACATTTTCCTGGAGCTTTTGGAGAACCCCATGCATTCAATGAAAACAACTCGCCATTAGGACGGTGGCCTAATTATTCTTATTTACCTGCAAGCGCTCCCTGCTCATTGTAATGCCCTCCAGAGAGCACCTGCCACTCCACCCCAGAATAGAATCCCCGACGGCAGTGTCTGCCCGGAGAGCTCCGAAGTCAGGACCTTTGTAGGACAGAGCTCCTCTTCTCCAAAGGAAGAGCATTTCCTTTTGAATGTACCCCGCCACCTTACTGTTGAAACTGGGTTGTGGTAACTTCCCTACTGAAACGCCTGCTTGAAAATGGAAGGGCGGTTTTATTTCTGGGCTTGAGCCTGGCCTTGAAGGATCCGGGATCAAGGGGGTTAAGGCTGGACCTGGATCCAGGGCAGCAATTCCTTATATTGTGTCAAAAGTCTTTCATGCTGCCTGGCCTTTCCTGTAGCTCTGAAGCAGCTTTATCGATGTATGCTAAGTAAACATAGCTTTGTTTTTGTCTTCTACCCACCACCCTCCCTCCCTCCCTCCCTCCTTCCCTCCCGGCGAAGACTAGAGTTGGATCCCTTCCAAAGCGGCTGCTGCAGCAGTTACAGCCGCCTCCTCCACACACAGGAGCAGGGTTTCTAGGGTGAGGCAATGCGTCTGCAATTCGCAGAGACAAGGCAGGAATTGTAATTGTAGTTCATCATGTGATGACTTATGAAAGAGGAAGTTGGTATGTTTTAGTCACGTAGACTCTGCCCTCTTGCTTAAGGCTCCAGGTCCTCTCCAAAGAGAATTATGATCATCTTCGCCACAGAGCCAAGGTTACCAGGTTGGCTGCAGCCAGCTCTTACACACTGATACGTGGACAGGCAGGCAGATCCTGCGCCAAGTGTCAGTGAAGCAGTGGGTTGAGGTTGGCTTTGAACCAGAGCACTGAAATGTTGCAATTTGTCTTAAGAACTGAAGGAACTATTCTGTGGGGGGGACGACTCCTGCTGAGACTAGAGAAAGCAGTCGTCCTTTCTAGCTGCAATTTTGTAGTTTTTTTTTTTTTTTTTTTAAATAAAGATCCTAGTTTAGAAGTAAAAGGAAAGCATTTCAGTAGGACACCATGAAAAAGCAGGAGTACTGGAGAGTGAGTGCCCGGAAGGCAAACCAAAGGGAGCAATAGCTCAGGGGGTAGAACAGATCTCACCTCCCTGCAGTGAGATTTACACAGGCTTCTACCATGTGAGCATTTAACATCTAAAAATGGGAATAGGGTCCCCAGGGCTTCCTCTGGTCCAGCTGCTCTGGTTAGCACACTGCAACCCTGTACTGACAGTCCATAGGGAAGTAAAAAGAAAGGGTTGCCACCAGAGAGCCCTGATGGAACTCTGCCCCCAAGACACAGGAGCAGGGGGATGCAGTCCCAAGCCCCCAGCAGCTTGTGGCTGCTGCCCAGGAGGTGGCGTTCCCAGGGACCGCTGGGTTCACGGGTTTCACCCTCTATCCAGATGTTGAATCACAGCCTTCATTCTTGAGAGTGCAGCCTCTTTACATAACTTGATGTTGCAACCATAAGAAAGCTTCTTAAACTATGACCCTAGCATATTTGAAAGAAGAAAAAAAATGCAGCCACATGTCATTCAGATTTCTATGAACATCACATCAGGCTCTAGTGCCTGGGTACAAGTGCCATAAGACTAGGAGAGCGCATGTAATATTCAGGGCTTTCCCACTTAAAAAAAAAAAGTTATAAATACTTGTGTGTATGTTTGAACACATTTGTTTAGGTGGTTAAATCTAGGCATACATGGAGCAGCCCGACATAAATGACCTGCAATAACTGATATGAGTGCTTTTCTCCGAAGTCAGCGCTTTATGAGAAAATGCCACTGTTTTTCAAATGGCAAGTATTCTTTTTTAGAAATAACTTTCCCTCTGTTTGACCTCTTCTGTAGTCTGTCTCCCCAGAGCACAGAGAGTATTCGCATATTAAAGAGACTTTTGCATGTAGAGGAGATAACTCTCTGTGGAGAGTCTAAGAATCAGGCCAAATAAAATCACAGGGCCTGTTAATCATCCACATATTATACACTGAAGCTGTTAGTCACCAGCCTGTGTGTCAACATATGTACAGATCCCCATTTAGAGCAAAATTCAGGGTCTTGATGTAGGTTAACTACTTACTGTGTCAGAATTTAAAGAGCTAAGTGAAAAGCAGACAAAACAGACAAAGGAGAGATTGAGGTCACACACTGGCTCAGTCTGCAAGGAAATTTGTAGGAGAACTGGAAGGGATTCAACAGCCATTTGATGCCAGAACCTTCCTATTGACTTTTTGAAGAGAGCAGGATGAAATGCACTTTTCTGGAATAATATCTGGCTGTGGGTTTGACTTATTTTTAAGACACTGAGATCCTTTAGAAGAAATCAGTAGAAAGATGCTGACAAAATAATGAATTAACTTCATGGAGAATTTTTTAAATAGTAAAATGATAAACTTTCTCTCATTAGTTTACCTGTTATATTTCTTATATATGTTCTTACATACACATTCATTGTGTTTCTTACACATTCAGTAGTAAGGAGTTTGAAAAAAAGTCAAGGATGTAACAATTCTAAAAGGTTCAAGAATCATATGATAGTGTATTTATTATGTCTTCCATATGGACATTTTAAAAAAGGTATTTCAAGCATAATTTCTATAACATTGGCATCCTTTTCAGAAACTAAAAACTTGAAGCATTAAAGATAAAGTGACTTCCCTAAAGCGACATTAAAGGTGAATGGGGGCTGGCACTGTGGCACAGTGGGTTAAAGCCACAGCCTGTGGTGCTGGCATCCCATATGCACACTGGTTTGATTCCTAGTTGCTCCACTTCCCCCCCCAGCTCCCTGCTAATGCGCCTGGGAAAGCAACGGGGGATGGCCCAAGTCCTTGGGCCCCTGCATGCATGTGGGAGACCCAGAAGCAGCTTTTGGCTCCTGGCTTCGGCCTGGCCTAGCCCCATTGCGGCCATTTGGGGAGTGAACCAGCAGATGGATGATCTCTTTCTTTCTCTCTGTAACTCTGCCTTTCAAATAAATAAATAAATCTTTAAAAAAAAAAGGTGAATATCAGAGCTGAAATCCAAGTATGAATTGTGTTGTCTAACAATGTAGTCTATAATTTTCTATTTGCATTTTGCAAGTTTACAAATCATGTAAGCACAGTTTTGAGGCTTAACAAAAAGTTAATATTTGTGAGTGTTAACTAAAAGAATATTATGATTTGTTTATTTGTATTTATAGGAAAAAGGAGAATTCTAGTATAGCTCATAGAACACTTATTCCAAAGAAAAGTAAACATTCACAACAGATACAAGGGAGATGATAGAGGTGAGGAACAGGTGCCACAATACCATGTCTAGTGGGAGGTTCCTTCAAATGGCAAACCATTCTGTGCTGGTCTTTATGAGCCTTTGATAAAAATTGATTTGCTGCTAGGATAAATGACAGTTCTGGGACTTGGGTGATGAAAAGATTTTGGCATTCACCAAATTGGAATGCTGTACCTCCAACTCTTTTTGACCTCATTAAAACAGTAGAAAGCAGAAGAAACACTCATTAAGTCCCTTAATTCCTGTTGTAGGACTCCAGCCCTGACAACTTTGCACTCAGACAAGTAAATACAAGGAGCTACAGGGCACTGAAAAGAAAAGAAGCATGTAACCACATTTTGCACAGAATTTCATGGTTATAGAGGGGCTACAGAATACAAAATAATCATAACTTATTTAAATAAGCTTTCATTGTGATAGTTTTCATTTATTAAGAAATAGAAGCCAATACAATGTAGATTTGACTTTCTCTTGACCAACTGAAAATATAATTTGCAAAAGAAATGCCATTCAGCAGGAAAAACTGACCTCTATCGATGAAGTTTCAATAATCTATTTTGGTGGCTTACTTTAGTCTAATATACTTTGCAAAAAAGACAATTATTTTCTATGTATAGAGCATATCCCAATGATATCCCTCAAAAATTAAACGTTTAACAATAAAATTCTTTCACCCTTACATTTTTGGGGGAGCAGGGCAGTAGTCAGTTTTATTGATAGAAGAGACACAGAAAGCTCCCTGCAGAAAGAAGGAAAACTTAAAAAGATTAATTGTGGTCTGTAATTTATTAATTGGAGTGGATTTCTGTATGCATTAGCACATCTACTCCTGTGACCACATAGTAATACCTCTTTGCCGGGGGCATACAAAACCATTGAGAATTAAGACTCACACCCAGGACTAAAGTTCATGTAGGGAAGAAGAAAATACATACATGGGAGCAGACAGGGTAGGTTTGAGCTCTAGCAAGAGACCATTGGTAGATGGATTATAGAAGTGGATTCCCTAAAGTGATTGCCTAAATATAGTGTGTTTACTGAAAAGCATGTCACAGACAGCTAAAATGCAAATACCAATGAACTTTGATGGGCTTGCTGGCAAGTTTCCCAGCCCTTCAAGCAAATTCCTGAGTGAGGAAGTTGGTTCTGAAGCATGCCTGGGAAACACACACACACACACACATACACACACACACACAAGCTTCCTGGGGACTGTTATCTTCTAGCATTTAACAGGTAGCTAGATTTTTTTAAAAAAAGATTTATTTATTTATTTATTTATTTGAAAGTCAGAGCTATACAGAGAGAGAAGGAAAGGCAGAGAGAGAGAGAGAGAGAGAGAGAGAGAGAGAGGTCTTCCATCCCCTGGTTCACTCCCCAGTTGGCCACAATGGCTGGAGCTGCGTGGATCCGAAGCCAGAAGCCAGGAGCCAGGAGCTTCTTCCCAGTCTCCCATGTGGGTGCAGGGGCCCAAGCACTTGGGCCATCTTCCACTGCTTTCCCAGGCCATAGCAGAGAGTTGGATCGGAAGTGGAGCAGCTGGGACTCGAATTGGTGCCCATATGGGATGCAGCACTGTAGGTAGCGGCTTTACCTGCAACGCCACAGCGCCAGCCCTAGTAGCTAGATTTTAAACATTTGTCAGACTGCTTTTATTCTATCTACTTCTGTCTATCTATCTACTTCTATCTATCTATCATCTATCATTATCAGGTCAATTGTCAATTCATTATTCTTAGCGATGAATAAGAACATCAGCATCTACTCCCTACGAATTTATAACTGAAGGCACCAAGACGATTGAGGAATTTGCCTTGAAACAAAGCAAATGTGCAATTAAGTAACTGCTTGAATTCAGGCTTCCCAAAGTACAGTTCTTTAGCCCCCTGATGGGCTGCTGCTTGTTTATATATTCTTTAGAGGTTCTTTCTTACATATGTGTAAGTATCCATGCAGATCACCAAGTGACCATAGGTTCTTCATACACCTGGCGTATGTCCTGAGGCGGGCCACTTGGGTGCTCTGGAGCCAGTGTTTTTCTTCAAAGGGGGAGGGGGTGCCAACCTTGAGGTCATTTCTGCTCCAACCCCTCCTCATGTGGTAGGTGGAAGTAATGGGAATACAGGGGAATTTGGCGATCTCAACTCCAAGATTCTTCTGACCAACACAGGATCACAAAAACAATGCAGAAAGACTAGCAGTGAATGCCTTCCCATTATTTGGGGCATTGTGCCATTCCGAATAAAGTTGTGAGGTTGAATGGCTACCGGATCATCACATCATCTGAGAACATCATGTCTGCTTGGTTTGGGCTCAGATCCCAGGCTAGGAGTGGCTAAACCATGGTCTATACTTAGTTTAAATGAGCCAGGGCAAAACATTCATATCAGCATTAATATGCCCAACAAAATTGTTTTGGGGCTTGTGGAAAGTATTTGCACCTTTCTTTCCACAGGGACTGCCATATATATAAAACAGGCAAAGATTTAATACTATCCTTGGGCCTTTCAGATTATTCAAGAGGTACTCAGTTGAAGGAAGAAACAAACAAAAAATAGTTGCATACACTGACAGGCATTTGGCTGGATAGATCGATCAGCAGGATGTGGAAACTTGTTTTTAGGTTGTTTTTTTTTTTTTAATTCTCACCCAGGATTCTAGTGCTTAGTAGCAGTGTGGCTCCTTTGCTGGCTGTATACTGAATTTATAAAGGATGTTATGAGTAAATTCAAGGAATTCTGATGTTTTCATATGTGTTGTGACTTTGTTAACTAGGATGAGATGTTACATTCATAACTTTCTACATGACTTTCATTTATTTGGGTCTGTTATGGGAAAACAATGAAATTTCTTAAATTCTATTTTTTTTTTTTTTATTTTTGACAGGCAGAGTGGACAGTGAGAGAGAGAGACAGAGAGAAAGCTCTTCCTTTGCTGTTGGTTCACCCTCCAATGGCCGCCACGGCTGGCGTGCTTCCCCTGGTCTCCCATGGGGTGCAGGGCCCAAGCACTTGGGCCATCCTCCACTGCACTCCCGGGCCATAGCAGAGAGCTGGCCTGGAAGAGGAGCAACCGGGACAGAATCCGGCACCCCGACCGGGACTAGAACCCGGTGTGCCTGTGCCGCAATGCGGAGGATTAGCCTAGTGAGCCACAGCACCGGCCTAAATTCCATTTTTTTTAAAAAGGGGGTACTTATGTGTAGAATTTGTTTAATTTTAATTATTCTTCAAAAACAAAACAAAACAAAAAAACCCAACACATAATATTTGTCTTTTCATTTAAAGACCACTCAATGCATTTTGAAATGAATGGTCCAGAATCAGACTTTCAGATTCCTTGAATTCAGAGAATGGAAAAGGATAAGCAGCCCCTCATAGCTTTAACAGGAGGCATTCTTTTAAAAGCCTGGAATGCCAAAGCCCTCTTAGACTGCAAACATGTCAGGACATGCTTTTTTGGGATGCTCGCAAGTGGTTTAGACTCAGAAATCTGCATTCCCAACCTTTGAAGTTGTATTCTGTTGGCAAACAGCCTCCTGATTATTTTCATGTGGTGGGTGTCCAAGCCAGCCTCTTCGGTTCCAAGTAATTACAACACACATGACACTCTGTGCAGTGTCCACAGTGTAGCCTAAGTTCAGAGACTGGGTGAGTGCTGGGCTTATTATGGACAATTCTCTGAGCCTTGTCACAGTTCATAACCACAGTCAGGCACTTCAACATAGACATAAATTATCTAAAAATCATCGATTCTCCAGAACAGTGGTGTTCCTGCTTCTGAGTTGTATTGCTCCTCTAAGAAGTTTTCACCTTCAAGGAGTGTGGTTTCCCCAGTAAAATTAAACAGGAATGTTTCATTCACCTCTGCTCCTTTTGGAATGAAGGCTGGCGGCGGATTACAGGACAAATAAATGAAAGACCAGATGAGTTGAGTTTTCTTCTGACTCAGAAAGACGTCAATTCCTCCTAACACGGAAGATGCGAGTTAGACCCCTTGTGTTTTGAGGAGGTTCTGATTCATGGATTGGAGAATTGCACTACATTGCTGTACTGCACAGCATGGGCCTGGCTACGTTAAAACCTGAGTGTTCTGCCCTCGTTCCACGTGCCCCCTCTGATCATGAAGAGTTCATTTTATAGGCACCACTATCTGTGAGAGCCAAACAAAGGTAATTGACTTGAAAACCTACATTTGCCTTCTTGTAGACCGCATGTTAGTCAATGCTTTAATATTTCTTGGGAACCAGCAGGATTCTTAACATGCATCAGGATGGTGTTGGGTGATACTTAAAAAAAATTTTTTTAAGATCTCATCCCACTTAATTTTCTGGGAATTATTTTTCAATTGTCTGTTTTATTAGGAAATTTCCCAGAGATTATATACAATGAGAAACTAGTCTGGAAGAAGACAAACAGGCCAGGCGTAACAGAGTCCTTTTAAAACATTCACTTTGCAGACCCAGAATACAACTTGTAAATCTTCCTTTTATGCTTTTCTTATGGTATATACATTATGATATTTTAGTTGAAGACAGTAAAGCCAGCATAGAGAAGAAAGTCGGTTTCTTTTTTTAAGCTTTCCATACGTAGTATAATTTAAATAATTCTAAGGTAGAGTTTCAACACCTCAGATTGAGCATTTTTGTTTACGAAGTAAGAACAGTAATCCTCATGTTAAAAGGTAGTATTGCTACTCCAGACAGCAGATGGTATTATTAAATACACAGCCAAAGTCTACGGTCATAAGGAACTAACAATTAACCAGAAATACGATCTGTCACAACCGTTTAATGGGTAACCTACCAGATATATACCACTTGTATTATCGTGAGTGTTGGGAGGAATATTGTCAAGCTTCAGAGTAGTTGCACAATCGTTAAGAAATATTGTAATTATATTCTTGTTTAAGCATTTAGTGAAGCCAACAAGCCAGAAAGAAAGTGAAAATCGGTGTGATTTCCTCATAATATTGCTTTCGGTTAACCTACTTTGAAAAACGCTTTACCCATTCAGACGGCATAATCTCAGAGCTAGCCCTGAATCTCATCTGTCTCCCTAAATTAGTACTACCAACAGTTTTAAATTTTATGCCGGTAGCTTGCGTTGCTTTGAGACCTCTTTCCATGATCATCATTTTTGTCCCTGACGATTTCGTGGTGTTGAAGGTGATGAGAAAAGAGCACTCACAACAGTACAGGGGAGGGAGGAGGACAGACCAAGATGGGGGGGGGGGTGGGCGGACAGTAGGATGAAAGTGTCTTCCTAGTAAGTTGTGGTGGCACTATGGGCACCACTGCTCTTGTAAATCAAAGATCAATGCATCATGGCAGCAGAAGCTGTACACACCCTGCCCTATCCCTATTTTCCCAAGGAAGGTTTGCCATGAAGAATGCATCACCAGTTTCCTTCCCAGTCAGGACTCCTGAGGCCCACTAAGGAGCTGAATTGAATTCTAAATTCACCCAAAGGGAAGAAAACCAACGGGGCAACAGCTGAGTCTGAGTCACAAAGAACCAACCGCGAGACTAGAATTTGAAAGAGAGAACTGTATCCCATAGGCAAGGACTACAATAAATTTCAACTCCAACCATCTTATTGAGCAACCTAGAGAAAGCTACCTGCAAAACGCTCCCAAGTGCCCCAGCTGAGTGGAAGATGAACAACGGAAACAGGGTTTGGAGGTCAGTGGCTGATCAGAGTAAACAGGTCAGCAAATTCTTCCGACAAACTTTTTTTTTTTTTGACAGGCAGAGTGGACAGTGCGAGAGAGAGACAGAAAGGTCTTCCTTTGCCATTGGTTCACCCTCCAATGGCCGCTGCGGCTGGCGCATCGTGCTGATCCGAAGCCAGGAGCCAGGTGCAGGTGCAGGGCCCAAGCACTTGGGCCATCCTCCACTGCACTCCCGGGCTACAGCAGAGAGCTGTCCTGGAAGAGGGGCAACCGGGACAGAATCTGGCGCCCCGACCGGGACTAGAACCCTGTGTGCCGGCACCGCTACGGGGAGGATTAGCCTGTTGAGCCATGGCGCCGACTCCAACAAACTTCTTTAAGGACAAAAGCTGTTACTAAATTTCTTTGCTGTTGGATTTGGTGAGGCAGTTTGAGTCACAGAAAATGCATACTAATAGCTTTTTTTCTCATACAGTTTCACATATTTAAATGTGTTTATTTAAATCTCTCTAAATTTAAATTGAACAAGGAAAGCGCCACACCTCAAGGCACAAGGCCACAGTTGGGGATCACCATCCACAAGCTTAGGTTGCTGGGCTGTCCTGGAGACACAGCCCAGGACACCTGCTGGAAATTTAAAGAGTCCTCGGAAGAGCTGATGAGATACCCTTGGGCTGAAGGAGTGAGAACTTTCTGGAGAGTGGAAGACTGATGAAAGTCCAGCTGGAAAAACATATGGCAGCAGAGGCGGAAAGAGGGCTTTATGACCGGGAGCTTTATAGGAAAAAAATATCTGAACGCCCAAGGCAACCGTTAGAACCTCAGATCTTACCAAGATGATGGATGGTTTCTACTTCTAGGACTGCCTCCAATATACCTGGACCACAGCCAGCACTGCATCCTCAGGCGCCCCACGGGACGCAGAACAGCTTCAACACACTCCATCTCAAGGCCAGGACCTGGGGCCGGCCTTCCTCCCTCCCCGCCCCTCCGCATGTGGGGTGGGAGGCGAGGATTGTTCCTGGAGCCTGGTGCACAGGAGATGGCAGTTTTCTGTGTTGCCCTGAAAGAAAGCAAAGTTTGCAGATCACTGTAGACGGTTTGTTTTATAATAGATATGTCAGGAAGGGAACATGGATACAGCAAATTCTTTTCCTAACCACACATGAACGCAGAGCTTCTGGAGCTACACAGAGACACAGAGCACTGAGCTCGAAGACAAGCACGAGGAGGTGACCTCTGCCGAAAAACACACAGCCTTTAGGATTTTACGTTAGTCCCTCTCTGCCCAGTGTCATTTCTGAAGCAACTGAAAAGAATATTTGATTTTTTTCATGTCAATTCTCTTTTATAAGCACTCTTATTGCTAATAACCATTTGTATCTGTTACTGAGAATCTGCTTGAAGAGCATTCTAAATGGAATGCTGTATGCTTTAGAAAAGAGATAAGTTGGGAAGTGATCATTCAGAATTACAAATGGACACTTTATAAAATCTAAAGTTTTTTTAAAAGCAACTCTCTCCAATATACATAAGTAATATTAGATTTTGAAAAATGTAGTCAACACACGCTTGTTAAAGATTCACACAGGTGTGTACTGGAGAGGTAGGCATGAGTGCCTCCCCAGTTATGACATCCCTAACACAGTCACTGTGGACACCATTTCTCATCCACAGACAGCGCTGTCTCCCTTTCAGTTTCTCTGATGGATGCTGCACCATCATTTTCCTTAAGCTGTGGCGAGTAGAAGCAGCAATTATTGTGGTCACAAAAATCACAGGGCCTAACCTTATTACCCAACCATTATGACAATTATCCCTCCGATTATCTCTTTGTCCGTGTACACACATTTTCAAGGGATGCATTTTCCTCACCAGACAGAGAAAGGCCTGTAGGTCAATTGTACACATTTCATGTTGATACAGGAATGTCATTAATTTTTTATTTTAAAAAAGAAACAAACTACAGCCATTTATGTCTAGATGGTATCTTTCCTCCTAGGAACCCAAAACAAAAACCAAGCTGCTCTGTGTATGTGTGTGTGTGTATGGAATTTTATATATATGATTTTTAAAAAAAAATAGTGGTTCCTTACGGATGAATTCTTCACTCAGCAGCCAAAGCAGGGGATGTGTCTTCAAGACTGAGTCTCAATGGGGAAAGGCTTTGAAATTCTGCATTTTCTAAATGTTCACTGTAAGAAAACAAATCACTCCTTCTCAAGTAAAATTTGCTCTCCAGAGGTCACGGGGGTCACAGGAATGCAGAGACAGATCTGGGCTGAGAACTGGCCAGATGTTTGCTCTTTTGAACGGAGTCCCCACTTCTGCTTTCCTGGGATCTCAGGGTGCTGTCTTTGGGCTTCCTGGCTCTGTTTCACAGAGTTCTGGGGCTCCGCCTCCCCTGCTCCCCAGTCACTCCAAGGTGTGAACCTTGGGGAAGTAAGTCATGCTCTCACTCTGCAAACCCAGCTGCATCACTTTTCTGCAGTTTGCTCACCTCTGTAAATTGATAGAAAAACAACAAAACCAGCTGCCAAACAAACGTGAGCTTTAGTAATGTCTGGAGACCCTCAGAATCAGTAAGTATCTGAAAGTACAGCCATCCCTCAGTATCCATGGAGGATTTGTTCCAGACCCTCTGCCAATACCAAAACCCATAGATGCTCAAGTTCCTTATGCAAAATGTAGTATTTGTGTGTGGAGCCTACATCTGTTGTCCTGTATACTCTGAATCATCTCCAGATTATTATAATGCCTGATGTGATATAAATATTATATAAATAGTTGTTAGACTGTAAGGTTTAGGGAACAGGGACAAGGGATAAGATGTCTGTGTTGGGGCAGGCATTACGGAGCAGAAGGCGAAGCTGTTGATATCACCGTACCTAGGACTGCATCCCACCTCTGCTGATGATCCGACTTCCTGCTCGTGGGCATCCTGCAGGCAGCAGGATATGTGTATATGTGTCCCTCCCACCCACTTGGGAGGTGGGGTTGGAGTCCATTCTCCTGGCTTCAGCCTGGTTGAGCCCTGGCTGTTAATGGGCATTTGGGGAGTGAGCCGCTAGGGGGATGATTCATTCTCTCTCTCTCTCGCTCTCTCTCTCTCTGTGCCTTTCAAATAAATGAAAATAAACTTGTTTGAAAAGCTTTGGTATGTTCAGGACAGACCATTCTGTACAAATATTTTCTATCTGTGATTAAAAGGGAGGCGCAGGACCTGCGGATGCAGAGGGTTGACTGTATTGGTAAGTTAAGGTGCAGGATCTGGAACCAGACAGCCCAGGTTCCTGTTCAGGCTCTGCCACTTTTACCAGCTTTGTGATCCTAGGCAAGTTTCTCATACTTTCAATGCTCCAACTTCCTTGTCTGTGAAAAGTGGGCGTAAGAATAGTTGATGGGAGGTTTCAGTGACTTGTGAAGAACTTGAACAGCACACCAGCAGCCCCGGTTCACGTTGCCTTTTGTTAGGGCCAGTGTTTCTGGATGAGGCGGAAGCAGGCACCTCTGAAACTAACCAGTTCTAGTACAGCTTGTGGCTGGCCTCTGAAGGACCCTAGGAACCCTCCTCAATGACCCTCTGCATGGAAGTGGTTGTCACCAAAGCTGTCTATGTCGTGTCTGTGACCGTCTCTCTAATCTTATCTCTTATCCTGAGTCATCTGCCACTTTTGATGTCACTCCTTGGATTCTTTTTCTCACTTTGACTTTTTAAGAAAAAAAAAAGATTTATGTATTTATTTGAAAGGCAGAGTTACAGAGAGGCAGAGGCCGAAAGACAGAGAGAGGTCTTCCATCCTCTGGTTCACTCCCCAGATGGCTGCAACGGCTGGAGGTGTGCTGATCGGAAGCCAAGAGCCAGGAGTTTTTCCAGGTCTCCCATGCAGATGCAGGGGCCCAAGGACTTGAGCCAACTTATACTGCTTTCCTAGGCCATAGCGGAGAGCTGGATAGGAAGTGGAGCAGCCAGGATTTGAACCAGCACTCATATGGGATGCCCGCACTGCAGGCGGCAGCTTTACTCACTATGCCACAGTGTTGTACCATCTCACTTTGACTCTTAAAACAATACCCTGTACCTGCTGAACTTCTCTCCCTATGTTTAGTTTTATGTGTTTGTTCTCTGCTTCCCTACTCTATGCTGAAAATTTCAATATCGTCAACCTTTCCTATCCATGGGTTCAACAAGCTACAGATAGAAAGTATCTTTTTAAAAATTTGTTCTGTACTGGACATGTGCCAACTGTTTTTCTTTTCACTTCCTAAAAATACAGTGTAACAACTACACACACACACACACACACACGGTATCTACATTGTATTAGGAATTTATTCCATGTAATCTGGAGATAGTTTAAAGCATATGTAAGGCCGCGGCTCACTTGGCTAATCCTCCGCTTGCAGCACCAGTACCCCAGGTTCTAGTCCCAGTTGGGGCACCGGGTTCTGTCCCGGTTGCTCCTCTTCCAGTCCAGCTCTCTGCTGTGGCCCAGGAAGGCAGTGGAGGATGGCCCAAGTGCTTGGGCCCTGTACCCGCATGGGAGACCAGGAGGAAGCACCTGGTTCCTGGCTTTGGATCGGTGCAGTGCGCCGGCCATAGCGGCCATCTGGGGGGGGGGGGGTGAACCAACGGAAGGAAGACCTTTCTCTCTGTCTCTCTCTCTCTCTCTGTCTAACTCTGCCTGTCAAAAAGAAAAAAAGTATATGTAAGGATGTGGATAATCTGTATGTAAATACTATCATTTTATATAAAAGACTTGAGCATCCTAGATTTTGGTATGGGGGTGGGCCAATCCCCTGCCCATACCAGATATTGAGGGTAACTTTACTGGGCACACGGTAGACGCTCCATGAATGTGTCTGGAACTGTGTTGTTGAAGTAGATCCTTGACTATGTCCCTTTATATTATTTTCTTGATGCTTGGGAATCATTTTCTCCAGGGAGTAGAACTCAAGGACATGCATTTTAAAAATAAAGCTGATTTCTCAAAGACTATGAAGTGTGACAACTGTTGCTTTCTTTAACCTTGTCCTGAACACCTCTGCAGCAAGTCTCAGTTCAGGGCCACTTCAGCTGAGCAAAAGTTATGCACCTGTGAGAATCAAGATCAATCAAAACATTAGCTTGCAACATTAAAAAGAAAAATAGGCCAAACCCACCTGCCTCACACCACTCTCTCTTTCTCTCTCTCTCTCTCTGTCTCTCTCTCTCTCACACACACACACACACACACACACATAGTTTCCGAAGTCAATGGTACATAGTTTTTTTTAAATCACCCATGACTTTGGATTTTATTCAATATACTATCATATTGTCTTGTAATGATCAGGGTGAATTTCTCTATTAGGCACACTAGAAGCCATGATGCTTTTTTAAACACTAAAACTAAACTGTCTTGATTGTAGTTCTTTTTAAAATAAGGAGGGGCCAACATTGCAGTGCAGTGGGTTACGTCACTGTTTGCAGTGCTGGCATCCCATATCGAAGCATGGGTTTGAGTCCCAGCTGCTCTGCTTCTGAAACAGCTTCCTGCTGGTATGCATGGGAAGCAGTGGAAGATAGCCCAAGTGTTAGGGCCTATGCCACCCATGGGGGAAATCTAGGTGGAGTTCCTAGCTCCTGGCTTTGACATAGCCCAATTTTGGCTTTTATAGCCATGTGGGATGAAAGATCTCTCTTTCTGTCTCTCCCTCTCTCACTCTATGTCACTCTGCCTTTCCAATAAATAAATAAATCTTTTTTAAAAAGTAAGATAAGAAAAAATTAATATAATTATGAATATACTCACATAAAAGCTCCTCCAGACTAAATTATATTTGTCTTTATACTGCCACATTATATAGGATATCATTTAAAAATTTTTATTTATGTTTCTTAACTACACATCCTTATGGGGTGCACTGTGATAGTTCGATAAATGTGTAAATGCATAATGACAAAATCAGGATGACTAGCAGTTCCTTCTCCCTGAATATTTATCATTTCTCTGTGTTGGGAAAACTTCAAAGGCCTCTCTTCTAGTTCTTTATGAAATTTATAACAGATGGCTGTAACTGTGGTCACCCTACTGTGTGTACTGTGGGACACTAGCATACACTCCTGCCAGCTGACTACATTTTGGTATCGATAGGATTTCATCTTTTTTAATTTTGTTTTTTTAAAGATTTATTTTATTTATTTGAAAAGCAGAGTTAGAGAGAGGCAGAGGCAGAGAGAGAGAGAGAGAGGGGTCTTCCATCTTCTGGTTCACTCCCCAGATGGCTGCAATGGCCAGAGCTGCGCCGATCTGAAGCCAGGAGCCAGGAGCTTCTTCAAGGTCTCCCACAAGGGTGCAGGGACCCAAGGACTTGGGCCATCCTCCACTGCTTTCCCAGGCCGCAGCGGAGAGCTGGATCAGAAGTGAAGCAGCCGGGACACAAACCGGCGCCCATATGGGATGCGACACTGCAGACAGTGGCTTTACCTGCTAAGCCACAGCACCGGCCCCTTCATTTCTTTTTATGAATGGAGGAAGGGGTCCACAAAGGCAAAAGTGTCACTTCCAGGAACCACTGAAGTCCTAACACCACCCTCATAGCTGACAACTGACTGTATTGAGGTTCATGAGCGCACACTGTGTCCTCCTGGAATGGCTTCATATTTTTAATTTATACATTGCCCGAGACTTCGACTTTGGCTTTCTCTTTTTTTCTATTTATACTCACGCCTCAGAGACCGGCTCCATTTCATGACTTTTGTTTACTGTCTCTTCTATAATGACTCCCAAGTCTCTCTCTGCCTCTACCCATGTGTTGGAGTTGTAATTTTGTACTCCTAACTGCCTGTTGGGCGTTTGCAGCTGTCTCTCTTTGCTGGCTCCAGCAACAAACACTAACCCAGCTCCCCAGCTCCCCAGCTCCCCTTGCTCACAAGCTCTTTCGGTTTTCCTGTCTACTAGATACATAATTGTAGTCTGCTGCAGCCACTGATAGGCCAGGCTCTCGCCTGATTCTTTCACCCTCTTGTCTGGGGGTCAGAGGTCGAACCACAGGTTCCATGCCCACTGCTGTCCCTGCCCCAGCCCAGCCTCCTTACCTCCCATCCGAATCCCCGACACAAGGTCCTGTCTGCCTTCCCCGAAGCCCAGCTTCCTCCTAACCCGGAATTGCTCTTAGCATGGCTTCTTTTCCTTCTCTGCTCTACCAGTCCTCCACATCAAACCAGACTCTCCCTGTCTATTAGGTCCTGCCAGATGCCGTATCTCTGGATGCATCACCCCACCAAGGATGGCGATTAGGGAGCCCCCCGCCATGAACCAGACTTGCTGCTCTTCCATTCACTCACGTATTCGGTTGGAGGTAACTAATCTGTCTCTGATGGAGTCACCTTGAATGTTCCCTCCTTACCTGTTTCAACCCTATACTGCTCCCAAACCTCAGGGCAGGCCCCCATCCGTGTAGCCTCAGGTCCTCCTACTAGCACTGGTCTTTTTCTTCTGAACTCCCGGGACACAGAATTCAGCACCTGCACTCAATGTGTGCTGTGCGATCTCCTGTGTTATATGTGCTGTCTAGTCTGACTTGCGGAAGCAGCAGTCTTCACAGAAGAGCTATTTTTCTGTCACCCAGTGGCACCTGACATCAAGCCTAAGGCTGGCTTAGTCATGCTAAGCACTGACTGTTAACAATGACTACTGTTTTTTCAAAGTGCTCGCTGTATGTCATCCAAGCACTGACTACACCAGGCACGTTACATGTCCTTATTTCTGTGAGGTTCCTATTGTCATCCCTTTTTCATAGATGAGGCAACTGATGCTCAGAGAGGTTAAATGGCTCGAAAAGTGCATAGTTTGTGAGTGGCTGGGCTGGAATTTGAGGCCTGGCATAATTCAAACATTGTGCATTTTACCACATTGCTAAATTAACTCTACTTTCTGACCTATTTGTCTATGTTCAGATCTATTCATTCTCTTCTCATGGTCATGTTTTTGTCTCCCTTGTGTATTAGAGGTCTGTTATTCTATCCTTCCGAGCCTCTACATTTACCTGGACACCTTGAGCCCTTGTAGAATCTCATGATGAATGTCCTGCAGATACCAATGATTTGGGCAAGACTCATTGTGCATGTTGAGTCTCACACGTAGACCCAGCCTGCCTGTAAATGTCTCTCTTGCAGAGTATTGTGTAGGTTAAACACAATTCAATATTAAAGGAAAACAAATTGATAAATGTACAATGGAAACAGACATTGGGAATATAAAGTTACTATCTCCAAATGAACATGTTATATGTCAAAATTCACACCCAGGGATTTCTATGGCTGGGTCTGCAGTACTGTTAAGTCATCGACACTGTGTTTCCCTGTGTCTTCTCTATCTGCCCTAATGTGGTGGAATTTCCATAGTCTTTTTTTTTTTTTTTTTCTAATTTTACTTGAAAGTCAGATTTGCACAGAGAGAGGAGAGGCAGAGAGAGAGAGAGAGACAGAGAGAGAGAGAGAGAGAGAGAGAGAGAGGTCTTCCATCCGATGGTTCACTCCCCACATGGCCGCAACAGTTGGAGCTACGCTGATCTGAAGCCAGGAGCCAGGAGCTTCTTCAGGGTCTCCCACGTGGGCGCAGGGGTCCAAGGACTTGGGCTATCTTCTGCTGCTATCCCAAGCCATAGCAGAGAGCTAGATCGGAAGAGGAGCAGCTGGGACTAGAACCGGCACCCATAAGGGATGCCGGCGCTTCAGGCCAGGGCATTAACCCACTGCACTACAGTGCGGCCCCTCCATAGTCTTTTTTTTTTTTTTTAAGATTTATTTATTTACTTGAAAGTCAGAGTTACACAGAGAGGAGAAGGAGAGGCAGAGAGAGAGAGAGAGAGAGAGAGAGAGAGAGAGAGGTCTTCCATCCACTGGTTCACTCCCCAGATGGCTGCAACGGCTGGAGCTGTGCCAATCCAAAGCCAGGAGCCAGGCGCTTCTTCCCAGTCTCCCACATGGTGCAGCGGCCCAGGGACTTGGGCCATCTTCTACTGCTTTCCCGGGCCGTAGCAGGGAGCTGGATGGGAAGTGGAGCAGCCTCTGGCACTGCAGGTGACGGATTCACCCACTACGCCACAGCAACGGCCCCTCCATAGTCTTGATATCAGATTATAGAACAGCCTTTTATCACATTAAGAAAATACAAAAGTAAATACAACTAAATTGACTAGTTAACATGTGGCAGGGCCGGCGCTGTGGCTCAGTGGGTTAATCCTCTGTGGTGCTAGCATCCCATATGGGCACCGTTTCTAGTCCTGGCTGCTCCTCTTCTGATCCAACTCTCTGCAAAGGCCCGGGAAGGCAGTAGAAGATGGCCCAAGCACTTGGGCCCCTGTATCCATGCGGGAGACCAGGAAGAAGCTGCTGGCTCCTGGCTTTGAATCAGCTCAGCTCCAGCCATTGTGATCTTTCGGGGAGTGGACAAGCGGATGGAAGACCTCTCTCTGTCTCCCTTTCTCACTGTCTGTAACTCTACCACTCAAATACATAAATAAATAAATAAAATCTTTTTTAAAAATTAACAATTTTATTCTAAGAATGTTTTGTAGGCTGAAAATAATGCTGTGGAATATCTGTGCTGAGGCATCATTGCAAAACCCAGCCTGTGGTAGGACCTTGTCATCTGATGGTCTAAGAGCGTGCCATCTCACTGCTGACAGACGGCAAGCAGTCTCATGCCAGCCCTTCAGTGTAACTGGTCTTGAATCTGCTCTTGCCTTTGGGACACAGACTGTACTTGTCTTCCAAATTTCTTTCTCAGCAGAGCTCACTGCCCCAGCGGCAGAGGCTGCTGACTGCTCACAAACCTGTGTCTTCTTGGGCACAGCTAGGCCCCATTTCTAGGCCTCCCTTGCAGTTACACACCCATGTGCTTGAGTTATGGCCATTAGGAAGTGTTGGTCATGTGTCAACCTCCAGACCTCAACCACATAAACCTCCCATGCCCCCAGCCTCCATGCTCTTTCTCCCTCCACAGCCTGATGTAGACAAGTAAGATGATCCTGGAAGATAAGGGCTGGGGATAGCAGAGGCACACAGTGGAAGGACCTGGGGGCCGGCCCTGTGACACAGTGGATAAAGCCGCCACCTGCTTTGCTGGCATCCCGAATAGACGCTGGTTCAAGTCCTGGCTACTCCACTTCCAATCCAGTTCTCTGCTGTGGTCTGGGAAAGCAGTAGAAGATAGCCCAAGTCCTTGGGCCCCTGCATCCATGTGGGAGACCCAGAAGAAGCTCCTGTCTCCTGGCTTTGTGTTGGCTCAGCTCCGGCCATTTCGGCCAACTGGGGAGTGAACCAGCAGATGGAAGACCTCTCTCTCTCTCTCTCTCTGTGTGTGTGTGTGTGTGTGTGTGTCTCTCTCTCTCTTTCTCTCTGCCTCTCTTTATCTCTACAATTCTGACTTTCAAATAAATAAATAAATAAATCTTTAAAAAAAGAACAAGAAGAAGGACCTGAGTCCTGGTGAGGGCCATCTGCCAATCAAGAAACTTATTTTGGACTTCATGAGGATGAGAAGTAAACAAACATCACGTTTGAGCAATTGTGCATTTCCAGGTTTACTTGTTCCAGTAACACAGACTTCATAGTGAAATCATATTTCATAGCCTCATCTGCGAAGGGTAAACATGTAATGAAATTCTGGTCGGTGGAATGTAAGCAGAAGAGTTTTGTGCGACTTGAAAGGAAGCTGATTTGGATGGGATGGGAGATATTTTGTTCCCTTTTGCTTCCCTTCTGGTACAGTCTTCCACTCAGAGCTAATGTTGAGATTCCTGTGGCCATCTTGTGATCTTATGGATGGAAGCCTTTTGCTAAGCCAAGGCAGATGGAGGAGACCAGGGCTCTAACGGACATGGAGATGATGGGCTGATCTTGGACCCTAACCCCTCCCATGTTTTCATGTTAGAGCAATCTCTGTCTTGTTTAAGCTATTACAGATGCTCCTTGACTTATCATGAGGTTATGTCCAGATAAATCCATTATAAGCTAAAAATATCTTAAGTGGAAAATGCATCCAGTATACCTAGCCTATGGAACATCACACTCAGCAACATAACACACTACAGAGTATCAGTGGTCTACACCTGAGATCGTGGGACTAACCAGGAGCTGTGGCTATTGCTGCTGCTGCTGACCAGTATTGCAAGAGAAGATCATTTCACAAATCCCTAGCTTGGGAAAAGACCAACATTCAAAATTTGAAGTGATTCAAAATGTGTGGTTCAAAATACTGAATGTGTATTTCTTTGGCACTATGGTAAAGTCGAAAAAAAGCATAAATCAAACCATTGCTAACGGGGTCCATCAACTGTGTTTTATTTCCCACACAGCTGAACCTAACATCAGACACACACATTCTTTCTACAGCAGTAATAATGATTACTTTAAGATTTAAATCAAGTCATATTAGTTCTTGGCTATAAAACCCTTAATGACTTCCAGTTTTTCTAAGAATTAAATTCATATTTTTTACCCTGGCTGAGAAGGACCTGTCTGATAGGTCTCCTGCCTACCTTGCCAACACCATCCCAATGACATTGGTCTACCTGCTGTTCCTCTGCAGTGACAGGTCATTCACACCTGTGGGGACCTGCTGAAGATGTCACCTTTGCAGAGAGGTTCTCTGACACCCTACCCACAAGGGGCTGTTCTCCTGCATTTTCTTTTTTTTCTAATGATCTGTTGATGTGGATGTTTACTTGTTTGTCACTATCTCCACAACTGGAATGTAAGCTGCACACACACACACAAAAAGATGTTCTCCAGTACCATGTAGTACCTGGCACTTAGGAGCACCCATTAAATAGTTGCTGAAAGAATGAATGACCTCATAGTAAGGTCACTGTCAATTTGTCAATATCCAAAGAAATTTGTCCCAAGTACCAAAGCATGTGCACTGAATTTAAAAAATACTCCTGATTACATTTTTGTAGTAATTTGATACTTTACTAATGCCTTGTACTTTGTGTTTTTATCAATATTCTCTGTATAGGAATACAAATTGATTTTTTTTACAGAAACTTTTTGTCTTAAGAAAACTGTAGATTCATAGGCAGTTGTAAGAAGTAAATTCAGAGAGAGCTCTTGTACCCTCCACACAGTTTTTCCACTGGTAACAACTTACAAAACTACTGCACTATATCACAGCCAGGGTATTGACATTGATGACAGTCAAAATACACAACATTTTTATCACCACAAAAATCCTTTTCACCTACTTTCTGTCCCCAGATCTCATTCTTGATCCATGACAACCATGAATCTCTTCTCCATTTTTAGAATTTTGCCATTACAAGAATGTTATAGAAACGGAATCATATAATATGGGATATCTGGGTTGTTTCAGTTTGGGCTATTACAAGCAACACCATTTTAAATATTCAAATGCAGATTTTTGCAACTACTTGGAAATTTTTCCCCAGTCTATCACTTGTCCTTTCATCTTCCTAGTAAATTATTTTTGCTGTGCAAAAAGTTGATAATTTTGTTGAGGTCCATGATATCAAGTTTTCTTTCAATGGATCATGCATCTGGTGTCAAAGCTAACAACTCTTTGGCTAGCTTTAGCTTTCGAAAATGTATAGTGTTTCGTCCTTAAAGATTCATGTTTAATATTTAAGTATGTGATCTATTTAACTTTTTCATAGGGTGTCCTATTACAGTTGAAATGGACTTTTTTTTGCCCATGGATATCCAATTGATCCAACACCATCTGTTAAAAAGGCTATCCCTTCATTATTGAATTGCTTCTTATATGCAAATTTGTGTGAGTCCTCTATTCTTTTTCACTGATCTATGTGTCTGTCTCTTCACACTATTTTGACTGTGATAGCTACACAGTAGACTTTAACATCAGATGAAAGGATACTTCACACTTCACTCTTTTCCGAGATAGTTCTAGCTATTATAGGTCTTACGCTTTTCCACAAAAAATTAGTTTGCCTATGTCTGAAAAAACTCTTAGATTTTGATAAAAATTGCATTAAGCCTATAATCAATTTAGGGAGAAGTGACATCTTTTCTATGTTGAATCCTCCAATCCATGAGCAATTTTTTTTTCATTTATTTAGATCTTTGATTTCTTCATCAGTATTTTATGAGTTGATTTTCATCATAAAAATTGCATAAAATTACATGTTTTGGTAAGTTTATATCAGAGGGTTTTTTTTTTCTTGAATGGTTGTGAGGATATTGCATTTTAAATTTTACTCTTGAAATGCTTGTTTTTTTAAGATTTATTTTATTTATTTAAAAGTCAGAGTGGCAGAAAAAGGGAGAGACAGAGGAAGAGATCTCCCATTTGCTGGTTCATTCCCCAAACGGCCTCAACGTTCAGGGCTGGGCCAGGTTGAAGCCAGGAGTCTGCAGTTCCATCTGGGTGTCCCACGTGGGTGCAGGGGCCCAAGAACTCAGTCCATCTCCCATTGCTTTCCCAGGGAGCTGGATCGGAAGTGGAGCAGCCAGGACACAAACTGGAGCCCATATGGGATGCTGGAGTAACAGCCGATGGCTCAACCTGGTACACCACACAATGGCCTCATGAGATCCAACTTCTTGTTAATGAGCACCAGGCAGCAGGTGGTGGCTCAAGCTGCTGCCACCCATGTGGGAGACCCAGACATAGTTCCGGCCTCCCAGCTTCAACCTGGCCCAGTCCAGGCTGTTGCTGTTATCTTGGGAGTGAAACAACAGATGAAAGATCTCTCTCTCTCTCTCTTTCTTTCTCTCTCTCTCTTTCCCTGTCTCTCCCTCTTTCTCAGTAATTCTGATTTTCAAGTAAATAAATAATTTAAAAATTTTTTATCAGTCTTATTAATATTCTTCAAAGAACCAGCTTTTTATATCTCTGGTTTCCCTTCTACTATTTTCCTGATATTGATTTCATTCATCTCTACTCTTAACTTGATTTCTTTCATCCTGCTCACCTTGAGTTTTTTTTTCATCTTTTTCTAGTTTCTTGAAACAGGAACTTAGATTATTCAGTTGAGGATTTCCTTTTGTCTACTGTGAGCATTAGTGATATCAAGTTCCTCCTCAACCCTGATTTAATTACCACCTACATATTTTAATATCTATTTTCACTCAGTTCTGTGTATTTAGAAATTTTTCTTTGAGACTTTTTTGTTGACTTTAATACAAGTTGGTTTTTGAATTTATAATTTTTGTGTTTTTTTTTAAACTTGGGGCTGATTATAACGAGGGAAAGAAGAATCAAGAAAATTAATTATAAGTTACAGTGAATACGTAAAATTTTGAGGTGAGAAAGAAAATGAGAACTGAAAATAGATATGTTAGTGCCTCCTGGGAAACAGCAGTATCTATGCCATGAAAGAGTTCCTTTCATATTTTTTCTTTGCATTTATTACAGAGGGTGATTGGTTTTCTTCTGTTTTAAACCTAAACCCTTATTTGCTCTGTGTGCAAAAATCACTGAGCATTTCCTGTTGAAGCATATAATTATGTAAAAATTTAAAAAAATGTATTCTAACACTTTTTAGTGTTTTTGTTTGTTTGTTTGTTTTTATCTGTTTGTTACCTCTATTTCCAAAAAAGGAGGCTTCAGGACTTATGTAATACTCTAAGGATTAACAGAAAATGTTGCTGGACAACCTTGCACTGCAAGGGAAACAAAGAATTTATTGTTGACTTGGTTACTTATGCAAAGTAATCAGAAATTCTGGGAAGGACACTGAAAGTTGACCCCTTTTTGAATTAGTCTAAAAAGCTAGAGTTGAGGCTGGTGCTGTGGCGTAGCAGGTAAAGCTACTGCATGCAGTGCCGGCATCCCATATGGCCCCGGTTCGAGTTCTAGCTGCTCCACTTCTGATCCAGCTCTCTGCTATGGCCTGGGAAAGCAGCAGAAGATGGCCCAAGTCTTTGGGCCCCGGCACGCACGAGGGAGACCCGGAGGAAGCTCCTGGCTCCTGGCTTCAGATCGGCTCAGGTCTAGCCGTTTCAGCCATTGGGGAGTGAACCAGCAGGGGGAAGACCTCTCTCTCTCTCTCTCTCTCTCTCTGCCTCTCCTCTCTGTGTACCTTTGACTTTCAAATAAATAATCTTTTAAAAAAATAATAGTTGGCTTTGGAGCGCTTACTCAGAATCTCAGAACAATGTACTTTTTTTTTTTGTATAGTGTCATGGGCATCTACTGTTTTTGCCTGTTCAACACCCATTTCTTTTCTTTTTTTTTTTTTTTTTTTTGACAGAGTGTATAGTGAGAGAGAGAGAGACAGAGAGAAAGGTCTTCCTTTTTGCCGTTGGTTCACCCTCCAATGGCCGCTGCGGCTGGCGCATCTCGATGATCCGAAGCCAGGAGCCAGGTGCTTCTCCTGGTCTCCCATGTGGGTGCAGGGCCCAAGGACTTGGGCCATCCTCCACTGCACTCCCGGGCCATAGCAGAAAGCTGGACTGGAAGAGGGGCAACCGGGATAGAATCCGGCGCCCCGACAGGGACTAGAACCCGGTGTGCTGGCGCCGCAAGGCGGAGGATTAGCCTGTTAAGCCACAGCGCCAGCCTTCAACACCCATTTCTAATCAGGCCCTGTTTTCTTTTAGAGAATCACCTCCTCCTGACCCTCACTCAGTCCTTCTCATTCTAGTGGGGTTGACTGTCACCCCTATCCGCAGGAGTAGGCACACGGGACAAGCCTGGCCAGTGAGCGTTTTAACCATGCTGGCTCATCAATGAGCATATGTTGCAAGTTGAGCCTGTCAGAGCCAAGATTGTCAGGGCTAGGCTAGAAGTGTTGGAAAAGAGAAACTCTTTTCTTGGGTGCTTACACTGATAGAAAATTAGCTTAGATCTTCTGATGACATTGTGTCAAAAAAAAAAAAAAAAAGAGACTGCGGCTTAAGAATGATGTCAAGAGAAAGACTTTGAGGATATGGAACTACTGATGAATTTTTTAGGTACGTGACACTCCTGATTGGAGTTTTACTCCTCTTACTTGGAACGGAGAGACTTGACTATCCACTTAATTTGTTACTGAATTAATTTGTATATGAAGAACGTTAGGGTGGGCCTTGTGGTGCAGCAGGTTAAACAGCCGCTGGAGACATCTGCATTGCATATCTTTATTTTTATTTATTTATTTATTTATTTTCGACAGGCAGAGTGGACAGTGAGAGAGAGACAGAGAGAAAGGTCTTCCTTTTGCCGTTGGTTCACCCTCCAATGGCCGCTGCAGCCGGCGCACCACGCTGATCCGATGGCAGGAGCCAGGTGCTTCTCCTGGTCTCCCATGGGGTGCAGGGCCCAAGCACTTGGGCCATCCTCCACTGCACTCCCGGGCCACAGCAGAGAGCTGGCCTGGAAGAGGAGCAACCGGGACAGAATCTGGCACCCCGACCGGGACTAGAACCCGGTGTGCCGGCACCGCAAGGCGGAGGATTAGCCTGTTGAGCCACGGCGCCGGCCCTGCATTGCATATCAGTCTCATCTCTGCTTCTGATCCAGCTTCCTGCTAACGCACCTGGGAGGCAGCAGATGATGGCCAAGTACTTTAGTTCCTGTCACCCATGTGGAAGACCTGGATAGAGTTCCTGGCTCTTGGCTTTTTACCCTGGCACAGCCCCAGCTGTTGTGGTCATTTGAGGAATGATTCAGTGGATGGAAGATCTCTCTCTCTCTCTCTCTCTCATTCTGCTTTTCAAATAAATAAATAAGCAAAATCTTTTTTTTTCCAAAAGAATTCTAAAATTTCTTCCACAAAACTCCCTGTGATTAGAAGAAAGGTGGCCATTCTTCCTCAAAGGACCTCTTATGACTTTTACGTATTTACCAGGAAATGCTATCTCCTTTTGCCTGTACATAACTAAAGATTTTTTAGTACATGTGTTTAATTGCCTGAATGTTCTTTAGATACTTGTCTGGTCCTTGCAATTCGTATTAGGTCACACATTACCGGGCTCAGGGACTGTGTTGAACGTGTCTTTATAACCCCCAATAAACTGTGACTTGCAATAAGATGCTTCGTCATGATTTCTGATGGCAGGAAAGGCAATCATTTTCCTCTGTTTCATACAGAAACCTTTCTGCTTCTCCACTGAGGGTGATCAGGGGGAGGGAGGAAAGCTGCTCTCTCAGAGCTCCCCATTCCCAGCAAGACTTCAGCTCCTGTTGAGTCAACACTTTGCCTGGTGAATGTAGTGTGAAGGGCTTGGGCCTAGCACAATATTTTGTTGGTGCTGCTGGGTCAGGCAGAACATCGCACAGAAGCAACAGGAAGCGCATCGTGTGTGAACAAAGAGCAGAGCTGGAGCGGCCAGGGCTGCCTGCCTGCACTGCTCGCCTCTGCGGAAGAGCTGCAGTGCAGGTGAGTGGGATGGGGCTCGGGGGCTGGCAATTTGTGTTCTTCCAGGTGGGATTATTATGTGCCAACTTCCAGCTGATGCAGAGGGGGCCGTACCTGCAACTTGGTTTGGATTCTTCACAGCTAAGTATTCACTGGGGGTGGGGAGGACACTTGCAATGCAAATGATTGAAATGGAAGCAAGATATGCACTCTGCTGCCTAAATAAAATCTTCCGCCAGGTAGGCCATTCAGACTCAATTAAGAGAAGGAAAACAGGATCTATCAGGACACTGGCTGCAAGCCTTGTCTCAGAGAATGGACAGTGAGTGGTGCAAATGGATGGGGGGCATCGAATAGCCCCTGATTTACAGTAGGAGCTCAGCACTTTTAGTCTCTTTGCCGCTTCACTGGAACAAGGAGAGAAAGACATTAGGATGAAGGATAATGTGCTATCCACACATAAAGATGAAAGACAGAGGGACACAGGAAATGTCACTTACTTGAAGGTCCACTTGGGGCTGTTCTGCCCTCCTGCTCCTGAAAACACATCCCACAGGATTTTAACCATCAGTGGCCCACTCTGAAGCTCAGGAACCCAGGCTTTTTCTGCCTTGTCCTTGAAGGCAGCTCTGTGAAGCTGCAGCCTACAGCCTGAGAGGGAAGATGGGAGTGGCTTACTGTCTGCTGAGAAAAGGGCACGGATGCATCAAGTCCCTGAGCTATGGGTGCAATTGTGTCCCCACAAAAGCTCTGCTGAAGACCTAGCTCACAGGACCTGTGGATGTGACCATCTTTGGCAACAGGGTCTTACAGTCAAGCAAATGTGAGGTGTGGTTGGCATCCTTATGAGAGACACAGAGGATACCACATGACCATGGAAACAGACCGACGTGATGCATGAGCCAAGCACCACCAAGGATTGCCAGCAACCCTGGAAGCCAAGAGACAGATTCTCCCCTAGAGACGTTAAGGGAGCCTGGTCCTGCCAACACCTTGATTTTGGACTTCTAGCTTCCAGAACTGTGAGAATAACTTTCTGTCGTTTTAAGCACCCCGTCCGTGGTAGTTTTTTTCAGTAGCTCTAGGAAACTAACATCCCCCGCTAAAGAGTAAATGCATGATGCCATAAGACCCCCTACAAGGATGAGGTCATAGTGGAGCTGTCCCAAACAGTGATGATGAACTATGCCATCATTTGCAAAGGACATGCAATTCTGCAAGGACTGGTGGCAGTTCCTGTAGATGTGGCTAGGCAGGTATGCATCTCAGATGGGGAGCACTCCAAGAGCAGCAGTCATGCCCTGTTGTCTTCTGCATGCCTCCCACTGCACCTGAAAACCAAATGTGCCCAGGGAGTGATGACAACACAAATGCACTAATGGGATAACTATTTCAGATGAGTGATTAATGTCATTTTATGAAATCACATAAGTATTTACCATTATCTTCCATGAAGGCACAACCGGCAAGATAGCCCAACTGATTCCTTCATTGGAGAAGCCCACCCTTGGTCACTGAAAGACACAACCTTGGTTTTGAGATTTAACCTGTCCTTGAGAACCCCAAAGCAGATTTGATCAGATTTTTTTTTTTTTTTTTTTACTTTTTGACAGGCAGAGTGGACAGAGAGAGAGAGAGACAGAGAGAAAGGTCTTCCTTTTGCCGTTGGTTCACCCTCCAATGGCTGCTGCGGCTGGTGCGCTGCAGCCGGCGCACCACGCTGATCCGAAGCCAGGAGCCAGGTGCTTCTCCTAGTCTCCCATGGGGTGCAGGGCCCAAGCACTTGGGCCATCCTCCACTGCACTCCCTGGCCACAGCAGAGAGCTGGCCTGGAAGAGGGGCAACCGGGACAGAATCCGGCGCCCTGACCGGGACTAGAACCCGGTGTGCCGGCGCCGTGGCTCAACAGGCTAATCCTCCGCCTAGCCGCACCAGCTGATCAGATGTTTTTAAAATCTGAAAATCCAGAGTGAGTGCTTGGTCTAGCAGTGAAGGCAGCAGTTAGAATGCCAGTAGCCCATTTCAGAGTGCCTGGGTTTGATTTCCAGTTCTATTCTTTTTTTTGACAGACAGAGTGGATAGTGAGAGAGAGAGAGAGAGAGAGAGAGAAAGGTCTTCCTTTTGCCGTTGGTTCACCCTCCAATGGCCACCCCGGTATGCGTGCTGCGGCTGGCGCACCGCGCTGATCCGATGGCAGGAGCCAGGTGCTTCTCCTGGTCTCCCATGGGGTGCAGGGCCCAAGCACTTGGGCCATCCTCCTTTGCCTTCCCGGGCCATAGCAGAGAGCTGGCCTGGAAGAGGGGCAACCGGGACAGGATCGGTGCCCCGACCAGGACTAGAACCCAGTGTGCCAGCGCCACAAGGCGGAGGATTAGCCTATTGAGCCACGGCGCCGGCCTCCGGTTCCATTCTTGATTCAGATTCCTACTAATGTGGACCCTGGGAGCCAGCAGCTGATGGCTCAAGTACTTGGGTTCCTGCCATCCAGGTGGGAGACCTGGACTGAGTTCCTGGCTCCCTGCTTCGTTCTGGTCCAGCCCTGGCTATTGTGCTAATTTAGAGAATAAATCAGAGGATATGAGCGCTCTGTCTATTGCCTCTGTCTCTCAACCAAGTAAATAAATAAAATCTAAAAATCTCTCTGACACTGTGATTGTGTCACACAGATGCAGCCATGTTAGAGCAAGGTGTGTTATTCTCCATTTCAAATCAGCCCCTCCAAAGACGTAGCCTGCTCTTTCCTGCTTGAAGTCATCTTCAGTGCCTTCTGAGGCTCCAGGTGAAGGGTGCTGCCATCAGCAACAACCAGTAATCGGAATAATAGCAGATACGAAATCAGCCACACGGCTCTCCTGGAGGGAGACAGAGCAGGAGGGAGCAGGGGTTTCGTGTGCTGAAAGCCGGAAATGCAGGGCCTTCCAGTGTGAGTGTGGAAGTGTTTTATAAACAGTGAGGTGCTACAAAGAAGCCAGTTATTCTTTTTCCTGTTCTGTATCCTTGATTAGGTGAGAAACCCAAAGCCTCAGGAGGTGGCCTTTTCACTCCCCCAGGATGCAGTTTCCTTACCCAAATGAGGGAGTTAGGTTTAATATCCCAGGGTCCCAGCTAAATACATGTTTTCTTTGATTCTATAATTCTGTCAGCATGGTTGTGTACACATTTATGTTCTTTCTTTAAGAAGACATTTATTTACCAGAAAGGCAGATAGACAGAGAGAGAGAGGGAGAAAGAGATCTTCTATCCACTGATTCACTCACTCCCCGAATGGCTACAACACCTGGGGCTTGGGCCAGACCAAAGCCAGAATCCAGGAACTCTATGCTGGTCTTCATGTGGGTGGCAGGGGCCCAGGTACTTGAGTCATCTTCCACTGCTTTCCTAGGCACATTAGATGGGAGCTGGATGAGAAGTGGAGGAGTCAGGACTTGAACCCGTGCTCCAGTAGATGCCAGTGTGGCAAGCAGTGGCTGAACCCACTGTGCCACTATGTCAGTCTCACATTTAAGTTCTTAAAATGCAGGAATATATTTGATGACTCTCTTGGTATAGCATATTAAATACTTTTACATAATTTTTTCAGAATATATTTTCTATAATAAAGAAGACAAAAAGAAGTGAGAGGAAAGTAGAACATAAGAAAGTATAATGAGAATCACTTAAGAAAATCTATTATAATAATTAAAATTCAACTCAACTAGAAAAGGGAGGAGGAGGATGTTTGTAATTGACATGAATAAATTCTATGCTCATTAGAAAGTAAATTTTCAGAAACAAAGAGAGCAAAGCTGCTGTGATACAATTTGAAATACCAGCAACCTTTTATAGGCAGACAGCAAACTTAGCACATTTTTTACGAAGTGAAAGAAACAATTGAAATAACCCAGGCTTTAAGTTACCATCACACAGAACTGAACACCGTATTCTAAAATGACCATTACTGCGTTTTTGGAATCCACACTTTTTTCTGTGGCTGCAATGCCCCTGGATATTTCCTGAAACCTACTAGAATGCTGGAAAGAGCTCTGTAGAAATACATGGGGCAGGAAGTAATATAGGATTTTCAATTAAATGGAATCAACATTTCTTGTACATTTTTACTTGCTTTTTTTAGACAATAGGCCATTGACTGCAGTGTGTTTCTAGCCTTGAGACCAGCTTCCTGCAGAGAAGTTTCTGGTTCTGTGAAGGGTGCAGCAGGGCTCCCTGAACCCTGGATCGCAGCCCCCCTGTGTGAAGGAGGCAACACAGACCACCAGTCACAGAGGGCCCTCTCAGTGAGTGCGCCTGAGACACAGGGGGAAACAGAAGCAGCAGGTTGACAAACACGGGCTGGCTGGGCTGAAGGAAGAGATAATAGGATTGAAAAACCGAAACAAAACCTGTCATTTCTCTCTGTTACTTCCCTTTGATCTCAGTCTTTAAAAGCTTCAAAAAGAATTTTAAAAAATATTTTTAGAAATATGTAACAAGAAGGACATGCTTTGTGGTGCACTGAGTTAAGTGGCCAATTGGATGCCCTCGTTGCATACCAGAGTGCCTAGCTGGGATTCCAGCTACTCCATATTTCCTATCCACTTTCCTGCTAAAAATGTGTCTGGGAGGCAGAGGATGGTCCAAGTACTTGGGTTCCTGTCACCTGGGTGGGAATCTGGTTCCAGACTGGCCTACCCCCCGGCTGTTGTGGTCATTTGAGGAATGAAGCAGCAGATGAAAGATTTCTCTCTCTCTCTCTCTCTCTCTCTCTGACTCTCCCTCTCTTTTCCTCTATGTTTCAAATAAATAATTTTTAAAGTAGAAATATGTATCTATAGCCATAAAAGTGTTTATATTCTCTTGCCTTAGTAAATTTCTTCTAGATACTGATCTTAAGAAAATAATCAAGGAGATGGCATTGTGTGTGGTACAGTGATTTAAGCCACCACTTGCAACACCTGTATCCTATTTCAGAGTGCAGATTTGAGCCCTGGCTGTTCCACTTCCAATCCAGCTACTTGCTAATGCACCTGGGAAAGCAGTGGAAGATGGCCCAAGTGCTTGGGCTTCTGCTTCCCATCTGGGAGACCCAAAAGCAACTCCTAGCTCCTGTTTTCAACCTGGCCCACCCCTGGCCATTGCAGTCATTTGGGGAATGAATCAGGATATATGGAAGATATCTCTCTCTTGTTTCTCACTCTGGTGCTCTGCCTTTTAAATAAATAAATCTCTTTTTTTCCCTCTTTTTAAATTTTTTGCTAAAAGAAAATAATCAGGTGTGTAGAATGACTTACGAATAAGCATGTTCAATGAGGCATTCTTCAAAATATGGGGGAAGTTGGAAACAAATCCAATGTACAAAAATAAGGAAACAGTTAAATAAATCATAGGCCATCTGTAGAATGAAATACTGTATGGATATGTAAAATAGTATTTTCAGAGATAACTGTTGATGAATGAAAATGCCCAATCTACAACATTCTATGAAAAGGTCAGAGACATAGCCGTATATTCCATATAATTATAATTTTTAATATCTATAAATGTCAACATACATTTATATGAAAAAATTGCAAATACATCAAAATGTTGACTATTATCTCTAAGAGGTAGGATTAAGAGATTTTAGAAAATTGCTTCTGATTCTTTGTATTTTTCACTTTTAAGATTATTCTACAATAAGCCTGCATTACATTTAATATCAGAAATATCAGTTTGGAAGGCTATGGTATTCATGTAAACTCATATGCCTGTAAAATGATGTATCTTTCCCCTGAAATCAGAAATGTGGACAGAGTTTAGGCTGTAGTGTAGCGAGGTAGAATATTTTGACTAAACACTGTATTTGCAAGCATTAATGACTCCATGAGCAGACATTTACAAAGCACTTAACTATTTCAATCCACTAATGCTTATGGAGCACTTATCATGTGCTGGTTACTGAATTCATGCCCAAGAACTAGAGTCTGGGAACCAGAGCTGTGGTGTAGCAGGTAAAGCTGCAGCCTGCAGTGCCAGCATCCCATATGCGTGCCGGTTTGAGTCCTGACTGCTCCACTTCTGATCCAGTTCTCTGCTATGGCCTGGGAAAGCAGTAGAAGATGGCCCAAGTCCTTGGGCCCCTGCACCTGTGTGGGAGACCCGGAAGAAGCTCCTGGCTCCTGGCTTCAGATCAGCCCAGATCTGACCGTTGTGGCCATTTGGGGAGTGATTCAGTGGATGGAAGACCTCGCTCTCTCTTTGCTTCTGCCCGTCTGTAACTTTGCCTTTCAAATAAATAAATATTTTTTAAAAAAAGAGAGAGAGAGAGACACACAGAGAGAACAGGGTCCACAATGGGTACTAGTGGCCTGCCTGGGTGGGGGAGTTGAGAAGCCCCTGTCTTGGAGACTTGTGAATGTCCTGGAATGCTGAAGAATGAGATGTCCTCAAAGGTTGGGCACACTTGCCCTAGCTTGCTCCCAAGGAGTTTAACCTTGCCCATGAATCTGAGACCTGGGTCCTGCTGCACAGCCAGGTTGAAGCAGAGACAAAGCATTTGCAGGTTCCTACCTTGAACCTGTGGCTGCTTCATCCTCTGCCATTTTTCCTCATAAGGAAGTTCTGCAAGTCCCAGAGACTTGGTGTATTACATAGTTGAACAGCTCAGTACTTCCTTAGCATTCTGTTTAAGTGCTGACAACTTGATATGTTGATCAATGACTGCTGTATTTCTCCATATGTTACGTTGACAGGCTGATAATTTCCAAAGTCAGTCTTTTACTCTCTTTTTCTCTCTCCTTCTCTTTCCAATTTACACGTTTCTATTTTCTAATAGTCTTATCTGCATTTTGTAAATGCCTCAAAAGAGTAGAAAGCAAGGGCTCTGGAATCACTTGGCCTAATCCCTATGGAATTGGATCCTCAAGGCTTCCTGCAGCCTTAAAAAGTTGAGGACAGACCCAAGGCTGCCTTTGGCCACCAAGAATTAAGCACCTGCTCTGTGACTGGGGGGCGGGCTGTGTGAGCTCACATTACCCAGGTCACACAGGAAGTACTTACAGGAGGCTGCCACTGTAAAAGTAGGGTCCGATTGTAGCCATGGCACTCATCACTGGTAAACAGAGAACCAGCTCAGCGGCTGGACCACTGGTGTGGCAGTTGCATACGGACACACCACCTTTCCATGTTAGCTCAAGGACTTCCCCAGTCTCCAACTTCAGATTGCAGGTGAGTCACTCAGGACATCCAAATACCCAGAAACTCCATTCTGTGTAGAGGAAGGTCTGCACATTCTAGGTCTTTGCATTCAAAGTGACTGTTTTTTTTCTCAATCATCCTGCCCCTTGAGAAAATGAGTCATTTAGGGATAACTGTTTAGACCTCTTTGGCAGAGAGTGGAGCCCAGTGGTTAATACACAAGCTTGTTTCAAATCCCCTCTCTATTGTTTGCAAACTATGTGTCTTTCAGGAACTTGACTTAAGTTCCCTGGCCTCAGTTTCCTCACAGGGGTGTGGCCAAGTGACAATTAAGTATTAAACTTTAACCCAGTGCCTGACTGCACCTTCAAAGAAGGGTAGCTAGGACAGTACCATGTTCCTAATATTTGAGTCTGTGTGTGTGTGTATGTGTGTGTGGTGTGTGTCCTAAGAGGGAAGAAGGGAGGATGCAATTGATAGGCTTGCTTTAAAGTTGCTGGAGTTAAATTTCCTTTCCTTTGGAAGATCTAAATGTGCTTTTTTTTTTTCCAGAGAGAGAGAGAGAGAGAGAAGAGAGATCATCTATCTGTTAGTTTGCTCCCCAAGTGACTGCAACAGCGAGGGCTAGGCCAGGCCAAAGCAAGGACCTGGAAACTCAGTCTAGGTCTCCCAAGTGGATAGCAGGGACACAAATACTTGAGCCATCACCCACTGCCTCCCAGGGTTCACGCACATGAGCAGGAAGCTGCATCAGAGGTAGAGCCAGGACTCGAACTCAGGCACACTAATATGGGATCAGGGCATCTGGAGCGAGGGCTTAACTACTGTGTCACATGCCTGCCCACCCCCGACTTTTCTTATGTGTCACATGGGGAAGTGACTTAGATTTTTCTTTTAGCTCTTCATGACTTGAAAGGGTATTTAGTGATACTGAGGAATTTTAGGGTTCTGTCTGTGAGCTGGGCTAAGAGTGAAAATAAATGAGAGGTAAACTTTTGTTTGTGCCTTAAGGGAATCCTCTTTTTCCTTCCTGCTACACAGATGATATAATATTTGTGCGGATGGAGCTTCTCTTTACCACTCTTTCCATTTGTTTTTAATTTTTTCTCAATTCTCTTTTCAGGTAACAGTGTTTTTTAATAGTAAGCTGTTAAGCATCTTTTAAAAAGTGAAATATTTTCAAAGGATATGAACCAAAATTGATCACGTAATGTGCAATGATCCCATATCTAGGTACTGCCTGCACCCAGGGCAGCAGCACTATAAAATCCTCCACTCTGAAGAGCTGAGTCCTAGGCAACTGACTGCACAGGAAGGAAGGGAGGAAGGAAGGAAGGAAGGGAGGAAGGAAGGAAGGAAGGAAGGAAGGAAGGAAGGAAGGAAGGAAGGAAAGGAGAGAAGAAAGGGAAAAGAAGGATCAAAGGAAAGGCATTTGGGGTTGAAAGCTTTCTAAAATGTAATTCAAACTCTGAAGCTTTATTTAACTTCTTTTTTGCTTTGGTCATTAAATTTTCACAGAGAGAGCCAATTCTATAGCCATTGTATAATAAAATCCTGGCCTTTGGCAACTGAGATAGATAAGGATATTTGCCTGCACACGAAGAGGTCCCAAATTACAGTGCCTTTTGGAATTATTATCTGCTTTTTACACTTGGCTGTCCACTCCCCACCCCCATCCCTTTAGGCTGTCAGCAGTTACTTATTAGGAGTGTGTCTCTCAGAAGTTGTCTTCCTGCTTCTAATTTTCTATTTCTAAACTGCTGTGGGCATAGAAGCGAAAAACACACCAGTCAGGGATGTGTGTACAATAAACATAAATGCTTTCTGCGCCAGGACCTGAAGGCTAATTCTCCTATGAGAAAAGCATACATGTAAAGAAAAGTACTCCTCAGATTGTTTTAGTTCCTTGTTTCTAAGTGATCTTCTAGACCTGTGAGGTTATACAACAACTTGGTCCCATGTAAATAACAACCACATAGGGTATTGTTGACCTACTCACCCCATCCCTGGCAGAGGTTGGTTATCCGAGACTCAAATTCAGATAATGTATTATTTTGGTGTTCTGAATTTTGAAAAATTTAACAGCTCTGTGGACTGAACTGATTTGGCAGAAAAATATTTCAAGTCTCCTTCAGTGATACTTATGCTCATAAAAAATGTCCCCAATGTATCAAAGGCAGTGTTTGATCCTGGAGAAATAATATCCTCCCAAACCTATCTCAGGTGCCATCTCCCTATTGACGGACACTTTCCTCTTTCCAACCGGCTTATAAGATTAATTTCCCAGGCCTGACCATTCCTGTTTAAGAGTCTATTGGTCAGAACTGTTATCTAGGCTGCAGCCAGTCCTTCAGATTTCCTGGCAGAAACTGTAGCGAATATTAAAAGTGGGTTGGGTCACCAAACTCTCCCACATTCAGCTGTGTGGCACTCCTGATTTACAAACTTGTCTTGTTTGATCCAGTGCTTTTGGACAGGCAGGTGCAGTGAGGGGTGGGGATGGGAAGGGGCACAGGACCCTGAACAGATTGCAGCCTTCCAGAAAGATCCACACACTGGTCCTGGACGCTGGGGCAGTTCTGCTGCCCAGGTTCTGTTTATATTAGCGATCATGCATGGAAAAATCATGTGGTACACTCTGCAATCAGCAAGTTTATCTTGTGTTAAAGTTTTACCAATAGAAATCAAGTGGTGTTTACCCCAGTTCTGCAGCAAGTCATGTGCAAATAGCACCTGTGAACATGTTTATCACACGTACTGGACACCCTCCTTCCCATTTCTCGTGGCCATGAATGTTGGTGGAGGGGAACCCAGCAGTTGTCCAGCTAGAGGGAAATGTGAAAATACTCATGGTAGTGTGTCACAAGTTAGAAAATACTCCCACGTTGTAATAAGGATACTTCATAGAATGTTTTTAAACCATGTTGGTTTAAATTCATAAGAATTTTATAAGCTAGATTTTATACTACTTTCCAACTGCTTTATTTAATGTTATGCATCAGCTACAACATGTTAGATTTTAAGTGCTTAAAAACATTCATTTAGTCCTCATAACACCTTTGTGAGATAAGTACTATTACCATATTTTATATATCTGTAAATTGAGGCACGATGAGATTAAGTAATGTGTCTAAGGCCACACTGCTCATAAGCGATGATGGCAGTGAGCTGAACCCAGGCTCCGTCCAGAGCACAGAAATAACATGGTGCCTCCCCGTATAAGTGTTGAGTATTAGTAATACTGTTTTGTTTTTCCAGACACACTGGAGCAAAGTTGAGGTTTTAAATAGTCACTGTATTGGTTTGCTAGGTCAACCATAACAATACCACAGGCTGGGTGGCTTCAACAACAGACATTTATTCTCTGACAATTCCAGAGGCTGCAAGTCTAAGGTCAAGATGTCAGCAGGGTTGAGTTCTGAGGCTTCTTTCCATGGCTTGTAGATGCCATCCTCCCCCTCTGTTGTCACGTACTCTTCTCTCTTCGTCTTTTTAGAAGGGCACCGGTCAGGGGCTGGCATTTTAGTGGAGCAGTTTAAGCCACTACCTATGACACCAACATTCCATCTGAGTGCCTGTGTCCTGGCTGCTCTACTTCTGATTCAGCCCTCTGCTAATGCACCTGGGAAAGCAGCAGAAGAAGGCCCCAGTGCCACCCTGGGCCACCACATGGAAGACTTGGAGGCCTGGACCAGCCCCTCTCCTTGTGACCATTGGAGAGTAAACCAGTGGATGGAAGATCTGTGTGCGCGCGTGCGTGTGTGTGTGTGTACGTGCATGTGTGTGCACGTGTATGCCTGTTTCCCTCTCTCTCTCTGTCACTCTGCCTGTCAAATAAATAAATATTTTAAATATATATAAAGGTACCAGTCAGATTGGATTAGGACCCACACCAATGACCTCATTTTTATGTAATTACCTCCACTAGAGCTTATGTCCAACTACTTTCATATTCTTAGATACTGGGAATTAAGGCATCAACATACGAATTTAGGGACACACACTTTAGCCTTTTTTTTTTTTAAGATTTACTTATTTGTTTGAAAGGCAGAGTTACAGAGAGGCAGAAGAAGAGAGAGAGAGAGGGAGGTCTACCATCCGCACACTTTAGCCTTAATATCTACAAATGGTCATACTATGTTAGTTAGCTACTATACAAAATGTCAAAATACTGAGTTCCATGTTCCTTGAGGAGAAAAAATAATTCAACATGGACATTAATTTGAATGACAGAGTTGCAGAGCTTTGTTTTTTTCTGGATGGTTGGTTTGACAATGCTGTCCAATCTGAAGTGGTTACTACGACACAGGCATGGTGCTTCCCACAATTTTACCATTTTACCTTGACTTCCTCTATTCTCTTTCTTTCACTTGCCCTCATTCCAACTCTCTCAATCAGTTATCTCAGTGGATCATGGATTGTGGAGTAAAACAGTCATTTTGTTAGTCATCTGCATTTTGGATAGGTTTTTTAAAAGATTTATTTATTTATTTATTTATTTGAAATAGTTACAGAGAGGGAGAAGGAGAGGTGGGGGGAGGGGGGTCTTTATCCACTGGTTCACTCCCCAGATGGCTGCAATGGCCGGAGCTGCACTGATCCAAAGCCAGGAGCCAGGAGCTTCTTTTGGGTCTCCCACATGGGTGCAGTGGCCCAAGGACTTGGGCCTTGTTCTACTGCTTTCCCAGGCCATAGCAGAGAGCTGGAACAGAAGTGGAGCAGTCAGGACTCGAACCGGCGCCCTTGTGGGATGCCAGCACTGCAGGCGGTGACTTTACCCAATACGCCACAACACCAGCCCCTGGATGGATCTTTAGAAAGACTTCACTTTAGCTTTCTTGTTGCCAAATATGTTTTTTAACTCAGCTATAGAAAGCATGATGTAGTATGAAGGGAAAGGGCTTTATGGCAGTAAGTCTAAGGAAAGCCATCTTTCATGACTAGGAGTAAATCCCTGGGCACAGTGAAAATCAGAGATGTGTGGAAATAGTAAGCGTGTGTCTATGTACGTGTGAGATATTCGTCTCACAGTGTCTGGAATGAAACAGATGATTTAAAAAATACGGAAGGAAGGAAGAGAAGGAGGAGGGGAGGAAAATGGTATCCTGTCCCAGTTTTTGTTGTTGTTGTTGTTGTTTTGAACAAAGAAGCAGATACCTGCACTGATTTAGGCCTTTACAATGATGAAGCGCATGTAGCACTATGATTTTATTCTTCATTTAAGAGCAAATAGTACCCTGTCTTTCCAAGCTCTAATTCTAATTCTCCAAGTAGAACACGTCTTTCTTAACTTTGTTCATCATTTTCACAACTGCTGTAAATGTGGAGGAACTTTCTTAACAAATTTAAAGCATTAGACAAGTGCTGGCATTAGTACTAGCCACTACTTTCCCTTCTCTTGGTTTTGAATCTCAGGAAACGAAAACAAAATTGGGCACCAGTGAAGTGAAGTTGCCAGCATAATGCTGAATAAACTAGGGCAATCCTTTTCCAACCCAGTGTTGTGACAGTGTGGTTTTATATTTGTTTATTTAATCTATGATCTTGTAACAGATGCTGAGCTTAGTTCAGTGTCCTTCATAATGATGACTTCGTTTCCTGTAGACGAAGCACACCAAGACTAGAGAATTGTCCAGGTTCTACTACTCATTGAATGGACGGAAAGGTAGATCCACAAAAAGTGCCCTTAAATTCTTCAGTATTTGGGAAATGGCCAAATGGTTACTATAGTGGATTACAATATTGTTTGTGGTATTTGTTCCCTCGTCTTTAAAAGGTTTATACATGCTTACCTATGCCTTGTAGGTTGAGAACACTTTCCTGCCTCACTGTTTGGCTTGGACATGTGATTTCCTTTGGCCAATGAAATGGGAGTAGGCATGAACTGTGCCAATTGCAAGCAGAAGCTTTAACTCTGATGGTGCGGTCCAGCTTGATTGCTTGTTCTTGTGTCCCTTTCCATGGGAATGTTCTGTCCTAGATGGGGGCTGCTCCTTCACCTACACCGTGGGGTGAGATAACGAGTAGGCGGGCTGGCGCCGGGGCTCACTAGGCTAATCCTCCACCTGTGGCGCCGGCACACCGGGTTCTAGTCCCGGTCGGGGCACCGGGTTCTGTCCCGGTTGCCCCTCTTCCAGGCCAGCTCTCTGCTGTGGCCCAGGAGTGCAGTGGAGGATGGCCCAAGTGCTTGGGCCCTGCACCCCATGGGAGACCAGGAGAAGCACCTGGCTCCTGGCTTCAGATCAGAGCGGTGCGCTGGCCACAGCAGCCATTGGGGGGTGAACCAACGGCAAAGGAAGACCTTTCTCTCTGTCTCTCTCACTGTCCACTCTGCCTGTCCAAAAAAAAAAAGAAAATGCGTGGGATAGAGCCACAACAGATTCATAACCTACATATATTATGAGCAAGAAATAAATTGTTGATGTAAATTCTGAGAGTGGGGGTTGGTTTTTATGAAGAAAAACTGGCTGGTATACTTAAGATTTTGCTGAGATTTGCAGAGATAAAACAGGGCAGGATGTGAGTGCAAAAATATGTTATACTTCAAAGCAGTAATGGCTGGTTTATAAAATAAAAGAATACATAGCTGGGGGCAGGAGTTGTAGTACAATGGGTTGTCCCACTACTTGAGATGCCCACATCCCACACTGGAGTGGCTGGTTCAAGCCTTTGTTACTCTACACTTCTGATCCATTTTCCTGTTAATATGCCTGGGAGGCAGTTGGATGATGGCCCAAGTACTTGGGTTCCTGACACCAAGTGGGAGGCCTGGATGGAGTTCCTGGCTCCCTACTACAGTCTGGTCTATTGTAGGCATTTGGGGAGTAAGCTAGCAGATGGAAGAGTTATCTTTCTCTGTGCCAAGCTCCCCTGCTTTTTAAATAAATAATCTTAAATCTAAAAAGAGGGGCTGGCGATGTGGTACAGCAGGTTAAAGCCCAAGCCTGCAGCGCTGGCATCCATATGGGTGCTGGTTTGAGTCCTGGTTGCTCCACTTCGGATCCAGCTCTCTGTTAACATGCCTGGGAAAGCAGCAGAAGATGGCCCCGGTGCTTGGGCCCCTGCACTCAGGAAGACCTGAAAGAAGCTCTTGGCTCCTGGCTCCGGATTGGCTCAGCTCCAGCCATTGTGGCCGTTTGGGGAGTGAACCAGCAGATGGAAGACCTCTCTCTCGCTCTCTCTCTCTACCTCTCTCTCTAACTCTGTGTTTCAAATAAATAAAATAAATCTTTAAAAAAAACTTTTTAAAAAGAATACGTAGCTTACATAGCATAATATCTGTTAAGACTATATCTTAGAAGAAAGATTATGATAACACAAATATATGCCAAATGCCTGAAGGAAATTATGGAGAAAGCATTTTTAGCAGAGCAGTTTTTAGTATAGACACAGCTTGTTTCAGAATTGACATCTTCCAGAATTTTTGAGTTGTGTAAAAATTTTATATGTATGTGTGTAATTACTCATATAAAAGGCCATTTTTATTTTTTGTACTGTAAACTCCATTTTCTATGAGTTAATATTTTGCAGGAATTTTCTATTTGTTAATATTTTGCAGGAATGTATGACGAGGTTACAGATTATAGCCCTGCATCTCAGTAGGTTTTGTGCTAAACACTTAAGAGGTACAAATATTAAAAGGAGACAACTGAAGCACTGTGCCAACACTTGAGCCTAGACTAATACCTCGCATAGAATAGTTGCCTAAAAATCCCTTATTATAAGGGCAAGCATTTAGCCTAGTGGTTAAGATACCAGTTATGATTTTTAGCACTATAGAGTCTAGGTAAGGTAAGTGGTATGTTTGTACTGAGATCTCTTTGCTGTTTGCTTAATTTTGGATTGTATCCCATCTTATCCCATAAAGACTCTGGGCCAGCTCACTCTGGGGACATGTCTCAGACAAGTCACTCTCTTTTTTCTTTGTCTACTTGCCTGCACAGAATCATAAGGGTAAGAAGAAAATGTCTAAAATGCTTTGAGAATGTTTGCACTTTAATTATATTCCATTGCCCTTTTTGTCTGTGTTTGTGCAATGTTTTAGCTATTATTGTCCTTGTAATCAGTCAAACTCAAAGCCCTCTGTGTTGTTCTCCTGTTCCATTCTGTATCTTATGCCGGGGCATGCCTAGGAGAGGAAGACTCCAATTCACAATTCATAGTTTGGATAGCTATGTTGGGTGACAATGAGTTGAGAAAACAGTCTTTGAAATTTGAGCTTGTCCTCTCATATATGTTACAAATATCCTCACATTCTTGTCACTCTAAAAATTATTTTATTTATGGCTGGTGCCGCGGCTCACTTGGCTAATCCTCTGCCTGTGGTGCCAGCACCCCGGGTTCTAGTCCTGGTTGGGGTGCCGAGTACTAGTCCCGGTTGCTCCTCTTCCAGGCCAGCTCTCTGCTGTGGCCTGGGAGTACAGTGGAGGATGGCCCAAGTGCTTCAGTCCCTGCACCCGCATGAGAGACCAGGAGGAAGCACCCGGCTCCTGGATTCGGATTGGCGCAGCACCGGCTGTGGCGGCCATTAGAGGAGTGAACCAACGGAAGGAAGACATTTCTCTCTGTCTCTTTCTCACTGTCTATAACTCTCTCTCTCTCTCTCACTAACTCTTCCTGTCAAATAGACAGGATGAGTATGTTGTAAGGGATCCTTTTAATTCTTTTTTTTTTTTTTTCTTTTAATGCCTGAAGCCCTCTGGCAAGTTTATTAGTCATTTTCTAACAGTCTCATAGTGCAAAGTGCACAGAACTAGTGGGAACCTCCATTACCATATTGGGCCTCATGTTTCCCCCTATAAATAACCATGTCAAACCGAGCAAGTGTGCCCACAGCCTTGCACGGAGGGCGTCCCCCACCCCCCAGCAACGTTGGCATTCACCGAGCTGACGCCGGCTGCAGCCACCGTCCGGCCTGCTGCTGGCTGTTCCTTTAACACCACGTGCAGCAGTCCCGCTGCTCCGGAGAGAACCAGCTTGGATTTTAAGTGGGCAAACACACGCGCGTGGCAGGACTCCACGGAGCTCCAAGGCTACAAGCTCAGTAGAGCACTGTCCTTGTTCCCTTCTACCCCCTCGTGTTGGCACTAGAGAGGGCAGTTTCTGTTGTTTCCGCACCATTCAGCAGTGGAGGGAGCCTTACAGTTTCTTTTTGATTTTAGCCAGGGCAGTGGATTTCACGGTGACTTTGGTTGTGGTCCCTTGGCCTGAAGTCACGGGGCTTTTCTCCAGTTCACCCTTGGGATCCGCGGGGAGGAGCTTGCCAGATGTGGAAGTTGAACAGCACGTGTCCGCGTTGTCTGTATTTGCCTTCTTACTGGTTGAGGGAGACTCCTCTGCAGAAGCAGTGGGCTGTTTTTCTTCCTCCTCATCTGAAGTGTCATTGACATCATGGACATTTCCTTTGAGTTCATAACTTTTTGATTTTTCTTGAATGGGCCAATTATTCTTCTCACGTGCTGTGTTTTCCTCATCACTTTCTGGGTTATTTTTCCATTCTTTCATCATTTCTAATACATTGGATGGTCTCCCTGAGGAAAGTGTGTTGCCTGTTAACCACTGGTTATCAAGGAGTTCCTTAGCGGTGATTCTGTGAGCAGGATCTACTTTCATGAGCTGTCTCAAAACACTTTTAGCATTTTCACTTATGGAATTCCAGACTGGATTTTCGAAACGTAGTTCTCCTTTTTTTATTAACTCAAAAAGTTTCTCTTCTGAGCTTGCCATAAAGGGTGGATCTCCACACAGCAAAATGTACATTATGACACCTATGCTCCAAATGTCACACTGCTGGCTATAGTCGTGGGCATTGATAACTTCAGGGGCCATGTAGCTCGGAGTCCCACACGTGGTCTGCATCATGGCTTCACTCCTGCCTTGCTTCTTCACTGCTAGGCCAAAATCAGTCACCAATCTGAGGAGGCCAAGTGTAAATCTGCTCCATTCTGTTCTTCATTCACAAACCTCTTTCCTGCATTACTAACCTTAAGGAACCATTTTCTTTGACTTCCTCATCTATACTCATTCCCCTGCTGCCCCAACCAGCTTCAAGTGTGGCCTGGTGGATCCTTTTAATTCTTTCACATGTGAATATCCTGTTTTCCCAATACCATTTATTGATGAGACTTTATTTATTCTATGTGAAAGGCAGAGAGAGAGAGAGAGAGAGAGAGAGAGAGAGAGAGAGAGAGAGAGAGAGAGAGAGATGGGGGTGGAGGAGACAGAGGTCATCTGCTGATTTACTCCCAAATACCTGAAAGCCAGGGCAGGGTCAGGTGAAAGCCAGGAGCCAGGAGCTTCATGTGGGTCTCCCACATCAGTGGCAAGGACACAGTTGAATCATTACCTGCTGCCTTCTAGAGTGGGCATTAGCAGAAAACTGGAATTGGAAGCAGAGCTGGGACTCGAACTCAGGCACTCTGATTTGGGATGCGGACACCCCACCAGGGGTGTCTTTTAACTGCTATGCCAAGCGTACACCCCTGTCACTTTTTTAAAGGTAATTCTGTCATAGAAAAGTATATTCTTTCATGATATTAAGTTTATTGTTGTTTATAAAGATTTATTTTATTTATTTGAAAGTCAGAGAGAGAAGGAGAGGCAGAGAGAGAGAGAGGTCCTCCATCTGCTGGTTCACTCAAAAAATATGGAACGCTTCACGAATTTGCATGTCATCCTTGCACAGGGGCCATGCTAGTCTTCTCTGTATCGTTCCAATTTTAGTATATGTGCTGCTGAAGCGAGCACAAATTCATTATTTTTAATAGATTGCTTCCACACCAGAAAGGAGTTCCCATTATGGAGATTATCAACAAACACATGCACCATTTTTACATTTTATGGGCTCAAATTTTACCTTTAAGATTTTTTTATCTATGAAGAATTTATTGGAGGTAAAATGCAAGGTCAAAATCAGCTTAAGCTGACCTTTGCAAATGGCTAGCCAGTGGTTCCACCACCATTCGTAGCACAGCCTTTTTTTTTTTCACCTCTTCAATTAGCTTTTACTGCCTTCACCTGATCCACACTCACTGAATGTCTAATGCTGACCACTTTGGGTAGGGGGTAGATGATGACAGTGATGTACAATTAGAGCAGAAGCTACTGATTAGCTATGGAATGGAGAGAAAATTGAGAAGGCCCAATATTACATGCCTTGATTCAAGCGATTATTCAGATACGCCCATCTTGGGTGTTGGGTTGAGCTGCTCAACCACCCCGGCCTCCCTGAGAGCATTTCCTTTATTCTTATTTGGAAGTTCTCGCCCACATGATCCCTTTTTGGATTGGTGCACTAAGCACAAACACTTTGCAAGTTGTTTTCACAAATCGCTCTTGCAGGCTACTCACAATCATCTCAATAAATGCAGAAAAAGCACTCGACAATATCCAACAGCATTCCTAACAACAACTCTTAAAGCACTTTAGACATAGAAGGAAATTTCTTCAACATAATAAAGGCCATTTATTAAAAGCTCACAGATAGCATCATAATCAATGGGAAAACAGAAATCTTTTTCTTTAAGACCTGATACAAGATAAGGGCATTTATTTTTGCTACTTTCATTCAACATAGTACTAAAAAGACTAGCCAGAGAAACCAGAAAAGAAAAGAAAAGAAAGGTATCTAAATCAGAAATAAATAAATAAAAGTATCATTGTTTACAGGTGACAAGATCCTATATGTAGAAAAGTCCAATGACTTCACACACACACACACAGATACTCACACTGTTAGAACTAATAAAGGAATTCAGTAAAATTATAGTATTCAAAATCAACATACAAAAACCATTTGCACTTCTTTACACCAAGAATGACCTAGCCAAGAGAGAAATTAGGAAAACAATCTCACAGTACTATAAAAAAGTAAAATACAGAGTAATGAAGTTAACCAAGGAGGTGAAAGATCTATACACTGAAAACTAAAGCACTGATGAAAGCAATTGAAGATGACACAAATAAACAGAAATAACATGCTCATGGACTGTTAAAATATCCTACTACTAAAAGGAGTATAAATCCCAACAAAATTCTAATGCTATCTTTTCACAGAACTAGAAAAAACAATTCCCAAATTTGTACGCAATCACAAAAGACTCCAAATAGCCAAAGCAATCATAAGAAAGCAAAACAAAATTGGAGGCATCATACTTTCTAATTTCAAATTTAATACAAAGCTATACTAATCAAAACAGTATGGTACTGTATAAAAACAGACACAGGTCAATAGAACAGAATAGGAAGCTGAGAAAAACCCAAGGCTATGATCAGCTAATTATTGACAACAGCACTATGAAGACAACAGAGAAAAGAAAGTCTCATCAATAAATGGTGTTGGGAAAACAGGATATTCACATGTGAAAGAATTAAAAGGATCCCTTACAACATACATGAAAATCAACTCAAAATAGATGGAAACCAGAAAGCACAAACTCTTAGAAGGAAACACTGAAGAGAGCTCCTTCACATTGGTTTTGGCAATGTTTTTTTGTATGTAACACCAAAAGCTCAGGCAACCAAAGTAAAAGTGAACAGGTGGGACTACATCAAACTAACAAGGTTCTGCACAGCAAAGGAGACCATCAACAATAGGAAAGACAGCTTACAAACTGGGAAAGATATTTGTGAAATATATACCTGATAAGAGATTAACATCCAAAATATATGAGGAACTTATACAACTCAATAGTGCAAAAAAAATAAAAAGTAAAAAACCTAACTAAACAACCAACCAACCAGATTGAAAAACAGAAAAAGCACCTAAAATACTTTTCTCCAAGGAATGCGTAAAAATGGCCAGCAGGGGTGGGAGTGTGACAGAGCAGCTAAGTTGCTGCTTGGGATGCCTGCGCCCTGGTTTGGACTGCCTTGTTCAAGTCCTGGCTGTTCAACTTCCAGTCAAGCTTCTTGCTAATGCACATCCTGAGAGGCCGCAAATGTTGGCTCGAACACTGGGTCCCTGCCACCCTCCTGGGAGGCCTGTACGGAGTTTCAAGCTCCTGGCTTCAGCCTGGCCCAGCCAGTCTTGGCTGATGCAGACATTTGGGGACTGACCCCAGAAGACAGAAGATCTCTATCTGTATGTCTGTGTCTGTATTTTTCAAAAAGCAAAAAAAAAAAAAAAAATTTTTTTAATGGCCAACAGGCATGCATAACAGTACTCAACATTAATCATTACGAAAATGCAAATGAAAACTACAATGAGATATCACCTCAAATCTACCAGGACAGCAAATATCACAAAGACAAGAGATAGTAAGTGTTGGCCAGAGTGTGGAGAAAAGGGAACCCTTGTATACTGTTGGTGGCAATACAAATTTGGAGAGCCATTATGGAAAACACTATAGAAGTTCCTTAAAATAAATAAAGGTTCCTCTAGAAATAGAGTTACCATGTGACCCAGCAATCCTGCTGGATATATGCCCAGCACCTTATAGAGATATCTCCACTCCCATGTTCGTTGGAGCATTATTCACAACAGCCAATATGTGGAAACAACTCGAGTGTCCACTGACCGGTGACTGAATTATCTGCACCCCTATGTTTATTGCAGCTCAATTCACAACAGCTAAGACATGGAATCAACTGAAATGCCGTCAACTGAAGACTGGATAAAGAAATTATGGGATATGTATACTATGGAATACTACACAGCGGTAATAAAAAAAAATGAAATGTGGTCATTTACAACAAAATGGATGAATCTGGAAGACATCATACTTAGTGAAATAGCCAGTCCCAAAGGGACAAATACCACTTGTTCTCCCTGACCTGCCATAACTAATAGTGCACCTAAAAGGCAATCTCTAGAAGTGAAATTGATACTTTGAGAAGCAATGGCTTGAACAGCCCTTGTCTTAACTGTTAAGGAATAGTTTTTTTTTTTTTAAATACTATTTGTTGAACTCTTTACTTAACATAGTTAAACATATGTGTATAAAGTCAATTGAAAATAGATCTCAGTAAAAAATAAGAGTGGAAATAAGAGAGGGAGGAGGAAGAGGGGTTGGGGGTATGGGTAGGAGGGTGGGCACTGGTGGAAAGATTCACCATGTTCTTAAAGTTGCAAATATGAAGGGTATGATGTTTTTAACTGTAAATCTGTATAGTTATGCATACATTTCTACAGACTTACTTCTAAGGGTACTGTTTAAAAACTTGCCATGAGACCCCAAGTCCCCTTAAGCTGGGTGGTAAAAAAACCATCTTAAGTGTTAAAGTGATCATATGGATAGGATTAAGGGTCTGGTAATAATAACAGATAGAATTTAAAAGGAGTGAATGCTCCAACATGTGAAGCAGTCCACAGAGCAGACTCATAGAATGACAATAGCTTTAAATAGCACTCTGATCTCTGAATCAGCCCTTAAGGCATTCCAGTCTGGCTGAAAAGCCCACAAGAGCATTTTAGGCATAGAAAGCCAAGACACTGTGGCAAAAAAATGTCCTACATGAAGGACCTCTGTGGGTGAAACCCCAGTGGAAAGAAGTGGTCATCAAAGAAGGGGGTACTTTTCTCTGAAGGGATGAGAGAAAAAACTTCCACTTTGCTGATGGCCTTGTCTAAATACTGATGGAGCTTGTGGACTCAAAAGGCATCCATAGCCTAGGTAGCTCATGTCAAGAGCCTCAAGTGATCACTGACGTCATACATAAGAGTGTTAATTGTTAAATTAACAAGAGTCACTGTGTACTAACTTCTCATGCAGAGCCTCTGTCCTCAAAGAGTTGTATTGTAATTATGTCTAAGTGCTCCCAAAAGATGTATCATTTTTGGGTGCTTCTTTAAAGTTAAGTTTCTAAAAAAAAAAGAAAGTGAAATTAACTTCAAGATGCAATGACTTTGAACAGCCCTTGTCTCGTCTGTTGAAGAACAGTTTTTGTTTTGTTTTCTGTGCAAATTGTTGAATTCTTTACTTAGTATAGAGTTGGTCTTCTGTGTATAAAGTTAGTCAAAAATGGATCTTAGTGGAGAATGGGACTGGGAATGGGAGATGGAGGAGAGGAAGGGGTGGGAGAGTGGGTGGGAGGGCAGGTATGGTGGGAAGAATCACTGTATTTCTAAAGCTGTACTTATGAAATGAATGAAGTATGTATTCTTTAAATAACAGGTTTCTTGGGGGAAAATAAATAAAATTTTAAAAAATTGAAAAAGAAATTGTGGTATAGCTGCATGATGAAGTATGAGCCAGCTGTTAAAAAAAAAAAAAAATCCCACCATTTTTAACAACATGGGTGAACCTGGAAGACATGCTAAGTGAAATACTCCAGGCAAAGAAAGAAAAATACGGTATGGTTTCTGTTACATGTGGAAGTTTTTGTTTAAGTTCAATACATAGAAAAGAGAGTAGAATGGTGCTTAGCAGAAACAGGAAGAGTAAATGGGGAGATTTAGGTCAAAGGGTACAAACTTGCAGTTACATGTAGGAAGAATAAGTCTGGAAATCCAATGTACACATGAGGTCGATAGTTAATACTGTATTTTTGTATACTGGGAATTTGCTGAGTAGCTTTTAGGTGCTCTTACTATACACACACACACACACACACAAAAGCTAGCAATGTGAACTGAGTATGTTAATTTGCTTGACTACAGTAACCATTTCACTCTGTAATGTGTATCAGAACATCACATTGGACACTTTAAATATACACAATTTTTAAAAAGGGAAAATCTACCAATGAATAAAATAAAATTTAAAAAAATAATCATTTACCTCTGTGGAGTTGAACCACCGTGGCAGTTTCTATGGACGTGGCCCTACTCTGAGAAGGAATAAGGCGCTTGGCACCATGTCATTAATCCTCCGGGTTCAGCTTGGTGGCAACTCCCACCTTCTGTGGATGTGACAAAAGCTAGGGTTGCATGGAGGCTATGGCGACCACACAGGTTTTCCCCGCTGCCTCATCCAGGCTGCTTGGGAGAAGTTCCCCTCCTGCTGGGATTCACTGAACAGAAAGGGCCACTGAGCCATCAGTGAGGACATCAGTGCCTGCGGTGATTCTTTTTTTTTTTTTTTTTTTTTGACAGGCAGAGTGGATAGTGAGAGAGAGAGACAGAGAGAAATGTCTTCCTTTTTGCCGTTGGTTCACCCTCCAATGGCCGCTGCGGCCGGCGCATTGCGCTGATCCGAAGCCAGGAGCCAGGTGCTTCTCCGGGTCTCCCATGTGGGTGCAGGGCCCAAGCACTTGGGCCATCCTCCACTGCCTTCCCGGGCCATAGCAGAGAGCTGGCCTGGAAGAGGGGCAACCGGGATAGAATTCGGCGCCCCAACCGGGACTAGAACCCTGTGTGCCGGCACCGCAAGGTGGAGGATTAGCCTGTTAAGCCAAGGTCCCGCCCTGCGGTGACTCTTAAGGCCCCAAAGTCTCAGCCAGTTGCTCGGGGTGCCTCAGGGGGCCACATTCAAGAGGTGCAGGGCCCGAGAGCAGCCCCAACAATGGCCTGGGACGGGGAAGCCCCCTCTCCGTCCCCATCATGCAGAAGCAGGGTTGGGCTAGCCCACACCCTGCGTGAGCTCCGAAGTTCCACATGTGGGGACAGGCATCACAGCCTCCCTGCCCCAAAGCCCAACAACTGCACTTCCCTCCCTGGCTCTGAGAGGGGCTGAGCCCCACTCCCTACGCCTTCGGGCACTGGGGCCTGGGCAAAGGCCCGGAGGTCCGGGGTGAGGCTGGGGAGGCTGGGGGAGCTTCTGAGCTCAGCCCCAGCAACCGGCCAGGAGAGAGGCCAGTGCTTACAGGTGGGGGGCTCTGCAGGTAGGGGCCTACAAGTGGCCTCAAGGTTTCTAGCTCCATGGAGGAGGCACTGAGGCCGGGCCACCTCAATTTAGAAGCAATTTAAGATATCACACAATGAAAGGGATCTGTGGGCAAACGACCTGTCTAGATTTAGAGCCAGTAGTTAACAAAAATCAGACAGTCAAGAATAAGAATTTCATGTAGATAAAAATCCCACCCCCAACATGTAATTGGGCAGTGACTTTTTTTTTCTCCCAGGCTGTGCAAGTTTCCTGTCATCAGAGATACTGTTTCTGACAGGGCAGAGTGTGGGTAGGACTACTGACTTTTTATTCACTCAAAATCACTGTAATTTGCTGAAGAAGGTTGAACTCCTACATTTTTCTTGAAAACAAACAAACAAAAAAGGCAGCTCTGAAATGAATGGCTTTGTTTAATCAAATCACTAAAGAACTAATACAAGACCACCCAGGCCCTCGCCGATCCTTCCGAAAGAATTTGGTGTCCCTGTTTGAAGTCGGAGTCTCATCTTGTTATTAGAGAGGATACCTTTTCGGAAGGACAATCGGCCTGCGGTGTGATCACCTGTTAGGTAACAGCAGCCCCCCCCCCCCCCCGCCTCCCCCCACCTCCCCGGGCGTCACGGGCTCTCAAGGTGACCCCTAGGGGGCGGTAACAGGCGAGCCTCCCTGGGGAGAGGGGCAGCCGCCCAGGCGACCCGCCGAGGCCACCAGTGTGGTGGCCCCAAGCCGACGAAAGCTGGGAGAAGTATACTGCACCAACAGAACCCTGGCTGTTCGGATCTTGCAGTGTGTGAGTGGCCGCTGCTCCTCCCCAGGCGGCCATTACAGTGTGAGGCCGGCGCCTGTGGGGAGGTCGGCCTCTGGGTCGCCTTGAGCCCCAGGTCCCTGAGGTACATGTTGAATTTCTCAATCTAACTTTGTTTAGTTTGGGGGAAAAAACATTTTTCCTTTTCTTTCTTTTTTTTTTTTTTTGGTCCTGAAAAAAAAATCACTGTGGTTTCTCTCCTACTCCCACCCTCTGTAATCGCTGCTTGCAAGAGTTTCACCATTTTCCCATAAAACCAAAAAAATGAGGATGCTGGGCAGACATTCTTTGTTTCCTTTCTTGCATGTGTGTCTGCTCTGGGCAGGCCCCGCTGCCCACTGCCCACTGCGCCTGCACCCTGGCCTCAGCACTCTGTCCAGAATCCAGCTCAACTCCCACCTCGATAAATCCCTCTGTCCTCAAGTAGGAGGTAGCCAGGCCCCTCCGCCCCTACCGGGCCAGGAGCACCTCCGTCACACCTGAGGCGCAGGTGTGACAAGCAGCTGGCAGTTCAAGGCTTCCTCCCTACAGCCACCCCTGATTGTCTGGTTTTCTGCTTCCCTTCTCCCTGTGGGTCCCTATTAACTCACCAAATCACAATATTATAGTGCACCTGCCCCTTTGTAAGTCTTCTATAGTTGGGTCCCACGTGTACAGGCATGTCCCCTGTGTACAGTCAGTTCACACGTGTAGGTGCGTGGGCTTAGCTCCTCAAACAACACGCTTTAAGGATTCCTTTGATTTGCCAATGACTTTCTACCACGAGTCTTTTCGCCATAGTTTTACTCACATATTGGCCCCCCCCCCGCATGTTGTCAATGGACTGACTCCTGTCTTTTCTTCTCCCTTTACCAGGGCGGTGCCGAGGGTGAGTAGCACCTGAGTCAGAGCCCCCAGGGTCTCCCAAATGTTTCTGCTACTGACTCACTGTGTGAGCATGGACAAGTCACTTCCCTCTCTCGTCCCTGACTTCTCCAGCTGTAGCATACTCTCTGTACATCTGGAAAGAACATGGCTGGCACAGATGCGATATCTTCTGTACTTAGGGTGGCTATAAAACCCACTGTCCAATTTTCACTTTTGAGAGCAAAAGGGAAGGTGTTCATAATTGCACTGGGACTCACTTAAACACGTGGTCCCTGTCAGGTTCTGGGACTTCTGGTGAAAATGGCGGTAGGAGCAGGCATTCCTTAGCTTATGGTCTCCTAGCTCACGGAGAGAGGATAGTAGCAGCTTGCCATGATCTGCCTGTTAGGTTGGCTCTAGAGCAAGGAGTAAGAAATTCAGAATCATTGCCTTTCTAACCTGCATGTGAAAATAGCCAGGCACAACCCTTCAGCCCCCTCAGAGTGGGTAAAGCTGGACAAAGCTGTCACAGTGACCAGGACAGCTCTTATCTGTGCATTATAAGTCCCAGCCTCCAACATTCTGCCATGCCCTGCCTCTCTGACATTTCAGCCACCTGATAGCTTGACAGCTAGCACTTGCCTATTTCAGGTATCTGAAATAACACCTGGTCAAGTTGCTTATGTTGTGCCTATAAGGAAGGCTAGCAAGATACCAGCGTGGCTCCTAGGGGCCATAGGATCTTATGAGCATTCAGTGCAAGTGCTTGCTTATAAGACCTACATCTGGGCCCGCAGCTTTAAGGCCCCTTCATTTCTTCATCTGGAGTGGAATATCCAGGCAAGAATCAAGAAGCAACATGTGGCAAACAACCACGGTCAGGACTCAGCAGGAGCAGGGCCAGAGCCACCCATGTTTGGCTCAGAAACCAGATACCAGGCACCAGTCAGGAATTCGCCCTTGGGAAGCTGTTGCTTAACTCTCCAGTTCCCCATGCTGCCCACCTCCTTGCCAAAGGCCAAGCCAAACAGGGATCCTGGGTGAGGCCAGGCCAGCTAGCCAATGTCAGCTCACTCAGGGTTAGACTGGAACTGGGTGGAGCCTAGGCAAAGCTTCAGGATGCCAGGCCCTGGGCAGACTCCCAGGGGCAGGCAGGTAGGTTTCTGCCACTCTTACTTCCCAGTGGAAACATGCAGATTTCCCAAAGGCCGGGCCTGGGCCCAATCTAACTGCAAGCACTGGAGGTCCAAGATGAAGCTGCACAAGGGCAGGCCATGCTGAGAAGTGGAGGGAGGTTCGTCTCCAGTGGGATCCCTCATTGACAGGGCTGGCTGGCCCCTAGGCCACGGTTTGGGATCTGTGACCTTTGCTCTTAGGCAGCCCTGCTGACACGGAAAAGAGTTTGTTCCATTATTAGAGGGATAGAGAAGGGGGAAAGGGGTTGTTCCGTTATCAAAAGAGGAGGAGGGAGAAGTACGGGAGGTTATTACAATGGATTTGTTTTCTCCTACAATGCAAACTGCATTTTGGAAATATTTGGAAATGCACAGGAAGCCCCAGGCACTTTGGCGGTCAGCCCACTGGATGGGCAAGCTGTTTGGTCTCTGCTCTGCCCTGTGACACCTGCATTGTGGTGGCTGTCTTCACAGCCTTCCTGATGCGCATCAGGGCTTCCTCTCATCAACTATGCATGGGCTGCAGATTTGGGAAGAACACCAGGTAGATGAAGTACAAAACATTTCTCCTCTGTCCAGGAACCCAAGTGTGGCATCCCAGATCTTGGGGAGAAGAGAGGGACCTGAGACCATGGTGACAGGGGAAGGAGAGGTGTGCTGTCCCCAGATAAGGGGTCTCTGATGATTGAAAGTCCGGAGTGCATATCCTCCTGGACCGATTCTGCCACTATCAGCGGTGATGATAAATGGCTGGGTACGCACTTTCCACTCATTTACTTTTCACGCACAGATTCCCTGCCTTGGCCCATTTAGTCACGTTGACTGCTTATCTCTCAAGCCCCAAGTGTAGAAGTTCGGGGGATAAGCAGCTCCAGTGGGCGGCAAACAGCTTGGACATTTCGAGAAGGTAGAAGTCAGTAGTGGGGTGGGGTTGGGAGGCGTGCTGAGAGAGACCCGTGGAGGAGGGAAAGAAAGGTCTTTTCTGTGGCTAGGAGGCAGTCCCTTGGATAGACACAGGGAAGCTCGGAACTTGGGAGACAAGTGGTTTGGGCAGTGGGTTGAGGCACTGCCCATGCTCTGCTGAGTGAGAATGAGTCATCAGCCCAGGCCTCATTCTAGTTAGGCAGAGGCAATGGCCTGGTGTCGTAATAGCGTAATAGCGTGAAGAGCCCTCACCCTGATCTGCATACAATGGGCTGACTGCAGGCCCAGAGATCCGGGAGTCTCAGCCCACATTCTTGCCGCTGCTTCCACGTCTTCTGAGCTGGGGCAAGCCCGCCTTCCCTCAATGCACTCAGAGACCTGGCAGGTTGTTCTCAGCCAGCCCCCTCCACACAGCAACTCCAGGCCTCAGGCCATCACTTCCACAGAGGGAGGGGAAATACCCGGAGGTGACTTGTGATGCCCCCCTCGTATCTCGAAGACAGAAGATGCCTGATCTCTCACCAGGTGCTATGTATTCTGTGGTGCTAGCTCGAGCCGAAGCCCCTGTGAAGCCAGCTGGGGTGAGGGAATGTCCCCCTGAGATGCTCACAATATCTCTCAGTAGTAAATCCAGAGAACATGGGAGATTAAATGTGAAGCAGCAGCCACTGGATTCATTCATTCATCGAGTGAGGAATTTTCATAAAAGGCAAAGGCTGGGTGGCCTTGGGTGCTACCTGATTAGTGAAAGATTTGGATGAAAAAGTGTGAGCTCTAGAACATGAGGCTGCTGATTGCCTTGGATGGTATTCAGAGGGGAGACATCGAAAGTTAATAGTGAGGGGGCAAACTCATTGCCAGTACTCTCCCATGGACAATAAGTTTGTCTCCAGATTCAGCAAACCCTGGGTGGGTGGTCCTAGGGTCCAGGCAGCTGGCTTCTGGTGGAGGCCCATTGTCCCCTGGTGCCTGTCTGGTCCTTCAGTGAGCTGTGGCCGGGCCTCCCTGGCTGCCCATGGCATGTGCTGTGGCAGGAAATCAGGAAGCAGTGGCAGGACAGCCGGGGTGGGGGTAGGGAGAGAGGTTCAAGAGCTCCCTCCCCCCCCCCCCCCGCCCCAAGGCACTGCCTGTGACCGAAATGGATCCACAGCTCAGGAACCTAAACTGGCACACGCAGCACCATCACCTCCATACCAGTGAGTGAGAGAGTGACCTGCTCAACCTGTCAATGAGTCTTATTGAGGGACACTTTGGAAGGTGGTGGGTCTGGTGATGGGACCTGAAGGAGAGCCAGAATTTAGGAAACCAGAAGCTGGGAGGGAGGTTTGGGTCTGTTGAGGAGAACGTGTGGGTACAGAGCACTCAGGGCATGCCCAATAGAAAGTGCACGCTTGGCATGGTGGAGCTGGAGTAGTGGGAAGTAAGGTGGCAAAGGCAAGTTTGGTTTTTAATATTTTATTTATTTATTTGAAAGGCAGAGTGATGCAGAGTGACAGAAAGAGAGAAAGAGATCTTCCATTCACTGGTTCACTCCCCAGATGGCTGCATCTTCCTGGTCTCCCATGAGGTGACAGGGGCCTAAGCACTTGGGCCATCTTCTGATGCCCTTCCAGGCACATTAGCAGGGAGCTAGATTGGAAGTGGAGCAACTGGTATTCAAACTGGTATCCATATGGGATGCCGGTAGCTCAACCAATTGCACTGTGACACTAGGCCCTGTAAAGGCAGGTTAAAAGCAGCCTTTGGCTTCCTTGAAAGTCAGGCCGGGAGGTTGCACTGCCTTCAGAGAAGAGCCCTGGCAGTTTTTGGTAAGGAAGGTGACATTCAATGTTATTCGTTAAGAACTTGACCTGCCCTGGGGATTGTTTCAGGGCCTGGGAGTTAACCACGGCAAAGGCATGTTCTGCCCTTAGAGGGTTTCCATATTTGGGGGACAGACAAGAAGCAGATAATTTGGGTAGAACGTGGTGAGGGCTGTGGTAGAAACATCCACACATTGCTGCCAAGCTTAGGGACAAGGCTTGGAGCTGGATTGTGTGGCACACAAGGTGGGAGGCAGGGAGAGCTTGCACCTTATCCTGAGGGACACAGACTTGGGTCCTGAGCCGAGGAGGAGAGGAGCAAGGGAACGGAGGGAGCCAGTGGACGTGGGAATCATTAGACAAGTCTGGCCACACCTGGATGGGCAGACGGGGCAGGAAGATCGAGGCCGGAAAGACATAGTCTGGAAACGTTTGAACTTGGGTTGGTGAGAGGTGAGAAAGCCGGGCCTGAGAAGGAACAGGAAGAAAGGAGCGAGGGGGCCAGGCTCCTTCCGTGCTCAGGGGCAGCCAGGCTACCTCACTGACAGTGTCTGTGATGGGCAGTGCTGGTGCAGCCGGGTTCCTCTCTGAAATACGCCTGTGCTATAAAAAGCCCCAAACTGACCCCGTCCCAAAGACCAACAGTGCTAACACTTTGGACATCTTCCTGTCAGGTCGTCTTTCCTGCATCAGTTTTTGTTTGCCTTGAACATTGTTCTAATCATTCTGTGTTTACGCTTTTGTATCCTGCTGTGTGTAACATTCAAGTGTGTGTATTTTTCTGCATGTTAAATTTATCCTGCTTATTACAAGTGTTCATATTTTCATACATATTTACATGAAGAGGCTCATTGCACTGCTTTTTCCCGTTGCTTCGCAGCGAACTTGGAAAATGTTCCTCCCTCCCCCTCTCCCTCGCTCCTCATCCTCCCATCTTTCCCATCTGTTTTTCCTTCCCGTCTCCTTTTTTTTTTTTTTTTTTCTGTAGTAGTTTCTACTTCCCGCCTCACTGCCTACCTTCATTTCCAGAGTCAGGAATAGACTTTCTCTTTCAAATCAGCAAGTATCTTTGTAAGACATGCACCCAGGACCAACTCTAAGGCCTAAACTCCCAGCAGTTTTGAGGCCCCAGAAGACAGAAGATTTCTGGGGAGGGAGGACTCAGTCATGGGGCTGGGGACGAGTGTCTGATCATTCCCGGTCAGGGACACTTGTCAAGATGAAGAAGAGTGGCAGGGGAGGCTAGGAGAAGGCGTGTAAAGGTGTTCCCAGGATTCTTCACCAGAGAAAGAAAGCACGCTTCGCTTAGAGAGCAACAGGATGTGTGGTCTTGTCCAGTAAGCCACTGCCCCACGCCTGGAGAGAGAGAGTTTTAATACATGGTGTTTATAGTGATGTTTCAGAAAGACTGGTTTGTCCTTCTTATACTTGCTGTCATTAACAAGTAGGTGACACACAGCCTCCCCCTTTTCTCCCCCTCCTTCATTCTCTTTCTGTCTCACACATGTATTATTTCTCTGTCTCTGTCTCTTTTTTTCTTTCTCCCTCTCTCTCTTAACACAGCAGAATCTCCAAAGGATCCTTTGTTTAGTAATCATGATGACAAGCTTCCTTTGTCCCATGGGCCTGCCGCTGTCCCCAGCCCTTGTGTGTCTACTTCTCACAATGCTCCCACAAAGCAGGTACTATCATTATGCACAGAGAGGATGCCTTGCTTGTCCACACTTACACAGTCCATAAGTGGCAGAGCTTGGATTTAAATTCAGGCCAGCTGACCCCAAAGTTCATGCTCTTAACCACAGTACAGTACTGCTCTTCCTCTACGTTACATTCTTTGATTACCGCCGTGTTCAAATAGAGGATAGAATTCCAGGGCGTGCTGGGCGTGGGGGGTGGTGGTTATTGCAAAGACAAACATGATGTTCAAAGCTCTTTCAACTTGAAAGTAGATGACGTACCAAGGACTCCTAAAAACTTTCTTCACAGTTCGGTTTTTGTGTGACTGCTTTTTCAGGCTGGAAGTGGAACAACCCAGGACATCTCCTTGGCTTTTCCTAAGCTGTCGGGAGAACCTTGCCTTGGCAGTGCAGCCTCGCACAGAGATGCTAAGGGGTTGTGTTCCTCTCACCTCCAGGACCAGGAGTCTCAGGGTCAGGACAGTGGGTTCTCCGTGTCTAATACAGTGAGAAAGCGTGGCCTGCGCCCTGTGTGTCACAGGAGTGCACACTCTGTTCCCTAATGCCTCTGTTCCTTTCTCTTTATCCAATAACAGAGTAGGGAGTTGATAGAATAGAGAACTCTATCAGCAGGAAAAAAAGATCACCAGTGTTGATTTCCAAAGATCCTTGTGTGTGGCTCACTCCTGTGAGACTCTTGAATGACATCCACCCAGTGCAGCAGCCTTGCCTGGAGTCCACCCACTCCCACTAGCCACACACTTCCTGCCCCAAATGTCAAGGTTTTCATTTGACCATGATATAATGAGCTGTATAAAATTAAAAGCAGCTAAACAGCACCTTATTTACAGTAATTTTCTATTTTCTGAAGTCATTACCAAAACCTCTCCTTAACAACACCAACCTCCAGATCATACCAATCACCAAGAAGCCCAATCACGACAGCCACCAACCACAACGCAAATCAGTGTGAGGATCCGAGCGCTCACTCCCTCCGCTCTGTCCTCAGCCCAGCCTGGTTTTTCCATCACGTGGTCATCAGGCAACAGGGAGCTAAGGCAGAAGGAACACTTAGTTCCCTTTCCAAAAACAGGGGACACTTAAAAATATCTCCAAGTAGGCAACCCGGGTTCAGAGAAATGCTTATTTACACTTGCAGGAGCCTGGCGTTGGGATTCCTGAATGTCCCCAGACTTGCTCTTGGCCTAGGCCAGCACTCCAGTACCACTTGCAGATGATTGCTTCACTGTTGTGTCTCCATCTGGGGGACAGTCTTGCAGCAGCACAGGCTCTTCTCAAGGCCACCTGTTATGGACTGAATTGGGTCCCTCCATCTCCTCCATCCCTGCCAATCCATTTAGAGACACCTTAGCCCCCAGTATATCTCAGAATGTGGCCACCTTTGGAAACAGGGCCTTTAAAGAGGTCATTAAGGTTCAATAGGCTCATAGGATGGGCCCTAATCCAGTATGGCCAATGTCCTCATCAGAAGAGGTAGAAACTCATGAGTTTGCTCTCTTCATGCATATAGAGAAAAGGCCATGTGAGGATACAGGGACAAGGCATCTTTTGTAAGTCAGAGAGAAGTCTCAGGAGAAACCAACCTTGCTAACACCTTGATCTTTGGATTTGCAACCTCTAGCACTGTGGGAAACTAAATTTCCCACAGTGAATTTGCTTAGTCATCCTAGTCTGTAGTATTTCATTACGGCAACCCTAGCAAACCAACAAACTGTCCATGCAATTCCTTCTTGTGTGATACAGCCTTAAAAAGAGGCACGAATGATTGGATAACCATTCTACCCAAAAACGTAAAAATGTTCTTGAGTTCAAATGAGAAAATTTAAATTCATATTGGAAACCCTCTCTAGCTTGTTCTTTCTTTTTTTAAGATTTATTTATTTATTTGAAAGGCCGAGTTACAGAGAAGCAGAGGCAGAGAGAGAGAGATGGCTCTTCCATCTGCTGGTTCACTCCCCAAATGGCCACAACAGCCGGAGCCGGGCCGATCTGGAGCCAGGAGCCAGGAGCTTCCTCCGGGTCTCCCACATGGGTGCTGCTGCCCAAGGACTTGGGCCATCTTCTGCTTTCCCAGGCCATAGCAGAGAGCTGTATTGCAAGTGGAGCAGCTGGGGCTTGAACGGCACCCATATGGGATGCCAGCACTCCAGCTGGCTGCTTTACCTGCTATGCCACAGTGCCAGCTCCTAGCCTATTCGTTCTGTCAAAATCTCTGTGTGATTGGAATATTCAAGAAGTTAACCTCCTAATGTACTCTCTATTTCCTATTCCTGACATCCCAGTCCTCTTAATTGTTCTCATTCCTCAACCTCTGATCCAACTCTTTTGGCAAATCCACTCATTGGTAGCTGTTTATTGAGTGCAAGGCCAACATCCACCTTTGGCACTTGAGGTCCAGAGATGAAGAAAACAGATAAGATCCTTGCTCTCACATAGCTTCCATTCTAGCTGGGGAAGGCAAGAATAAGAACAAATAAATAAATGAAGAATATACCAGATAGCGAAAAGCTAGTTGGGAATTTAAGTGAATGTGAGAGTGACTAAGAACCTTCCTGGGATGGGTGTACAAGAAATCTTTCCTTTCTGCCTAAAACACATTCTCCACCCTCTCACTTCTCCCTATCACCATTCCCATCAAGCCCAAACTCCTGGACTGGTCTTTTTGCCATCTGTTTTTCCTCATTTCCATCCATTTTCCACATAAATCCAGTGGAATATTTTGAAAATACAGCCAATTCTTATTATTCACAACAGTTATGCTCTATGGAATGGCCTTAAACACTGAGTTAGGAAGTACTGAACCAGTGCTTCTTGGGGAAAGGCAAGGTGAAGTTCCCATGAGCTTATGGTTGCATTTTCATCAACCCACCAACACATAAGCTTGTTTTATTTGTGCTTCTGGTAACAACACCTTTATTTTTTATTTTTTATTTTTTTTTGACAGGCAGAGTGGATAGTGAGAGAGACAGAGAGAAAGGTCTTCCTTTTTGCTGTTGGTTCACCCTCCAATGGCTGCTGCGGCCAGCGCATCTCGCTGATCCAAAGCCAGGAGCCAGGTGCTTCTCCTGGCCTCCCATGCGGGTGTAGGGCCCAAGCACTTGGACCATCCTCCACTGCCTTCCCGGGCCATAGCAGAGAGCTGGCCTGGAAGAGGGGCAACCGGGACAGAATCCGGTGCCCCAACCGGGACTAGAACCCGGTGTGCCAGCACCGCAAGGTGGAGGATTAGCCTGTTGAGCCACGGCGCCGGCCAACGACACTTATTTAATATATGCTTTTGATTTCTTAACGTTGTACTCATGGCCCACATCACTATAATTCATGCCTGGATGAAGCTTATCAAACACATGTATTTTCTACACGTATCACACAGCCTTCTTGCATTTAGGAAGGCTAGACAGCCTGTCAGCATTATACTGGGGTGGGGACAACGGGAGTGGATTTTTTTTTTTTTTTTAAGATTTAAAAGCAAGATTTATTAGAGTCAGAGACCTCCAGCCAGAGTGGACTGGAGGCGGGGCTCCAAGAGAGGCAAAACCTGAAGAGGCTGTTGGCACTGGGGTTTTTAAACACAATTTTGGGGAAGAAAAAACTTACCAGCTTGACATTCAGTTACAAGGCAGGGACAAAACCCATCAAAAGCCCTGATTTGTCATCTTATTTGCCCTAACTGGCTTGTTCATGAAGCAAAAAAGCCATCCAGAATGGTGGGATAGGGAACTTGTTTTCACAGTAAACTGTGAGCTCAGGAGGATGGAATCACCACTCCTTTGCTGTTCTCATGGTAAAACTGGGAATGCCTAAGGAGTGGGGCAGCCATTATTGACCTTGCTAAAGGGAACTTTTGGAGAAAGCAAGCATTTTGCACCCTAAATTTCCACCAGGACCACCTTGACTGCCTATTAATCCATTTGACTCCTCGCATTCCCTCCCTCACACACACACACACATAAACAGTAAAAACATAAAGAAAGATGGCACTAAAGAGTCCACAAAAAGGATGCTTGTTTACACTGTGAGAGCAACAAGCATTGGCTTGTTCGATCTCAGCAGGGTTGAATGGGTGACTCACTTTTTTTTGTTGGCTTTGCTCATGTCTGTGAATGACTGTAAGATTCTTGCCCCGTATTGATTTGGAGTCAGAAACACACTGTGCTATGATTTGAATGTGTCTCCTCCTCCAACATCCAGGTGTTGCCGATGTGATAGTATCAAGGGGGGGAGGCACTGTCAGAGGTAACTAGGTCATGAGGGCTCCTCCATCATGAATTAGGTTAAGGCCCTTATAAAAGGCTTAACACGCGCTCATTCACTTGCCCTTCTGCCTTCCACCATATGTGGATTCAGCAGTCTTCCCTTCTGGAGGAAAACAGTGTACTGTACTGAAACCAAAAAGCCACACCTGCCAGTTGATCAGCTTCTCAGCCTCTCTACCAGTGAGAAAGTAAATTTCTGTTCTTTGTAAGCTACCTTGTCTCAGACAGTTTGAGCAGCACAAACACTTAGCTGCTGCCCCTCATCCCCACCACGCACACACCCCTCTCCTCTTTTTCCTTCCTCAGTTTTCTTTCTTTCCCAATTTTGGGTCATTATCTCAGGAACTTTTCTCTTTATCTCATTGGTAAGTTACAGATACTTAACAGGAGCTGATATGCATAGGAGTAACAGACTCAGTGTAGCTAACAATATTTGTTAGCTAAATTTGTGAAGTACTGAATGCATCAGTAAAAGTTTCAAGTGCTATTTTTATTTAACTTTGGAACTATTTCTTTACACTGAATCTCCAGCCATTATACAACCCCCAGTTTTATATACCTAAATTATGTTTGATAAATGCATGAAGAGTGGAGTCATATATCTTAAATATTAAATTAGACATAGTAAGATCAAGATTTATTAATTCTAAAGCTCTTGAAAGTGCTCAGAGAGACTCTTCGGAATGTCACACAATTATTTATCAACCTCTAAATACATAACTAAACTTACTTTAACTCTTTTTAAAGTGACTTTTTTATTACACTTTGGGTTTTATTACTGTGATTGTAAAAAGATTACTTAACTCCATTGATTGCCAATATAGAATATTTTAGCTACATGATTTAACAAGACTTTCATAGACTGAGAACTAAATCCTCATTTATTTATAATATCGTATTCAGTATAGATTCCGACATCTAAAAGATAGACTTTACCTGCTGCTTTGTGATAATTCATTTCAGAATTTGGGCACTTACCGGATTTTGCTTTTTCTCAAATACATGGCGTGACCCCATATCTGAAAAATAGATAATGGGTATCAGCCTTCAGCGACATATTTAAGTGAAACATTTTCTTTTCCTCCAAATTGACTACCCCTCCATGCCTTTATACTCGTTTAATATAGATTTAATTAATGTCATATGTAGTGGGCCTGCATTTTATCAATTTTCAATCCTGAAAAGTTTATGACACAGTGAATTGACTTGAAGTAGCTTATGTTTTAGCTTAACAATTCAGAGTTTTATTCTTGATCTGACATCAAGCAAACTTTAGATATGACCATAATATGTCACAAAGCCAAAAGCACAACAGTTTTAAATCCCTATAATTAATTAGGAAGATTAAATTAATTCCCAGGCAATTTAAAGTGGAATTAAGTTGATTGTATATATTTGTAATGAAAAAGGCTGTGTGTGTGTGTGTGTATAAAATATGAAATGCCCCTGTTTTCTACCTGTTCTATGACAGTCTATTCTACACACTGGCACCAGATTAATATTCTGAATGGAAGAGACTCCAGGTTCACAAACCTTCAATAGCTCAGCTTCACCCCTGTGACCTCAGCACAGAAATCTCCCACACGAGAGCCTCAGTGCCTGCTGCCCCTCTCCTAGTCCTTTCTACTAGAAGCCACTGCTTTGCAAACTGGTTAGCAGTTCTTGGTCCCTGACAAAGATGCCTTGTTTTTTCCTGCCTTAATGCATTCGTACTGCTTCCTTCTCAACCCTTGCCCAGCTCTCCACCCAAGCAAATCCTGCTCCTTCTTAAGGCTCTTCCCAAGCCCTTCTAACTCTCAGGCCCCTCAGACTCCCCACCCAAGCAAGAGTACTTACTCTGTTCCACCTGGAGCATGGATTCAGCAGGTCATCTTGTACTACATTGGGTTGTGCTGTCCATCCATACCAGACAGCTTAGTCCATCTATAACTGTGCTAGCTACAGTAGGGCAAAGGAAGAAAAGCCATATTTTCTGAGGACTTACTGTGTCCCAGGTACCACGTCTGGCATTTTTCTGCATGTTCTCCCCATTTAATCCTTACAACAACCTTATAAGGTCGGTAGTAATTCCATTTGAATAATACAAAGGATAAGTAACATATTCAAGTGATTCATCTAAAAGTGATGGAGTCAGAATACAAACCCATAAGGCACATGGGAAGGATATAAAACAAGAAATCAGGAGATCTGCTCTTCAATTAACCTCTTGGAATCTCATTTTCTTCCTCATTAATGGAGAGAGCTAACTACCACCACCTCACGGAAATGTGCAAATTGACTGAGGCCACAACTTCATCCAAGAGTTGCCATGGCTTTTTTCGCCTATGCTGTCTCCCCACTCTTAATTGGCTACCATATATTCATATTTCCAACGTTGAAAGGGACATCATGCCAGGATCTGCTGTGAACCACCCCCTGGTCCAGAGGAATTAGGGAGTCCACACCCACCTGCACATGGCTGCCCACATGGCTTCATTCCTCCCAGTACTTTGTAATTTATGTCTGTGTGCAGCAATGCTAACCAACACTAATGTGAAACACCAGCTGGCTCCTTCCTCCTGGAACAATGGTCAATAATCTTCACTGTGACCCCTGCCTGTAGGACTCACTTAAATGGTCTGAAAACCCTTGATAGGGGTTTGATATCAGCTTTCTCTCCCCAGACCAAGCTACCTAAGGAAAACCAGGTTGACCTCATGCTAAGTCATTTTGCTTTTGCAAGGAGTTCTGTTGTTTCTTTGCCTGATAATGGAAACTGAGTTTTGACTTCTAATTGATCTTTCCACAGCCTCTGAGTGTTTGCACGCTCTATTTGGTATCATCTCTTATGGTCTGGTGTTTGTTATTTGTTTGGGCCTTCCTGTTCCCCTCTCTCTACTCATCCTGCCTTTTATGATGGTGGAGCTTAGCTCCTTGAAATGCATCCCCTCTGTTTATTCTCATCACACCATGATTCTGAGCCTCAGTTTTTCTATCTCATCTTTCAGAAATTTCCCAAAACAGTTCTCCTCTTTCCCTGGTATAATCAAGAGTTCCTATCTCTGATCCAGCTTTCTGCTGTGGCCTGGGAAAGCAGTGTAGGATGGCCCATGTCCTTGGGCCCCTGCACCTGTGTGGGAGACCCAGAGGAAGCCCCTGGCTCCTGGCACAGCTCCAGCTGTTGCAGCCAATTGGGAAGTGAACCAGCGGATGGAGGACTTCTCTCTCTTTCTGACTCTCCTCTCTCTGTGTAACTCTGACTTCCAAATAAAAACAAATTTTAAAAATCTTTAAAAAAAAGAATTAGCCTTGATCCATATTTCTGTTCTGTCCATAAATTTCCTTTCTTCTAGGGAACATGATCAGTAAGTCTGTTTATTAAGAAATTTGAACAGCTTGGATTCTTTCTGGAGGAGACACACTTTTTGGATCTCCTCTTCTACCATAACTGGTTGTTCAAAACCAAAGTTCTTTTTTTAAGACAGAGTGGCCCCCCAGAATAGACATCAGCATTTTTGTGCATGAAGTCAATAGCTTCTAGATATAGATTTGAGTTCTCCGCCATACATTCCTGCCCTGAACAACTGCCCAGTGATCAAAACAGAAACTTGAGCCAAACAAATCCGTGCTGTGGCAGGCAATCCTTTCCCCTTCTTATCCAATATACAAGGCTTTTTACTCTGCCTAGTTAAACTCTTCATAAATATTAATCAATCCCATCGATCCATCTTTCCGTTCTACATCTATTAGTAGACATCAGATGGTTTATTCCCTTTAACCAGGCTCATTGATTCTCCTTTCTGAAGAACATTTCCCTTTGAGAAGTCAAAGGAAACTTACTTCCTTTCTTGCATTCCTTTCCTGGTCTCCCAGGAAAGACCTGAGGGTGGAAGGAGGTCTCACCCAGGAGTCTTTCCTTCCTTCCCTCTCTGCCCTCACTCCCAGTGCCTCTTTGCTCTGGAGTGTTCCCTTCCTGGCCACCAACACCACTTGTTACTGAGCACCCGTGCCCACCCCAGCCAGGGCCTCCCTTCAGTGAGCCTGGATGGCTGCTGTTCTTAGTCTGTGAATCCTCCCGAGAATCCTGTTGTGTGGAGATGTGGTAGGGCCAGGAGTCATTTTCAGGACTTTTCATGGGTTGCTAGCAGACTAGGTGGACAGAAGGCCAAGGTCAGGACTACCTTTGCTGTGAGTGACTGTTGGTCTTCCTGATCAAGCAGATACAACCTTCCTCAGACAGGGCCTCTGCCCAGCCTCTCTCAGAGTTAAATGTTTACTCCCTCAGGCAGTGGCCCCAACAAACTTTCTGGGAAGTTCCCCTACCTTTGTTAACTTTATTAATCAACAGCTCTCCACCCAAGAGGAGTTCTGGGACCACCTGTGCTGCCAGAGGATAATCTTGTTGGGAAATTGTTTGCATGGTGGCTTGGAAGAGCTGAGCTGAAAGGTAATTAGGTTACAGGTGCCCAGCAGACCCACTGGTACCAGCTGTTCCAGCAAGGCAAGCAGATGTGTGAATGGAAGAAACAGAGGAAGGAAGTTCTATTCAGTACAGGGTTGTGGGATGAAGATCAATGGTGAAGGTGAGAACTGGAATTCAGCATCTCACTGGCAGTTAAAGGTTTGTTTTTCTAGAATAATAATGAATAATGGATCGTCATCATCGTAGTTGACCCATATATATTCTTTTATGTGCTAGGCGTTGTTTTCATGGTTTAAATATGTTCATTCATTTCACCCTCATGTCAGCTATCATAATCCCCATTTAACAGATGAGGGAGATGAGGGGAAGGGACACGCATGAGTTCAGTAATGTAACCAAGGTCACACAGTGAGAAGGGGTTAGTAGCAAGACCCAGCCCTGGCAGTCTGGGTCTCACTGGGGCTAGAGCCCATTGTCTTTATGTGTGTGCATCTGTGTGGCTATGTGTGCATGCCTACGTGAGAAAGAGAGACAGAGGGGCGTGTTTTAAAGTCAAACATGGCGATGGTGGTAAGCATAGGGCTCACATAGGTCCTCTTCTAAGAAGATCTACAGACTAAATAATAGAAGCTCCCCGAGTGCTTATGAAATGTTCCCTAATTAGAATAATCCAGCAAGATTTTTCAGCCTATATGTGAGAAAAGAGAAATTCATAGACATAAAGTGAATTGCCTGAGACTCTTCAGATAGTGGGGGAGGAGCAAGATCTGAATCCAGAGACCATGTTTTTTCTGACCTAACCCTGCTTTGTCTGCAGAGAGTCCTTCCACCTTGCCATGCGGACAGATCCATCAGCCTATGAAATAGCTCAAGGACTCTTAACTTTTCTTTTGGAATTTTTACAGCATCCAAAGAACTCCGTGTCCTTTGTCATCTGGCTTATCTGGCTCCATGGGTCTCTGGAAGATGAGAATAAACTATCTGCTGATAATTTTTACGTAGAACATCAAACCAGTATTCTGGATTCACTGACTCGCCTGTCTTTCAGAACTAAACAGAGAATACAGAGACAGTCCCTGAATACTGCCCCCAAATACAAGGTGAGAAGATGCTACAGGAGAGTATTTCTGCCTCTGAAATTAACTTACGATCTGCTGATTTCTGTTTTCACCTGGGTCCTAATCTGAACATTAACTAGGATCCAAAAGTAATGTGCAAACTCATGAGCAGCTTCAGGCAACACCGTTTTGTCTGGACAGAGGACAAGAATGCAGGGAGCTGAGGGGGACACTGAAGTGGGGAGGCCAGCGTGGCATCTGTCAGAAATTGGTCTGTAACCTAGCATTAGGGTCAGCCGTTAGGTCTATGGGAGGGGACTCATGGGGGCAAGGAGCAGTTCTGCTTTGCCCAATGGCGGAGAAAGGGACTGTAACTCCCATTTCCATGGATGCTGAGGGAGGACCTGGATGTTTTCACCAGTGAGTGGAGCTGACCGTAGCCACTGGTGGGGTGGGGGTGGAGGAGGGAGCAGAACAATGGGGAGCTGTTTGAGAGCACCTGTGAATGCCCCTTGGGGCCCACAGACATTCCTGGGGGGTGGTACACTCCTGTATTTGGGGTGGGGGGATCAGATCTAGGTCGTTACTGTTAATGTGCTCATTAGCATCCAGACCTGTGGGCCTGGGGAAATCTGGTTTATAAGAACAACACGTCTGTGAACGGGAAGTGGGGTGGTCCATTCACACAGGTTTGGTGGGTTCTCTACCACCAGACAGCCTTTGAAAAGGAGGTAGTTCGCTCAAGTGTCTGGGGACATAAACGCGTGATGTGAATTTACAAATATGGGCATATTTCTCTTTAAAAAGATCTCTTAGGGCCTTTACTTCCAGGATCATGAATTCGATCCAAGTTACAGGAGCTCTGAGGATGGAAGCCTGTGACGAGTGACCTTAGAGGAATGAAAGCACCTGAATGGGAAGCCCAGGGAACAGTGGAGGATTCTGGGAAAGCTCACCCATCCAGAAGCTGACAATACATGGGCAGCGTAAACCCCATCTTCTCCTTGGCAGGTGTGCTGCGTGACTCTAGCCTGGGGATTTTCCCTCAGTGCCTGGGCATCCAAGTATGTCTGCTGGAATTCAAATACAGACATGTTTCATGGATGCATGTGAGGTTCAGTGTCCAGAAGCTGAGCCTAGCGTTCCCGCCCAGGCTTTCCAGCTTACCTGACACTGTCCCCCAAATCCCCAAGAAGTGTTTGAGCCAGACCCCGTGCAAGCTGGGACAGGACCCCCCACACCTTCCCTAGTTCTGGGCAGACCACCGGCAGTGCTGGGCGCAGTCCACATAGCTGCTAAGTCTTTCATCTTCATTCTGTGTCTTGGTCCTTTTAATTAAAGGATCCCAAGAAGCCAACTCCTAAAGGAGGCTGGGATCGAGCCAGGCCCTTATATAACACACCTATTTGGTATAAACAAGAGTTCTAGAGAAAGATTTCCCTCTGCATTGAAGGTGTTTCCCCTTTTTCTGTAGTTTGGACAATGCCCTTGAAGGTAGTTGGCTATCCCACGTTTGTTTTGGTACTTACATGTTCTTTCCCTTCCTGTTTTGCCCCTACTCACGCCAACCGTCAACCCCTCATCTTAAAAAAAGATGAGCGTTTGACTATTTTATTGTCTTCTCAGCATAATCCTCTTTAGCAGACGGTGAGGCCTCACCAGGAGCAGCTGCAGCTGTGACGCAGGGCTCTGTGCGCAGCAAGGAGAAGCCTGTTGGTTGGAGGCGAGGGAAGGCCCTTAACCGCCCTTCATGTCTTTTTACTGCTCTTTCCAAGTCCTCATTAGCTTCACCAGAGGGGAAAATTATCTTGTAGGGTTGTGTCGCTGGCTTCATCTTGGCACACAGCAGTCAGGAGGAATTTCCATTAAAAATACAGGAGATGGAGTTGGTTTTGTCTTTGTTTTTAAAAGAGAGAGAGGGAGAAAGGGAGAAAGGGAGAAAGGGAGAAAGGGAGAAAGGGAGAGAGGGAGAGAGGGAGAGAGGGAGAGAGGGAGAGGAGAGAGAGACTACCCTCTCCTATTTCCTGAAATTGAGCCAGGTGATTTCCTGAAAAGGTAGGCCATTGGTTGTTATGTCTCCTCCTCCCTCCTGGCCCTGCGGCTCAGAAACCCAAGGGCCGCTGTAGTCGGAAAGCTGGATTTCCGGTCTCCTATGAGTGGGTTTTGCTTTGTGAGAAGCCTGAATACTGCCCGTCCACTTCTCTTTTCCCATCTCTTTCCCTAGTGTTGAAAGATGACAATTCCCATACAGATGGCTAGAAATTGCTTCAGGGAGAGGGGAGACTGGTAACTGGCGGTGATAAAGCGCTCTGATGGGGCAAGGGAGGAAGGCCTGGTGATGGTGCATGCTGGGGACTGTAGTTCTCATTTAGTCCATTAGGTCTACAAATCAGACAAATGGGCTGAGGAGCCGGGTTAGGAAATCTGAGCTGTGTGGGAAGAATGCTTGCTAGGTGTTAGGATTTAAGCTGCGGGTGGGTCAGCTGGGCCTGCTTGCTGAAGACGTGAGAAAAGCACTCAGCCTACTTCTCCTTATTTATGCTTTGTCGTTTGATCTGTCAAGATGTTCTAAAATTTCCTATCACTTTTTTTTTCCTTATACTTCAGGAAAATTTTGATTTATATACAACATGGATGTATTCCTTAGGGCTTAACATTTATGCCTGTTATCTATATCATTCCTGAAAATGATATCCTTTATCAGCAAAACATTACGTTCTGTGATCAATTAATTCTTCTAGCCTTGGATTTTAATTTGGCTGATAATGATATTTGCAATGATTATTTCCTTTTTAGTTTGTGTTTATCTGGTGAGTTGGGCCAGGATATTAATTTTTATGAGTTAATATGCATCTTATAGAAAGCATGATGATGAATTTTCTGGGGAAACACAAATTAACTCAATAAGAACTAGATGCCCAAAGAAATCAATAGCTATAGAAGATATTAAACAACTTGTTAAACATTGCATTCGAGAAAGTCAGGGGTCTGGCGCCATGGTATAGCAGGTAAAGCTCCAACTGCGACGCTGGCATCCCACATGGGTGCCAGTTCAAGTCCCAGCTGCTCCACTTCTGATCCTCTTTCCCTGCTGATGGCCTTGCAAAAGCAGAGGAAAATGGCCCTAGTGCTTGGGTCTCTGACTTCCACAAGGGAGACTTGGAAGAAGAAGCTCTTGGCTCCTGGCTTTGGCCTGGCCCAGCCCTGGCTGTTGTGGTCATCTGGGGAGTGAACCAGCAGATGGAAGATTCTCTCTCTCCCTTTCTCTTCCTGTATGTATCTCTCTTTCTCTCTCTGTAACTCTGACTTTCCAATAAATAAATAAATCTTAAAAAAAATGAGGCTCCATTGGATGTATGATTTGGGAGCAAATTTTTTCAAACTTTCAATAAAAAAGTAGTTTCCACACTAAATAAATCATTGCAGAACACAACAAAACATATAAAGCTTTTCAAATCAATTTATAAATTTATGTGATCTTTAATAAGCCCGAGGAACCTAGAACAAAAGTGGCAACTACACATCAATCTGATTTATAAGGACAAAGAGAAAACTTTAAGATGTCTTAGCAAATCAAATCTACCAATATAATAGAAGAATATACCTACCGGGAATATTTTATTCCTGGAAGTCAAGGTTGGCTCAATAAGAAGAAACTAATAATACAATTTTTCACACAGAAATGTTGGAGAATAAAATGATGATGTCAGCAGACACTAAAAACATACCTGGTAAAATTCAACCTTCATTCCCAATAAAGCCTATTAATTAATACCTATAACATCATAGTTAACAATGAAGCAATAAAGATATCTCATTAAAATTAGGAAACAGGTAAAGATGTTCTAGAGAGGAACATAAGACAATATGCAAATAATTGAATAAATATTTAGTGGGTGAGATGTGTAAGTCCATCAATTGTAACAAATATACCACTCTAAAGCTTGAGTGTTGACAGTCGGTGAGGCTGCGCCTGTGTGGTGGCGGGAGGTATACTCATATGTGACCTCCATGCTTCCTCTTGAATTTGCTGTGAATCTAAAACGGCTGTAAAAATAATGAAGGGAGGACGGGGGAGGAAGGAACTGGGTGCAGTAAGAGGACGGGGATACAGAGCTGCTTCCGATGGTTGCTACTTTATATAGAGGGATTTTTGGAGGCCTCGCTCGTCAGGTGGGCACTTGATTAGAGACTTGGGGAAGTGAGAGGTCTGTGGCTAAGCATGAGCACTGCAGGTAGAGACCAAAAGTGTAGTTTGGTTTCTTCAAGAAGCATCCAGGACGAAAGAGAGTGAGCAAGATGTAGAAAGGCAGAAGATCAAGTTGGAGGACTGGATGGGCCAGACTGGAAGCATCCCTCAGGGCCTTGTAAGCATTGTGAAAACTTTGGTGTTCTGCTCTAAGAAATGGTGTCTACTAATTTAAAGCAAAAATGGCAAATCAACTTTGGATTTTACTCTGAATGAGAATCCATTCAAGGGTGTTGAGCAGAAGTGAGACTTTTTTTTAAAGATTTATTTGAAAGGCAGAGTTACAGAGAGACAGAAGCAGAGCAAGAGAGAGAGAGAGAGAGGGAGGGAGAGAGACTTCCATCCTTTGGTTCACTCCCCAGATAGCTGCAATAGCTGGAGCTGCACAAATCTGAAGACCAGGAACCCGGAGCTTCTTCCATGTCTCCCATGTGGGTGCAGGGACCCAAGCACTTAGGCCATCTTCCACTGCTTTCCCAGGCCATAACAGAGAGCTGGATCAGAAGTGGAGCAGCTGGGACTCGAACCAGCGCCCATATGGAATGCCGGCACTGCAGACGGTGGCTTTACCTGCTACACCACAGCACTGGCCTCAAGAAGTGAGACATTTTAAGAAGGACTGCCAGCTGCTGTGTTGGGAATAGAGTGTGGAAACAAGGGTGGGTTCCTGAAGAGCAGTGAGGTGGAAAGGATGATGCCAAGGACCAGGTAGGATGGCAGTAAGTGGTCGGGTCAGCCACCTTGCAAAAGGGGAGCCAATAAGATTTACAGAGCAGCAGAGGGAAAAGTCAAGAGTGACTCCAAAGTGTGGGACATGGACACAGGGTAGAACCAATCATTGTTGGTCCCATTGGTGGTGTTGGCATACTGGAGACTGAGCAAGAAGGGTAAGAGGTGGAATCTGGAGAACTGGATGCTTGGCGTTGAGATGGTAGAGAAGTTGCACTTATTGGGACTGACAACACCCAGGATGGAACTGTGTGAGTAGGAAGCTGTTGGGGTGGAGTCAGTGGTGAGGTGGAGGAAAAAGAAGACATGAAACTGCGAGCCCAGAGTAAGGGAAAGACCATTTACGTGGGTGTTGACATCACCAAGTGTCATCCGTCATATTAGAGAGAGGGCACGTGAATCAAGGCTACACTTTGAATAAATGAAGAGAAATGGCACAGGAAGAGGTAGCTGATTGAGGCCTGGAGGAGTAGTTCAAGAAGCCAGGAGGGAGGCAGAATGGCTGGAAGCATTGGTGGATAGGAGGTGGTACGCATCGTCTACCCCAGATCGGGTAGTTCACGATGTGTGGGAGAAGACTAAACCATGAGATAAAAAAGGTTGCCAGGAACGCAGTGTCATCAAGAGAGCCAGGTTCCAGTTAGAGCAAGAAGTTGATGTGGGCAACCAAACAAGAGGTTGAGGATATGCAGCATCCAGCTGATGACCAGCTGGGGGTTCCAGATGCCACAGTGGAAAGTCTTCAGAAGTGAAGGGTATGGGGCTGGCATTGTGGCGCAGTGGGTTAAGCCTCTGCCTAGGGCACTGCCATCCCATATGGGTGCCAGTTCGAGTCCCAGCTGCTCCACTTCCAATCCAGCTCTCTGCTATGACCTGGGAAAACAATAGAGGATAACCCAAGTGCTTGGGCCCCTGCACCCATGTGGGAGACCAGGAAGAAGCTCTTGGCTCCTGGCTTTGGATCAGCTCAGCTCCGGCCATTGCAGCCATTTGGGGAGTGGACCAGCAGATGGAAGATTTCTCTCTCTCTACCTCTACCTCTCTGTAACTCTGCCTTTCAAATAAATAAATAAATACATCTTTAAAAAAAGTGAGGGGTACTAGGGAGAAGCACAAGTTAGCTGAACCATGTGAGGATGAGTTGGTGCTGAGGGATGACCTGGGAGGTTGGGATGAAGAGCATCATGGGAGTTGTCCTGTTGATCAGCAAAGCTGACTGTGGTGATGACTGGCTGGAGGGCGTTTGAGGGTCTTTCTGGGAGCACTTGGAGCTCTATGGTTCCTCTGTCAATGGAGGTGTGGAAGAAACATGTGGAGGGACACATGGAGAAACACATGGGGCACTGCCCTACATCAGCCCTGCCAGGAAAGGGGTGGACACTGGGTGATGGGTAACTGTACCTGGAGCACACAGAGCTCTGGGGCTCCTCTTTACCAGTGGTGGAGGTAAGGGTTAAGCCAAGGAGCTGGAGCAACGCTGGGGAAAGGAATGCAGAGAAAAGAAATGCAGTTCAGAGCATCTAACCCTTCTCTCCATGGAAATATAACTTGGGAACTTGTTTGTAAGAAAAAAAATTAATACATATTGAGAACCATAAAATCGTGCCTATCCTTCATTTCAGTGATTTCTCTACTAGGAAATTATGGTAAGGACACATTCAAAAATGTGGACAAAGGTACAAATATAGAAAGCACACCATGATTTTATTACTATAACAAAATGAAAAAAATCAGCAATGAGGAAGTCATCCAGTAAATTATGACCATCTGTATTTAGAGTAACATGAAGATTTTTTTAAAAATATGTTTGTAAGAATGGCAGTGGAAAAAAATGGCAGTGACAAATAAGCAAGTGATAGAAATTATATATATATACATATATATGTATATACACACACATATTTAATTCAAAAGTTTAGGACAAATGAAAATGCATAAAAATACCTAGAATGGTACATACTTAATAATCTTTTGTATTGCATGGTAGTATTATGGGTACTTTTTGTTTTCTTCTTTATATTTTTCTATACTTTCTACTTCTTTGGATAAGTGTCTATATTACTTTCTAATAATAAATGTAAAGATTTTAGGACCAATGTTGTGACTTAGTGGGTTAAGCTGCCACCTGCAGCACAGGCATTCAATATGAGCACCGATTTGGTTTGAGTCCCAAGTGCTCCACTTCCTATCCAACTCCGTGCTGATATGCCTGGGAAAGCAGGGAGGATGGCCCAGGTCCTTGGGCTCTTACACCTACATAGGAGACTTGGATGAAGCTCCTGGCTCCTGGCTTTGACCTGGCCCAGCCCTGGACATTTCAGCCATCTGGGGAATGAACCAGATCTCTCTCTGTTTCTTTCCCTCTCTTTCTCTGTAGTTCTGTCAAATGCAAAAAAAAAAAAAAAAAAAAAAGTAAAGATTTTTTTTTTAAACGAGTGATGAGAATTACTGAAATAAAAGTCCCATTTAAAAACTGAAATGCAAATAGGACATTCCATTGCCCATCTCACACTATTGTGGATGAGCAATTACAATTTCCCTCAAATCCAATATTTTGATAATTTTACTAAATCAGGACCTAACTGGAACTTACAGCAGAGAGGCCAAGAGACAAAGAATGACACTGGTGAACAAGACAAAAAAATCCCCAATTTTTATTTGCAAGTCGGAGGCCAGCATCCTCTTCTGCATCTGTTGGGAAGAGTGCCCAGCGCCTTTACAGGAAACAGAATATTCCGTGCCCTGTCGCTTACGCCCCCAACTCCTACCCTGAATAGCTTTCTTCCCAAAAAAGAATAAAGAATACTCAATGGAAACTATTAAAATGCTTGGCACAACTACACAGACAGACACAGAAGCCAATTAAGTATAAATATTTCATACCAGAACTGTCGTTTTGACCCAGTCACTAATATCCACCCGGCCACAGATCTAAATGTTTGGGTGAAAACGACAGAACAGGCACAGGTTGGTGAGCCAGCTGCAGAGGGGGGTCTGGTGGATAGATGTGTGTCTTGCGAAGAAGGGGATGAGGTATCTGACCAGCTCCCTGAGCCCAAGGACGCTCATTTTGTTCCTTCGAGGATTAGGCTTCCCATAACCACCACTTTTTTTTTTTTTTTTTTTTTTTTTTTGGCCTGAAACCAGAAGATTCACTCCTTTCTTTGGATTTTAAAGCTATTGGTGCCTTTCTCTGTATATATATATTGTTGTTTTTTCTTCTTCCTTCAACACTTAGCTGACTTAGGTTTTGAAAATGAATGAGTCTGATGAACTACTCCGAGAAGGCAGGCTGACTTTTTTTTTTTTTTAGGATAAATGCTGTGGGGTGGTGTAACACAGAGGGTTCAAGTTGGGGGGCTGGCATTTAGTGTGAAGTCTGGCATGTTTCTTCTCAGTCCTGGGCTTCAGGCTCCCCATCTGTAAACACAGCATGACGGTCTCTGCTGTGCTGTGAGGTTGTTGTGAAGATGAAATGAGATCATGTTTTATAACCCAGTAGACTGCAGCTTCAGCCAATGTTGTGCTTCCTTACTAAGTGCTCTGCACTCATTTCTCTCCAGGGAACACCGGAACAAAATACTTTATAATCCACTACCCTCGATCACTGTGTTAATCAACTCATACACAGATTATTCTGACTTTTGTAAAGTAGGAAATGCACTTCGAATTTTTCTAAGAGCGAGGATGGGGTTACATTCATTCATTCATCCTCTCTGAGCACCAATAACCTATTTGTAAGATAGCATTTGAAAGACCATATGGACTGCCTCTCTGCATATTAAAAAAAAGTGAAATCCATTTGAAAACACAGTTGAAAATCTCTACTTCCAAAACTAGGGTGGATTCAATTACTTGAAATTCTTCCTATTACAAAACATGAAGAAATATTGGAAACCTGTAATATCTTCTTAAATTCATTATTTGAATTCCAAGAAAACATGAAAAATGCCTGGGGGTAAAAATGAAGACTGATGTGCACAAAAGGCAAACGTGAGTTAATGCTGCAACAACACAGTGGGGAAGGAAGAGCGAGAAAGTAGGAAACCTCTTGCCACTCTTATGAAGCTAGTGGATCTCTCTCTTTCTCCTCTTCCTCCTCCATCTCCTCCTCTTTCTTCTAAAAGTTAAATTATAAAATTTCAAACACATACATACAGAATACTGTGACACTTCTATATACCTATCACCTAGGATCAACTTTTATCAAGATTTTGCAAAATTTCATTTGTCTTTCCCTTATTTTGTATTTGCTGAAGATTTTACATTGAATCTCAGATGTTATGTCATTTAATTCCCCATACTCTTGTCTATATATCTATATTTAAAGATTTATTTATTTATTTGAAAGTCAGGGTTACAGAGAGAGATACAGATTGAGATCTTCCATCTGGTTCACTCCCCAGATGGCTGTAACAGCCAGGACTGGGCTTCATCTGGGCCTCCCCAGCGTGGTTAGCAAGGGCCCAAACACTTGAGCCATCTTCCACTGCTTTTTCCAGGCCATTAGCAGGAAGCTGAATCAAAAGTGGAGCAACTGGAACTTGAACTAGTGCCCATATGGAATGCCAGCATTGCAGGCAGAGGCTTTGCCTGCTATGCCACAGTGCCAGCCCCAGAGAGAATTTAAAGAAGACCTAAGTAAATGGTGAGTGCATTATGTTCATGAGTCAGAAGACTCAATATTATAGGGATCAGTTTTCCTTAAAATGATCTATAGATTCAATATTATCCCAATCAAATTCCCAGCAGGTTCTTTATTGATATGTTGATTCTAGAATATATTTTGAAATTCAAGAAATATCTAGGGTAGCCAAAGTAACTTTTTTTTTAAAAAAAAAAAGATTTATTTATTTAAAAGAGTTACAGAGAGAGAGAGAGAATCTTCCATCCAGTGGTTTATTCCCCAAATGGACTCAATGGCTGGAGCTGCGCCAATCCAAAGCCAGGAGCCAGGAGATTCTTCTGGGTGCAGGGGCCCAAGGACTTGGGCCATCCTTCACTGCTTTCCCAGGCCATAGCAGAGAGCTGGATCAGAAGTGGAGCAGCTGGGACTGGAACCAGCGCCCATATGGAATGGTAGAGCTGCAGGCCTGGGCTTTACCCCACTGTGCCACAGCACCACTCCTGCCAAAGTAACTGAATAAGAACAAAGTTGTATCTAACAACTGCTAACTGACACTACCTTATTACCTTTCAAGACTTATTATAAAGCTCCGGTGACCAACAGTGTATTATTGACATAAACAGATAGTCCTGAAATAAATACACAGATACTTAAACTACTGATTTTTTTTTTTTTTTTTTTTTTTGCTCCTATACGGAATAAGCAGCAGCTTAATTCTCTGCTTCAGATTGCCATTCCTGAAAAATGGATACTTTGGTTCCTAGAGGAGCAGGCATTTGCTTGCTGATTTGACAGCCAATAAGCCGGTGAAAGGTCAACATGGGACATAAATAAATTGTGTGTTTCTTGGAGTTAAAGTTTTTAGAGTTAAGGTTAGGTGGTACCTCCTCTGGGAAGGCGTTTCCTGATAGGTCCTAGTTGGGTTATGTTTCTTGTTGGGTCTGTGACACCATGTGCTTGTATAAGAACAGATTGCCTGTTTCATTCCCCTTGAGTGGACAGTGAGAGAGAGACAGAGAGAAAGGTCTTCCTTTTGCCGTTGGTTCACCCTCCAATGGCCGCCATGGCCGGCGCACTGCTGCCGGCGCACCGCGCTGATCCGAAAGCAGGAGCCAGGTGCTTCTCCTGGTCTCCCATGGGGTGCAGGGCTCAAGCACCTGGGCCATCCTCCACTGCACTCCCGGGCCACAGCAGAGAGCTGGCCTGGAAGAAGGGCAACCGGGACAGAATCCAGCGCCCCGAGGGGGACTAGAACCCAGTCGGCACCGCTAGGCGGAGGATTAGCCTGTTGAGCCACAGCGCCGGCCATAAACTACTGATTTTTAACTAAGGTATGTAGGCAATTCACTGGTGAAAGGACACTCTTTGCAACAGATGGTGATAGAATAACTAGAATATACAAATATAAACAAAATAAACAAAACATTGATTTAAAATGAACCACACACATTCCTGTAAAATCTAAAACTATAAATCTTCTATAAGAAAATGTAGGAAAAGGAATTTTTGTCACTCTGGTTTAGGCAAAGATCTCTTAGATACAGTACTTAAAACACAATTTATAAAAAAAATTGATAAACAACTTCATCAAAATTAAGAATTATCTGCTCTTCAAAAGAACTGTTAGGAAAATGAAAATGCAAGCTTCAGTTTGGGAGAAAATGTTTGAAAAACATTTTTGATAAAGGATTTTGTGTCCACAACAGTAACTCCCAAAACTTAATAATGAAGGTATTTATTCAATAGAAATCAGATTCTGTATCTACAAGAAGATTCATCCTAGCAGTTTTTTTCATATGAGCCCCAAATCATAAACAACTCAAATGTCTATCAACAGACAAATGGTTAGGCAAATTATGACAGCCATTTAAGAGTATACTACTTGACAATAAAATGTATTGATACATGCAACAATGCATCTCAAAATAATTTTGCTGAGGAAAAGTATTCAAACACAGAGTACATATTATAGTTCTATTGATAGAAATTTCTAGACAATTCCAACATGAAGTAAAACAGAGTTTGCCAGGGAGGTAGTGTAGGGGAGGAGCAAGAGAGCAAGCTTGCAAAGGACACCAGGAGACATTAGATCCGGAGGGATATGATCAGTATCTTGATTGTGGTTTCATGACCATATAGATAGGCTCAAGCTTAGCAATTGTACAATTTAGTAAAAGGCAAAAGATTTATTTTCTGAAGAGAACCCAGAGTATGCAATTGTGCAATTTAAATATGTGTAGTTTATTGAGTATAAACTGTGTAAAAGAAAAGATCCTAAAGAGAGACAAGAGAATAACATGATACCAATTAATTCATACTTATCAAATATAGAAAAATTCCTGGACATAAAATGATGAAAAAAATATTGATCACCATTAGAATTTATTAATGATAACTTTCATCATTATTCTAAAATTGATGAGGAAGGAGAAATGTCAAGCCTTTATGGTAACTTTTCCTGTGTTTTCATAGATTATTTTTCAGGTTATCTAAATAGTTGATGAAGGAAAATTCTTCTTTGTAAAGAATTCCAGGTAGTGTATATGATAGAATAGAATCATACACTTCTAAAATCATTTTGCAAATCCTGATCAATCCAAGCAGAGATTATCCACAGGTGCTGAAACCACTGGGTAAAAAGCACATGGAGACTCTTGTAATGAAGAAACAAGGTCAGATACCGTGTGAACACCCTGATCAACCTCAGAACCACCAGAATGAGACAAGCAGACTCCATGCGCCTCCCTCTTAAGGTGGTGCAGTAGGAAATACACAGAGCTACGTCTGAATTATTCTTTTTTTTTTGACAGGCAGAGTGGACAGTGAGAGAGAGACAGAGAGAAAGGTCTTCCTTTTCCGCTGGTTCACCCTCCAATGGCCGCTGCGGCTGGCACGTTGCGGCTGGAGCACCGCGCTGATCCGAAGCCAGGAGCCAGGTGCTTATCCTGGTCTCCCATGGGGTGCAGGGCCCAAGCACCTGGGCCATCCTCCACTGCACTCCCGGGCCACAGCAGAGAGCTGGCCTGGAAGAGGGGTAACCGGGACAGAATCCGGCGCCCCAACTGGGACTAGAACCCGGTGTGCCGGCGCCACACTGAATTATTCTTTCAAATAAAAATAGAACCTAAATCTATATTTAATCATTGATTTAGGGGTACAGGGAACCCAATGAAACAAGTACCCTATGAGATATTGATCTTAATAACTCAGCTCACAAGACAGTGATACCAACATATTGTTTATATGGCCCAGGTTGTCTGATATTTTCTAATAAATGTAGGGTTTATATATATTTTCTTTTTGAGGAAATTGTCTTTTTGCCTTTTCTGATAACTGGGGATGTAAGAGGCCCCCAGGCTTCAGAATGTTGCTCAATGACTATAAATCCAAAGCACAGAGAGTGGGTGTTCTTGAGGGCATTTGTCCTTGGGCACAACAGAGCTCTGTGAATTAGTTTTACTTCACTCCAGGGAACCCCTTTCTAACACTCAATGACTATAACCAGAAGAGCCATTCCCTTATGTTCTTAGATTTGTTTATGCCCTTAAAAATGATTTGTATGTGTATGTCTATATGTTCTTTTTTATAAATGTCTGCTTTTTTTTTTTCTTTTTTCACCTACTTGAAAGGCAAAGTGAGAGACATAGAGAAAGATGGAGGGAGAGATCTTCCATTATTGGTTCACTCTCCAAATGCCTGAATCCAAGCCAAAACCAGGAACCAGGAACTCCATCCTAGACTCCCACATGGGTGGCAAAGGCTCAAGCACTTGGACCATCACCCATGCCTTCCAGAGTGTGCAATAGCAGGAAACAGAGTTGCTGGGACTGAAACCAGCACTCTAGTGTGGGATGCAGGCATCCTAAGCAACGGCTGAACCTGCTCTGCCACAACGCCTGCCCCTATATTCTCAATGTACATAAGTGTTGTTATTGATTTCCTTTTATTGGTATCATTGAAAAATGCATAATACTGTCATATATAAATGTGTAGTGCTAGCTTATATATAATATATATTTAATAGCAATAACAAAATGATCATTTATCTCGGGTCTGCTCTGTTTCAGACACTTTCGTAAGCTGGTGAAAATGTGATTATTTTGTGCATGTGTTTAAATTTATATAAATGGCACTCTGCTATATATTTCAACCCATTCCTCACCATCATCAGCCAATATTGTCTTTTTAATATAATGCCAAAGGTTCATCTATTTTATTATTCTGATTGCTGCATAGTACTCCATCAACTAGCCATATCAATCCTCGTTATGTTGCCCCCAACCATCGCTACCATGAACACTACTGCAATAAACACGCCCTTGAGCCTATCCTGTTATATCGGACTTTGTGTTACGTGCCCAGAGGTGGGATTCACTAAACACTGTCACATTGCTTTCTATGAGTGTCTGCTCATTAACCTTCCCAGGAGCCTTTCACGGAAATTCCTGCCTCTTCAATCCTCAACAATCAGCACTATCCAGTTTAGTATTTCGTTTCCCAATCTGACAGGCACAGAAATACTTTCCGACCATTGTCCTAATTGCTCTTCTTCTCTGATATGTAGCTTGATGGAAGATGACCGTAGCTGGGTTTCCCCTAGTGGAAGTTGCATCTTCACATTCACTGCCCACTCTTCTATCAGGTCTCCTCTCTTTTTCTTTTTTTAAAGATGTCGATTCTCCCCCAAGTTAACATGATCAGTGCAGTTCCAGTGCAGACCCTGGTGTGAGTTTGCTTTGCGTTCTAGCTGTTCCCTAGGTCACATTTCTCCCTGGAGACAACAAGCTCCTGGAAGCTGGGCTTGCTATGGAATTTGAGTCTCCTGTGGTGCAGTGGAGGCCTCCGTGAGTGAATGTTGATAAAGGCTCTGAGTGATCATGGACTTGGGAGGGAGATGACACTGGGTAAGATGTTCACTTGGAAAAGATGAGGCCAGGCCTGGTGATGGAGCTGGCTGGCCAAGTTTAGAGGAAGGACATCAGCAAGAACAGGGACCATAACATCATTTGAAGCTCTCTTCTGAGGGACCAGGATAAGTACCTTCATAATCTTATTTCTAAAGATAAAGAAAGCTACAAAAAAAAAAAAACCCTATACATTCTTTAGCTATAAATATTCCACCTAACAGCTCCTCTTTTCCATAGTTCTGAGAGTTTGTGCCAAGTTCAACGCTGAAGCTTCCAAGAAATGGAGCCAGCGACTGTCTTAGACAATCTCCCACTGAGTTGTGCTCTGGAAGCCGAGGTTGGTGATATCATTCCTAGGAAGCATGAGGCCTCCGGGGAGCATGGGAAGAGGCTGGTCCTGGCTCAGCAACAGTCACCCAGATTGTGTGGGACTTCTCTGGAGCCCCTCTTTATTTTATGCGTTGATCAATTGCACTCAGCCTAATCAGTTGCAGAAGACTTGATCGCTTAGTGCTGCTGTGAGACCGTTCTGTCCATGCTGAGTGAAAAGGCTAGGTTTTGCTTAGCTAGCATGCTAAGCTGAAGGCCTTGGGCCTGGTTCCTTTTGACATGTGGCTGGTTAAACCCACATTGCTCTGAAATTAAAACAACAACAACAACAACAACAAAACAACACTTAAATTATATTTCTTTGCCAGAGGATGTACAACTTGTTTTCTCAGATAGAATGCAAGCTGCCTGAGGACATAAACCATGGATTATACCTCTTTGTAGACGAGAGCTATGCTTACAATTCAGCACTTGAAACTTATTCACTACAAGTGCTAATGAGTGAACTACTTAGAGTGAGTAATGACAGATGGATATTTTATCTTCTTGCCTGAACTTTGGTATTGTACAAAGGCACTTGGCCTAGCAGGCACACTGAACTAGTTTTCCTTGGGTCAGTTGAATCAACAATAAAATTTTGTAGATAACACAGGGAAAGCAGAGAAAAGGAGTTAAACCTGCTAAAGTGTGAATGACTCCAAATCACTCAAATTAGTTGAGTGTCACCCAGGACTCTGTTTCTTTGTTGAGTGATTTGGTGAACTTTCTCCACAGTCCAATTTCTCTGTCCCGCTTCATTTGCTCCAGGTATGGCCCCAAAGTAATCAGGCCCTGATGGCTCTAGTTTATTAGTCTGGGGATGGGTAAGAGCTCCAACCAGCCAGTTTGTCGACTAGCTAGCAATCAGAAGCCTCTCATAGATTGTGAGTGAAGAGACACACTGGGGAAGAATAAGCAGTTCTGGGGATTGTAGCTGGGTCCCATGGACAGAGGCAGCCAGTGCGAAGGCCTGTGAGGCCTGCCTGCGGATGCCCCCAGGCCTTCCCATCTTGCCCTGCCTGGCTCTTGATTTTCAGCAGTTCCTGGGCTTCTGCAAAACCTCTTTATAACCTTAAAATGCCTAAAATGCCTATAACTCTATAGTTTTCCCTTATTCTTTCTAAAATCTCAGCCGCTTTGAACAGGCTTCTCATCTTTGCAACCAAATGAGCTGAGTCTAAAGTACTCTTTTCAATGATGATTTCACAGCTTGGGAATTTGATAGGCAACCGGCAGCCGCACTGCATGCTCCAGAAGATGATGACCCTGTGGGTGGTAGGGAGGCTTGGACATTCTATCACAGCTCAGCGAAGAGAAGCATGTCTCATACAGACCTGAGAAGGCTCAGAGGAAGGAATCCAACATCAAGGCCACCTGCGCTTCCACAGGTGCAGCCACTGGGCATGTGCTGATCTGATTGACCACACACAGTGGCCTTCACTCCTAGATAGCTACCCAGCCAGCCAGCAGCTGCACCTGTTGCAGGCCCATAGGATTCCAGAACCAGAATAGACGTTAGGTATCTCTTTATTCATGTATCAGCCCTACAGTTTTCCTAATAAGCAATCATTCCCCCTCTTTTGACCATGGCAAGGCAGCATGTTCATAGATAACCCTAAGAATGGAGTTCTTGCTTTTAAGCCCGTGTCTTCCTCCCCTGAATTTTAACCCGTGGGTACTAGTTCCAAACCTCTGAAGAACACACACACACACACACATAAAACCCTTTAAAAATGAAGTCAGGGACAGGCATTTGGCTTAGTAGCTGAGGTGCTGGTGAAAATACCCACGTCCCATGTTGGTGTGCCTGGGTTCCATTCCCCACTCCAGCTCCATCTATCAGCTTCCTGCTACTGTGCGCTCTGAGAGGCAGTAGTGATAGCCCGAGCAATTGGGGCCCTGCCACCCACGTGGGAGACCTAGATCGCATTCCCAGGTCCTGGCTGCTGCAGACATCTGGAGGGTAAACCAGTAATGAAATCAATCTCTCTTTCTCTTCATCTCTCCTTCCCAATGTCTGTCTGTCTGCCTCTCATGTAACTCTTAAACTTTTAAGTATTTACAAAAAGGATGGAGTCAGCTCTTCAAACATTTAGACAAAAGAATCACATCTCTTTTAAACCTTCTTTCTGGCAGGGTAAATACCCAGGTCCCTCCATTCATTCCTTTGGTGGCATTATTTTAAATCCCTTTGCTGTCACAGTCACTTATTTTCCCAACTGTGCTCTGAGTGGTCTCTGGATTATTCTTAAAATGTGTCAGCCATGACCCCTGGGATAGTGTCTGACTAAGGAGGGATACAGCAGGGCTATCACCTCCTTTCTCCCTTATAACGACATTTATCCTTAGAGCAACCAAGGATTAGGAGTGCACCCAACCCTTCTAGTCAGTGACAGGATGCTGGCCTGGAGTCAGACAGCCAGGCTCTGACCTGCCTGTGCCATCCTGCAGGCGTGAGAGTAGCTGATTGTGTCTTAGGTGCCCAGACTCCTTTCCTAGTGAGTCAGCTTTGTCTGTTCCACAAGGGATGGCCCCACCTGCCGAGGTGGGCTGCTGACCTAGGACGGGCTGGGAGACCCTGGCTTGGTTAGCTGGCTGTGAAGGTCATGGAGAGTCATGGAGGCTCACTCTGCTTTCCAGTATGGTTACGACAGAATGGAGAAGCCAGTCTGAAGAGGGCATGAAGAAAACTCTTTCACGGCCCCACAGAGATAGAGAGAAATCGACCAATGATTGACAGTTTCCACAAGTGCCCACGAGAGCTCTTCCAAGAGGTTTTCATGAGGAGTCTCTGTAATCAACTCCCTTTTAAATTGAAGACTCTTTGAATCGATTTTGATTCTGAAGACATGATCCTTGACTAAGACCCTAGGCAAGTCTTTGAACCTGCTCAGGTTTAATTTTTCTTGAGAATAAGTTGGGTTAATGTACAATAGTCACTTTTCACTTCACAATTCTGTCACATCATTCCCATTTTATACTTCCATACTTGGGAGGGCCTTAAAAAAAACAACCCAAGTGTATAACTTTCTACACAAACCCTGGCAAGTTTCTTCTTGTATTTTGGTTGATCTCCCCAAATGTCTCACATATTAAAATATTAAAAAATAGTCAGGTCTTTATCATTATATTTTAATAAAAATATTAAAATATGTTCAGGTCTTTAATTATCAGATAGTAGATGGAAAAAAATTTCATAAATTGTAGAAAGCTATGTAAGAGTTTTCTGTCACTGGGGCTGGCACTGGGGCAAAGCAGATAAATCTACTGCCTGCAGTGCCAGCATCCCACATGGGCACCGGTTGGAGTCCCGGCTGCTCCACTTCTGATCCAGCTCTCTGCTATGGCCTGGGAAAGCAGTAGAAGATGGCCCAAGTGCTTGGGCCCCTGCACCCACAAGGGAAACATCTAAGAAGCTCCTGGCTCCTAGCTTTGGATTGGCTCAGCTCCGGCCATTGTGGCCATCTGGGGAGTGAACCAGCAGATGGAAGACCTCTCTCTCTTTGCCTCTGCCTCTCTGTAACTCTGCCTTTCAAATAAATAAATGAATCTTTAAAATTAAAAAAAAAAGGCTTCTGTCACATCAGGTGAATTGTCCAGGAATTCCACTTATAGATGGCTTAGAAATTCATTCATTCATTGGTTTGTTCATTCATTCATCAGTTTTATCAGAGATTAATCATAGATGGGAGTATTACTTCGACTGCAGTAAAAAGATATATGGGTGGTACATGCGAGAGCTTTTGGTTATTGTCATCTGTGAAGATGGTCACCCAAACACAAGACACTCATATCTTGGGGTACCCTTAAGTGGGCTCTGGTCTGTTGGGCCGAATTAAATGCTGAATCAAGGTCAGATGTACCGCATAAATAACTAGTGAAACGCAGGTTAGAGAGTTTGCCCTTTGTTACAACATGAGCACAAAGACTTTATGGGAAAGGACACATAAATTTTGGCTAAAAGAAGCTTTTGGCTTATCTTCCAATTCCAATTATGCAAGGCTATCACCACCCCCTCATTACCACAGATAAATGAAATGTCAGTTTAGAGTTTAACTTGGCAAGTAGGAAAAAACAAAGAATGCATCGTTGAGGCAAAATGCATGCTGTATTTATTTGTAGGTCATATTTGCTTCAAAGACATAGGCAGGCAGAAAGCAAGCCTGCCTTGCCCAACTGCAGTGCTAAATAGCAAAGGCAATGGGAACATGGGATTATTTTTGGACACACCAGGATCCATAGGGTGTGCATATGATGTTCAGAGAGGCTTGAGGGAAAGCAGAGAAGCTGAGGAAGGATCAGACATCCACGCAAATATCACCACAGTCACCATGCACAGAGGGCTGTTTGCAGTTGGCCCAGCCTGGGCAGCCGTAATACACAAAGGAACCACTGAACTCCAGTTCCTTGTCTGGTCGTTGTCATCAGTGTGATCCCAATCCCAGATTTATAGACACTCCTCAGCTCCTCAGTCCCTCATTGCTTTAGCTCCCATCTAATTCCCTTCCCAGAAACTCCATCCTTCCGCGTCCACGGCTCAGGAAGCAGTGAATCCATTTGAGTGAATCCATGGGTCAACCTGTTTCTTCGTTTAGAAAATGGGTATAATTATACCTCCCTCAAGGGGTTGGTGTGACACTGAGATGAGACACGTGTGCTGTTTGGCTCAAGCCACACGTGGTACCGTTCAATCACTGACAGCTCTACTACACTCAACAATCTCTCTTTTCCTACTCTGCTTTGCCTTACTTACAAATATGCTCTTTCCCCTATTTAAAAAAAAAATCCTTTAAAGTTGTTGGGGTCTCCCTCCTTCTCTTCAACACCGAATGTCCTGAAAGACTTGTTTGTATTCCCTATCTCCTCTTCATCAGCGACAATATTCCCGAAGCCATTGTTGCCTGATTTCAGCCCCACCATTCAGCCATTGCCGTCCCTGAGTCTGGTCTCTCGAATGGAAAATCTCCGTGTGTTTCTTTCCTGACTTTCTCTCCCTATGGTCATTGCCTGGATTCACCGGGTTCAGAAGATTCTGGCACAGAAACGTCCCCTCCCATTGCACCCCCACATCCAAAGACGGCCCCCAGCATCTGTGATCAGGGCCATCGTGCCTTGTCTTCCTGCCCTAGCAGTGGCTTCCCTACTGCAGCCTTCATCCTGCATAACCAACTCCGCTCAAACACAGCCAGGGACTCCTTATTGTCTTGAGAACAAGGTCTGGATCCTTGGCAGGGCCCTTGGAGACCTCCCTGTGGCCGCACACTTCCTCATTGCTGGTCAGGGAACTTGACACACCCTTGCCATGGTCCTTTCACTCTCAGCCATATTTGTGGTCCTTTGTAGTACCCAAATCAAATAGCCACACCTTTGTAAAGGCTTTCCCAGCCTTCCTTTGCCCACGCCCATGCTGGAGTTGCAAGGCACTTTGCTTATACACTGTACCTTACCTTCAGATTGGTCTGCCCCTCCACCCCCAGTAGGCGTTAGATAGCAGTATCAGTGATCTTAGCTGTTACGGCAGCCTCCGAGTCTAACACAGGGCCAGACTTGTGCCAAGTGATCAAACATTGTACGATACTTAATTAAGAAAATGAGGGACAAACTCTTGGAGGACCTCTGAACCCAGGGGCTGGGGAACCATGAGAGAAGTGAGTGGCAATTAAGTGAGGCATGAAGAGGCCCCACACCCGTCTGCATTTGTGCTTCAAGATAGACGTGAGGGCTGGAGAAAGTCCGGAGGCCAAATCATGAAATTACACTCTGGGGTGGGGTGGCAGTTTTGATCAGAGGTTGCAAACAAAGTCCAAGTTGGTTTGTCTGGTGCTCCTTAGCTCCTTAAGTTGATAGACTTCCTAGAGAGGAAGACTTTGCCATCATTTATAGGCGAGTCCCCAGCGTGCACTTGTCTCCGTGTTGTTTAGGGCAGATAAAAATGTCAAAATAAACCTGGCAAGTTTAGATCAGCAAGAACAAGAGCAGGTTGGAGAAAGAGGCAGAGGCCAGAGAAACAGCCCATCCAGGCCTGCAGACACTCCCCTGGCAGGTGGAGCCCTGTGGCTCTAATGAGTGGAGGTTTCCCAAGACGGAGCCAACTCAGACTTTGGAAATCCAGAGCACTGACGCCTGACCTGAAGGCAAGCTAGTGAAATAGTGCATCACCACCAAACAGCAGACACAGGGGTTTGCAGCAAAGACCAAAGGGAAGCCTAGGGCCTTAGACCTTCGTGGCAACATCAATGACAATGAATTTGCTCTGCTTTGCTCACTGCAGCTTGGAAAGAAAGAGGCCCAGCCACACAGAACCAGGACAGATGTGCTCTATGGGCAGGTGCACATCAGCACTGCTGCGGGGGAGGGAATATGCACAAGCTTGCATGGTCCCATCAGGAATCCTAGGTGACACTATTAACATGTGACAGCTGGCACAGAGGTGGTATCGCCAGGAGTTAATGGATGACTCAGAGGCATTATTTATTATTGTTATTTTTGCCCTCCCTCACAGGAGCTTAGAGAGAGCAGTTTGTCAAGATTTCTAGGCCTAGCTCTGTACAACTGACATAAGGCTGATTCTCAGGGGGTCCCTCTCTCATCAGAACTGCAAGCTAGGAGTGAGCATGGAAGTAAGAGGGAGGGAAGGGTCAGCTGGGTGGCACTGAACCAGAATCAGGCTTCAGCCCATGGGACTGGAGAGCATGGGTCAGCTGCAAAGGAGGAACGCTTTTCCAGGTGACCAAACCTGGACTGGTTAAAAACTATCACAATAACCCATTGCGTATCTTAAGAACAAATGGAAGAAAGGAATGCAAAGACTCCAAACACAAATTAATGGCACAAAGTGGAAGTGTTAATTACTCTGATTTGATCGGAACACATTGTAACCATTTATTGAAACATCACACTGTATGATTATATGATTATAATCAACACATCTTTTTAATGCTTAAGAAGATAGATATGCCAACCAATCTAATTTGACCATTAAATATTGAATACCTGCATCAAATTATCACATTATGCCACATACATGTATACAATTAAAATATTGATAAAAAGGTTAAAGTAATAAATAAAAAGAAAAATAACAAAAAGTACCAGCAAACCAGGTGCCGTCCTAATGATGCCATATATAAATTATATGAAGAAACACTTGTTAAGGGATTTATGAAAAGTGGTAGTTGATTTTGTCAGCAGAGATAGTACAAATTCTAAGCCATTGTCTAGCAAGTTCAAAACACATAGTAGAGTTAGGTTCTTCACAATATAATGAACTACTCTAAGGAGAGTGGCATTGTACTGGTTCTATCTGTTGATCTATGTGTGTATCTGTAATCAGCATCATCATCTCTCTTCTGTCGATTGCTGGAGACAAGGTAGGCTTAGCGAGAAGAGAAGGCATTTACGTGGAGGCGTATCAGTAGACAGCAGCTTTTCAGACCCATGGAATCTTCTTCCTTTATTCACATATTTATTTGTTCCCCTGTGCTTTCTTTTTGTTTATTCCAAAGGTTCAAGGCCTTCTTTTGGGTTTGCATTATGGCCTGGACTTTCGGTTCCCTAAGTCTGAAATTGGAGATAAATATGCTGTCACATTACTTTGTGCAGAGCTCATAAAGGTTCTCCAGAAACCAAGGGAACCAGGTTTCAATGTGAATACGACCATTGAGCAATTATGGGAGTTGCTTGGGCTCTAAATATTTCTGTACAAAGCTTCAAAGGCAATGAGATCCTGAAAAGGATACAGGTACCTTTGAAGGGACAGATAGACCCTGCTGAAGAAGGCTAGGGGTCAACCTGTGCAGTCCTTTGGGCAGCGTTTTGTTAGCCCACTCATAGTGTGGTTGACCAAGTCCCTTCACACCTGCGCAGCCTCACACTGACTAGCCGTCACTGCTGGTAGCTCCTCTGGAACATCTGGAGCCTCCTGTGGTTGGGAGAGAAATGAGGGAAGGTTGAGTGGCCAGCAGGATGATGAGGATGGAGAAAAGAAAAACAGTCAGCCTGCCAAGACTAATCCGAGAAGATCCCCTCTTGCGGACTGGGTTTACCTTCTGTTTGAGCCAAGTCTGCATGGTGTCCTTCATAAAACCGGTAACAGGATGGGAGCTGCTTAACAAACTTGTGTCTGTAATGAACATCTTAGGCAAGGATCCTAGGAAAAACCCCAATCCAGACAGATGTTTCAGGGCAGTGCAGTGGTCTCTCAGCCAAGGGGTTTGGCTAGAGGCAAGGCCGGGAGGAAAGGGAACAGAACTTGAGTTCATGGTACCAAAGGGACACAGCCTTAAGGACAGCAGTATTCCAATCACATGAGAGCATGACAGGAAACAAGAAATGAAGAAACCAATGAAAAGGCCCAGGGCACTTCTTTGGAAAAACCTAGCAAGGCCCTTGAGCATCTTCCAGGATTATACAATGGTTGTTCACACTTGGCTGGAGAATTGGCTCCAGGGAAAACTCATCATCAAACACTCCCTGGATATGTACTCATAGAAATGATGAACACTTCTGATTTCAGAGCTACACTGGGGCCAAACAGAGCTCCAAAGTTCCTTTGGTCCAAGTAAACAGAGAAGGGGGCCTCCCGATCTCCTGGCCCTGGCTTGCAGGGAGGTTGTTGGCCCACGGCTCCCCTTGGCTGCCCCAAGCTCCTCATGACATTCTGGACATCTCTTCTTGGTGTTATAGGCAGTAGTCATCCCAGCTGGGTTATGGAAATGTAACAGAACACGTGGAGAATTCAGGGGACTGAGAAGAATTAAAAGACAGGCTTCATCAGAGTAATAGTACTCTCCTGATTTTTTGGATGTGTAATTATAACATCTGCATTCAGCTTGAGATCCAGCTTCCTGTACCGACTCAGTCCATGGCAGTCCTCCCTCCCTCTGCATTTCTGCCATAAATCTATTGCCCTGAATCTTGCACCATTCTTAAATATTTCCTTTGGATAGCGTGCTCTTTCCATTTCAGGAATCCTAGTATGCCTAATATAATGTACCTACAGTAGAATCCAGAGACAAGTCAATAATAGTTCTTTTTCTTAAGGGACTTAGAGAATACTTCAGAAAGTTCATGGAAAATAGAATTAAAGGATATTTTATTTTGGTACAAATGAAAAATTGGAATTCATGGATAGTTTTTTTTTTTTTCCAGGAAAACACATTTTCAGTGAACTATGTTTGGTTTTAAAAACTTTTGTACATCAAAGTAAACTTAATTAAATTTTCCATGAATTTTGAAGTACAGCCACATAGTCCAGTGAAAGAAATAGGCAAATAATGATAATAACATTAGTACAGAAGTAGAAGTCTCAGGGACTGGCCTAGCCAGTGGAGTTCACAAGAGTAAGAACTGGCTTCTGATGTTTCTCTGCAGAAACAATGGCTGTGATTTTATCCTAGGACTAGAGGTGTAAGCACATTGGACAATCGCTGTAGTAGATCATGGAAATATAAAAGCAATGGGGCTAGTGTCACCAGGAATAGCAAATAAAGTAGAGTCAACAGACAGGAAGCAGGGATCTGGGAACAATGAAGAGGGGAGGGAGCTCTTGCTTAAAATAGCCAGTGTTCACAGCTTTTGGGGGCCACCAGGACAGCATATGTGGGTCAGCTGTACTTAATGGATCTGAGATAGAATGACAAGAGGGAACAGATTTAAGAGATGACTAGGAAGCCTTTGGATATGAGATGTGAAAAAGAAAAGGGCGACTAAAATAATCCTGAGATTCTAGATTGGAGGCTCTCTAGTATGATAAATAAACTTGCATAGAGACCCTAGAGATTAGGGGGGATGCAGGTTTGAGGAGGAAGGGGATGAGTCCATTTGGGACATGCTGAGTTGAAGGTTTTCAAGAGACTACCTGGTTGACTCACTATCTTGAACATTGTTGGAAAAGATAATTTCTTAACTCCCCCCAACAAGATTTAGATCAGGCTTGCCTCTGGGAGTCCTCAGCTAGAGGCAATAGAGAACCCCAGAGAAAGGGGATATCTGGCTCCAAGACTGAGCCACAGGGACCATCACATCCCAAAGGCAGGCAGGAGTGCAAGGGAGACATTCCAGCTGGATGGCGGTGGCAGCGGCTGACCTGCGAGGTGGGGAAACAAGTGGAAGGTGGGAACGTGGCAGCAGGGAATGGAATCTTTCCAAAACCAAAGACTGATGTTGAAGGGAAATGGTGCTCCAGAGCAGTAGTTTGAGAAGGCAGACCTGCAGGCCATGCTTTCTTGGCATCTTTGAAGGACATGGGCAAGGAGCCAGGTGAGGAGACGGAACTGAAGGCTGAAGATAGAGGGGTACTGCTCAGGTGGCAGGGAACCCCAAGGGGTCCGGCCCTTGAGAAACTGGGTAAGATGGTAGAGGTGCTGAGCAAGAAAACACACTTCTCTCAGGACTCTGTGTGTGTGTGTGTGTGTAGCACACCATGCTGTCTACACGTAGAAGCCAGTTGTCCCCTCATATTTCAACTGTTGGCATTTTCCTCTCCTTTAGAGAGTAATCTCCTTGAAGGCAAGGACGATAACTTTAACTTCTATTGTCAGTGCAACAGTTCCTAGTGGGAGAATTGACTGAGTCATGGATGAATGAATCAGCTGTGAATGGTGAATGCGCTTGGACCTGGTCATCACTGATTCCCTTGTGTCTCTGGGATTGCCTGGGCTCCCTCATCAAAAGTTGAGGGCTGGGCTGTGCCTCTGAAAGCTACCTGGATTGACCTGCCACATTTTAAAAATTTTATCTTTTATTTATTTGAAAGAGAGAGACAAGGATCTGGAAACTCAATCTAGGTCTACTACATGGGTGGGAGGGACCCAGTACTTGAGCAATCACCTGCTGTATCCCAGGGTACACAATAGAAGGGAGCTGCAATCAAAAGTAGAGCTGGGCCCCAAACCAGGCACTCTGGCATGGGCTGCAGGCATCCCAGGCAATATCTTAAATACTGCACCAAACACCTGCCCGTGGCATATTTTTCAAGCATTAATTTAATATGAACAAAATGGGAAGAACAACCCAAGTTATAGTCGAAATTATGAAAACAATTACTTGATGGGAAGAGAAGATATTTAAAAGAAACAAAGATAGTTTTCTTTTCTCTCTCTTTTTTAGGAGACTTATTTATTAGAAAGACAGATTTACAGAGAGGTCTTCCATCTGCTGGTTCACTCCCCAAATGGCTGCAACAGCCAGAGCTGAGCTGATCCAAAGCCAGGAGCCCGGAGCTTCTTGCAGGTGTCCCACATGGGTTCAGGGGCCCAAGGACTTTGGGCCATCCTCTGCTGCTTTCCCAGGTGCGTTAGCAGGGAGTTCGATTGGAAGTGAAGCAGCTGGGACTCGAATTGGTGCCTATATGGAATACCGGTGCTGCAGGCCAAGGCTTTAACCTGCTGTGCCATAGCATTGGCCCCCCGCTTTTCTCTCTTTTAAGTTGCTATCTTCTTTAGAGTCAGACTGCGCTGGAAGGGCCCAAGGTAGCAATTTGGTACATTTGCTATTTCATCTCCCTCCCAGGTTTCTCTGCTAGTCATGACAGGGCAGGCAGAACACTCTTCATAAGCATGGGACTGAATCAACTTCGTGAACCATTGCTAACCAAGAAGAGGGCAGAGGACGGGGGTTGGCTCTGGTTCCTGGCTTTGGCTCATTGTTGAACATGGATCTACTGGAAAATTTGCTCCCTATGGCCACCCGCCCTCAGATGCTCTCTTCTTGGACACTCGCAGCATTTAAAGTTTCCCCCCATTCATTTTTTTATTTTTATTTTTTTGACAGAGTGGACAGTGAGAGAGAGAGACAGAGAGAAAGGTCTACCTTTTGCCGTTGGTTCACCCTCCAATGGCCGCTGCGGCCGGCGCACTGCGACTGGCGCACCGCGCTGATCCGAAGGCAGGAGCCAGGTGCTTCTCCTGGTCTCCCATGCGGGTGCAGGGCCCAAGCACATGGGCCATCCTCCACTGCCTTCCCGGGCCACAGCAGAGAGCTGTCCTGGAAGAGGGGCAACCGGGACAGAATCCGGCACCCCAACCGGGACTAGAACCTGGTGTGCCGGCGCCGCAAGGCGGAGGATTAGCCTAGTGAGCCGCCGCGCCGGCTTCCCCCCATTCATTTTTAACACCTGAGTACAGTCCATTTACACCTTGATGGTGCTCGCAGCTTCCTATCATGTAGTGGACTTCCCAGTGTTCATTCAATAGCCTGTCTCCTACTCACATCAACCCCTAAGTTCCTGGACGGTGAAGTCCATGAGTGGTTCATCTTCACTGATGCTCATCACACCAGATCAGATGTCAGGGAAATATGTTTTCTTCAGCAAAAAAATGGTTTGCCATTTCACGTGTCATTGAATTCTCTGAGCCTCTACTTTCTTGTCTTTCGGAAGCCGAAGTAGATTCAGTAAAGTCCTCCCAACTCAAACTTCTAAGTGTTTCATGATTCTACACACTAGAGACTCCATCCTGAGAGCTATCCAGTGTCTGTAGCTCTGTGCTAGGACATAGTGGATTTAAATTTAAAATCCAGATGGAAAGACAGGAATAACCCACATGGAAATAGCCCCAAATATGGCAAGCCGCTTATACTGAAGACTGAACTGTGTGACAGAGCCTGGAGATGACAGGACAAGCAGAAAACCCATGCCAAACACACAAGCTTAGCTGGTGTACCCCTAAGAATCACTCAACACACACTGGAGAGGACAGCCCTTGTAACAGTCTTCAGATAATTGTGATTAGGGTGGAAGCAAGAGGGTGGGTTCGGTGATCAAACTTCGTACCCAGCAGCACGAGAACCTTGGGCCTAAAACAGTTGTTTTGCTGGCTGACTGGAAAAGGGTTGGTGGGGGAGGGGCTGAGAATGCAGGTGGGTGTCAGGGGGTCATGGATACCCTGAGCTGCAAGAGAGTACAGAGCCCTTCATGGAGACACACAGAAAGGACCCGGTGTGCGGGACAGGAAGGGGGAAGCCAACACCGAGGGCAAACTTCTGAGTGGCTCTGCTAAGTGGGGTCAGGAATGAGACTGGGAAGCACTTTGTGATGTGGAACAAGGAGAGGGCCTAGTGTGCCTGCCCCTGTCTGATGTGTAAGTACTTCCTGTGTCAACGGTCAATGGAAAGAGCACATAGATACACAAGGTGGAAGAGACCCGGCCTGTCCAGCAGCAGGATCTCAGCCATCTCTCCCCTCCTTGCTCCATTTGCCCGAGTGGACCTCAGTACACCCCCAACATTTTGGGTCGAGGTGACCATTGGCCCTGTGACGTCCAAGCCCTGGGTGTAGTGGGCAAGTGCTCACTTCCATGTCAACTGAGTAGCAACATATTCCAGGCTAGGCCCTTCCTGAAGGCCTGGGAGGGAGAGTCAGTGTGGGACTCCCCAGAGGAGGGACTGAGGAGACAGAGAGGGCAGGAGGTATCTCAGGTAGCAGGGGACTCTTCCCCTCGGGGCTTTGGCGTTGCACTAGCTGTAGGTACTAGTTTTCGTGTTCCCAAGCCTCGGGAATGTTTTTTAAGAAAGTGCGCAAGGTCAGGCAGGCATTTGGCACAGTGATTAAAGTGCCACTTAGGATGCGCACATCCCATATTGTAGAGCCTGGTTTGAATCCCAGCTCCACTCCAAATTCCAGCTTCTGGCTAAGGTGTACCCTGAGAGGCAGCAGGGATTGCTCAAGTATTGTGGATCCCTGTCACCTGTGTGGGAGACCCTGACTGAGTTACCAGTCCTGGCTTCGGCCTGGCCCAGCCCCAGCTGTTGCAGGGATGTGGGGAATGAACCAATGGACGGGAGTTCTCTCTCTCTCGCTCGCTCTCTCTATCTGTCCCTTTCCCTCGATCTCTCTACACTTCAAATAAAATGAAAATGCATATATAAATGTTAAAAATGCATAAGGCTGCCTTCTGGGTTTTGCAGGACTTAGCCCTGATGCTTTGCCATTCCTGGAAATATGAATGATGGGGCTTGGGTTTCAGCTGTCAGCACCGTGAGAGCGTCTCGGCGTGCTGAGCGGAGTCCATGACCCCAGCCTATGATCTCAGTTTTTAGGAGCACATTTGTGTGTGCATGCATGTGTGTGCGTGCGTGTGTGTGTGTGTACACACTCGCGTGCATGCGTGTGCATGCTTTAACTGACTGGTAGTGCTTTTCTCGTTTCCAGCAATTCCTCCTTGCTGGCCAGGAGTCACCAAAAAGAGCACAGGAGAGGACAGCAAACGCCATGCGACTTCTCACCAGGCCCAGGCTACAAGTTTGTGGGAGGCCGGAATCACTGTGCCGGCCTCCACCCTCTTCCCCTGGCAGCCCTAACCCTGGAGAAGGCAGAGAATTGGACTCAGAGGGAAACCCCAGAGGCTCACCAGGAGCTTTCCCTGGGGCTCAGTTGCTCTCCCCAGCTCTGCCCCAGGCAGGCTGTCGTTGCCCTAAGTCACTTGCAACATCAAGGAAGTGCCCTTGAATCCTGGCCTAGGGCTTGCTTTGGGCTCCCTTCCACTCCCGAGGCTCAGTTTGAAATATTCAAGTATTGAAGGCTTCCTCTTTGCAGTTCTTTCCAAGCATGAGTCAAGTTTTCTTCAATTTTGCAAATATTTGGATCTGGGGCCAGGCCAAAACACATACATATGGAAATCACAAAGACTAAAACAGAGTCGCAGGTTCAAAGACTCGCGGTGCAGTTGAAGAAATGGGCTCAGGAAAACAGCAATAACTCTATAACGAGCGCTTCACTCACTTACTCGCCACATTTCTGCTGGGACACAAGTGGTCCTCGTCCTTAGGGTGTCCCCTACCTAGTAGAGAGGTGGCAATAACGGAAATAAACAAACCAAAACCCCAGTGACTAACAGGTACAGTCTGAAGGTTTGTGTCCCCCCCGCCCCCATTCATATGTTGAACTCTACCTCCCAAAGTGATGGTATTGGGAGGTGGGGGTCTTTGGGTGATTCAGTCAGGAGGGTGGAGACCTCAGGGAAGGGATTAGTGCCATCAAAGGTCAGAGTTCTTCCTTCCGCCACGTGAGACATGGCCCTCTGTGAGCCGGGAAGTGGACTATGCCAGACACCCACTCTCCTAGCATCTTGATCTTGGACTTGACATCCTCCAGAACTGTGAGCATAAATTTCTGTTCCTTATGAGCCATCCTCTCTGTGGTGTGTTGTTTTAGCAGTCTGAACAGACTAAGGCCCTAACCGTGTTCTAATGACACAATGGTGGGACTGCCTTTTAGACAGGGAGACAAGGAAGACCTCTCTGAGGAGGTGGCATTGAAGCTGAGACCCGGAAGGTGCAGTAGTGAGAATTCTAGGGAAAGGGAGGGATGGCTCTTGCAAAGGCCTGAGGCAGTTCTTGGAAGTGTCAGAGGCTGATGGTGCTGGAAGGGAGAGGCGGGTGGTAAGAATGAGCTCAGAGTTGGGCCAGGTGGGGCACGGCATTGGATGACTGAGGTATGCGAACTTCTTTCTAAACTTGCTGGGAGGTGAAGTGTCGACATATCCTGGAATATGGTTTCAGCCGAAGCCTGTGGTCCTGGGTGGAGAATGGACCAAAGGGAACAGGGAAGCAGCAACAGAAGCAGCCGGACTTGCATGGGGAGAGTTCCCATGTGCCAGCACGAGGCATCTCACTCTGCAGGAGGCCTGGGCGTGCACCAGGTGGAGGGATCTCTTTGGGGCAGGGAGAAGACAATCTGGCAGCAGATGATTTGCGTCTTGGTGGCTGCTGACCCCAGGGAGTTCCTCCAGGGCCAGGGACATTGCAGAAGCCAACCAGGTGTGCTCCAGAGCAGGCCTGTGCTGCGGGGTCCCTGCAGGTGCTGAGGCAGCTGCTTTCCCATAGGCGTGAGCAGCACCCAGCCTGGTGCGCAAGTGACCAGTGTGACACACGGTGCTGGGAGGAGGAGCAGCCTTCCGTGTCTCAGCAGAGCACAGCCTAGAGCCAGACCAGCCTTGGGGAAGGTGAGGGTGTCCTCTAAGAGGCAGTTTTGTTGCTGCTGTTTTAAGACTTAGTATTTATTTGATGCTGGCGCCATGGCTCAATAGGCTAATCCTCCACCTGCGGCGCCGGCACACCAGGTTCTAGTCCTCATCGGGGCACCGGATTCTGTCCCGGTTGCCCCTCTTCCAGGCCAGCTCTCTGCTGTGGCCAGGGAGTGCAGTGGAGGATGGCCCAAGTGCTTGGGCCCTGCACCCGCATGGGAGACCAGGAGAAGCACCTGGCTCCTGGCTTCGGATCAGCGTAGTGCGCTGGCTGCAGCACGCTGTCCGCAGCAGCCATTGGGGGGGTGAGCCAATGAAAAAGGAAGACCTTTCTCTCTGTCTCTCTCTCTCTCACTGTCCACCCTGCCTGTCCAAAAAAAAAAAAAAAAAAAAAAAAAAGAGTATTTATTTGAAAGACAGAATGACAGAGAGAAAGGAAGAGACAGGGGCAGAGAGATCTTCTATGCACTGGCCAACTCCCCGGATGACTGTATCAGTTGGGGTTGGTCCAGGGTGAAGCCAGGAACCTGGAACTCCATTTGAATCTCTCATATGGGTGGCAGGGGCCCAATGACTTGGGCCATCTGGTACCTTCCCTGGTGCGTTAGCAGGAAGCTGGATCAGAAGCAGAGCAGCCAGAACTCCAACCAGCACTCACATGGGATGGTGATGTTGCAAACAGCAGCTTAATCCACAGTGCCAAAATACCAGCCCCCCAGAAGAGGCAGTTTCGAGGAGCACTGGGGCGGGTCCCCTCCCTGCACAGACAGTAGCATTCCCTAGGAGGGCCCTGCATGCGGGAGCCCCAGCGGCACCTTCCTGAGCAAGTGGCACCCACTAGGTTGCTGCAGGGGCCAGCATGTGTGAACACATGTGAACCGCCTGCAGGAGCCTCCCAGGGTCACATAGGAGAGACAGAGGGGTTTGGGAGGACTTGAGTGATGCCACAGGTGCTGTGTCAATCAACAGAAGAAGGAGCTGCTGTTACTACTACACTGTGATGACAGTGAGACTGAGATGATTCGGGTAAAATATGCCCTTCCAGGCTTGAGGGACGGTTCATCTTTCACCGATGGCGCCTTGAGGCACCTTGACCTCCAAGATGTTTCCAATATCACATCCATGCATGCCCCGTGTATACGCTCATGTGTTAGACATCATGTTTCACTTATTTGATTACCAAAGTTCACCGTGCGCCCCTTCTGCTTATTCATCTTTTTGCCAGCTTACGTAGCACAATGTCATGCACAGAAAAGGCATTGAATAAACACCTGCCAAGTGATCCATTAATTGAGTCATAGAAATGCCCTCAGATGAATGATTGAGGATTTTGTTTTAAAAATAACTCAGCATCTTGCACTTAGTTCCCAACCACCCCACGGCCTGAGAGCTGTGTTTAAGAAAGAGTGGGATACCGTGGTGTAGCACAGAGCCAATGTTTGTAGCAGGTGCTTGAAGTGTATCCAATACATTGGGCATGCACGAAACACATACCCAGCTTCATAGATTTTTCTCTTTCCATTTCCAAGGCTGATTTAAAGACTGACTCTAATGAATCGTGGCTATGCTGAAAGACTGGGGAAAGAATGAAGTCGAGATAATCCATTTTTAGCAGTCGATGTTAAAGTTTTATCCCTTTGGCTGGGTCTGGTTTAATCAATAGCTAGGAGTTTCGTTAACTTCTAATGAATGATTTATAAGTTTTTATAGGAAGCATTAAATGAGAGAAATATAAATTAGAAGAGTAAATATGGAAGGTTGAAGACAAAGCAGCTCATACGGTTTAAGAATCTTCTCCTTGGGTCCCTGGTCGGTGATGGACTCTCTCTCTACCCAGCAATCTGAGAATCTATGAGTCACTCTGCACCTTCCTCTTCCTCCTTGGCCCACCCACCTATTCCTCAGTCTAGTTCTGCATCAGAGTCTACTGGTTTTCCCACATCTTTCCCTAATCACTCTCCGTGCCTCTGGCAGAGTGAGGAGGAACCGCTGTCACAAAGGGACAGCCGCGTCAGCAGCTGTTAGTAGGAAAGGCCTCGCGTTCACCTCCAGACCATGAAAGACTGACCTTGGCTAGTCCCAGCTCTGAAATGCCCCAGCACGGCACAGACTTCAGCACATAAGACCCACGTTCAGGACTTCCAGATGGGCCAGTAGGGTCCAGCAGGAGAGAAAGTTGCAGAGAAATCGGTCTGTGTTTTGTTTTGGGGTAGGGATGTGAACAGGATGTGGGCTGCAGGAGCAGGGATCTGCAAATGCCACAGGTCCCAAGGCCTGAGTCTTAGAGCTTTTAGGATCGAGGATGGGCAGTGGCTATGTGGATTCTTGGAGAGACTGGTTCACCAAAACCTTAACCTTGGGTTCTGTTCAAGATCTGCTGAGAAGAGAGATGATAACCATGAGGACATCTCTGCGGATCCCTGCCCCCAACAGGACATGGCGGCCTGCCCGAGCCAGGCCACACTAGACCTGTGGTTCTTCATAAGTTCCAACCCAACCCAGACCAGTGACAGGGAAAGACTGTCATAATTATTTTAAGTTTTTATTTATACACTTAAGAGGTAGAAGTTACAGACAGTGAGAGGGAGAGACAGAGAGAAAGGTCTTCCATCTGCTGGTTCACTCCCCAGATGGCCGCAACAGTTGGAGCTGCACCGATCCCAAGCCAGGAGCCAGGAGCTTCTTCCGGGTCTCCCACGTAGGTGCAGACGCCCAAGCACTTGGACCATCTTCCACTGCTTTCCCAGACCATAACGGAGAGCTGGAATGGAAAAGGAGGAGCCATGACACGAACCTGCACCCATATGGGCTGCCGGTGCTGCAGACAGAGGCTTAGCCTACTATACCACAGTGCTGGACCCAAAACTGTAATGCTTTTCTGTAAAAAGATAAATAAAGGCAAACATTCTTGACCTCTGGTGTTAGGGCAATCACCTGTGATCCAGTTGAACCCCTCATGGAAGTGTGGTTGGAGCCTGTGCAGGGTCGGATTCCTTAGTGTTCTGCAGACCTGCCCAAACACTGGTGCTCAACAGTCTCTTCTCAGAGCTGTGGCCATTGACCCAGCAGTTCCCAGCCCAGGCTGCACATTAAAATCACCTGAGGAGCTTTTGAAACCACACCATGGCTGGGTTTCCTCTCCAGAGAATCTGATTTAATTGGTGCAGGGTGGGGCCCAAGCACAGGTCTTATTTAAAAGCTCCCTCTGGGATTCCACTGGGCAGCTGGAGTGGAGAACAGCTTAACACAGAAGCACCAAAATAAAGGCCAAAGGATTGGGTTCTCCAGAAAGCTCCTGCATCTTTTCCCAGATCTGTCAAGGACATGCGCTGGACCGACAGGACAAAGCAGACTTTCACAGGAGCTTGACCAGGGCCAGCGGCATAGAGCACCATCTCCCAGAGCCACTCTGGGTCTATCTTTTGCCTGGGCCCAGGTCATCGGGCACTGAAGCAAGGGCAATGGCAATAAGGGGCTTTGGAGTAAGGGGGCCGATCCATCTGAAGGTCAAAGGTTGGTGGTTGGTAACAGGTAGTGGTCTATACTGTTAGCCTTCTTGCTGGGAGGAAGGCCAATAAGATTATCCTCATGTTTGCCAACTCAGGACAGGGGTGCTTCTAGAACCTTCCAAGATGTGTCACAGGCAGCTGTTCCATCTCAGAGCAGAACCTCACTCTGGATCTCCTGAATGAAGGATTGACACCTATGGGGCGACAAACCCACAGTTGCCATCTTACCTCCCACGCCTCCAATGCGCGCTAAGCTGCTGTGTGGCTGAGGGGCACGTTTCTTCTGTGATAGCCCCCATCATAGATAGTGAGTCAGGTTCTCTGAAGAGAAGTGTGAATGTGTTCTCAGTACCTCAGGTGGGTACCATCTTATACAGAAAGGCATTGTGGGAGTGGGATCACCATAATCAATTACTGAATTCCCATGGGTTTCTGCAGGGTACAGACCGGGAGATCTTGGGCTCTCCTGGCAGATCAAGAAGTTCCTAGCAGATACAGCAAAATCAGACTCTGCAGCCGACAGACAGAGGTGTGCGGCACCTTAGCCCAGAAAAGCTCCAAGGCCTCACTCCGAGGACGTCTGCTCTAAAGAACAGACTGCGATTCTTAATAGACTGCGTGGTTCTTAACAAAGAACCACAGGGAAGTTCCTCCTCTGTTTTCACCCTAGCATCTTCTCCCTACTTTCAAAAAAAAGGGGAACATTGAAAGTCCAGTAAACATTAGCTTTTTTATATTTGCATTACTTAACCTACCTATTTCCTGAACACCTTAAGTCCACTTCAATTTTGTATGCTATTACTAATAAATAATGGTCTATATCCTCAACGCAAGCTGGATCTCCTTGTTGTCCAATTATTCAGTCAGTTTTTTCCAATGCTTCTTCAGACTAAACAGTATAACTTCAATTTGCATACTTTTTCTAATGTTGCCACACACACACACACACACACACACACACACCACGACCTGTTTTGGAGCATGTGAGGTATACAACAATGATCATTTTAAATCGCAGTCCATTGCCCGGCTTTTCACTTGCATAACATTCAGGTACCGTTTAGTTCACAAAGATCACTTTAGTTCAGGATTTACAGCTGCGCCCCTCCTCGAAAGCAATCTTCTCCACCATCCCCCAGCTCTATGTCTCGGTTGTCGGGCCTCAAACCCACAAGGCTGCGTTTAAAAATGATGAATCAAGAAGAAAATATAATGGAAATAGCTGCCGTGTTTGGAAAAAAATGCACTACGAAGCTCTGAAAGCCAGGGAAACTCTATTATGCATGTCTTGTATACTACCAAAAAAGGGTAGGCAGCGACGACCGGGTCCCAGGGTCTCTGTGGGCCGTGTGGCTCAGGCTCGACTTTGATTCTTCGTTCAGATTAAATGCTCCTCGTTAGCTGGAGCAGAACAACGCTCCCGGGAAGCCCAGCCACGCGAGCAATGCCACGGAATGGGACCAAACCAGCATACAACACAGAGTTCTTCATTACACAGGGTCCACAGCTGTCACGACCGTGTAGGACCGAAAACTCAGCTCCCTGGTGTGGTCTTTGTCCCACTTTAGAGTGGCCATTTCCAGGCTCCACTTGGCTCGGGCAGAGACAGTCCTCTTGCTCCTCTCTGGCGATAAGAATAAAAAAGGAGATGTGAATGGAACACTGGGAATCCCCAGCCAGGGAATGTGGGTCACATTCACAGGTTTAGCTCCCCAGCGGCCCATCAACTTCACAAGAGCGCCGGGGAGAAATGGGACACTTAGGCAAGTTGATGGGAGGCCCTGTAAAGATGTGGACTTCGGGTTCCTGTGGATGGCGGTAAACAGACTGGAGGCATTGGGAGGAGTTCTTCGTCCAGGGAGTTTTGGTCTCTTGCTCCCAATTCCTTATGAAGGAAGGAAGCAGGAGCTTCCAGACTTATCACCGGGAAGCAAACACGGGGGTTCATTTGTTAAAGCACATGCTCAAAGAGGCTACATTGTTCTCTTGGAAGCCCTCTCCAACGTCCGGCTCTAGAGCCAACAGCAGAAAAGCCTGCAATGACCTGCGCTGACTCACTGCGTTCCTACGCCGACGGAGCAGGTAGCAGCAGAGAGCAGGCAGAGTTACAGAGCGCCAGGGCGGTGGGCGCTTCACCTTCCACGTGACCACGCACTGCCCGGCGTGCCTGACCGTGAAGGGGAGCTGAGGGACCGTTGATGCCTGCTAAAATGAGGGCATCGGGTGAGCCGGTGCCTTGGAAGAGTTCATAGTCCAGTTGAGAAGAAAGACGGAAGACCCAAGGGGAAACAGCGACCAGCGGGATAAAGGAGCAATGCTCTGAGAAGGAACGGGAAGGCCTCCCAGATGGAGAGGCGGCTGAGATGAGTCTGGAAGGATCCGTGGGCGCTATGAGGAGCCGGCATGTGCAAAGCCTGGGGGCGCGTGGGAATCCTAGCCTTGGGCAGGAGTCAGAAACCTGAGTTCACAGGGCGTTCTATATTTGGTGCTGGGCAGTCTTCTGGGCACGTGGAAACTTTGATGGAGGTCCCATGATCGTGTGTCTTAGGTCTTATATTTTATTTATTTATTTGTTTTTAAAGACTGTTTATTTGAAAGACAGAATTACAGAGAGGCAAAGGTAGAGAGAGAGAGAGAGAGAGAGAGAGAGAGTAAGAGATCTTTCATCCGCTGGTTCACTCCTCAGATGGCCGCAATGGCTGGAGCTAAGCCTATCCAAAGCCAGGAGCCAGGAGCTTCTTCTGGGTCTCCCACGTGGGTGCAGGGGCCCAAGGACTTGGGCCATCTTCCACTGCTTTCTCAGGCCATAGCAGAGAGCTGGATCAGAAGTGGAGCAGCCGGGACCTGAACCTGACACCCATATGGGACGCCAGCACTGCAGGTGGTGACTTTACCCGCTACGCCATGGTGCTGGCATTGGGTCTTATATTTTAGAAAGATACACTTAGGGCAGGCATTTGGCATAGAGGTTATGATGCTACAGGGTCCAAGTCCTAGGTGTGCTCCCCATCCCAGCTTCTGGCTAATGCTTACTCTAGAAGGCCATGGTAATGATTCACGTAGCTGGGCTCCTGCCACCCACATGGGAGACCTGGATGGAGTTCCTGGCTCCTGGCTTCAGCCTGGGCCAGCCCTTGCTGCTGCAGGTGTTTGGGGAATGAACTCGCAGATGGGAGCTCCATTTTCTCTCTCTCTCTCTCTCTCTCTCTTTCTCTCTCTCTGTTTCTCTTTCTATTTTTCTCTGTGTGCGTGTATGTGTCTCTGTGCTTCTCAAACAAACAAAAATAAATAAATAAATAAATTTTCTAATATGAAAGATAGGCCCAGGGCAATGTGTGCTGGAAAATGAGCAGGAGGTAAAGTCGTGAGCAACACACTCATCACCTTGACGGTTACGGACAGTCTCACAATACAGTGAGGGTGACGAGGAGCGGAAGGTAGGACAGATGTGAGTGGGAAGACAACAGACTGCGGATAAGGAGGCTGTGTCTTCCCCTTTGCAGCTGCACAGTAGACAAATGGGGGTCAGAACCCAAAGCTCTGGCAGGTCTTAGCTGGGGGTGGGATTGTATGGATATCCGGATTGAGGCTGTTGCTGGAGCCAGGATGGGGTTAGGGCTGTTGATGGAGCACATACAGCTTAAGACAGGGGACCAAATGCTTGGAGGCCCCAAGATTGACCTGACACGGGAGGGTTCTGGGAAAAGGGAGAAAAGCAAGAGAGTCACGTTGTGAAATTCCGAGAAAGACGAGTTTCAATGCAAGGGGCTGCTCACCAGCGTCAAATATCTCGGGAGAACTGAATGCCATCAGCCTGGAAAATGTCCCTTGGGATACAGGAGGTGGCTGGCATACAGAAGGCCATGGTAATTTGAGTAAGAATGCTTGCAAAGAAATAGTTACAGGCAAGGAAAGAAGCCAGGAATTCTTTGGACTACAGAGGAATGAGAAGTGAAGAAGTGGAGACAGCAAGAAAGATAGCTGTGACAGCCGTGTCAGCTCCGACTCTTGTGTCCACATCATGCCCTTCAATCATCCAACAGGCATCTGAGCACCTTCGACGTGACGGACGATCTGTTCAGACAATCTGTTCAGTCCTCGGAGGTACAAAGACAAACAAGACAAAGTCCACGTGCCCAAAGAGTTGTTCTGTCTGTGACCCCATCTGAACATCTGGACAGAGACCTTAAAATATAAGTGCATGGTTAGCCTGTAACAGTTAAGACACCCATGTCACACATTGGAATACACGGATTCAATTCCCAGCTCCAACCCCTGACTCCAGCTTCCTGCCATTGCAGGCCCTGAGAGGCAGCAGTGATGGCTCAGTAATTCTGCAGCCTTTGTGGGAGTCCTAGATTGCGTCCCCAGCTCCTGGCCCTGGCCCCAGCCCAGCCCAGCCCAGGCCTTGCCATTGTGGGCCCTTTGGAAGTCAACCCGTGGATGGGCACTTGCTCGTGCTCTCTGTCTCTTGCTCTCCCTCTCAAATAAATTTTTAAAAGTTTACAAATACAAACTGGCCAACTCTGGCAAGAGTAGTGTTTAGCTCAAATTGCAGTCAGAAGACAAAGACATAAACCTTGATCTAACCAAGCTGACCATCAATGATGGCCACGGGCCACTATGATAGAGCAGAAGGGATAACGTGCTAGTACAGGAGTGTTGTACTTCGGACACCCAGGAAAAAAATGAGTCACAGTTTTACCCAGGGGTTGAGAAAAGTTTCCATGAGAAAGTAGCATTTACATTTTGTTTGTTATTTATTTTAATTTTTAGTTGAAAGGAAGAGAGACAGAAAGACAAAGTTCTTTCATCTGCTTTAGTCTCCAAATGCCCACAACAGCCAAAGCTGGGCCAGGCAGAAGCCAGGAGACCAGATCTCAATCAGGTTGTCGTATATAGTGGCAGGGACCCAATTACTTGAGTCATCACCTGCTATCACCTAGGGTAGGCATTAACAGGAAGCTGCATTGGAAGTGAAGTCACCAGACTCAAACCAGGAGGAAGGGGTCCTAAGTGGTGACTTAACCACTGTGCCAAACAGCTGCCCGAGAAGGTAGCGTTTGAATCAGAACTCGAACAAGGGCTGTCAAGACTAATGGGATCACAAAGATGCTCATTCCAGACGAGGATGCGGTATTTTAAGAAGAAGGCATGGTTGGTTTTGTGGGTTATTGTTGTTGTTTTCAAATTTTAGTTATTTAATTGAGAGAGAGTGTGTATGTGTGTGTGTTCCCATCCACCGGTTTACTCCCCAAATGCCAAATGCCTTGCTGGGCTGGGGCCAAAGCCAGGAGCTGGGGGGAATTCAGTTCGGCTCTCCCACGTGAATGGCCAAGAGTCCAGCTACCTGAGCAGCACCACTACCTCCCAGAGGCTGTATAGGCTTGAAGCCAGAGCCGGGACTCAAACCCTGGCACTCCAACGTGGAGCATAGACCTCCCAACCAGGGTAAGGGGCCTGTTCCACAAACAGCAGTTTCATGGAGAGCCTTCTGGAGACCCTGTTAACAGACGAGTGAGCAGAGAGCATGTGCCTGGAGTATAGTCAGTTAGCCGACAGGGCCTGCTGGCTCTGAGTGGAGGGCACGGTACTAACATCTTGTCTCCCCGGGTTACGGCCCCTGGCTCAGCAGCCAGGGCAGCTCGAGCAGCCTATGCTTTGTCTCTGAGTGTGCACACGGGTGAGTGTTCCCTGCAGACCCTGCTGTAGCCTGCACCACTCCTCCAGGCAGCGACATCACATCAGTATGAAGGAAAACCAGACAAACATGTGGGCCTGGGTTGGTTGGAGAAGTCGGAGTAAACTTGCACTGTACCCCCGTCCTAGACCCTGCTTGCGGTTCCATCAGAAGCTCACACGCTTTGTCTCTTAACCGGCCCTTGTGCCTTGGCTTAAAGGCTTTGTAAAAGCTGTATTGTATTAGAAATACTGTGTAAAGATATGCTCTCCATCCAAAATACAGAAGGTGAGACTGAAACACAGCTATGGTTTTAAACCTCACATTGCAGCATTTAATTAAGGCAAAGGAGCTTGGTTTAAACAAATAAACCATTAGACTTGAACACCAAAGTATAAACAAGATCATCGTTTAAAAGCGCAATCATCGCCCCTCCTGTTCCCAGCATTATCCTGGTCTGCATTTCTAGCCCTGTTCCCTCTGTATGAGGAGAGGCACCGTGAGCTGTGGTTTTGGCCTGTTTGAGCAGCCACTCTTTTGGCAAACAACAGGACAGAACACACAGCAGTCAAATCGGCCTCAAACTTGGCCCAAAACATCGGATTGGCCTGGACATGATGGAGTATTTTCAGGCACATATAAACTTGGCTTTTATTCTTCAGGGTGGTGAATCTGGCACCTCTCAGGATTGGTAAATAAGCTTTTTTTTTTTTTTCAAAGCCCAAACAAACTATAAGGAAATCCTGCATTCTTAAACAAAAGGCATAAAAGCTAAGTCAAGGCCTGCGCTACCATTGTCTCCTCTGCCAGGATGTGAGCTGTTGCCTTGGGAGGAAAGATAACATGAAAAGGGCCCTCCCAGCAGGGCCAGAAGACAGGGCCCACGGAAACAGGACAGAAAGAAGTGCTCGGCTCCGTGTGCTTTCAGCCGGGCCAGCGGCAAAAAAAAAAAAAAAAAAAAACTTCTGCTGAATTTACTCAAGAAATGCAGACACAGGGGGAGCAGAAGGCGCGAGAACACTAGGACTAAGTTAACATTACATTTTCAGGAAAAACATGAGGATGAGGGCGGGGGGGCGGGGGGGCAGGCAGAATGATTTAAGGCCAGCCAAAGGGGACCAAGGGGAAGAGGGTGTGTTTTTATAAACATGTTTTGTGCAGTGGGAGGTGTGTGGAAAAAGAGAAAGTAGGCCCACTGAGGAACCAGGAGGGAGTTGATAGTGCAAGGATTCCAAATTAGCTCAGCTCTTAAATGGCTTTTTAAAAATTATCTTAAACCAGAAGAATACAGATAAGAGGTAAGGACAATTGGGAAATGATAAAGGCACTGGCAACAAGCTACTGATAAGGATGGGTCCAGGGAGTATTTAGAGAAATTAAAGATATGCAAATGAGAGGCCCAAATACCAGCATCCCAGAGTATTTAGTGGAATTAGACAAAGAATTTGCAACATCACACTGGCACTTGTTTTTTATCAGCACCCAAATTATACGAGGTCCAAAGAACAGGGCTCCCAACACTGTATCAATCTCATTCTAATATTACGCACGATAAATGCATTTATTGTTCCTCTACTGGTACTTTGGTCTGGTATTTACTTCTTCCTTTAGTGATGTGAGAGAATTGACTAAAGCAAAAGATGTTTAAAATTCTTTTTGGCACGAAATAGAAACAAAATCACATTTACCAATAAAAAAAAGGAAATAGTGAGTGTTCAGAAGAATGGTTGAAGATCAAATAACAAGTCAGCAGCACGTCGTGACCTATTTTCTAGAATTCAGATTTCTACGCACACACAAAATGAACGAATGAACACAGAGGTTGACCTGAGCCTCGAGTGCGAACGCAGGCTTCCAGATGGGGCTGCTCACATTTTGGCTGGAGCCACTCCGCTCGTTTCAGCAGCAAACCTCGCCCACCTGTGTAACATGGCTGCTAGAGCAGCTGTTTGTTTCCAGCCATTTTCCTGCTCTGAGGCTACAATGCTGACCATCAACTCCTTCTTTCAACCTCTACCCCAAACAACTGCAGAAGGACTCCCTCATCCTTTGTGAATTGCAAAACAGATCTGTGCCTGCTCCATTTACACTGCCAGAGCTGCGAAGTCAAGGCGTATGCCCAAGAAGGGAGAGTGAAATGTTTTACTGGCTTCTGCACGTGGACCGGGTAGGTCGACCGCCTGCCTAAATGCAGGATTGTAGGATTTAGAGGCAGAGGAAGTAAAAGCGGTGCGTGAATGTCCCTGCACACCTTCTAAGTGTCACTTGCTGGATCACCCAGTCCCAGTGCAAACCTACACTCTCTCCTGGACTGGTCTCTGATGTCCCCTTGGGCTTCTGCCCCTGCGAACTGGGCAGTGCATCCAAGGTCTGCCTGCTGACATCTGTCGCTCATGCCCGGTCACCCGATCAGGGTCAGTATTTTTGTTCTGCCTGCTCTCTTGTGCTCATGGATCAATGGCAGTCAGTAGAGAACAAACCGTGCCAAAGCAGAACGTCTGCTTCTTGGCTGACTCAGCTTGGGACAGGAAGGCAGGGGGGCACCTGGCGTGGGGTGAAGTCCTTGATTGTCCCTTACGAAATATTAACTGAAAATGGATTGGCGTTGGCCTGGTTCTAAGAAGGTCACCCAGGTTGGATTGGAGAGGCAGAGGCACTGTGTCAACAGAGGGGAGCGATAAGCAGCGCGTCATTTCTCTGAGCTAATGTGTCCGATCGTGTACCGCCGGGATCAGGTTTATATCTCTCTGCAGATCGGTGTGTTTTTTATGACAACCATCTCCATAGCAACCAGGTGTCCAGACACTAAATGGATCTCTAGGCTATTAAATCTCAGCCTGGAGAGCGAAGCCCACTCTGCCTGTGTTTTCTTGGGAGCCATTTCACACAGAGGCTGGTTCGTGGGTCGGGGTACTTGGGACTTCTTCCCAGCACCCAGCAGGGTGCAGAGGATAGCCATGATGGGAGAGGAGACTTTCTTGACCTCTTTTACCAGTGACCCAGAGGAAAGAATAAACAGCAGGTAGATGAAACGAAATGGGAAGATATCGCAAACGCCAGTGAGAATGGAGAAAGTCTGTGGACGGCTGTGGAAGAAATAACCAAGTGAGATTTGTCCTGGAAAGCTCCCAGTTGGTACAGCTGGGGGCTGATATGCCAAAGCAAGAAGGTTTAAGTGATTTGCAAAGCAGAATCTTTTGAGGAGAGTGGGGAGAGAAAGATGATAATTTGGTTTGAATCAAAGATGCTGTGCAACTAAGAGCAAGGGCGGCACAGGTCTGGCTGGGCTGGAGCGCGGGTCCTGGTCAGGGAGCTGAGGTGCCTCCTGGGTTGTTCAGGTGAGCCCAGAGAACAGGCTCAGGGCAGGTGGGAATGGTGAAGGCAGCTTGCAATGGCTGGGATGCGGTCAACGTGGGTTCTCCCCAAGGCAAGGCTTGCCCACACCGAGTCCTCACCCTCAACAGACACACTGTGGCTTTCTTTGCTGGTGCTCTCCTGCCTTGATGATGAGAGGCAAAGGCTTCTTTTGTTCTGAAGCAGTGCCAACTGCCCATAGAGGGGCCCCATAACCACGGGCCAAGCAGAACTGGGAAGGAAACCATGGCCATGCCAGCAAGAACAATGTGACAAAATGGAACAAAAGGACTTGCGATTGGAACCCCAGGAAGAAGTTTCCCAAGCGACACCTAAAAAGGCTGCAAATGGCCTTTTGGAGGGAACTCCCAAGCCTGTCATAATCTAAATGAGGACCGGATGAGGCAGGGTGGACGGCTGGGAGGGGTGTGTGGATATGAGGGAGGATGAGGAGGCAACTTCATGTCTTCTCCCTGTGATTGTCCCACCAACCCAGTGCTTCTGCAGTGTGGCCTGTCTGTTGCACCAGGACCCTTGGGTCCCCCAAAGCGACGTGTGTCCTGTGCAAAGCTGTCTTCTCTCAGTGGAAAGCCAGGGGTTAACCCTGTGACTGTCAGCATGGCTGACAACCAAAGAAAAGGAAACCGCATTCTCCATGAATGAAGGAGGACACGGGAGGAAGGTAGTTTTTTCCTTTTCTTTTTTTAAAAGCATGAGTAAGATCCTCAATATGTTTCAGATTATTTAGCAAATTCTTTGAAAAGGGCCTTGGGTCACTACCCAACAGATCAGGGATGTAGAAACCACATTCTTCCGACTTCCCTTCCCATCCTGACCCCGGAGATAGATGGCAGATTGGGCGTCGCGGGGGTCTTTGTTTAGTTAACCATTAACAATTCATAAAAGTTCAGATCCCTGCGTGATAAGTCCAGCCCTCGGAATGTTATTAGAAAATCCTATTTCTAGTCTGTTATGAAACAGAGGTTTGATGTGCTGCCAGGTCTGTGGGGAACTCGAAACAACACTTGCAGCTCCGAGGAGCCGGGCCCGGTGGGTGGGTGGGTGTTACATAAAGCTCTCCTAGCCACTCGGGCTGCTCACACAATGGGAGGCTGCAGCGGACAAAACTCAGAAAGAGTTCATGCAAAACGCGAGCCAACCCGTTCTCCCCATTTGTTCTCAGGCCAGCAACAAATTTGTGGGAGCGGCTTGGAGACCCCGGGGCCCAGAGGGCTCAGAGCTCAGGTTGACAGCAGATTCAACCCAATAACGCTTGGGCCGCTCAGAGGTGAACGGCACCTTCACAAAGACCTCACGGAAGGCAAAACAGCTCTCTGCACCTCTGAACCAATGGCCGATTGAAATTCACACACACGCACACACACACACATATCTTCCTTCTTTACGCTGCTCTGGGTTTCTCCGGGTACTGCAGGAGTAAAAGGGAGGGCGGTCACACCACGAGATCCCTGCCAAGTGAAACGCATCGAACGGCGGTGTGTCTGAAGCAAATGGATAAGAATCTCATTTCTAAACTCTTGGATCCAAAATTATGTAGATTAGGATGGAATTCTTTTCTGATGCTGCTTGCCAATGTTTGTGGGTTTTCTGAAAAACATGTGTCCAGTCCATTAGGTCTGGGAGGGTGAGAGTGAGGGTGGAAGGGGAGACTGGAAGGAGGAATCACACAAAACCCATTATGGAGCTGCAGACCAAGGCTACCGGATCAGGATGCTCCCCTTACACGTGAGAGCCCTGAGGGTGTTAGGAGAAGGCCCAGAGGATGAATCTGACTCACAGGGCTGCGGTGGGATGGCCTGGGGGGAGAGAAGGGCAACTGGAGAGAAAAGAGTCTTAGTGGGCAGCCCCTAAACCTGCCCAGGGACCTAAGGCCGCTCTCTCCACCATGCCTCTGGCCCTGGGCACCGTTTCTGCTTCCTTGATGACCTGTAAAAGGGGGAAGGAAAAGAATGGCTTCAGAAACTCCCAGAATCCTATCTGCCTGTATGAAGGCAATCATCCAGCTTGCAGGTAATCCTACTTTATTTTTTAAAATATTTTATTTATTTACTTGGGAGGTGGAGTTATAGACAGTGAGAGGGAGAGACAGAGAGAAAGATATTCCATCTGCTGGTTCACTCCCTAGATGGCGGCAACGGCCTGAGCTGTGCCGAACCAAAGCCGGGAGCCAGGATCTTCCTCCGGGTCCTCCACATGGGTGCAGGGGCCCAAGGACTTGGGACATCTTCCACTGCTTTCCCAGGCCATAGCAGAGAGCTGGATCAGAGGAGGAACAGCCAAGACTAGAACCAGGGCCTATATGGGATGCTGGTGCTGCAGGTGGAGAATTAACCTACTGTGCCACAGTGCCGGTCCCAGATAACCCTACTTTATGTAAATCAGATTCCCCCAAATCTAGGAGATTTTCGTCTTCCACACCCCTGTCCTTGGTTGAAGAGGCTGCAAAGAGTAAGAAAAGTGAACAGTCACCTGCTTGCCTTAAACCAACGCCAAGACATCCTAGTTGACTCCGAAGGTGCGTTTCTCCTTCATGTAAGTCCTTGAGACACCATCGGAAATCCAATAAGCATTTGTACCAAGATGTCCCTTGAAAGACTCCATGAGAAGTGAAAAATAAACAAGCGAATGGAGAATGCTAAGAGGACAGCTGAAGCAGCCAATGAGGACAGTGTTCTTGTCCCAGGAGAGTGGATTGTGCCCATTCAATAAGCAGAAGGGCACCCTCTGCAGAGAGAGGCTTCACATAAGGATTGCCACCCCACCTGCAGGTGGAGCACCTGCCGCCAGACCCCCAGATGCTGGCAATGGTGGAAGCTGCCCCAGGCCATTGTGGCCCTAATGAGCCCATTTCAATTGAAATGAGATCAATACTACTCATTTTTCTCTTGCTGGCTCCCGAGTGATTCATGAATGTGAAAACTAGTTCATGAATCAGAGTTGGGGGGGGGGGGGCTTGGGGCGGGGGCGGGGGAACATTTGTGCAGTCGGCAAACCTCGATTCCTTTCATGAACCCAGCCATGAGTTGCATAACACTCGCCTGCCTGCTAGTTTAAACCAGTCTTTTCGGAAGCAGCTTTTGGCTTCTCCTTATTCACCTCTTTCCCTTCTGGAAAGGGACAGAATGACACTGCGTCCTGATTGTGTGTCTGTGTGTCACAGTGGGTATCTTTACGCCTTTTGTGTTTGCAGCTGTGGGCATGTCCCTGGTTAAGGGCATGCGTGCACAGACAATAGATTCTGCATATGCTATGTGGCCTGGGTGTGTACACGCGTGGGTGCATGGATAATGGTCTCTGTGTGCCTATCCTATGTGACGTGTGTGTGTGTGTGTGTGTATGTGTGAGAGAGAGAGAGAGAGAGAGAGGCCGCGGGCCCTTTAAACCTGAACGGGAGCCAAGTTCATTTCTCAGCGGAGCTTCATAAGGAAGCATGAGATGGGGCAGTTGGAAACCACATCCCTACGAGTGCTGATTACCGCCTCCGAAGGAAAATGAGATTTTTATCTCACAGGAATTCAGTTATAAAAATAAAATACAGCGTCTGGCTTGATTCAGCTAAATGTGCAAGCACCGGGGTGTTTTTAATTTCGTGGAGAAGCTGGACGAGAAGAATGACCTAAAACATTGCATTTAAAGAAAGTCAGAGTCGAGGGGGCGGCTACAGGAAGTGAGTGGGTGTGGAGGTGTGTGTGTGTGTGAGAGAGAGAGAGAGGACATGGAGGGAGGGAGGGAGAGAGAGAAACCCACCCTGCTGGCAACTGAATGCAGCAGGATGATGTCATTGGAACAGTCGGAGGAGAGAGAGGAAAAACAACTGGGAGCTGTGCTAATCCTGTTTGCTGCCCCGAAGGGAATGGACGGCGGCCAAGGCAGGGAGTTCTGGGAAACCATATAAGGGTGCCAAACAAGCTTTGCCGCCAACATTGGGAACTGACAGCTTTGTTCTTTGTAACTTGGCTGCCGGCCAGAGGCCTCATTTCAGCTCTGCGGCATGATTACCCTGGCCGGCCGCCAGCCCCGCGCTGAGAGCTCCTTTTCTTCTCTCTGAGCTTTTTTTTTTTTTTTTCCTCTTTCCCTTTGCCAAACATGCAGCCGTTACCATGGCAGTCGAAAGTAAAGTTTAAAAAAAAACACAACAAAGTGGAGAGAGGCACGCCTTTCTCCAGATGTGCCACATGAGCAGAGAGAAGAGCAGTTAACCTGGGCGTGGGGTCCCGGCTGCGCAGCCGAGGCGGGCGGGCAGGCGGGCGGGCGGGCGGGCGGATGCGCTGGCTGCCCAGCTCCGGGATCAACAGAGCGCAGCCCGGCTCTGGCTGCGCCGGCGGCAAGAGGCTGGCTCCCAGGCCTTGTTTTCCTTCTCCCTCTTTCTTCCTGAGGCATTGTGGAGTGCGTAATGTGAAACGGAAAATGTCATGATTTCCACTGGGAACGTGTCCACGGTTGGAGAAGGCTCCAGAAAGCAAGCCGGGTTCATAGCGCCTTAAAGGGAGGAGAAGGGGCTGGAAGGGCACGGGGACCGACATGGGGGCCCCTGGCGGCCAGGGTGAAGCCGCCCAGGCTCTGCCGGCTGCCGGAGCGCAGCGGGGTGCTGGTCTTGGGTTCCAGGCCGTGCGGTGGTTCCGGGTGCCAAGGAAGGCTGAAGGAAGCCGCGGGGCAGGGGCCTTCCTTTTTGCCCATTGGGAGACACCCTTGGTAGTGTCTCTTTACAAGGGGACTCTGCGAAGAGCCCAGTCTCCTATTTTTAACCGGGTTCATTTTTCACCTGCTTGGAAAGTGGAACATCTCCCGGGAGGTGACAAGTCGTGACGGAGGCACAGCTCCAAGCGGAAGGTTGGCGGGGGTCCGAGGCAAAGGTTACTACTCAGAAGTGGAGCCTCCTTCGTCAGCTTTCCCCCACCGCAACATCGGATACTCCTCACCCTCCCGTTCAGCAGAGTTCCCAGAAGGGCCTCCTCTGATTCTAGAAAGTGCTGCAGGCAGGCAGACTCGGCCGTCTCCTGGACGCTTGTGTTACACACAACGGCCAAGCCCAGGCAGGGGCTGCTGTCACAGGGCCTGTGCCACCTTCTTGTCAAACCCGCTGGCTAGGGGCTCGCTTCACATGGGCCCTGGCCAGTCCTCTGAAGGGGCCTCCTTTGCCTTTCGGAGGGAAATGGCTCAAGGTCGCAGAGGGGAAAGTTGGCAAGTCGGAGAGAGCTCCCCGGAGTCCCTCCGCCAGCTCCCCCAGCCTGCCACACAGGCCTGCACTACTTTCTCGGGACACAGTCTCAGCAAGGAGTTGCTTCCTTACTAAGTGAAATCAAACAGGGACCCCCAGCGGGGCGCAGCCGGGATTGATCTCTTTGATGGATGCTGCAAAGCAGAGTGGTTACCCACACCCACCCCTGCCGCGTGCAATGCGTGCACGTCCCTCCCTCCTCGGGACCCCCAGACGCCTTGGCTGACCCTCCACGTGGAGGACCTAGCCGTGATGGAGAGCTGCACCACTTCCCATGCAAACAGGTCCCATGCGCTTGGGGTCGGGGAGGCGGGCAGAAGCCAGGGACAGTGGGAGTCGGAAGCCAGACAGCAACGATAAAAGCCTGTCTCCGGGCGGAACTGCTTGGAAGACAAACTTGCACTTCTTGAGAAGGAGGACAGGAAAGGGAGGCTTGGGTTGGGGGCAGCACCGTGAGGTTGTTGCTGTCCTCTTTCCATAACCAGAGGCCAGGAGAGCTCACCCAGAGACAAAGCAGAGCAGCCACCCGCGGTGAGGAGGGAGCTCGTGTCCAGCTCAGGGCCTGGCCAAGCCACAGCCCGGCTTCTGAGCTGACTCGCTGTGATGGGGACGGCCCACGGGAGATTCTGGGAGCAGCGCTGAGTCGGGTGGGCTCCTTTGCAGACCGAGTGTCGTGGGGAGGGCGTCTGAGCCTCTGAAACCCTACAGACTCCTGTTTCCCCAGGCGTGGTCTGCAAAACCAACCTCTGGCCAGTATGTCTGGGCCTGCCATTCCCACCTCCTCCAGGGTGGAAATGGTTTTCAGAGTCCTAGCTTTCTCCCCACTGTCTGCAGGGGAGAAGGATTTGGTGGATGCGGTGGGGGGCTGGCCCTGGAGGAGGAGCAGCGGGGCAGCCGGCATCTGCCTCCCCCTGCTGTGTGGTGGGTCACCCGGCCATGCAGACATGAACTTGGGCCCCCTGAAGGCTCCTCCTTCCTCGGGACCCATGAGTTTGATGTAGCATGAATGGCACAGCAGAAAACCCATTACCCTCACTTACACATTAATGTCGGTTCCCTAATAGGCTTGTCAGGCAGACAGAAAAGGAAGATCCTGGGGGATTTTTCTTTCCTGAGAAACCAAGAGAAAGCAAAAAACAGATCTGTATGGTGTGGGGGCGGGGGATGGTAAACGCATTTCCAGCAACAGAGTGCTAAAGTGGGAATTGCATTTGCAAACAGGTAACCTGCTCAAGTTCTCCTGTGATCTTCCATTTCTGGTGCTGGTTTTTCCCCCTCATTAAGAAGCCCAATTTAATTTCTTGCTTCACCTGCATGGTAAAAATAATTACATACAGACATTAAGCCTGCACTAAAAATCAATGTACAGAGAGATTCCGCCTTTGCCGTTAGTCATCACGAGGCTTCGCAGCCACAAATAGAAAGCATTTAAAATCCTTCTCTGTGTAGACAGACAGGGGAAGCTCAGCACTGGCCTTGTAGCTGGAGCACAAGTTAGCAAGAACCAGGGGTCAGAAATGGAGGTGCGGCTCCAGCAGATTTCATCCTGAGGGTGTCCAGAAGATCACCATGATAGAACCTTCTTTTAAACTTTATTCTCTTTATCTGAAAGGCAGAGTGACAGAGAAAGATGGAGAGACGGAGAGAGGAAGAGGTCTTCCGTCTGCTAATTCACTCCCCAAATGGATGTAATAGCCAAGGCTGGGCCAGGCTGAAGCCAGGAGCCTGGAACTTCATCCAAGTTTCCTACATGGGTGGCAGGGGTCCAAGTCCTTGGGTCATCATCTGCTGCCTTCCTAGGCACATTAGCAAGGAGCTGGATCGGAAGCAGAGCAGCTGGGACTTGAACCAGTGCCCCATATAAGATGCGCTAGCATTGCGGGTGGCTTAGCCACCTGCAGCCCCCATGATAAAACCTTCTAACTTCACATGTGGGGCCTCTAAATGGCTGCTACTGCTTTAATGGACACAGGTACTCTTTGTTAACTGAAGCTCAAGTCCAAACCAGAGAGAGGCCTAAGGAGAACCCTGGGAGGCCCCAGGCCCCTGCTGTGCCATCAGTAGTGCCATCTTCTGCAGAAGCTGTTCCTGTACTCCAGGGGCTCTGGGGGCTGAGGGTGGGCTTTCTGCAGGGGGAGGAAAGAACAGTGGCCATTCTCATAAATATCTTGACAGTTGCACCCAGATAGGTTTGGAGAATCTGAAGAGTGATGCAGGTGGTAGGAGGTCCTTGCTATGTCAGTACCCAAGTTAGTATTTGGGAGCCTGCAAAGCCAGCAAGGTGCTAAGAAGCCGACGTCAACTGTTTCCATCAGGCTATTTGACAAAGTCGCTGAGGGAACTGGTTTTGAGGATTTTTAGAGACTCGGGGATTTTCCTGAGGCTGGAATTTCATAAAGCAATGTGCTAAATCTTGCATCTTCCTGTGACAGGCAATCACACGGCGAATCAGCTGACACACACATTATAGGTCTCTAGGTAGTTGCATTTATCTTATTTTTTTAAAGGGAAACTTTTTTTTATTGGTCATTTGAGAGGTAGATTGAGACAGAGAGATCTCACCAGCTGATTCACTCGGAAAACGTTCACAACAGCCAGAACTAGGCCATCCATGAAGCCAGGAGCTCAATCCAGGTCTCCCACATGGGTAGAAGGAACTCGCGTATTTGAGCCCCATCACCAGCAGCCTCCCAGGGTCTGCATCAGCGGGAAGCTGGAGTCCAGGGCCGGGGCTGTGTTGCTCCCAGGCACTTCAATACGGGATGCGGACATTCCAACTGTCAGCCTAACCACTGGCTCAAACGCATGCCCCATATTTAAAATGTACCACTGGGACGCGTCCAGCGTTAGTCAACAGGCTCATCATATTCTCCTGATAGCTTGTTCTGTTGGTATAAAACCTTCCTGCTGCAAGATGCAGAGGAAGAGCCCCAAGCCAACACCTTTGTATATGAGGCCGTATGCACATTTACACGTGCGTGACCCTCGCGATACCTTGGAAGGCCACAAGGGTGCTGCTGCCATTCAGTTGGGTTTGCTTCGGCCAAGACCCCAGTGCTAATGAGTGGCAATGGTGGTCCTAGAATCCACATCTCTGGACTCCTGCAGGGCCCTGGGGGGGGGGGGGTCACCCTCTGAGCTGGAGCAGAGTGAAGACCTGTAGGGGCCACTCTTCGCCCTTCCACAGATGAGTCACTAAGTGGACCACCCTTAGGGACTGGGGCCACTGGTTGGGTGTCAGAGCCTGCCTGCTCTTCTCTCTAGCCAAAGGCTGGCTTTTCAAGCCCTTGGATGAATGAGAGCCTGACAAGGCTTTGGACAACTCATCTACTCCCATTGCCTCCATTTCTCCTTTTTGGCAGGTGGGATCCCCAGAGCATTTGATGAATCCATGAACTATGAGAGCCGTAGGAGATAAACAGTGGCATACAGAGCTGTGCTGACGCACAGTGAAGATAGCAGATGCCATGGGAGTTCCAAGGAGGGACGCACTGGCAGACGCTGCCCTAGGTGGGTTGCTCTGTCACTCTGCACCACAGGACTCGGGGCTCAGTTTCTGCACATCTTCTATACGTCTGCAGGGATACTATCAAGTTTCACTAGGCGCTTTGTTCTCCACTGTGTGGCCCCCGTGTGGCTAATTTTCCACCCCATGTGCGAACTCTGCGAGGACAGGAATTGCCTTTCAGGTTACCTAGCATCCAACCTGGCAGGACACAAGCCCTGTGGAAAAGACCCCAAGTCCATCCCTCAGTGACAAGAGGATGAGACCCTGAAAGGCCTGTGGTTTAGCTGCACAGCCAGCACTCGGGGCAGTTCCTGTAGAGGGGGCTGCAAATTCTGGCTCTTCAGACAAATCAAACTCAGCCCTAAAGATGCTGAAAATGCAGGTGGTTTCCACGCCCAACAGACCCACCTGAGTGGCTGCGACCCGATGGCTCAGCCAGCCGTCCACTGTCCCAGCGAGGAAAGGGCCTGTGAGCAGACCAGAGAATGACCCATTCAGCCATGCTGCTTCCCTGTGGCCCAAATCCGGAGCATTGAGTTCTACCAACTGTGGCTTTTATTGCAGGGACATGCGTATCCACACCGCTTTATGTGCAATGACAGTAGGAAGGCTGGTTGAGTGTTTTGTTTTGTTTAAGATAATGAGAAAAGTCTCTAAGATTCAGCCAGTATCCTTCTGGCTGATAGAGAGCTTTAGCCAAGTGATACAGAATATAATCAGGGAAAGGCAAGCATGTATATAATCTATATCTCCTTATAACTGCTAAGATAGCGTAAAACTGCAGGAAGGATCAGGTAATAAATAATAAATAAACAAGAAAAGCAGCCCATCCTACCCTGGCACACCTGCCTGCCCTGGGAACACCCTTTTGTTAGAGTGGGATGAGCAAGCTGTGGGACACACACCCTGCCGCTGTATCTTGTCAACGCCCCCAAGGACATTTACTGCAGGACAGAGGCAGCCCTGCTCCTCCAGCCCCGGGGCAGACTCTGCTCCTCCTGCCTCTGCAGGGCAGCTGTGGGGTGGGGAGCAGGGATCTCCACGGTGCACCCAAATCCGGGCATGGTTCCCCGCAGCTAGCCGGGAGCAAGTGACAGCTACGTATTAGGCCATCCTTGAGGCTACTTATGGAAACTCGAGGATTAGATAAGTGAGATCAGGGAATCTGGATCTAACCAAAAGCTACAGATGCCCAATCCTGGAAGCCACAGACTTGCTTCTCCTGGAGATGACGAGGCTGTGGGGTGGGGTGGGGGGTGGAGTCTGACATCTGTGTGATAGAGTTCAGAGGAAAAGGACAGGAACCAGGCAACTGCCTGGAGGAAGACATCACAGCAACAAAGCTCCTTGCACCACTGTGTGGGCTTTACGGTTTTCTAAATGCTTTCGCAGCCATGATCTCAGCCAAGGAAGGACGCATTCACACCACACACTGTTCCTGATGTTCAAACCCAAACCACCACCAGGAATTAGCAGGCCATCCATCATCTTCCAGGTTTTCAAACCAGACCAGGCTCTGACAATGGGTCATGGCAAAGACATGAGATCCTCCGATAAGTCCTCTGATACATTCATTGATCTGATTCTTTCACCATCAAAGGGGAATGCGGTAGTACCAGGAGCAGATAAAACACACACACACACACACACACCAGGAAGAACAAGAGAGACTAGTAAAAATGAGTACAGTGTTTCCCTGGTACTGAGTCATTTGCCTTTGTAATGACCCAGGCTGCGGCCTCCACTGATGACAAACAAAGAAAAGCCAACAATCATTGTTTCTGGCATCCTCACTTGTGAGTAAATCTCAGAACTGGTCCATTTGTGTATCTTGATATCTACATGAGTCATTAGAATTCACTAAATTCTTTCAAAAGCCAATTGGTAATTAAGATCAACAATCGCAAAGTCAGAAAAACAGCAACGTAGAGGGTCACTTTTCGTTGTAAATAGAGAAGCATTCTTTTCATGCCACTTGAGGGGGTGGTGGCTGTGTGTGCTGAGGGTGTTGGAACAGGAAGAGACTTGGATGCCGACTGGAGCCACCAGCCCAGCCGGCAGTGGGCAGGCAGCTGGCAGCCCCAGCCTCAGGCCTCTCACTGTCTCTGTCCCACATTCTGGCTTGTCCCTACTTGCTTTGTTCCTGGATCTTTCTGGTTCCTGACCTCTCGGGCTTTCCCTCTCATTATCAGGTCTCTTTGTGGAACCTGGACTGCCTTGTGCCCTCACCTGCTTCACAGGACATGGCCAATGTGGGTGCTGTGCAAGGGAGCTCCAGGGCACTGAGGATGAACTCCCCGTGGGACCCAGCTCTTCCTTGTGCCTGCCTGGTCTGTCTCTGCTGGCAGCCACAGCTCCTCAAGTGGGAGGGCAGTGGATGGCTCGACAGGTGTTGCTCAGCACCCTTCTCCAGCCATGCGGCCAGCCAGGGGCACAGACTTCAGTGCCTGCTCCCAGGGAGCACATAGTCTCATGGGCGGAGACTGTGAACAAATAAGTAACCACGGGAGCAAACCAGGAAGTAGGAAATAGCTCACGGTGCTGACTGCTCCACGGAGAGCCAGCACAGGACAGGAGCGAGCACCTGAGCACTCCGAGAAGGCCTCTCGGCAGAGGTGACCTTCAGGCTTGGATGAAAGAAGGAGCCAGCTCTGCAAGATGGAGCAGCATTCCAGGAGCAGGGAGCAGCTGGCCCGAGGCCACAGGACAGGAATTTGCTCAGTGTGCGTGGGAAAGAGCCAGAGGGCAGGGGAGGACAGTGTGGGGTGGGGATGAGGGTGAAGGTGGGGAGAGGGCAGGACAGGAGCCTCCAGGACTCGGTGTGTGCTGCAGGGGACTTTGAGGAGCTGCTCCGAACTGGACAGGAAATGATGAGGTGATTTGAAGGGCAGTGACAGGTTTCATGGACAGTGTTCAGATATCTTTTTTAAAAAGGGATTTATTTATTCATTTATTTGAAAGGCAGAATTATAGAGAAAGAGAGGGAGAGAGAGAGATCTTCCATCTGCTGGTTCACTCCCCAAATGGTTGCAACCAGGGCAGGGCCAGGCCAAAGCCAGGAGCCAGGAGCTCCATCAGGGTCTCCCACGTGGGTGGCAGAGGCCCATCTTCTGCTACTTTTCCCAGGTCATTAGCAGGAAGCTGGATGGGAAGCAGAGCAGCCGGGACTTGAACCGGTGCCCTGGTATGAGATGCTGGCGTTGCAGGTAGTGGCCTAACGCACTGTGCCATAACATTTTGATCGTTGTATGGAAAAGGGGTCAAACAGGGAGTCCAAGGGCAGGCAGGGAAGGGAGACTGGGGGCGGGATGTGTTCTCAGTGCCAGTGAGGGCGAAGATTCTGACAGTGTCTTCTGTGGAGCCATTTCTGTTGCAGGGACACCGGCCACCACCTTGGCAATGCCCCATTGGGGTGGGGGTGGGATCCTCAACAGCAGACCCAGGAAAGTGTTCTCCTCCCCCGACCTCCCTTGTAAGTGCTCCTGCCCCGGAAGTTGATCACTGGAGCACTACAGGCCTTGACCTGAGTTCAAGTCCCATCTTAGCCACTTCTCTGAGGTCCTGGCCCAGGGGCTGAGCTTCCCCGGGACTCAGTTTCCTCACATGTAAAAGGAGGACAGCAATTGTCTTGCAGAACTCTGCGAACCAAGCTGTTAAATCACCCATCACAGAGCCGGACCCATCGTAGGCATTCAGAACGGCCTGCGGTGTTAGTGGGGGAGGCAGCCGTGGCAATAATGCAAAAATACACATTCAACAGCTACTGACTGAGTGCCTGTTCTGTGCCGAGTACTTACTGTTCCAGGTCCTCAGGCTGCATCAGTGAACAAAATAGACCCAAGCTACTATGCTAGGGAGCTTAGATTCTAGGAAGGGAGACGCACAAAGCAGGAAGCATTTTAAACAATGTACATGAGCTTGTTTCAAAGTGATGAGTGCTTAAAAAGTGGAGTACGGTGAAGAGCTGGAGAGTGGGGAAAGGCAGGGGAACACATCCCTCGGGGTAGTCAGAGTGGGCTTCTTGGTGGAGGTGACAGTTGAGTGAAGATTTGAAGGAGCTGCATGGTCCCTGAGGACGAGTCCCACAGAGGGCACAGCCAGTGCAAAAGCCAACAGGGGGAAGAGCAGGCACGTGGAGTGGAAGTGGAAGATCCTGGGGCCCCGGGGTGATCACGTCCAGGCTGCCCAGGGCTTGGAGCTGTTGTGAGGACCAAGATGTGCACGCCGGGTGAGACAGGCCAAGATCTCCCCCGGGTTTCTGGCAGGTCCCTCTGGCTGCTGGGTGCAGGCTGGCGCTGCACTCATGGAGGATGATGGTGGCCAGACTAGGGAGCCCGTCATAGCAGTGTCGGCAAAACTGACGCAACAAGCTCGTCCTATTTATCTGGTGCCGACTTCCAGGATAGACCCAGCCAATCAGCACACACCCCTCAGTCATATCTGTCCACCCATGGCCACCTGCTGGCCTGCTGGGCCAGAAAAGAAAGGCCTTACCAGGAGCTTCCCCCACTCACCCCAGCTGAAGTCATGTGGTCGTTTCGTGACCATCCCACTCCTGGGTCCTCCCCAGCGCCTGCCCATCCAGCACCACGTGCAGACCGACCCATCAGCTGCTTCCTGGCTTCCGACCAGTGGCTCCATCCCTTGCTAACACCAGCAGACTGGGTGCAGGGGTAGACTCAGAGGCAGGGCAGAGGGGGAGGCCGTGGATCTCTTCCATCTGGATTTCTAGGCAGTGCAAGTCTAGAATGGTTGTTAGAATGATCCTAATAACTCATACTTGCCACTCACTAGGTGTCCACCCAATGCCAGCCACTGGGCAGGCATTCTGCCTCCTCTGGTCTCACAGTGGAAAAATGTGAGCATTTCCTCCACCACATTATGAAAGTGAGTTTCAGACAGCTTGAAAGGGGCTGGTGTTGTAGAGAAGCAAGGGAAGTTACCACCTGCCACACCAGCAATCCCATAGGGGCACTGGTTCACATCCCAGCTGCTCCACTTCCTAACCAGTTCCACACTAATGCGCCTGGGAAAGCAATAGAAAATGGTCCAAGTGCTTGGGCCCGTACCACCCATGTGGGAGATCTGGATGAAGCTCCTGGCCCCTACTTTTGGCCTGGCCCATCCCTGACCATTGCACCCATTTGGGGAATGAACCAGTGGATAGAAGCGCGCTCTCTCTCTCTCTCTCTGTGTAAATTCTGCCTTTCAAATAAATAAATACATCTTTTAAAAAGAAAGAAAGAAAATCATGTCAAGCTAACACAGCTAGTGGCCCAGGGAGAGACACCCTCCCAGGCCTCCCCGGCAATTGTCCCGACAGCTTGGCTGTATGGGACTCTGTCCGCAAGTCTCTGCTCCCTCTTCCTATAGAGAATCAGGCGAGGGATGCTTGCCCCAGCCTGGCCTGTGCGTTTGTTTGTCCTCACTGCCCTGCTTTTGTTGGTTAGGCCTCCGCATCATTTTCGGGCAGACCTGGCCTGTCTGCTTCCCTCAGGCTCTCAGCTCCTGGCAGGGAAGGGTGGAACTGTGTATTTCTTGTTTCCGGCTCCGTGGCTCCCAGCTCTGGGCTCAGTACCCAGGGAACACTCGGTGGAGGCTATTGCCTGGCTGACTCAGGCCTGTCTGCCCACACGAGCCATTTGGAGCAGCTTTGACTAAACTACGGAGGGAGTCGGTGAAAGCCAAAGAAGCAGTCTGGTTGATTCTCTCCTTCCTCCTTCCCTGCACCCTCCAAATGCCTCGGGGAGACAGCCGAGCCTGGGGCTCGCTCCTTTGTTGGGGGCCACAGGGCTGCATCTCCCCCACAAACAGCAGTCGGTTCCCTCCCACTGCTGTCTGGCTCCTCAGAACAAAGCTGCCTCATGGTCTATCAGAGGGATCTCAAGTCCCTTGAGTGAGGGTCTGAGGCTGGTAGTTGTCCTCTGTCCCCTCCTGCCACCTTCACGTGACAGACATGGCTGAGGCCTTGCTTCCTGTAGGTAGAAAGGAGTGCGGGCAGCCTGCGTTCCATGTCCCCGCGCTGTCGCCCTGGGAAATGACTGCAGAGAAAGGCTATTCCTGAAAAGAAGAAAGACCAAAACCAAAGCAAAGCAATGCCCACGATCCTTCAGGAATTCACTGCCTTAATCCATACACTGCTATTTGGGGAAGCCCATAGAGCTCATTAGCAAAGTAAATTGAACACCAAACAAGCAGGGGTCTTCACTGGCCAGACTTTCTAAACCCCAAAATCCTATTTTTTTTTTTAGGTATCACCATTACAAGGGAAGAGAAAAAAAAAATGCATACACATATCTGCTTATAAACACATTAAATAATCTCTGATACAAACTGATAACAGTGGTCAGCTCTTAGGACTGGAATGGAAGGGAGACTTCACAGTGAATTTTTGGGAATACTTCAAGTTGTGATACACTATGAGTAGATGGCTTATAAAAAAATAAAGGCATATTAATTTTGATAAAACAAAAAACCAGGGGGAAAACGAGGCAACAGAGACATGGAATATCGAAGCTCTTGACCAGCCTAGATAGCAAATGATCTCCCTCCAAAATAAGCTGCCACCATGGCAGCTCTGTCCTGTCTCCAAGTGGGTGTTGGTAGCATTTACAAACAGGTGTCCAGTGGGATCAACTCTTCAAGGGTGGTGGCACACCACTACTGTGCTACATCGGGCATAGATCAGAATGTACAGCAACTAGCAAGAGTGGGTTTACCTTCAACGCTCCACAGAGCTGAGCGAGAGCAGAGCCAGAGGTAGACCCAATGGGGCAGAGAGGCTCTCCTTCTATCAGCCTCTCCCAAACAGTTCCCGCCCTTGACCCTGTTCTGTCACCCAGTGCTTTGGCGTTGGTTTAGAAGGCAGGAAGTGAATGTAAAACCAAGGGAGGAAAAAGAAAAGGCGTGCAAGAGGCGTGAGGAGAAAATCAAGGACCTTAAAGGAAAGGTTGCAGGTACTTTGGCAGCAGGAACTGGAAGCACTGGATCTCACCTCTCCTGGCCCCAGTGCACCTGCCTGACATCACCTGAAGTCGGGGAGCTTGTCAAAGCCCCAAGGCTGATTCCTCAGCCGTGGAGAGCCTCCCCTGCAGCGAAGGTCAGAGGCCGATGAGGATGGCAGGTCCCCATCTCCCCCCGAGGATTCCCTCCACACCCTTGGTCAGCTGGAAATCTCTCTGAGGCGGCTCGTTCCAGCCCTAAGGAAGAGGAACGGGAGAAAGAGCTCTTGGGGGGGGGAATATAAGCCCCCCAGAAGAAAAGTCTCCTTCTCCCTTCTTCCAGGAACTCTCAGCTCCAGGGTGGCATCACTCATGAGCTGCTTTCCATTTACAGAGGGGGAGGAAAAAAAAAAAAAAAAAAAAGAAGAGAGAGAGAGATGAGAGAGAAGCACAGATGTGAATTCTGGGTAATGTTGAGTGGCTCCCCCAGCCTGTTGCCATGGCAACGCACTCCCGTGATGGACCACTCTGAGAGGGGGTGCAATGAATCGCAAGGAAGCATCATAAAAAAGCAGCAATGTGAGTTTGGACCTAGGAAGCATTCTTTGTACAGATGTATTTCTCACCCCTGCCCTTGGCTGTCCCCTGCATCCATGCATTCATGAAACATGTGTAGAATTCTCGGATGTGGTAAAACAGAAGACATTTTCTTCGTCTCCTTTTCCATGCTTAATCCTACTGTCATTCAGCCTCTCTCCACCTGTGTCCCCTCAGTAAAGCAGGAGAGGGTCAGACATTGCCCCAAACATGCTTTATCATGCATGTATCTTCAATACTGCAATATTCTGCTATTTAATGATATTTCCTGGGTCTATCACATTTACACATTTGGATGAGTCCTCTAAGCACTCCTCTTTGTTTTGTGCCTTCATCCTACAGGCACAACCACTCCAAGGTCAGACTAGCTGGGAGAATGCAGAGCTGTGCCTGCCCTGCCAAGAGCCTACTCAAGTTTATGGGAGGTGGAGGAGGAGTTAGGGGGTAAGGCGAGGACTCAACCCCATCATCATCTCAGATCTCCCACGTGGAGGCCTAAGTGAGAGCCTGGCCATCCAATTAATTAAGTGGCTGTCCAGTTGCTTCCCGAGTGCCTCTAGCAATAGTTACTGTACTGCTTCAGGACAAAGCCTATTCTAGAACTAAACAATTCACTTCCAAAAAGCACCAGTTGTCTCTCGTGTGCCATCAGATCCTTCTCTAATCCACTGAGCAATTGGCTGGATTCCCACATGACATGTCAATATGTCCACAGTACAGGAGGGAAAAGGGAGCTTCAGGAGAATGTGCCCAAAGACCGTCACCTAGCAATGAGCAAGGCTGGGACTCCCACAGACGTGGCCCACGTGCTGCCCCTTGCTGCCCCCGAGAGCAAGGGCAACCATCACAAAGCCAGTTGGAGCCAACTGGAGGGGAAGGTGGGTGGAAGGTGGCAGCCTCTGTCTGCTCACCCCCAACCTACTGTCAGGGCTTCAGTGGGATTTGGATTGGAGCCCAGTGTCACAGAGCAAGTTATTGCCACAGCAATTAGATGTCTTCGGTCTGCCTCCCTCTCACCAAACAGAGGAACAAGGATAGGCAGAGAGAAGGGTGGCAGGTGCCAAAGATCATTCGTCCTATCCTTGGTTTATGGTCAGACCCGAAAAGCTAGGTTTAAACAGACTAACTACCCTTGAAGAGTATTTCTGAGTAACTGCAGGTACTGGCGAATACAGTGATAATCACTGTACCACTAACCACCATTTATTGAATGTCTGTATATATCAAGCACTATCTTAGTTGTTTTATGGTTATGATTTTATCTAACTGGCTAAAAAAAATGATGTGCCCAAGGTCCTACAGTGAGTAAATGGTGGGACTAGGCTTCAATCTTGGTTATAACAGTCTCTTTGACATGACACACGGGTTCACTCTGCAGATATTATTGAGTACCTACTATGTGTCAGATACAGCTCCAGGTGCTACAGACACCTCAGTAAACAGATTCTGGAGTTCAGGAAAGGCAAGGCTGGAGCGCTATGGAAAACAAACACAAAACCAGAGGGAGAAAAGAGAGTAGGAATTCTAGGGGCCAGGTAGGCGGTGCTGAGGCTACAGGCAGGATGGGCCCACTGGGAAAGTAAGAGCTGAGCAAACACTTGGAGGTGGCCAGTAGCCAGAGCCCTACTGAGCAAGGAGAGCTCCAGACAGAAAGAGCAGATAGAACCAAGGCCCCAGGGAGGGAGCTTGTCTGGCTAACAAGAAGAGTAGTGCGGAGGTCAGTATGGCTGCATTCGAGAGATGGTGGAGGCAAGTGAGCCAGAAACCTCTGCAGGGTCCTGAGCAAGTAGAATACCACCTATTTTACGGTTGCAAAGGGTAACTCTGGATGGCCAACAGAGGATAGAAGCAAAGGCAGGGGGTCACCTCCATAACTCAGGGGAGAGGTGGAATGGGGATAGCACAGAGTGACAGCAGTGGAGTTGATTCTGGACATTTTTTGAGAGAGTAGGAGTCATCTCCTCATAGACTGGATATGGGACACGAGAAAGAATTCAAGGATGACTCCAAGATCTGCGTTTAAACCGCCAGAAGACGGACATTACTCCCGCTGAGAAGGGAAGGCAGTGGGGGAGCAGGTTTGTGGGGAGGTGGCCCGTGGGGATGAGGAGCTCTGTGGACACATTGAGTTTGAAATGTCAGCCAGCGCCATGGAGATGCCAAAGATGTCCTTGGATGTATTTTGCATGTGGGAAATATTTTAGGACATCTATAAATAAGTGTGACTTCTAAGAGCTCAAGTGGAGAACTTCATTCATCAGGGGAACAAAACAGATCTCAAGCTTCTTGTTTTTCCAGCAGACACCTCACGGATTAAGTGCCTTGGTATTCAACGCAGTAGAAATTTCTGGTCTGTGTGGGCAGGGGCGAGGGAAGCAAGTCTTCCGGAAGCTCAGGAGAAAGCTGGTCTTGGATTAGTCATTTTTGTTTCACATCATCAAGGGCTGGCTCACGGCATGCAAGGAAGCCTTCTGTCTGAGGAATAAAATGAACCCGAAATAAGAACCTTGTCTGGAGGGAGAATTCAAATCTCATGCTTAGAGCTGGAAATAAAAAAACCCGATTAACTTCACATTAAGATACCAAAACTCCTGAGCCTTCACAGTTAGCCGGAAGTTAACTGGAGGGCCAACAAGTAGATGATGGGTCACTCTTTTTTCTGTGAAGTCAAAAGCAACGAGCGGCACAACTCTTCTCTTCCCAGCTCACTTCACATTCACTTTAAAGTTCATCAACTTTGTTGGCTCATTGTCGCGAGTCTTAGAGTAAAGACAGGGCTGTCATCCAAGATGGGAGCTCTCATTTTACATAAGTCACTTCCTGCAGTCCTTCCTCGCCAAGCCAGAGCTGTCCTGTGTGCCTTTTCATATCCTTACTTTTTGATGTATGGAAATGAACCTCATCAATTCAGATCTTGGGAAACCACCAGCCAGGACTGTGAGGTGTCGAATATAAAATAATCACAGAGACGAGACGTGGGGAATCAGCTGCGCCATCTCGGCCTGAGCCAAGTTCAGAAAGTTCCTCTAAAACGCCAAGTTCATCTCTTGGCCAGGCAGAGCTGAGAGCTGAATGTGACAAACAGCATTTTAAGTCTTGCTGAAGAAAACGGGGTGCTCCGCCATGGGACCCTTGCAGACATCTTGACGCTCTGATCTGCGCTCGCTCTTGCACCGGCCCTTGATTTTGTTTATAAAACTCTAATCCTTATCACCGCCAGCTTTATGATTAAGTGCTGGGGTCTGCGGGCGTGAGATTAAAGAAAGCCCCTGTGGGCACTGGAAATCTTTTTTGGACGAAGAGTGGCAAGGAAGTGTCCCCTGTGACTTCATCTTGGCGCTTTCACACACCACATCAGAGCTGGAGCTCCAGCTGTCACATTCAATAAACATCACAGGGACGTGCACAATAGACTACAAACATAATGATCTCTTTGCATATGTGTTGCTTTGCCAGACTGTGAGTCCCCAAGATAAAAAGTGGGGCCCTTTCAACTTGATAGCCACAGTGGGAAGCCCTCAGCCTGGTACACCGTGGCGTGCCCGGTAAACACGAACCGACAAGGAGACTGAGGCATGGATCTTGTCCTCACAGTCATCCCAAGACCAAGTGTGAAAGTCAGCTCAGAATTTCCAGCCTCAGACTAGTTCTTTTGCCAGAGAGAAGATGAAAGTTTATGCTCCAAGCGCTGCATGATCCCCAATGATTTTTTTTTTTTTCAAAGCTCATTTCTAAGAAGGGGCCAAGAAGTGAGGCGTCTTTTTCCTCTGGACCCAGGCTTTTGTGCCTCTGCCCGCCGGACGCCGCGGTCCCTTCTCTGCTCAGCACGTCACAGCCGTGTCTGCGGCGTACATGGCAGCGAGGAGCGAAGGCCGCCCACCGGCAGACTGCTCTCCGTGCCTTCTGCGGAGGGTCGCACTTGGAACATATCTCTAATTTTGTTTTCGTAGCTTGTTAACCTTTTCCTTCCCGAAACAATGCCCATGTTTGTTTTGGCTCCTCTCGCGGATGGAGGACGGGTCTGAGTTGGATGCGCCAAAGCATTTTTCCTTAATCTCATTACAAGGACTCCTCCGTGTGTTTCTTTCTTTCTTTCTTTCTTTTTTTAAATCTTCCCAGGGCTCACTTGCTGTGAAGTGATTGCCTCTTGGAATTGGTCTCTCTTTGTGAAGCTGGGAGAGCAAGTATGTTCGGTTCTTGTAGGGAAAGAGAGCAAGGACAAAACACAAAGAAAGGAAAACCGAGCAACTCCGTGGTGTGTTGGGAGGTCCTGATGTAACATGGACCCGACCTGAAATTCCCGCCGTGTTGTCTGCATTCTAATGTGAACCAGGGGGCATCACGGCGAAGTCGTCTCCCTGCCATTGTGGCTTATCTACCTGTGGTTTCTGAAATGTGTGAATAGGGGAGCCAGGGCTTGGGCAGATGGCATTGTTCACGTTTAGAGAGTGTCTTATTTCGTCCCTCTGCCCCTGCCATTGAATGCTGTACATCTGCCGGCGTGGCCGTCCAGACTTGATTTCTATAAGCACGTGGCATTTCCAGCATGCTCCTTCTAAGCTTTGTGGACAGCTTCTCACCGACGTTTTATTCTTCGGTGCTCATTTTCATTCCCAGCATTGAAGGAATTTCAAGTGTAACAGTTTCTTGTTAACTTTCCTATATTTTTCACTAAACTATTCCTGCTCCCTTCTGAATTGGCTCATAGACTGTACCTGCAAATAACTGAAAGGAGAGGCAGAATGATGGAGCCGAGGGAAATTAACTCGTAACACCACTGATGAATCCATCCACCTGAGCCAGAGCTGGCCGACAGGGAAAGAGTGTTTTCCCTTTCGCATTTCCTATGACTATTGTACGGCCCACCAGGTGCCATATAGAATGGAAAAACGGGCCCTCACCATCCCTAGGCCCGCATCTTGCTTTCTGTGCTAAATAGAGAAATGACAAGGCACGCGCTTGGACAGGCAGCACCTGCAGCGGTTGGAACTGGCGCTCCTGGCAGCCCTTTGGACACTGAGCCCCAGCTCCTTCTCTGAGTAGCCTGGATTGGGGCCGGCAACACTGTGTGTCCCACGGGATACCAGATCACATCCTTTCTTCTCACCTGAAGCACTCATTTGGACAGGAACTGAGAGAGGAGAAATAGAAAACCCGCTCCTTGCTAGAATCCAGTGAAACTCACCAAAATAAAAGGCAAGACAAACACATTCTTGACAGGCTCTTCCCTGTACTCTCCTACCCTCTCTCTATTACATTTCCATATAAAAACATGTGTGGGTGAGGGGAGGGATCCTGGGAGGCTCCACGACCCAGTGCTCCGGCAGCTTATCAATCACCATTCATCTCGGAGGCTCCCAGCCTCCAAGCCCATTTGCTGAAGAGGTGTGACTCACCCTGACTCAAACTGCAATGCTGACAGTAGAATTCCAGAGCTAACGTGTCTGCCTACCTATAGCCACGCTTCGCTGCTCAGAGCCGGGGGTTGCTGGGAGCCGGGCTGCTGTGCTCAGAGGAAGAGACAGAGGGTCTTTTTCAAGTGATTGAAAGCTCGTGTTTACACGTAAGAGTTCATTTTTCTTTGACTTCCAGGTTTGGAACTTTCTTGAAGGTGATCCAGGAGAAAATGGACCAGGCGATTTTTCTGGCCAAAGATTGCTGTCACTGTCCTCCCACTGGGCAGGGGGTGATGGCAGAGCTGCCTCTTTCTACTCCCAGCCTCGACGAGGCGATCTGCAAGCAGCAGGCCCCTCTTGGTATTCATACGTCTCTTCCCAGTGATGACCAAGGGCAGTCGTTCTTTGCTGACTACCTTGTTTCTGTTCAGAAGGAGAGAAATTAATTCGTGGGTAGTAAATTCGATGGAGGGAAGAAGATTTATTTCTGGAGTCCCTTCACGGCACATGCCTATTTCCAGAGAAGAGTGACTATGCAAAGTGAGGGGGACGATTATTTATATTGGGAGCGTCAAGTGTTGGGCGATGGATCAGTCGGTTTGATGGAAGTCAGGTTGTCACGGATTCAACGGAAGCAGGTGGTGGATCAATGGAGGTAGCGGTAGATGATTCATTCAAGTCATTTAGCAAATTGTCTTGGAGATCACGTGCACACAGAAGCAAAAACAAACTTTTTGGGAGATTCCAAATGAGGCAGCCGGGGTTGGAAAGAGGCGCCCAGTGTGGGAGGTGCAGCCCCTTCCAGATGGCTCCTCAGATGCTCTGTTTGAAGGCAGTGGTTTTCTCATGATCAGTTGCTGACTCATGCTTGCTGAGTCATGGGTACACGGGATTTACCTGAGGCGAGATGACGACAGAGGCCAACTCCTCTGAGCCATCTCTTCTTGAAGTCGCCTTTGTTCTCAGCTAGGCCCTGGTCACACTGCACAGCCTGCCCAGACCTGTCTGTCCAGGACCCAGCCCACGCTGAGAGCCCCCAGCAGCAGGCAGCAAAAGGAAGCTGTAGGCTGGAGGAGGCCATTGTGAAGGCCCTGGTCCCTGGGAGGCCCTGGTCCCTCAGAGGCCCAGAACTGCAAGCCCCACACCCTGGTGGAAACAACTTAAGGATCTCTGCCAGTTCTCAGTGCCGACAGCTCCCTTCTGACTATGACCCTGAGACTCAGAGAAGGACGAATGTCTAGACTGATGGTTTACGGATCTAAATTTCCAACCCCCTCTTGTCACAGAAGAAAAATCTGACTGACGCCTGGTCACAGCAAAGAAATTGGACCGAGACTCTGTTCTGAATTATTGCAAACCCCTCAGACAATCCCCCAGGCCAACAGTATGTTGAAGATGGGGAGTGAGAGAGTTTTAGGCCCACTAATTTGGTTAAGCCACACAGTCTTTTAGACAGGTGTATCTGGTAGAACTTTCTTCCTTGTTCGCCAATGACAGGTTGTAGAAATTCCGGAGATCTAGGTCTGGTTCCTGGGTAATTCACTGTAATTTTCTTGGGAAGGTTCTTAACTCCTTCAGGCCTTGGTTTCTTTCCCCTGAAAATTTTGTACTAATGGTAGTAGTAGTAGTAGTAGTAGTAATAGTAGTAATGGTTCACTTGTTGAACCCTCTTGATTACTGTGAGGCTCTAAAATCATTCCAAAGGTACAAAGTCCTCCAAATATCAAGTAGTGTTATTGATAAGTTCTCAGCCCTTCGATCCCTTAAAAACCAACAACCAGACTCTACAAGGGTACAAAGGTACAAAGGCTCATGGAACAGTGGAATTAAAAGATAAGTATTTTGGCACAACATTTTTTGGAAACCTACGCAAGGTTAATTCAGAACGTGCATTTCCTTGAACTTTCAGCAGCACCGTTGTATTTCTCTCTGTTTTTACTCCTACAAGGCTGTCTCTGACCCTTCCACCCCGGGTCACACGTTCCTCACATGTTTACCACCTGCTGTGTGATAAAGCCCGCACCATGCCCAGGGCGGTTTCAGACACTAGAGTTCAGTCCTGACTCTGGCGTTCGTCTCTGCTGGGAGCTCCAGCTTTACTTCCTCCTTCTCTCAGTTTCAGTTATTCACCTGTAACATCGCTCTAATAATTCATAGGTGGTGGGAGTTTGGCTTTGCAGAGGGTACATGCTCAATTATCACACTAAAGTCACCATCATCACAGAAGTGTGTCACAGGTATGTAATGTGCGTTTGACACTGCTCCCGGATTTCCTAGCCATGCATCAAGACCCTTTGTACTGTGAACCTGTCCTGTCTTCCAGCCACGGGTACTCCCACCACACACACAACCCTTAGTGGCCTATTGTTTTCCCAGGCAAGTCCAGGGCTCAGCACATCCCCCCTCCCTCTGCTGGGAATGCCTTCCCTTTCCCACCATGCATTTCTAGCTTTTGTCTCTCCTGGACCCCATACCACTGGTCCTTATTGGACGCCCCATGTCCAAGCCCTGCCAACCTCTGAATCCGGAGCATTTGTTCTTCCTCCTGGAAGTCTGCCCCAAGCTTCCCAGGAAAGGGCGTCCTTTGCTCTCAGCGTCTGAAGTTCTGTTGCACATTTCACTTTCTGCCCCCAGGCTCTCTCGGCATCCGCGCACATGTCTTCTCTCTTCTCTAAAACAAAAACTTGCTGAATGAATGGATAAATATGTATTCTTCAAATAGTTGATCGATGTTTGTAGTCACCTCCATAATTAGATTCTAAGCTTTAAAAGGTAAGGATCACATCTTGTCCGCAACAAGAATTCAATGAATCGACACATTGGAGGACCTGGTCTGCTATGGAGCTGGGCATGGTGTCGGGATGGGCCACAGAGCCTGGGAGGTCCAATCCTGCGCTGCTGGAACTCATGGTACAGCTGGAAAGACAAGAAATATACACAAAAAGATGCACAGAGAAAACAACCCTAAGTGTCTGTTAATAGAGAAAGGGATAGAAAAGAAAAATCGTTGCACTTACCTGCCATGCCCCTATGTAGCAATAAAAAGGAACACAAACTACTGGTATACTCAGTCAGCATTAATAAGTTTCAAAAACACTACTGTGCATTGAGTAAAAATAGCCAGACTCAAAAAAAAGCTGTAGACCATTTGATTCCACTCATATCAGGTACTTCAAAAAGTTTATGAAAAATGCAATTGAAATTCAAGGCCGTCTGTAGTCTGAGCCTGTCGTATCTTCCAGCTCCAATAAATAAAATTATTTTGCTGCAAAAAAATTTAAATCCATTTGTTTCATAATGCATGTTTTCCATGGACTTTTTGAAGACCCCTCGAATTTGTGGATTTCAGAAAACTTATTCACCAAAACAAACTTATCTTTTAATTTCACTTTCCAAAGTATTTTTAAAAATTCGCTTATTTTTATTTGAAAGGCAGAGTAACAGAGAGAGGGAGAGAGAGAGAGAGAGAGAGAGAGAGATGTCATCCATCCACTGGTTCACTCCCCAGATGGCTGCAATGGCTGGAGTTGGGCCTGTCTGAAGCCAGGAGCCAGGAACTTCCTCCAGGTCCACCATGCACGTGGGCCATTCTCTGCTGATTTCCCAGGCACATTAACAGGCAGTTGGATTAGGAAGCGGGGCAGCCAGGTCTTGAACTGACTCCCATATGGGATACCAGCGCTGCAAACAGCGGGTTAACCCACTGCACCACAGTGCTGATCCCTTCCAAAGTCTTTTTGAAGGACTCACATACTACTGTCTAGAAGAGGAGAAGCTGGACTATGGGAACAGAAGTCAGATCACTGGCAGCCTCAGTTGTCTAGGTTGGTGATGGGGGCAGGAAGGGAGTGGGGGTGAAAGCAAAGGATCAGGCAGGAACTTTCTGAAACAATGGAGATGTCTTATCCCCACGGAGGTGATGCGTACAGGCACACATTGGCCATTAAATTATATACTTCAGTTCTATGCATCTGGTTGTATTTAAGTTATACTCCCATCAAGTTCATTTCAAAATAAATGGAGAATTAAGTAGTACTTTAAAAAGTAAATATTGGGGCTGGCGCTGTGGCACAGCGGGTTAATGCCCTGGCCTAAAGCACCAGCATCCCATATGGATGCCGGTTCAAGACCCCTATGGTTGCTCCACTTCCAATCCAGCTCTCTGCTATGGCCTGGGAAAGCAGTAGAAGATGGTCCAAGTCCTTGGGCCCCTGTACCCAGGTGGGAAAACCAGAAGAAACTCCTGGCTCTTGGATCCTGGGTGTGGATTGGTGCAGCTCAAGCCATGGCTGCCAATTGGGAAGTGAACCATTGGATGGAAGACCTCTCTCTCTCTCTCTCTCTCTCTCTCTCTGCCTCTCCTCTCTCTGTGTAACTCTGACTTTCAAATAAATAAATCAATCTTTAAAAAGCAAACAAACAAGCATATTCAACTAAAAAAAAAAAGCAAATATCAACTCAAGACAACTATGAAGAGACGAAGAGACAAGACAAGCCCATAAGCCCTGGTTAAGAACAAACTGGAGGCCTGGTGTTCTGGCATAGCTGGTAAAATCCCATATGAACACCAGTTCCTGTCCCGGCTGCTCCACTTCCAATCCAGCTCCCTGCTAATAGCCTGGGAAAAGCAGTGGAAGACTGCCCAAGAGTTTGGGCCTCTGCCACCCACACAGGAGATCTGGAAGAACTTCCTGGTTCCCGGATTTGGCCTCGCTCAGACCTGGCCGTTGTGGCTGTCTGGGGAGTGAACCAGTGGATGGAATAACTCTCTTTCTGTCTCTCTCCCCCACCTTACTCGTAACCCTTTCAAAATAAATAAACCTTTTTTAAAAAAGAACAAATTGGATGACATCAACAGCAGTTAATTGCATTGAGAGCTTCTGGGAGGATTCATTTCTTCCACCCTTCTGCAGTAGTTTTCAGAGTAAGGATTCCAGGGGGCAGGTATTGGGTAAAGTGGTTAAGGTACTGTTTGGGCTGTCCCCATCCCATCTCCGAGAGCCTGGGTTTTGAGTTCCAGCTCTGCTCCTGATTCCAGCTTCCGGCTAAGGTGCAGTCCGGGAGGCAGCAGGTGATGGTTTAACTGTTTGATCCCTGCCACCCACGTGGGAGACCCAGATTGGATTCCTGGCTCCTGACTTTGGCCTGGCCCTACCCCAGCTGTTGTGGACATTGGGGAAGTGAACCAGTAGATGGGAGCTCTGCCTGCCTATGTCTGTCTCTCTGCCTTTCAAACAAAAATAAACATTATTTTTTAATGCAAAAATTCTAGAAGGACTTTGAGGATAATAAGGGAGGAACAGTGTGCCCCAGCTGGGAGTACCTCATTGGCCATTTGGATTCTAGCTCACCTTGAGGATAATAAGGGAGGAACAGTGTGCCCCAGCTGGGAGTACCTCACTGGCCATTTGGATTCTCTTACAGAGCTAGAACCCGGAAGACACTTAATAAATAGTTTTAAATAAATACATGATCTCCAAAGAATGAGTCCTTTCGTCATCTGTTCAGGAAGCGTAGACCCTTGCCAAACCAAGGCCATGTTCACACACACAGGGTGACAGGCACTTCATGTCTCCGCTCCTTCCCCAAGCTGTTCCCTCCATTTCCACCTGTCTGGACTCCTCAAGACACAGTTCTTCTTCTTTACAGCCTGTGAGGCTCCACCCTTCCTGACCCTCCAGGCAAGGTTGTCTCTCCCTGGTCAGGCCCCCAGAGAGACCAGGCCCTTCTGTTCCCCTGGGACTTTCCCACTGCTCCAAGGTTAACACTGTCCAACTGGTCTGTGAGCACTCCCCCGTTAAGTGTTTGCCAAGGAACCAGCTACTTTCCTAAACTGACTCTTAAAAAAAAAAAAAGGCATGCGAGAAGGCAAACCATGTATTTGGGGCTGGCCAAGAGCCAGTCTAGTTTCATTTTCACCCCAACCTCTTCTACTGGGGACTTTGGCTGGAGCCTGTGCACTGCTGGCCTAGTGGCCTGCAGGAGAAGCTTTCTAGAAGGTTCCCCTGAGAGCCCTTTGTCGTGAACCCGGAGGGCTGTGTATGGTCTGTGGGGCACGTCCACAGGGCAAGTTCTCCAGCCCATCCCTCCTCCAGGCTGCCTTGTGGCAGGAGACCAGAAAAGGGGTGATTGCTCCCAGAATCACAGAATCTCTCTTGGCAGAAGAATCCAGAAATGATCATCCTGTCCGACAGATGGGGAGACTCAGTGGTAAAAGACAAAATTGCTGTCTTACTGCAGGGGCCTTAAAAAAATGAACAGAGAAGCAGAAGAAAACCTTTTGTCTTCCTCTAAACACAGGGAGTGGTGAGGCAAAAATAAATCTATCAAAGTCACCTGGGACAGAACCCATAAGTAAGGAAAGACGCGCTATTTTCAGGTTTTCTAAAAGGATCCTAGTAAGAGTTGGGGGAGGGGAGGAACCCCACATGAAAACTGCACTTGATAGAGGCTTTTGAAAGCAGATAAAGGTGTGTTTTGCTGCCTTGTGGCCTTGAGCCTTTTCACTCGGCTTTGTCCAGCTGGGTTTGGAGATTGAGGTCTGGGAGTGTGATTGTATATTTGTTCCAACTGATACTGGAGTTGTTTGCTTTGAACAATGTGACTTTGTTCCTTTGTTGAATGTGGCCAGCAGCATAGCTGTTGCTTAGGAAAGGAAAAAACACATCAGGAACTTGCTAAGAGTAAAGCAATGTTTTGTCCATGGCCTGTTGGCCAAAATACTGCTGGCCAAAGCAGCTCGGGGTGGCTGTCAGGGCAGCGATTTCAGGGGCTGAGACGGCCCCAGTGACTCCCTCCCTGATGCTATCCTGAGGCATAGGCATAGGCCCTGGGCTATTTCCAAGAAGGTGCTGAGAGCAATTTATCAGGAGCCAGGAATGACAGACTTGTATTACTTAACAATCACTTGCTAGTTGCTTCCCCCACCAGCTGCATTCTGAAGGGCAAGGAGTCCCTCCCTCCCCTGCCCCGCCCCCTAGCTGAGCACGGGGTCTGGTATGTGTGAGGCACAGCCATAGTTAGCACTCCTACCGTGTGCTAGGCAGCGTGGGAGACACTGTTAAACTCCTGTCTGATTACCTCTTAGCGAAAGCACCATAGTAACTTAGTGCCTGGGTCCCCAGGTGTCCTAGAATCAGCTCATGAGAACCACAGTGTGCCTGCCTTTCTGGTTCCACATGGTGGTAGCTGGAGATTGGCCGCAGTGGAAGTCTTTATAGCACAGACATAGGCAAACACTAGGAAATCATCAGTTTCTCTTAGTGTTGGGTTATTTAGCTTTCTGAGAGCTAGTGGGTCAACCTGCACTGACATACCACTGGATAGACAGTATTTTTTTTAAGATTTATTAATTTGAAAGGCAGAGTTACAGAGAGGTAGAGGCAGCAGAGAGAGAGAGGTCTTCCATTCGCCGGTTCATTCCCCAGATGGCCGCAACAGCTGTAGCTGTGCCAACATGAAACCAGGAGCCAGGAGGTTTTTCCAGGTCTCCCATGTGGGTGCAGGGGCCGAAGCACTTGCACCATCTTCTACTGCTTTCCTGGACCATAGCAGAGAGTTGGATAGGAAGTGGAATAGCCGGGACTCAAACCGGCACCCATATAGAATGCTGGTGCCGCAGGTGGAGGCTTAGCCACTGCGCCACAGTGCCGGTCCCTAGACAGCATTCACAGAGAAGAAACAGGTCTCAAAGTACCTGGTCCACAGGGTCACTTGGGTTCCACATCCATGTCTTCGTGAGATGAGAGTCTTGAGAGGAGCCCAATGGGGCCCAAAGGCTGCCTGAGGGGGCAGAGGCTGAGCAGGGGCAGGAAGCTCTTGGGATCCCTGAGAGCCAGCCCTTCCTCGAAGCACCCCGAGAGTTGACAGACTGCTTGGGGGGCCCCAGGAGGAGGAAGGTGGCCTGGTTTCAGCCACTGCCCTCAGCCTTGGGACCAGCTTTCCCCAACCTGGGTCTCTCCTTTCTGGATAAGGAAACTTCTATTCCATCCCAACACCTGGGAAAGTGCCCTGGCCGTTTCTGGCGTCAACAAGATTGCGGAAGAATTGAGGTTAGGGTTTCAGGCATCTCCTACGTGCCACTGCTCTGGACTGCAAACGTCAAACCCATGTCAAACCTCTGTGACTGACTGGGGCAACCCTGGAGCAAAGAGGAAGCCAGGAAACCACACCGTGGGTGTTCTGATGTCGGCATGGAGGAGGCTCTGAGACCCAGTGAATGTGGGTGTGACTTCTGGGTCGCCACGTGGACTTGTGACAGGAGAGGCAAAGGGGCTGAAAGGGGGACCAGGAAGACGCTGCAGAAGCCGTGTGTTCTGAAGGAAGGAATGGGGATGGGATGACATGCAGGATTCTTTCCCTTTGCTGGTCAGATGGCGAATCGGTCTGTTTTTCATTCCTGTTACAAAATGCCAGAGGCAGGTTGCCTTACGTAGAGAAGAGGTTTATCTTAGTTCACGGTTCTCTAGGACCCAGGCGGAGGGACCTCATCTGTCGATGGCCTTTTTGCTGGCAGAGTCCAGAGGTGGGACAGCATCACATTTCAAGAGACAGGGAGCATGTCTCTTGAACTTGTGTGTGGTCTTGCTCCCTCTGCTCATAAAACCCCCAGGATTCCACTGTGGGGACTCCACCCTGGTGACCTGGTCTAGTCCTAGCCGCCTTCCAAAGGCTCCGGCACAGTTACACTAAGTTTCTGCCCTCTTACTACCTCCCTATGGGGCTTAACTTAGAACACATGAAGACTTGGGCCCCACATTCAAATTATATCCAAACCCTAGCAGGTAGGACACAGAGGGAGGCCCCTCCCTCTCCGCCTCTTCTCTCTACTGCAGGATCTCCCTGTTTTTCTTTCTTTTGTCGTCAATGGCCAAAGGATAGAGAGTGGCTGCGGAGACCGCCTGACAGCTGTCTTTCTTTTCTGCCACAGAGGTCCCAAATCATCTCCGTGGCCACCTTGGACATCCACAGCTTCTGTGTATGATGTTTGCTTTCAACTCAGCACCAGGTTCTAGGAAATGCACGGGAGGGTGTTTGGCACAGTAGTTAAGACGACAGTTGGGACACCTGCATCCCGTATCGGAGTGCCTGGATTTGAGTCTTGGCTCTGCTCCCAGGGTCGGCTTCCTGGTAACACAGACCTTGGGAATCAGAAGGCAATGGCTCAAGGAGCTGGGGGCCTGCCGCCCGTACAGGAAGCCTGGGTTGAGTTCCCAACTCCCAGGCATTTAGGGAGTGAACCAGTAGGTCTCTCTCGAATAAAATAAATAAGAATTAAGAACATAAAACCGAGATTTGAGCAATAGGAAGGAAACGTTACCTTTTTAATGAAGCCTGTGAGAATATAAAATGGTATCAGAGCATTGTTTAGTATCATCGTGCCCTTACTTGTATAAATCAGAATGGTTGTGGGTACCATTATAAATTACCTCGGCTTGTGCATCAGTAAACTACAGGATAATGGAGATGGAGTAGTAATGTTGGGTTTTTCCCTCCCTTCTTAACTTTCTAAATCTTTCTTGGTTCTGTGGAATTGCTGCCTAGCGCAATAGTAAATGATGTATGAAATGAAGTATTACTTCCCCCTAGCCAGCCAATGGCTTTGCCATCCTGGCTCCTGGATTTATTATTTGAAGTTGTGTTTGGGTTGGTTACTAGTCAGAAAAAAAGGAAGGTGGGGGAGAAAGGAGAAAAGCAAGAAAGATTTGTATAACAAGAGAATAGACTGAGTCTATATACAGTAATACCAAATTATTGGTTTGATCGACTTCACCCTGGTGTTCCAGAGAGAAGCCTTCTCCACTGCCCTTCTATGCCTTCTCCCATGGAGATCACTCAAGCAGGCTCAGCAGACAGCTGTGGAATTTGGAAAAACATGTAGACCTGGTTGTGTCACTTGTTCAGCAAAATATCACAAAAATGGTTATTATCCATCAAGATAGGAGAAATACTTTTTCCACGAGCATTTCCTCATCAGTTATTAGCCCACAGAATTCCTGTCCCCTTTCAATGTCTGTGATCTTCCCGCAATGGCTGCCTACTATGGATCAAATATTTGTGCCCCACTCCCAATGGATATATTGAAATCCTCACCCCTAGGTGAAGGTGTTAGGAAATGGGACTTTGGGAGGTGATTAGGTCATGAGTATGGGACCCTCATGAGTGGCTTTCTTGCTGTTGGAAAAGAGACACCACAGGGCATATTTGTCCTTTTTTTCTAAAAGAAAAGATTTATTTATTTATTTGAAAAGCAGAGTTATGGAGAGGCAGAGGCAGAGTGAGAGAGAGGTCTTCCATCCACTGGTTCATTCCCCAGATGGCCGCAATAGCTGGAGCTGCTCCCATCCAAAGCCAGGAGCCAGGAACTTCTTCCAGGTCTCCCACGTGGGTGCAGGAGCCCAAGGACTTGGGCCATCTTCTACTGCTTTCCTGGACCATAGCAGAGAGCTGTATCAGAAGTGGAGCAACCAGGACTTGAACCGGCATCTATGAGGGATGCTGGCACTGCAAGCGGAGGCTTTATCCGCTATGCCACAGCACCAGCCCCCAAGTCATTTATTTTCTATGTTGCTTCAGATATGTGTGCTCTTCATCTGTCACCCCAGGCAGAACTGTGAACTTCATCAAATCAAGAACATTTGTATTTATCTTCTATCAATTATAGAATCAAGCACTATGTTGCCTATTTGTTGATGGACAAACATTTTTACCCTTATTTTTTTCTATCCGTGCATTCTCACAAGCCAAACAATTATTAGAGTTACTAAAAGCAGCATGAAATATGTTCCCAAGTTCAATAAGGAAAGCAATAGATCTAAATGACAAGCTCCATGTACCAAAAGAGGCCACACATTCATCTTTTTGTGTGATCAATTTTGGGCAGATGTGATACCACTTTTCTCGTAAAACAAGCAGTGATTTTGTGTTCTATATAATGGATGTATTCTATTTCTACATTTTGACTCAACATGGGTTTTACTTGGGTTTGCTAATAATAGCTTCATTTATTGAGTGCCTACTATGCTCTGGTAGGCTGACAAATCGGGAAAACAATAAGCCTTGCTTTCTGGCATTTGTTAATTTCATGGTGGAAATACTCTTGCTGTGGCCAATTTGGAACTACCAGCGCGATGCCACTGAACAAAATTGGCCCTCGCTCTCCAGTAGGAACTGTGCCTGTCATGTCCCATACCACATCTGGTGCCACACCTGTATTGGCAGTAATCTCCACAACCCTAAAAGGAAGATATTGTTGGCTCCCATCCTACCCATGAGGAAACGGGCTTGGAAAATACTCATACTTTGTCCAAAATCACAGAGCTAGCAGAAGGAAAATTGGGAATTTAAAATGAGGTCTATATGGCTCCCAAACCTACCATCTTTCTGGGACCAAATGGAAGAACGTAGTGGCCGACCCGTCAAAGATTCAGGTAAGAGTGGGTGGGTAGGACATTGACCCAGGACTGCCCGTGTAATTCAAATCCGACCATGAGTGATGCGAACTTTCCCACAAACTCTGTAATGAGAGTCTGTGGGGCTGGCAGGGCGGTTATTATCCTGTTCAGATTTGGCATGTTTCCCTGGGATGCGACCGAGCCAGTCACATGGTGTCTACGAAGAGTCCAGTGGCACCACGGGTGATCAGTGTGTCTGGAGAAGGGTGTGGGAGGAGGCCCTCCACTCAGCAGGGCTCAGAAGGGTCACAGCCACCCGTGCCCTTCCAACAGCAGAGTTTGCCGGCTTTCAACGATCCTGTTGTGCGAGCAGAAAGGGTGTTTTCGACATGTGCCAGAGGAGTTTCCAGATAAGGTTAGGGCTGTTTCTGCCAGCAGCTTCTCCCTATCTTTAAGACAGGGGACCATAGTGTTTGTCTCTCTGTAACCCCAGAGGACTAATGAATAATGTCCCCGAAGGCTGTAAAGTGACGAGATGACAAGAGGGACACAGACACCATGGACACACGGTGGTGGTGTTTTCCTCCTGAGAGTCGCTCTTCTAGATGCTGCACCTTGCTCTAAGACCCAGATGGGACCAAAGCAAACCAAATAATTGCTTTCCACACTTACTGCAGTTTTAAAGGGGGTCCTGCTTTATGGAATAATGAGAGCGGCAAAAATAATGATACCTTGTGTTTCGGTTACACCTTTCTTCTGAGAAGCTCAAAGCACTTTACAGACACAAGGAAAGTTGTCAACAGACAGACAATTTATAGGGAAAAATTGACTCATGCTTTAAGAAGTTGCTCCATGGGGGATAATGGTTCTGTTATTCTCACAAATCGACTGGCAAACACAATATCTCTTTCTGGTCTAAGACAAGAATAGATACACCAAGTAGGAGGAGGTCAAGGGGACTTGGGGTGGGAAAGGAAATCATTGGGTTTCTCTCCCAGCCATTTACCTGAACACCGTCTAGACACAGCCTGGGATCACCTTGATCCCAAGTGACCCCCCGGACAAGTGGCCCGGATGACTAATATGAAAGCACAACAGCTTGCACCCCAGACCTTCCTCAGGGCTTCCCTGTGGGGTCCAGACAGAGCCTCTGGAGTCACCTCAGCAGGTGCCCAACAGGGAGCTAACTCTGGCTGTCATCCCCAGAGCACTTCTGCTACATGAACCAGGGCCCCGCCCCGCTGCTCAGCTCCCGGATATACTTCCCGGTTCTCAGCCCAAATCCACAAGCTGTGGATGATCAGCTGCAGCTGTCAACACGGACTTTGTGTCATAAGAAACCATGAGACTGAGGTCTTTACTAGGAGGCCACTCTGCAAAACACGATGCAGGGCAGTGGGGAAGTGGGGGAGGCCAGTGCGAGAGGAAGGAGGGGGAAAACGTTGATTAGCTCAGGAGGCAATGCACCGGGTTTGGTCCTTTGGACCTCCTTAAAACCCTGATAACAGAAGTATTTTTAGATAAAGCAACCAAGGCTCAGAGAGGCGAAGCAATTTGTCAGAGACCACACAGCTCTAAAGGAGCAGAACCAGAACTAAAATCCAGGTTAGTGTGGGTGGCTAAGATCTGAGGGCAGGCTGCACAAGCCAGCAGTGAGAGCAGGAAAGACCACGGTCCAGAGTAGGAAGCTGCCTGGAAGGTCACGGGGAAGTCATTCTGACATTACTCAGATGAGCAGGGAAGCCGACCAGGGCTGGGGGGTGCTGCAGAGAAAGATCTCAGGGAGGCATTACAGGGGAGGCCGTCAAAGGCGATCCGGGTCAAGCGTCTTAATCCTTGTTGAGGCGGGGACTCCTTTGCCATTGAGCTGAGGGCAGGGAAAGCCCCCCGAGAGTCCTACTGGCTCAATCAGAGCCACCAGCATCATCTCAGGGCCTTGCTGGGCTCCACGATAAGGCGGGAGCCCGAAGGGGCAGGAGCACTGGCACCCTGTCTTATGGGTTGCAGGATTGTCAAGACAATTGGACACTTTTTTCCGAGAAGAGGGAGAAGAGCTCCGAGATGAGAAAATGCAAACCATATTTATTTGTTGATCTAAGGGAGGGTGTCCTCTCGTCCTGCGTATTTTCTGCGAACCTGGTAGCTGGACTGCCAGAGCCACCGCTCACTCCGCAAATTCTTCTAGGCTTCCAGATGCCTGTTCACAAACAGGAAATGGATTCTAGTTACTGGGGATAAGACACTGGAGGACAAAGCTTAAAATGAACAATGGGAACAGTGGGGCCCAAAGCCACTCTAGGAAAGCTCAAGTCTTGGCAGTTCCAGGAACATGAAGTCTTGACATAGCCAAGGGCACATGTGCATCCAGGGCATGCCGAGTGTGGCAAAGTCTGGAAAGCTACATGAGAAAATGTCACTTAGAGCCTGGCTTTGTGGCACCGTGGGTTAAGCCACTGCTTGCAACACCACCATCCCATACTGGAATACTGGTTTGAGTCCCAATGTCTCCACTTCTTTTTGTTTGATTTTTAAGATATGGTTTCATTATTTGAAAGAGTTACAGAGAGGAGGGGAGATTTTGCAGAGAGCGGGAAAGATAGAGAGAGAAAGAGAGAATCTTCCATCTGCTGGCTCACTCCCCAGATGGTCACAATGGGCAAGGCTGGGCCAGTTCAAAGCCAGAGCCAGGAGCTTCTTCTCGGTCTCCCCTGTGGGTGGCAGGGTCCCAAGCACTTGGGCCATTTTCTGCTGCTTTTCCCAGGCACATGAGTGGTGTGCTGGATCGGAAGTAGAGCAGCTGGGAGTCGCACCGGCTCCCATACTGGATGCTGCCCTTGCAGGCGGTGGCTTACCCATTATGCCACAATGCTGGCCCCCAATTTCTCCAATTTTGATCCAACTCTCTCCTAATGTACCTGAGCCAAGTATTTGGGCCCCTGCCACCAACCTGGGAGACCCGGATGGAGTTCCTATCTCCTGCTTTCAGCCCGACCCAGCCTTGGCAAGTGCAATCATTTGGGAGAGTAAGCAGCCGATGAAAGATCTCTTTGTCTCCCTCTCTATCTGTTGCTCTGCCTTTCAAATAAATAAGAACTAAACCTTTGTAAAAAGGGAGACAGAAAACGCCACTTAAGTCCATGAGAAAGACACAACAAGGGACAGAGAGTGCTAGAATTCCTTGGAAGCAAACCTAGACCCATGCTTCCCGCAAAGAAAGGGGGAAGGATAAAGGCAGGTGAGGAAATAAGGAGGCCTGAAAAGGAAGCCAGGAGGGAACTGGGCAGTCGCGGATGTCTACAGGTGCGTAGAGGAGAAGCCAGAAGCCCCCAGATCCAACACTGAACCCATGACACCCCACCCACCCAATGTCTCTGCTGCTTGGGCAATCCGGGGGCAGCGCTCACTGTGTGAGTGACAGCAGCCCAGACTCCCCCAGGGAGTAAGTCCCCAGAGGCAGAGGGTGCTTGCATCCTGGGGTGGGGGGCAAGGGTGGGGATGGACTGCCCAGCCCAGCCTCATAACCCATCCTACATCTCCGCTGGAAACTTGCCTTTTCTAAACTTGACCAATTTTCCATTTAAACGATGCCCTGACCCAGAGTTTATTTCTCAAGCGTGTGGTCCAGGGAGTTGGGATCTAAGAAGAGAGAGTCTGATGGAGATGGAGAGGAGAGATGGGTCTCACGGGAGGTCTTCCACACATCTTGCAGCTCCTCACTCCATGCACCTGTGTGTGGGGGGGGGGGGGGGGACACAAGGTGCATGAGTGCGCCTGTGTGCCTGGGTGTGTGTATGTGCAAGCTCGAGGCTTTCGTTACGGAAACGAGGAGTTCCTGTTTATAAACCTTCGCTGGCTCTTTATCTGTGTGGGGGAATGAACCGCGAAACACGACCTGCCACTTCGAGCCCTCCATTCTCACATCCTTCTCACCAGTTACACTTTCTCTCTCCTCCTGAAGCCGCTGAGTAGAAAATGATTTCTCTCCACCCACGGGGGGAAGGCGCAGAGAATGCTCCTCTCTGCACAGGACAGGGTCTTCTAGGGCTGGGGGGGGGGGGGCAGACCCTCACACCAGTGACTCACTCTGGGAGAAGTCATCAGATGGGCAGACTTTGTGCCCCTGGTGACTAAATAGTCTTATTCTCTGCTTGCTTCCCTTCTCTGGCTCTTTCCTGCCTCCCAGCTGTTAGTGGAATACATTGAAGCTGTGTGCCAGCCACTTTGTGTAGGTGACAACGGCTTAAGCATGACTCTGTATCTTTTTGGAGCCCCCTAAGACCCGAGCTGAAACACACGTATCCTGATGGAATGGGAGGCACCCTCCCAAGCAGGCAGCAATCCTGATAGTGTGATGAGGAGGGCAACACTCCAAAGAGACCGCCTAACATCTGTTGTGTCCCTGTGCCCCAAAACCACTCCCATAAATGCTGCATGAAGACTGGCCAAGGACAGGGCTTCACGCCCACCTCAGCAAACCTTGGTATATTTCAGCACATAATCCCAAATCAGGATGCTCCTCTTCTTTTCTTTAAAGGTGTATTTTATCTTATTTTATTTTTATTTGAAAGGCAGAGTTACAGAGAAAGAGGCAGAGGCAGAGAGAGATCTTCCATCCATTGGTTCACTCCCCAGATGACTGCAACAGCCAGGACTGGGCCAGGTTGAAGCCAGCAGCCTGGAACTCCATCCGGGTTTCCCACATGGCTGGCAGGAGCTCAAGTACTTGGGACATCCTCTGCTGCATTCCCAGGCACATTTGCAAGGAGCTGGATCTGAAGTGGAGCAGCTGGGCTGGATCAGAAGTGGAGCAGCCAGGACTTGAACCAGTGCTTATGTGGGATGCCAGCATATCAGGCAGCATCTTAACCTGCTGTATCTCAACATCCACCCCCAAGGATGCTCTTCTAGAAATTTCTATTTATGCTCCTTGGGTTGAATTTGTTTTATTTGAACCTACCCAAAATAATAAAAGGTAATGTACACTGAGCATTTAATCCATGCCACATTTGCTGCTGTTTTGCACACCTTACCACATTTGTCCTTAAAACGAGGGGAGTGCTACTGTCCCCATTTCATCAGGGGAAAACTGAAGCTTGGAGAAGTCAGATAATTTGCCCAATGTCACGGGGAGTGAGAGAGCCGAGACTCCCACATAGTCTGCCTGACTCCAAAGCTTCTGTTCTTATACCCACCACATCGTACACAGAAACTATCATCTTCTGGAAGCTTCAAAGCTCTCGTGCATTCAGTCATAGATCCCAGCAGGACAGACATGGCCCGAAGAATGCAGCAGCCTGCAAAGGTAGAGCAGACAGAAGACGGGCAGAGTCAGCAAAGGGCCCAGAATCTGCGACCATCACACAAGGCTCAAGGTCACAGCCGCTGGGCTCTTCAGCACCACCAGCCCCAACCCAGGGCAACCACGCGACCCAGCTCCACAGGGGACTCACAGTGCCCTTCGTCCTCTCTGGAAGGGGTCAGGGAGGTGGCAGCGCCCCTCACACTGGAACACGGTGGCCTCTGACGCCTTTCCAGCAGATTCTTCTGGCTGGCTTCTGCCTCCTCCCACCTTTCCACACTGCCTCTTCCCTTCTCCTCTCACTCCTGCTGAAGGATGTGGCTTTGCTTTGCACCCTGGGAAGTTTGCCATAGAGCACCTGTTTCCCCAGTTTGCTCATAAAATGATCAGAGTAACACTTCACCCTCCCAGTGCTTGCAAGAACATCCCCATCCTGGGCCCTGCTTGTGCGTGGGTGGCAGGTGGCTGTCAAGTGGGGGTGGAAGGGCAGCCACCCTTGGTCCTAACAGGTGGCTCACCATAGGCAAGGGTGTATAACTAAGAGAAGAGGTGGTGGAGGCACAGGATGGGGATCCCAGTCCCCAGGGAGACTGCTGCAGGATGCCGGCTCCAGCTGGTACTCGGGGGATCACTGGGTCCTGCAGCCTTCTCCCTAGGTCCGGCCCTCATCCAGCTTGGAAGCTGTATGCTTTAGGGAAACCACCAAGTCTGTGCCCCAGGCTACATCCATAAAAGGCAAATTCCCTGCTGCTCTTCAGGGACCCCGGATGTCCATGAAATCCCTGTTCCTCGCCCTGGACTACCCCCTCTTGCACCTACCACTTTCTTGAACTCTGCTCCTGTTCCAGGACCACCAGCTCGTCACCCCGGTCTCTCGTAAGCCCCTGCCTTCCTTCCACCCGAGCAACAGTAGGACAGCTGGGGGTCCATTTCTTGGTCAACCGGGGGTGAGAGGTGTGGATGAGGGGAGGGGATTGGCAGGATGGGGCCCTGGCGAGAGGTGAAAAAAGGCTTTCACGGCCTGGGCTTGACTTTCTAACCCACAGGGCAGGGAGTTGGGGAGGTGGGGAGCGGCCGGGAGCGGCTGTGCGCATGCCCAGGCCAGGCACCCTGTGACCCTGGCTCACAGACTCCCCGCGACTGGAGCGGGGGCGTGGGCTTCCTTCGTTATGTGGATTTCCTACTAGGTCGGGAAAACCCTTACAGGTATAGATGGATATTGTGTGGTTGGATGTGCAGCCTTTCAAGCAAAACTTATTCTCTGTAGCAAAAAATATAAAACGTATTATGTTTTGGATTGACTTCATAGAGATCCGGGAGCATGATTTAAAAAAAAAAAAAAACAAACTGTGGTCATGACCAGCAAGGCTATTCTTATTTGAATGTTGACCCTAAGAATTTTCCAGCCTGCCAGCCAAACCAACGCCTGGGCAGTTTTACAGTTTCCAAGAACTGGAATCGTCCCAGCATTCACCCACTTCCTGGGAGGGGTTTGGATTTCAGGAGGTCAGTGTGAGTGTCCAGCTCGTGTGCCACCTCCTCGCTCCCTGTGCCACCCAGGTGGGTGATGCCCTTGCATGGACGTGGAGATTCGCCTCTGAGTCCACCTGTGTTTGGGCTGCGCTTGGCTTCTCGCTCCTTTCGAAGCGCCTGGGTTTCAGGACCTTGTTCACAGAACTCTGAGCAAACTCCTTATGCACCTCCCACTTTCATTGCCCACCAGACCCTTCCTGGCAGAAGGGTTGTCAGCTAGGGCCGTGAACCAGGGGACTTTCTGGCCATCTCCACTTGTGGGCCCTTCCTGACACCCAAGGAGGAGCAAGGTACAGGGTACTGAAACCCAGCCTGTCAGTGGGTTGAACTGAGAATCCCAAATTCTGCACTTTCTGTGACAAGGGAACCATTGGGCTGCCTTTGACTTCCTCATTGTTGTAGAATAAAAGTTGTAACTATAGGCCGGCGCCGTGGCTTAACAGGCTAATCCTCCGCCTTGCGGCGCCGGCACACCGGGTTCTAGTCCCGATTGGGGCGCCGGATTCTATCCCGGTTGCCCCTCTTCCAGGCCAGCTCTCTGCTATGGCCCGGGAAGGCAGTGGAGGATGGCCCAAGTGCTTGGGCCCTGCACCCCATGGGAGACCAGGAGAAGCACCTGGCTCCTGGCTTCGGATCAGCGCGATGCGCCAGCCACAGCGGCCATTGGAGGGTGAACCAACGGCAAAAAGGAAGACCTTTCTCTCTGTATCTCTCTCACTATCCACTCTGCCTGTCCAAAAAAAAAAAAAAAAAAAAAAGTTGTAACTATAGTCGTACATATGGTGTAGTCATCTATATGAGAAATATTGGGATGATGTGTTGCAATGCAAAGACGTGGACACACACAACAACCACACAACCACAAGGCCTCTCAGGGTTCCTTGTTAACCTGTATCTTGAGCAGCCAGTGGCTCCCTGGGCTCCTCGTTGCCGCTCTCTGTCTGCTCTGTGCATGCAAAAATCATCATGGCTGTGTTGTGGGGTATTTTCCTGACAGGAGAGAACTTCCATTTTTGACAAGGCGTGAATGAAAATGGAATTTCACATCTGATAACTGGAAGAACTTGCCACAGACCAGATTCTGGCTCCACATGGTGCAAATTCTGTTTCTGCTTCCCCATCAACCTGCTTCTGGAGACGGATGCCACAGGGTGTGTGTGTGTGTGTGTGTGTATATATATATAGTGTATATGTGTGTGTGTGTGTATATATATACATATATATATAGCGATGTGACCTCAGGCCTTGGTCCTCCCCGCGGCAGCCGCATGAGTCAGCACTGGGGGCGAAGGAGTATTCCTGGAAACCATTCAGCATCGGAACAGCGAGCAATAACTTCATCAATGCTGAAGAGACTGCAAATTGCATAAAGATCTCACCAGATCCCAATTAACTATCTCCTCAACTCAATTTTCCCTTGGCCAGATCCTCAAAATGTCCAAAGCCACTTCAGTACTACAAGAATCGAGCCAAGTATGAGAAGGCAAAATTGGAATGGAAAGAGATAGAAGTCTCAATGTGTTTATCTTGCTTTTGCAAATTCTGCAGACCACAGGCCCCTGGGAACTGATCTGGTTTGCTGCCTCCAGATTCATGAAGAGAATAAAGTAAGGGAGAGGCTCCTGGATCTTAAACCTCATTCACCCAATGAGTCCACCCCTGTGCGTGGGCTTTGACAATTCCTCACCAATGGACCGAGGGAAATAAAGAATTGAAACTGCAAGGGGGAGCCTGGGCAAAGGTGCCAGGGCCAGAGAGCTCAGAACCAGCAGGAAGTCCTGAACAACTGTAGACCGGGGCTGGGGGGGAGGGGTGCCGGTGTCGGGGTCTGGCTGCAAGAAGCCCTGAAGATTTGCGTGCTCACATCCTGCAGCAGGGGCGGCCCCTCTCAGAGCCCTGCTCTGGGGAAATAAAGCTGGACTGTGTGCACGGGAGGCAGAGAAAGAGCTGGAGGGCGTCGGCAGCCAGCGTCGTGTTCTGCAGTGTTTTCGCAGAAGCACACAGAGACTCACTCGCTAGCCTTGAGGCGGTGCCCAGCTGCTCTTCCTGCCCTGACCCCGTTCACCCTTGGACTTGACGTCAGCCCTTTTCTCTGAAACCCGGCTGCTCTGATGTGTCTGTAGCCCCAGTTTTCCAGGAGGACACCGCCCCCGGAACTGTGTTCCCCGCCCCCTCCTCATGCCCACAGGTGACTCCTCTCCGGAGCACAGTCACTTGTCTTCTATCTGCCGGGTGTGGCTCCTGCCACTCTAGCCCAGGATGCAAGAGGAGGCCATGGCTTTGTTCAGGGAAGATTAAAGAGAGCCTCCCTGCTGTGGGAACAGGATGGGGGCGGGTGGGGGGTGTGGAGAGAGACCAAGTTGTACGGAGGACAATGAGGAGGGCCATGTGGAAGTCAGGGCCACGTGGCTTGGCCGTCCTCAGTGGGCCTTCTCAAATGGGCCTCTGGTGTTCTGGAGCCTTGCTCATGGAGAGGTTGTAGCCTCCCTCCTTGACCTTTGGGCCCCCTCCAGCCCTGCATTGTCCCCTGGGTGATGGCACCAGTGGCCTGGCCCTCACTCAGGGCCCAGGCCTTTGCTCTGAGCCACACGCTCACTCCCCACAGCTGGTGTCTGCCAGAGCTCCCTGATGCCCCTGGACTTGCTCTTCATGGCCAGCACACGTCCTGACTGGCCAGGACCCCTGCCACAGTGATTGTCGCTTACTGGGGGTAAAATGCACCATTAAAATTATTCATGTATTTATTGGAAAGGCAGAGAGACTGACGGAGACAGATCTCCCACCTGCTGGTTCACTCCCCAAACACTACAGTAGCCAAGCCTGAGCCAGCCTCAATCTAGGAGCCCGAGACCCAGCCTGGGTCTCCTGCTTGGGTGGCAGGGACCCAAGAAGCCTGAGCCATCAGCTGCTGCCTACCAGGATGCACGGGCAGAAAGGTGAATTGGAAGCAGAGTATCGGGGACTTGAACTTGGCATTCTGATGCAGGGTGTGGGCATCCCAAATGGTGTCTTTACTGCTATGCCAAATGCACACCCTGACGATTTAGCATTTGAAACCATTTTGAATTGTCCATGTCAGCGGCACTGTGTCCACTTACATTCTTGTGCCAACATCACCACCATCCATTTCTAGAGTATCTCATCTTTCCAGGCTAAAGGCTTGTACCCTGGAAACATTGACTCTGTTCCCCTCCTCTCAGCCCTGCAGCCACCTTTTTCTTCTTTAACTATTTTGTGTTACTATATTTTATTTATTTGAGAGGCAGAGAGACAGAGAGAGAGAGAACTCCAATCCACTACCACTGGAATGAGCCCTCCCTGGTCTCTTCCCGTAACTGCTGCTGTGGCCTCCTAACGTGTCCCTTTGTCCCTCTACCATGACAATTCAGTCTTCTTGTCATTAGAAAGGAAAAGCAAGACCCAACGTTGTTCCCATGTGCTGTGGTTGGAATGTTCCTCCTCTCACATTCACGTTGGCACCTAACCCTCCCTGCAATTTGATTAGGAAGGTGATGGGACCCATTCCTCCTGGCTGGAACCAGTGCCTTATTCACAGCTGGAGGGAACTGGCCAGGTCCTCGTGCCCTCCGCCTGCCAGTGTGCAGATGTAGCAACAAGGCGCTGTCCTGGACACGGAGAGCAGCTCTCACCCGGCACTGGACCTGTTGGCTCCTTGGTCTTGGACTTCTGGCCCCTGGAACCACAGAAATAGATTCCTCTTAATTGTAAATCACCCAGTCTCGGGCATTTTGTCACAGCAACACAAAGAGACTAAGACACTACGGCCTGTGAGTGGCCATCACCTGGCCTCCTGGGGGCTCTGACCTCCCTTTGGAAGCTGCAATCTTGGGAGAGCCTTGTGCGGCCCTTTCCTAATAAAATGTATGCTCCAGAGCATTGCGATCATGAGATGTGGAGTGGAGCAGGTGGTGTGTTGTGGGATGGGAACAGGAGATGGCAGGAACAGAAGCGGCGGACAGCGCCAAGAATGAAAACCGCTCTCTAAAGCAAGACGTGGTGACCTGGGGCTTGAAACATCGTGGTTCTAAGGGCCAGAACTGCACCACAAGCCTGGTGCTGAGAAGCGATCCTGACTGAGCAGCGTGGTGAGCTTGCTGGGCAGAGACTGGCGAGGTGAAGGGGCCGGCTATGGGCCGTGACCCAAGGACTTGGGCCGTATTTGTTTAGAGTCTGATCTCCGCTAGGCTACTTCCAGAGTAGTGATTTGGTTCAGCTCTCCGCGAGCGACCATGTAATTTGTTGCTCAAACGAGGACCCTTCTGAAAATGAAAGGGGCAGCTACGTACAATCACACAGGGAGACTCACAGGCAACGGGTCTCTGTCTGGGCTCCCTGCTGGCCGTGGGGGCCTCGCTCCTAACTGAGAGGCGTCAGTGGTGATCTGGTCTTTCACTGCACCAAACAGGTTGGGAAAGCCCCCAGACCCCTCACCATTGCCACTGGTCTCCCTTGCCCCCCACCCATCCTTTCTGAAGTCCTTGGGTCTAGCGAACACTTTTCCCAAAAGGCCTTTGTATCTAAGAGCAGCCCAGCAAGCCTGATTCCTACTGCTGTTTCCTGATCCCTACAGGTTTCCCTTTAAAAACAGCCTCTGCTGGGTGCGACGGGCGGGCACTTTGAAGTGAGGCTCTGCCCGCCCACCAGCACGGAGTTGGCTGCCTAGTGGGTGGGCTGATCCTGACTGAATGACATCACTCTTCATCACTGACCTCAGGTCTTGGGAAAACCATCTCCCATCTCCGGCAGGGTGCTGCTAACTTGGCTCTGCTGAAAATGTGGCCCCCACGCCCTCAGGAGGCGCTGAGCACCTCGGAGCCACAGAAGGCAGCGTTGCTAAGATCAAAGGGTGAGCTTGCTGAGGCTGGCCGTCTGCATCACCCAGCAATCCTGCATGCTGCCCCGCTAAGCAGGCGGTGAGCAAGTGTGCAGAGATGCTCACAGACCTGGGGCGGAGAGAGCCCGTCAGCACGCCACACCTGCACCAGTGCACCCCTGTGCACAGCACACAGTGGGTGTGCAGAAAGTATCAAAGAATCACTGGGGGATCATCTCTGGGGGCCATGCCACTGCGAACCCCAGAATGTTAGGGTTAACGTTGATCTTAGCAATCTTCAGCTTTCCATTTCAGATGAGAAGCCCGGGTGAGAGGTAAGATTCCCTGTCCACATTTCATTAATGCCAGAGGCAACATGGCAGTCTGGTCTCCTGACTGCTAACACTTGTTCCTGTCTCTGCACCACGCAGCCCACAGGCCAGCTCGCCCTTCTGAGCTCTGGGATTTGCCTCATGCCTCAAGGCTCTGACCCAGAGCTCTGACCTGTCACCTTAGTGCTGTGGCCGGCCATGCTCCCTCCCCCTCCTCTTAGTGTGAGTCATCCCCCCTCCCCACGCACCCCACTTCTTTCCCACTGCATCCTTCGTCATTCTTGAGGTACCTGCTTCCCCTGTGGCTTTGCCAGCAACGGGGTTTTCTTTTCAAAAATGATTTATTTATTTAAAAGACAGAGTTACAGATAGGCAGAGGCAGAGAGAGGGAGAGAGAGAGAGAGAGAGGTCTTCCATCTGCTGGTTCACTCCCCAATTGGCTGCAATGGCCAGAACTGAGCTGGTCTGAAGCCAGGCTCCAGGAGCCGGGAGTTTCTTCTCGGTCTCCCACGTGGGTGCAGGGGCCCAAGCACTTGGGCCATCTTCTACTGCTTTCCCAGGCCGTAGCGGAGTGCTGGATTGGAAGTGGAGCAGCTGGGATACGAACCGGCGCCCATATGAGATGCCGCACTGCACCAGCCCCTGGGGTCTTCTTCATCTTCATCTTCCCAATGGCTCCGGGTTGCCATGTATTGTATGAATGTGACCACATGCCAATGTTCTCCATCTCTGGGCCTTCTCTCAACCTATAAATTAGGTTCGGCCTTACCAATCCATCCCTAGACTGGCTGTGTTTTGATGTTTGTATCACTGCATAAAGATCTTGGAAATGCAGTGGCCAACCGCCATGCTTAACAGGGGAAGTCTTGGAGAACTCGAGAGGGGACGTTGCTGCGATGAAGCAAGGGCGGCTCTGCCCAGCCCTTTGAATGACGCATGCTCCGCGTATCTGCAGAGCCCAGCCTGCGCTCTGGCGGGGAAGGAGGGAATGGGTAGAGGTCTGTGGGTGAGGACGTCTGGCGGAGAGGGCGAGGCAGAGCCCTGACCCTTCTCCGTGGCAAGCCTCGGTGCACGGCTGTCAGCCACCAGCCCACCACTCCAGCCAGCGCCGGGGATGGACCTGCGAGCCAGCTGCTTTTAATTACAGGTGTTCCTTTCCTGTGTCTCATTGGCGGCCACTTTTGCAGTTTCCCATACATACCCTCTGCTGATTCGCAAAAGTGATTATTTTTTCCTTAAAGTATCCAAACTGTCTGGAATAAGAAAGGAGAAAGCTGTCATCATGTGAGCTGCACGGTGGCCTCCGCAGGCTTCCCAGGCATGTGGAGGTTGTCACAAGGGTGGCTCCACCGTCTGGGCAGGGCCTGCAGGTGCCTGGTGTCCTCCTCCGCTGCCCTGCTGTAGGCTCTGCTCATCGGTGTGGAGCGCCCACTGTGTGCCAGGCTCGCAGAGGATCACCTGTGATCTCAGGGATGCTTCCACGGCTAAGACCGGGACAATGATCTCAGTGCTGTGACAGGTGAGCCCCCCAGACACAGAGCATGACAGAGGAGGAAGCAGCGAGGGAACATTCAACCCTGTGGATTGCACCGGCTAGGGCCTTGAAGAACACTACCTCTGCCTCAGGCTCTGATCCCTGCTAGAACCAGTCACTCCTTATGGAGCCCCCATGTCATTCGGGGCACAAGAAGCTCTGGAAAGGCGGCCGGATGGTGCAAACAAAAATACAGGGTGCCCAGTTAAACGTGACCTCCAGATAAACAACTCTTGGCTATTTCGTGTCAGTGTGTCCTAAGCATTACATGGGACGTACTTTTAAAAATATGATAGTTAAGGGCTGGTGTTGTGGTGCAGCAGGTGAAGCCACTGCCTATGATGCCAGCATCCCACGTGAGCACCGTTTCGAGTCCCAGCTGCTCTGCTTCTGATCCAGCTCCCTGCTAATAGGCCTGAGAAAGGAATGGAAGATGGGTCAAGTACTTGAGCCCCTGATACCCACATGAGAGACCCAGATGGAGTTCAGCCTGGCCCAGCCCCAGCCATTGCAGCCATCTGGGGAGTGAATCAGCAGATGGGAGATCTGTCTCTTTCCTTGTCGCTCTCTCTCTCTCTCAGTAACTGTCTTTCAAATAAATAGATAAATCATTTTCAAAATATGGTATTTAAAATGCATTTGCACTAAATAATTTTTGGTGTTCATCTGAAATTTGCATTTAACTGGGCATCCTGTATTTTATCTGGCAAGTTTCTTCCTGGGGTCCACAGAGAGTTCTGGACCACAGTTTAGAGAGTCCGTTCTAGCTAACGCTGGGCTACATGGAATGTATCGTATCGGGGGCGATAGGCCAAAGCAGGAGAAGCCAGAGAGGGCTGATTGTCTCATGGCACCAGGGCTGAAGCTTCTAAATCCTAACAGCAGCCACATTCTAAGTTCAAGGGATATTTTTCAAAAGATCAACATCAGAGGAGAAATGACAGAGATGAGCCCGAGCCACAGGGCTGCTGGAGGAGCCTGGTCCATCCCAAAGCCAGTGGCTTGACCGGAGAAGGAGTAAAGATGGTGGTCACCTTTGGGGACCACCCAAGTGGTCTCAGGCCTACTCCTGTAACCATGTGCTTGATGCCGCCTCCTGCATTACCTCATTTGAGTGTAATCTGGCTTGATGTTTGCTATCCTTCATGTAGTGCAAGCTTCATGTTATTTGAGATTGGTTTAAGAATAATGGAGGGGCCAGCGCTGTGGCATAGCAGGTAAACCTGCCACCTGCAGTGCTGGCATCCTATATGGATGCCAGTTCTAGTACTGGCTGCTCTACTTCTGACCCAGCTCTCTGCTATGGCCTGAGAGAGCAGTGGAAGATGGCCCAAGTCCTTGGGCCTTTGCACCCGCGTGGGAGACCCGGAGGAAGCTCCTGGCTCCTGGCTTCGGATCGATGCAGCTCCGGCTGTTGTGGCCAACTGGGGAGTGAACCAGCAGGTGGAAGACCTCTCTCTCTCTCTCTCTGCCTCTCTTCTCTGTGTGTTAACTCTGACTTTCAAATAAATAAATAAATCTTAAAAAAAAATAAAGAATAATGGGGGAGCCCTAGGCATCAAAAGAACACGATTGAGACTCTCTGCCCTGGACGCCGGAATGGTCTAAGGCATCGCTGAAGGAGAGGCAGGAATGGCAGCTGAGGTCAGGAGGGCCAAGTGTCAACCACTGAGGGTCCCTTTTCAGAGGATGTGGCTGGGTGGAGGCTGGGAAAAGAGACACAGCCTGGAAACCAGCCGGGCCAGGAGCCAGGCGTCAGCCGGTCCTGGGGGCAGCCCGGGCGTATCGCGTGATACCCAGAAGACAGAGCACGTGGCCTGCTGGTCTTGGTGACCGGCCCTGAGACTGGGAGTTTCTCCACCTGCCCTGCTCTTACAGAAGCCACGTTCCACAGTGCCCCGGCCTGGTAGCTTAAACCCCCGCCATGCACCGCGCCCGGAGAGTTTCGTACTTTTGTTCTCTGATTTCCCACTTCACAGAGCTGAGCTGAAGAAACACATGTGGAGGATGGGGAAGTGGCACTGGAGCCAGTTTAAGAGCCGCCCCCTTCCTACACCCGGCCCCACCTCCAGCTCGGGTTTCCTCCTGGATATCAATTTGTGGCTTTTTATATAAGAAGGCAAATGCATTCTCCAAGCCAGTGGATCGCCCTCCCATGTTTTGACAGTTTGGCGTTGGTCGAAATATCATTAAATTTTTTGAAAACCAAGGGCTTTGAAACTCAATCTCCACACTGTTTACACGTTGTTGCTTTTTTTTCCCTTCCCCTTACGGGTTCAGTTTTTACTTGCTACAGCACAATTAATTCGTACTTCACTTTCTGCACTCAAAACAAACACTGGTTTTAAGCATTCAGCTTTTCTAGCACTGCATAGCTGAGAGTGGAAAAAATAACATCTGAGGCAGGATGGCTTTTGATGCTACCTCCTTAGGACACGCACATTTCAAACCAGCGCTGGTGAGTCACTCACATTCTGTGCATACCCGCTCGCTTGCGGAGGAGCAGGAAGTGTGGGTATTTTAAACCCTGAGGCCACAGAGAAGCTTGCAGATGCTTCTTAAGGAACTCCGGCCGGCACCCAGGGCCCTCCTCGGCGAGGCCTCTGCACATGTGCAGCCCCAAAGCAGTGCGCCAGGCTCTCTTTGTTCGCTCTCCCTGCCCCGGGTTTGCTTTTATGCAAGCAGGCTGAGCTAGGGAATGCATAAAACCAACACAAACTTTTTAAAAACAACAAAAGTAATTGGAGCCCTGGGTTGGGGGGGGGGTGCGGTTGGTGAGGGGGTGCCGGCAGATGGTGCCACAAGATGTCCTGGGGCGGCTCACTGGGGACCCAGCCTTGCGGCTCTGTGGCCAGCAAGAAGTAAAGGAGGCAAGGCCTACCAGTGCTTTTACTTCTAAGCCAAGGCATCTCCTTGTGAGCGATGAGGCCTCTTGCTCCCCTCTGTTCTGTATCTCTGAACTTGTTGGAGAGAAGGGGAGGGAATTGAACTGAACTGAAATGGCTTTAGATGAAAGGTTAAAGAGCGGAGTGGGGGCAGGGGAGGCTTGGGGGAACGAGCCAGATGTTGCAATGAACGAAGTTATAAATGCTAACCTTGTTTGGTGAAGGAAGGAGGCTCCAGGGAGGTTGCTAAAGATCTGTGGGTGTGCGGAGCTTCTGAAGAGGGTGAGACCCCAAAGGGAGGCCACAACAATGGCCTGGCACCCAGGGCCTCAAGGGAAGACTGGCATCCAGCACCTCTGTGCTCAGGGATGTCTCCAGAACGCCCCCCCCCCCCCCCCCCCGCATAGAACCGGCGGGTGATGTGGGAGGGCACAGACTCATGGGCCACTCCATTTTATGCTGGAATGTGTTTTGCTGTTTCTGACAGTTTTCTTCCGGAGATGAAGTTGTCTGGGACATGGAAGCCCAGCCTTGAGCATTTGCAGTCCCGTGATGTGTTAGGGACTCCTGAACCAGTTGGGAGCAGCATGAGCCACAAAAGCCTCCCAAATTATTCTGTAGCACTTCTACTGTTCCAGATGTCAGCTGCCTCCCAACCCGAGCAGACCCGAAAGAGTTCGCTGGTGGAAGAAAATCCTTGAGTGTTAGTAAGCAGCTCCAGAAGAGATCAGATTGCTGGTGGCATCAGATAATCTTGGAGAGGGTTATCAAGAAACAAGCACATTTCAGAGTGCATTGTGCAAGGGCTGTAGGGGGGCCCCCAGCACAGCCCAGACAATTCTGGAATCAGTCTGGAGCATCTGGAATCAGTCACACAGGCAGCATGCAGGACACATAAAGGATAACCCCATGCATCATTTTCCTGATGCTGCTGTAACCAATTAGTATGAAGTTCAAGGCTTAGACAATGCACTTATTATCTTATAGTTCTGGAAGATGGATGTCTGATGGGTTTGACCTGGCAGATCACAAGGGGTTGGCAGGACTCTGTTCCTTCTATAAGGAAGCCATTCCTGTTTGTGGGGGCTGCCTACAGTCCTTGGCTCGTGTCCTCCTCACTTCACCTAGAGAACCAGCCAGGTGGCACCCCTACACCTTTCTTCTGTAGTCACCCCTCCCTCTGGCTCTCCTTTTCTGCCTCCCTCTGGCTCCTTTTTTAGGGATCCTTGCAAACACATTGGCAAACCCAAGTTACTCCCTCTATCTTAAGGTCTGCTGATTAGCCAATGAGCAGCCTGCATTGCTTCTGCAACCTTCAATCCCCTTTGCCATGGAACCCCGCACGCTCCAAGGTTCTGAAGATTTGGAACCAGACATCTTTGGGGACGATGATTTACTGAGGATCCGTGGTGTCCTTTGTCCACGATTCTCACCAAACACTGAGACATTTCCTTGTTTATCTCCATTGTTTATTTCCTAGAACATTTGACATGGCAATAGCTCTGTGGAGCAGAAATGTCGCCAGATAATAGTGTAATTGATCATAATACCCATGTACTATCTGCCAGGCATTTTTCTAAGCACCTCATGCGCATTAACTCATCCAATGCTCATGACAGCTCGATGAGGTAGGCACTCTTACTAGCCTCCCTGGACAGACGAGGGAAAAGTACAGAGAGTAGCAGTGGATGGCAAAGGGTTAGAACCCAGCCCTCTGGCCCAGACCTCAGAGGCTTCATTAATCTGAGTAGAAACACGTAGGAGCATTGCCCTCCAAATACCAAGGACAAGAAACAAAAGCTAAGTGCCTTCCTGGCCCCTGTTCCCCATCCATCCTCCCCTGGAGAGAAGAACCCCTCTGTCATATCAAAGGCCCTGCACAGAAGGAAAGTGTGAGTCATAAAGTTCTGTTCGTCCTGCTGGCTCTGACACCATCCAACTCCTGACCACAGACGTTGGGCTTCCAGCTAAGAGTTTCAGGAGCCAGGAACACACCCAGCCTTGCATGCTCAGCTTAGACTGTAACAGTTCAAGCCCAGTGACAGCTGATGCGTGGAAATCCCGCAAGGGACTGGAAACCATATCATCAATTGACGTCCTACATGTCAAGGAACCCTAGAGCCATTTGACTGAAAGGGGCCGAGTGAATTCTCACCAGGGGAAACTGGCTATTTTTGTGTGTCCCTATCAATAGTCTAACCCTGTGGAAATGACCGAAGCTGGCCTCTGTGGATGAGACATCCACCCACCTATGGTCTGTTTGACTTTTCCAAAATAACGGAAGGAAAGAAGAGCCAGCCTTGCCCTCTTAGATTGCTTTAGGATTCCTTGTTTTCTTGTTTCAAGCTGCAATGGCTGGGCCCCAGTTGGTGAGATCAGATCTAAAACAGAGAGAATAAAGAGTCAGCTTGAAGCTGTGCAGGGCCCCAGGGAAGTAGGATGGGGGGGATCTCAACCGCCAAGTTCCGCAAATTTCACAAGTTTATTACAAACCCCAGAAGTGGTGTTTGGTTGCTTAAAAACGATTTAATTTTTGCAATCTCCCAGAGACAGAGGGTGCCCAAAATTAAAACTGAAGTTTGAAAAATAATGGCTATGAGGATGAAAGACCGTTCTTCTCATGGGAGGGAAACAGGCAGGCATGGAGAAGTGCCCTGGTGTGAGTGCTGTAGAAACCCTGGCTCCTAACTTCCGGGTTATAGGATACTAGCTCCCAGGATGGCGCCAAGGCCCCATATGTAACCATTATATCACCTGCTTACTGTTCACTTGGAAATACGTCTGATTCTCAGCAAAACCTGGAGCCCCGTGACATAGTGGAGAAAATGTTGAGCTTTGGAATCACACAGGTCTGGGTTGAACCATAGCTCAGCCACTTATACTCACGTTGTACCTCTGACAGGTAATTAAGTGTGGCCTCAGTTGCTTCAATTGCAAAATGAAGATAAAGGCACTGGACTTGCTTGCTTATGGGGATGCTGAGATGAGACAATTGTGCTATTCAGGACCTGGTATGACAGCTGGCACATGTGAGACCTTGATAATGATTACTGTTACTACCTTCTCATTTCATGACATTATTGCTAGCATGGATATTGTCATAGGATGGATCCTCTTAATGAAAAGGTTTCTGAATGCCAGAGTCCTTTTGTTTTAATATTTATTTATTTGAAAGGAAGAGTGACGAGAGAGAGAGAGAGAGAGAGAGAGAGAGAGAGAGAGAGAGAGAGAGAGAGAAATTGTCCATCCGTTGGTTCACTCCCCCAAATGGCTGCAATGACTGGGGCTGGGCCAGGCTGAAGAATCCTGGAGCTCCATCCAGGTCTCCTACATGGGTCACAGGGGCCAAGTATTTGGACCATTATTGGCTACCTTCCTAGGCACATTAGCAGGGGCTAGATTGTAAGTGGAGCAGCCAGGACTTGAACCAGTGCTCCAAGATGGGATGCTGGCATCACAAGCAGTAGCTTAACCCACTGCACCATCATGTCAGCCCCTCAAGGTCCTTTAGGCAGTAACACTCCTCATACAACTCTGAAAAGCCCAGCGGGAAAAGAGATGGAGTATATGAAACTTTATTCATTTTGGGACTATGCAAAGAGAGCTCCATTCAGGTTTAGCATTGGGCACAAACATAAAGCCCAAGGGAGCTTGCACATCCCTAGGCCCAGGGCACCTGCCTCACCAGATGGCCTCTCTTAGGTGACCTTGACCCTGCTGGAGAAGCAGCATGCAGAGCTGCCCCATATTTCACATTTACAGCCAGAAGTCAGAAAGTGCCCAGAGAAGGGATGCCTACTCCCGTAGCAAAACCTGCATGCGTACAGCTGTGACCCACGGAGAGCCGGGCTGTCAGTCACCAGGCCAAGGCCACCAAGGTCAAAGGTACTCCTTCCCAACCTCCTTTGCTTATATAACCTGGCCTTGCATTTTACAGCTGAACACTAGCCAGCTGTGTTGACGGAATCTTTTTTTGACATATCTCAGGGGCTTTGGTTGCCTGACACCATTCAGATCACCTGGGCTTCCCCAGCCCAGGGCCCAGGCCACATGCACAGGCAGGTTTGGTTGTTTGCACAAGGACAGGCTAGCTAGCCCTGCAGAGGTCATTGTTGGCTGAGCAGGCTCTGTGGACGGATTCTGCAGCAGTGAGCAGCGTGCACAGGTGGCTGACGGGAGGCAGACGGGCTTGGAGGGGAAGCTCGGAGTCTGGCATAGGAAACCGAGGCTTTTCCCACGGTGGGGCGGGGGTGGGGGCTTGGCGCACTGCTCTCTCACCCAGGGAGCTGACAAAATGGCTGAGGGCCTGTGGTCAATCACCAGTGAGAGCACCCACTCCTGAGAACAGCTGCAAAGTACATGTGGCCATGAGGGTCTCGCGCATGTTTCCGTGTGCTTACCACCCCCCTACCTGGAGCAATGAGCATGCTCTGTTTCCCTGCTAGAGTGGAAATCTTGGAAGATGCCACTCAGGCCCAGAAAGAGAAAAAGGTACAGCACGCACGCGCGTGCGCACACACACACACACAGTGGGGGGAGGGGAGTGTGAACCAGCCTCAGACTGGCTATTTTTAGCATCTGACAATCGCAAATGTCTGCCAACAATTGTGCAAAGTGGAGACCAACATAAAGAGAATCCTAGTGGATGCTAACAACAGCAAACACGCGCTAGACCCCTGTGGAGGAATTTTATGTATATTAACCCATTAAATCCTTCCAACGTGAGGTCAGCACTATTATTACCCCCATTTCACAGAAAGCCGAGCCAGGTTAGAGAATGTGCCTGGGGTTACTAAGCTAGTAAGAGAGGCGCCTGGGATTTGAACACTTACAATCTGACTTCTGACCAGGGTCTGTATGCTTAATTAACCTTGATGCTAAAGTGAATAAACATGGCCCGTTTTGAAAACAGACCAAGGTCACTGAGGCTTAAAACCTCTCCCTCCAGCCAGGGGGGCCCAAGGAGTCTTAGTAAGCAGCACAAGGCCAGTTTCTAAGCTGACTTGCCTCCCAGGAAATGCTGTCCCGGCCCCAGGAGGACCCAGCAGGGCTTCCTTATTTCATCAAAGGACTCTCATGGGTGCTGGAAAAACAAAGCAGTCCCCTCCTGTTCCCCCAAACCCCGGTCCTGGACCTCACTCTGCAATTGCGGATTGCAGTGAGCTGCGGCGGTCACGTGATCACGGCTCTTCACTGCGGATGAGAGAGGAAACTGTGTCGGCAAGTGTGTGCCGTACCAATCCCACATCCAGGTGTGCACAAGAGCCGGACATGCGTGTGACCCGGCAAGAAGTGGGACGCCCTGGCTGGGGCCAGGGAGCGGCCTCTGGAAGGGGAGGTGTGGGAGGAGCCGAGGCGACTCTGAGCCCACCTGGGGGAGGGGCCTGGCCGGGAGCAGGGAAGGCAAGGCTGACTCTGGCCCTGGAAGTTGAGCCTCGCTCCGAAGGGCAGGGAGCCCGCCTCGGCCTCTACGCCACAGAGCAGTTCTGAGGCAATCCCCGGGGCATTACCCTGTGCTCTCAGCAGCCCTCCCCGCCTCCCCAAGGCAGGGGCTGCAACCGCTCACCCCTTCTGCAAGTGACCCTGGCTCACCCCTTCCGCAAGTGACCCTGGCGTCCTCACACAGCATGCAGGAATGTTGCCTGGAAGTCCCACAGCCCCGCGAGCTGCCTGGGGGCAAGGTAGCTGCGTTGGGGGGCGGTCATCAGGTGGCTTCCGCCCATGGCGGCCCCATGCTTACCTCACCTGCCCGTGGCCGCTCTGCAGTCAGTCCTGAGCCAGCCCAGAGCGCAGGAGAGAAGGGAAGCCTGCCGCACCCAGCACATGGCCTAGTCCAGCCGCTCTCACGTCAGCCACAGCTGCCAGCCCTAACGAGGCCCCTGCCACCAAGGGATGTGCACCTGAGAACAGCCTCCCAGTCTGGCTGCAGGTGAGGCGGCTCAGTGCCACCCACAAGACTCCCTGCGGCTCCCCCAGGACACCCTCTCTTGGAGCTGGGTCCGGCTGAGGGAGGCCAGAGCAGGTTGCTGAGTCCAAAGCTGATGGAAATCGCTGCTGAGCCTGGACATCTCTGCCTTGGTCAGCACCACCCCTGGTGGCCAGCCAGGTGTGTTCAGGTGACCTTGCCTGCAAGAGAAGCCATCTTTTCTTTTTTTCTTCTTTAAGATTTGTTTATGGGGCCGGCACCATGGCTCACTTGGTTAATCCTCCACCTGCGGCACCGGCATCTCATATGGGCACTGGGTTCTAGTCTCGGTTGCCCCTCTCCCAGTCCAGCTCTCTGCTGTGGCCCGGGAAGGCAGTGGAGGATGGCTCAGGTGCTTGGGCCCCTGCACCCACGTGGGAGACCAGAAAGAGGCACTTGGCTCCTGGCTTCAGATTGGCACAGTGTGCCGGCTGTAGCAGCCATCTAGGGAGTGAACCAACGGAAGGAAGACCTTTCTCTCTGTCTCTCTCTCTCTCACTGTCTAACTCTGCGTGTCAAATAAAAACATAAAAAATAAAAAAATTTAAAAAAAGATTTGTTTGTTTACAAGGCAGAGTTAGAGAGAGGGAGAGACACACAGATCCACAAAGATACAGAGAGAGAGAGAGAGAATCTTCCACCCACTGGTTCACTTCTCAAACCGCCACCATGGCCGGTATTAGGCCAGGCCAAAGCCTGGAACTCCATCCAGGTCTCCCACGTGGATGTAGAGGCACAGCCACTTGGGCCATGTTTCCCTGCTATCCCAGTGACCTGAGCAAGGAGCTGGATCGGAAATGGCGCACCTGGGACTTAAACTACACTTGTATGGGATGCTGGCTTCATAGGCAGAAGCTTAACTGCTATACCATAGCGCTGGCCCCAGAAGCCATCTTTTCTCCAGAGGCGGAGCTCACACCTGCAATGTCGCTCTCTCCCAAGGAGTTCGTGGTGCCTACCCCAGGTGGCAAGTGGTGGCAAATCATGAGGCATACTCAAAACACCATGCTCTGCCCAGGCCCAGGGAGCTCTCCAGCACAGAGCCACTGACCAGGCTCCTTGCTCTCGGTCTGTGAGGTAAGTTGTCACAAAATAAATGACTTCAGATCTTACGGCTAGACTGCTGGGCACAAAACCTAAACACTGAGCCCGTCATCTGCAGGATTCACGGGCTCTGGGACTTTGGACAAAGCCCTTCAATTCTTGCTATTCCAATTCATCATCTATGAGATGCGCATAATAATATTTACGGGACTCAAAACATACCTGTAGGGCTGGCGCTGTTGGCGTAGTAGGCTAAGCCTCCGCCTTCAGCGCCAGCATCTCATATGGGTGCTAGTTAGTGTCCCAGCTGCTCCTCTTCCAATCTAGCTCTCAGCTGATGGCCTGGTAAAGCAGCAGAAGATGGCCCAAATCCTTGGACCCCTTGCATCTGTGTGGGAGACCCAGAGGAAGCTCCTGGCTCCTGGCTTCAGATCAGCCCAGCTCTGGTTCTTGCACCATTTGGGGACTGAACCAGTGGATGGAAGACCTTTCTCTCTCTGCCTCTTCCTCTGCCTCTCTCTCTCTCTCTCTCTATGTATATATATGTGTGTGTGTGTGTGTGTATATACACACACATATATATATAACTCTACCTCAAATAAATACATAAATAAATAAAATCTTTCTTAAAAATCATTTTTATTTAAAAAGATTTTTTTTCAAAAGGCTAAGTTACAGAGAGGCAGAGAGAGAGAGGTCTTCCATCCGCTGGTTCACTCCACATATGGCCACAACAGCCAAAGCTGTGCCGATTTGAAGCCAGGAGCCAGGAGCTTCTTCCAGGTCTCCCATGCGGGTGCAGGGGCCCAAGGACTTGGGCCATGTTCTACTGCTTTCCCAGGCCATAGCAGAGAGCTGGATTGGAAGTAGAGCAGCGAGGACTTGAACTGATGCCCATATGGGATGCCGGCTGCAGGCAGCAGCTTTACCTGCTATACCACAGCGCCAGTTCTCTCCCCTGACACACAAAAAAAGCATTTTTAAATACAAGTGTGTGGTTTTTTTTGTTTGGTTGGTTGTTTTTGTTTTTGTTTTTGTTTTTTGTGGGTGTGTCTACTTTTTTTTAGCACTGGCCCTTAAAAATGCCTTGACATAGCAAGAAGCCTTACAAACATAAACTGCTAGTAGCGGTATATAAACTGCCCAAGAAGGAAAGGGGAGAAAGCGATACCTATTCTAATACCTATTGAATGATGACTATTGAATTCCTGAACTTGAGTGCATTTTGGTGTTTTCCAGCCAGCCCAAGACAAGGTGTTTCCTCGTGATTATGAGGACTCTGAGAATGAAGTCCCATGCAGAGCACAAGCCTGGAGTTGGCCTGAGCCCCAAGTCCACTTCATACCTCCAGGCAGGAGGCACGAATGGCCAATAGAGCCGCACCAAACCCCACTGGCTCTGCACTGACAGCCTCCAGAAAACCAGTGAGAGCCCAAAATGAACACACACAGATCCATGGCCTGTGAGCCTTTCAAAGTGAAGCGGAGCTCTAGGCCACAGCCTTCGCTTTGTGCTTCGTCAGCCCATGCCTACTCCCTGCGGTGCAATGCATCAGTACCCCTGGAACATGCCGGGGGCATTCACGGGTCACTACCCTGATGACGTGGCCGTTCTGAGGAAGAGTCTCGGGGAACTGCGGGTCCTCTCGGTAACAATCAAAGAGAAGAGGCATCCTGGTTGTGTTGGGAAGAACACTGCCGACAGACACATCTTGATTTTGTGTGGACTCCAGGATGCCTGTGTAGGCAGGGTGTGGGCAGTGAGCTCACCGAAAGGAACGGAACAAGGAAACGCGTAGTTAAGCTTCATTTTGTCCCCCGACAGCTCTGCTTACTTAGATTGTGTGTTTACTGGGATGGTTGCGGGGAAGAGGGCTACCAGAGATGACAGTTGCTGCTACAGCCCCCTCCCCTGGAAACCACTCCTAGTTGGTGTCATTATCTTGATTCAAATTCAAGAAACTACCACTTACATCTATGTGACCATGGGCAAGTCACTTAGCACCTCTGAGCTACTGTTCTCTCATTCATAAAATGAGAATAATCTTTCTACTCTGGCAGGGATTTTTTCGAGGGGGCGTGCAGAATTACATGAACTCACAGATGGGCCCAGGCTTAGCAACATACAAGCAATCATACACGAGGCACTCACATTGGCAAGTTTCTGTCTTGTCTTCCATTGCTGGTCCCCAGATGTCTTAGGATTCCTAAAGAAGTATCCAGATGAACACTCAGATTTGCAAAGTTTAAAAAAAAAAAAAAGTCGGATTTCATGGAGGTTTGCCTTTGGATTTTGCTGCCCACCAACAAATGTGTTCAAGAGGGCACCACATCTGCCCTCCATATTGCAAACCCAGAGTGCTGGGCAGCTGGCCTACGTGGAGGGGGCCCCACGGGCCGAATTGCACAGGCAGCACCAGTCCCGAGGAGGAAAAAGTTGCCATAGCAAATGAATCAGTGCGAGCGTTTTCCTGACGTCTACAGGCTGCAGCATCTTCCTGCATGGGATGTGTTCCCCCTGAGTATGCTTGCTTGCTTGTTTGTTTTTGGTTCCCCTCTCTCCTGGAGAGTTCTTAGGATCTGCACAAGACAAAACACACTTGAATGTGGGATTGGTAAAGGGAGACATGAGCATGAACCCCAGTACTAAGCTCTTTGCAAGGAACCTCCAGGGTTGCCTATGGAACTTAAGGGAATGATGGAAAACTACTGAATCTGCTAATGGCCAACACGATGAGCTCCTTCCTTGCTTCTTTCCTTCAAGCATTCATCCAGGAAGCACTGACTGAGAGGCCCAACAACTCGGCATGAGTTGTTAAGATACTCCATGACATAGTCCCAGGTCTTATATTCTAATGACTTGTCCCAAATAGCGAGCAACACTGGATTCATTGAAAATCTGCAGAGCTGTCAGCTGTGAGATGGAGGCCGGTGGTTTGTAGAGCCACAGGCACTGCACCTTGTGTTTCTTTGTGGGAGCCTGCCTCTCCCTGGGGAGCGCAGACACCCTGGTGTTGGGGGAGGGGGTCTGCCCAGTGTCTGGCTTAGAGCAGCTCTAGTGACTGAATCTTGGGGAGTCCCTTTTACCAGCTGCATTTTACAGATTCTCGTGGATTAGAAGTAAGGGGAATAAGCCCTAGAAACAAAATTGATTTGGAAACACAGCTAGGTTCAAGATCTAGGAGTAAGGGCACATGGCAAGAAGGGTCTGAGAGTTGGTGGATTCTGAAGCTCACGTTGTTTGATGCTTCCGTAAATTGCTTCCAGCCATCCCTGAACATCGGCTCCCCAGGGAGCCAGTCAGCTCCGGGGAATCCTGACAATGAAAATTCCTGAGAAGCCTGCAGCCTCTCCTGGAGGGCGCATCCCATCAGCACACAGTGCAGCACCTATGGGGAACATTTTGGGTCCCTTCTCACTGCGGTTTCCCTGACAACAGATGCCACCGCAGCCACAGCGGGTCAGTTCAAGCATGCTTCTCAGCAGTGGACAGAATCGATTTCTTACCAGAGAGAAGAGTCTCCTTACCTGGATTTCCAGACACCCATGCCCCTAGGGGGGCCCTGGCAGCCAATCCGATGGCCTCCATCTCCTCTCACCAAGGGAAGTTCTTCGGCTACCTGTTTCCCAGCCCACTGATGGAGAACTCCAAGCCAAAAGGATACTTGACCTCATCTTCTGTCTCTGTTTCTGGGGCTCTTTACCTGCTGTGCTCCAACCCCAGGCCATAATCAACTGAAAGAAAAACACAACCAAGGCCCTACTGTGCCATGGCTGGGACACCATACTCAGGTGAGTGAACCTGTGGGATCTGATATCATTAGCTACATAGGCTCTGAAGACTCTGGGGAAAAAAAAATCTGTCAAGCTAAATGAGACGCAGCCAAGACCCCAGAAGGAAGGAGGCAGCATCTAGCTCCAGGTCCACTTACAGAGAAAAGTCAGCCTTCCCCTTACAGTTTGCAGAACCGAGCTGTGTGGTCTTAAAGCCTCAGGCACAGGGAAGGAGGCCCCAGGCCAAAATTCTGGCTGAGGCTGTGGACCCACACGCATAGGCTTTCATTACGATGGAAAAAGTACATAGAGTGTGGTGGGTGTTTGTTTTTGTTTTTAGAATATTAATATGGTTTCCTACGGTTGTCTCGAGGAGTTAACAGGTTAACATATCTAGCATGGTTCTTGGCATCCAGTAGGAACTCTGTCAATGGAAGCTATTGATTTTTGCCATTTCTGAGCAGTCGTAGGTCCAGACCTGCCCACCTCAGAGCCCCTCTCCTCCTCCTCCTGCTCCTCCCTCCTCTTCCCCAGCCCCCCTTCCTCAGGAGCCTGATGCATTTTGCAAAAGAAAGCCACCCTTCCCCCAGCTTGGCCACCTCGGAGTGTCCCTTGTGCCTCCTTCACCTGGAACTGGGTCATCTCTTACTTATCGCTTGCAGTCAGCAGAAGAAATCAAATGAGAGTGCTAATGGAGGGCTGGGTTAGGCAAAACTAACTGCTCTTTTCTGGTGTGCTTTATGAGAGTGTAAGCCAATCCTGGCTTACAGCAGGGTTTCGGTGTAACCGAGAGCCCCCGGTGCTTTGTGGCAGGGCTCGCATTCATTCCCCACAAAGCATAATGAGCCTGGATCTCACATGACCTAATCACAAGGAGGCAGCCCCATCACAATGCAGCCTTTGGCTCTTCTGCTGTGCACTCCATCTGAGGAGCTCAGAGGGCTTAAAGAAACCCTCTGTTTCTTTGGGAGGTATTATTATCTGGGTTTTACGGAGAGAGACACCGAGAGGTGAAGTGACCTGGCTTAAGACCACACAGTGAGAAGGAGCTGGGGCAGAAATGGGGCCCAGGCACTGACTGGTGTTCCTTGACCAAATGTCACAGGCACAAAGCAGAGTTGCTTGTCGGGGGCTTGTCCCCGTGGGGGACTCACAGCAGAGACAGGACTCAACGCAAAGATGAAGGCAGAGGAGATTTCAAAGCATCAGCCCCAGGACAGATGTGCAGGACCTCACTTATCCTTGGGAGTGCAGAATGCAGGAAGAGAGGCAGGGAGCGAACATCAAGCCACTGGAACTCCGCTTGCTCGGTGCACGCCTTGGGGACTGACCCTCGGCTGGGATCCTGTTGTCACTTTGCTCCAACAGGACCACGTTATCTGTAAGGATCGTCATGAGACGGGACAGAAAGGAAGACAGTGAAAGGTCTTCTCTCCCCTTTTTATAGGTAACAAAAAAAAAAAAAAAAACCCACCAGTACATTATGCAATATTACAGTAACAGAAAAGTAATGGATTATTACTTTAAATGCATTTTATTTAGGCTGATGTATAACCTTTAAAGAGGTAAAACAGGTATGCTTACCTGTGAGTCTATTGCAGTAATGATTAATGATGATACGTTTTCTGTTTTCAACATGCGGCTTTTTAAATTTGTCTCTGACCTTGCAAAATGGATCTCCACTGTTCACGTTCAATGAGCAGTACAATCAGACTTTCCCTTCTACCTTTGCTCTTGATGAATCTACCTTTACTTTTAATTTGGAAAAGTGTCTTTCACAGACAGCCATGGGTATATACATGGTTATGAGAAGTCTTAACAGACTATGTATGGCGAAGATTCATAAATGTCCATTTTCACGATAAATTCTAGGGTCGGCAACACTGCCCATTTCTTTGTTTCTCCTGGATCCTTTCTGTTGTCGTTCCAAGATCTCCATAGTTGAAAAATTATAAACATAAATAAATAGACTGGCGGCACTGTAATAACTCAAGTTTCATATAAAGACATCGAGAGAGACAATAACATGGCAAAAATATGTATAAACAAAGCAAATCCAGAACTTGAGAAAAGAGGAATGTGCGGGAGAAGTCACACTAGGGAGAGAGAAGTCCTTTCAGTCGCCACTCACTGAGGTAGTAGCTACAGCTGAACTGTAAATTTAGCTCCACAGTCCGGGCTTCCTGACAGCCAAAGACGAAAGGGCAATGTGGCTGGACTCGGGATTCAGGGATTCACAGAGCCAGAGAAGAGGTTGACTCGGGAAGCTGAAGGACAGCTCCTTGGGAACTCACACGGAAGCTTCCACCCTGGGGCAGGCCAAATCCGAACAGACAGATGGAGGCCTGCAGTCCAGGGGCTGGCTGGCGTCTGGCACAGCAGGGAGGCCGCCAGGGGGGACCCTGCACCCCACATCAGAACGCCCAGCTTCAAGTTCTGGCTCAGCTCTGCATCCAGCTTCCTGCTGCAGGGCATCCTAGAAGGGAACAGGTGATGGCTCAAGTGCGTGGCTCCCTAACACGCGTGTGTGTGAGACAGTTCCTGGCCTGCAGCTTCGTTCCGGCCCAGCCTTGGACGTTGTGCACATTGAGGGAGTAGACGGGAGTGCTCTCTGGTCCACCTCTCTCTTTGTCTCCTTTCTCTCTCTCTCAATAGCTCTCTCTCAAATAAATGAAATAAATGGGGAAAAAAAGGAAAAAACCACTACAGCACACTTTAATTCTGTGTGTTTGTTTCCCAGATGCTAGTTTTAGACCAGGAAAAGATGAACTTGGGAAAGAGATTTGCAATGCCCTGTGAACTCCCATCAGAAAGAAAGTGACCCATAAGGTTAATATCATTAAGAAGTTAAGAAACTTTAAAAACAAGGTTAGATAAATGGCAATGCTTAACCAAAAGGACTAGATGAATAATGAGAACGATGAAGAAGAGAGCTGAATGATGAAGAAGAGAGCTGGGCGGCAAGGATGGCTTAAAATGCCTTTTGGCCCCCACCTCTGGGGGCCCTTTCCCCAGCATGGTGGTCCAGCGCCAGTGGGCTCTGGCGCCTGGGCGTGCAGAGACCTGCACCTAACTCCTGGCTCCAGGGGATTTCCTCTGGTACTTAACAGTGGACTGGCTTGTCTCAGACACCTCTTCTGCCAAGAGCACTAGGTAATGTGGATCATTTTTAAAAATCTATTTGGAGGCATCAAAAACTACCACTGCAAGGAGAAGCCAACGAGCCAATATCCCTGAACCAGGCACGTGTAGAAGGATGAGTCTCGGCCCCTTTTCTCCCCGGCACGCATCGATTCCCAGCAGTGGCTGAATTTCCAGAAGTCTCAACATAAAAGGAATTCAGGGTCCAGCAAGAAGGGAGGGCTGAGCTAAATGCCACCGACTTTCCATTCAGACTCCCACCACCAAAGGGATGATCCAGAAAGAGGTCTGGACATCTTCAAAGAGCTCACCCCTTGATTGGATTAAGGTGATGTAAAATGAAGCAATACATTTCTGAACAACCCCCAAATCAAAGTAGAAATCACAATGGAAATTGGGAAATATTGTAATGAAAAAGTAATAAAATGAAAACATATCAAAATTTAAGGAGTGCAGCCAAGCATGCTTAAGAGAAATTTATAGACTACAGCGCGTCATTAGAAAAGAAGAAAGGATAAAGAAACAATGAACTAAGTTCCCGTCTTAATGTTTTAATAAAAGAGCAACAAATTAAACCCAAAGATAGTACCAGGATGGAAGCAATAACCCCAAGAATGAATGAAATAGAAAACAATACTATAACAAAGAGAACCAACAAAGCCAAACATTGCCTTTAAACAAGACTAATAAAATTGATAAGCTCCTGGCAAGACTGATTTTTTTTTAAAAGGAAGTCACAAATAATCACTATCAGGGATGAAAAAGAAGACATGAAAATATAACCTATTGGCTACTAAATATAAGAGGATGTTCTGAACCAATTTATGACCACAAAAATTTTAAAGCTAGATGAAATATAAAAATTCTTCGGAAAACACAACTTGTTAAATGGGACCCAAACAAACAAAAAGGAATATGTGAACAACCTATCCATTAAAGAAATAGAAGCCAAAATGAAAAACCTTTCCACCAAGAACATTGCAGGCCCAGATGGCTTCACCACTGCATTCTTCCAAACGTCCAAGGACAAAACAACATCACTCTTGTACAAATTCTTCCAGAGAACAGAAATGACTTCGCAACTTTTTTTTTTAAAGACTTATTTATATATTTGAAAGACAGAGTTACAGAGAGAGGTAGAGACAGAGGAGAGAGAAAGGGAGAGAGAGGGAGAGAAAGAAAGAGAGAAAGAGAGGTCTTCCATCCGCTGGTTCACTCCCAGTGGCCACAATGGCCGGAGCTGAGTAGATCCAAAGCCAGGAGCCAGGAGCTTCCTCCGGGTCTCCCACGTAGGTGCAGGGGCCCAAGGACTTGGGCCATCCTCCACTGCTATCCCAGACACATTAATAGGGAGCTGGATCGGAAGTGGAGTAGCCAGGATTCAAACTGGTACCCATATAGGATGCCAGCACAGCTTGCCCAGGTTTAACCCACTGTGCCACAGTGCCAGCCCCAACTCATTTTTTATTTAAAGATTTATTTATTTATTTGAAAGGCAGAGTTACAGGGGTGGGGGAGGAGAGAGAGAGATCTTCCACTTGCTGGGTCACTCCCCAAATGGCTGCAACAGCCAAGGACCAGGCCAGGCTGAAGCCAGGAACTCCTTCCAGGTCTCCCATGTGGGTGCAGGGGCCCAAGGACTTGGGCCATCCTCCACTGCTTTCCCAGGCACATTAGTAGGGAGCTGGATTGAAAGTAGAGTAGCTGGTACTCGAATTGGCATCCACATGGGATGTCAGTGTCACAGGCAGAGAGGTCCAACCAGCTATGCCACAAGGCCAGCCCCTTCTCATTTTTGAGAGCTGTGTAAACGTAACATCAAAAATCTTTTTTTTTTTTTTTAAGTGGAAAGCAAATAGCAAGGTTTATTAGGGTAGGGACATCCGTAGGAACAGATGGGCACCTCTCCAGACAGAAACTGAGAGAGTGCCTGCCCAGTGGCTCAGACTGGGGGAGAGCGAGTTTACATGGTTGAATGGAGAGAATACACCTGGGCAGGCCAGGTGGGCAGCTCAGCAGAGAGGCAGAAAGCTGAGTGGTTGAGGTGGGGTGGGAGGGGGGTGGTTAAGGGGATTGGTCTTGCCTCCCCACCTCTGCTCCTCCTGGAACAAAGGACTTTTTGGATGTAAATACGAAAAATTCCTACCTGAGTTTTCCCCCTGAAGTTATCAGACAAGAGGAAGCTTGGCTGGCTTTGCCCCGTTAAAGGAAGGATGGACAGGACCCCCTGGAAGATGGGTAGGATGTTTGAAGTGCAGATACTGGGCTGTACCTGGAAGGTTACCAGGCAGAAGGGGCAGGACCCCCACATGGAAGGTTATCGGGTAGAAGGGGCAAGGCAGGATGTTTCAAGTGCAGACACTGGGCTGCACCTGGAAGGTTATCGGAACATCAAAAATCTTACAAGACACCACTCCAGGCACCCACATTTTCTATTGGAATCCCTGGATCTGAATCCCAGCTCCTCTGCTTTGATCCTGCTTTCTGCTGATGCAGATCCTGGGAAGCAGCAGGTGATGGCTCAAGTACTTGAGTCCCTGCTGCCCACATGGGAGGTGCAGACCAAGCTCCTGGCTCCTTGCTTGAACCTAGTCCAGTCTCAGCTGTTGCAGGCATTTGAGAACTGAATCAGTGAATGAGAGATCTACCTCTCTCTGTCTCTCTGCGTTTTAAATAAATTGAATAAGTAAGTAAAAATTTAGGAAATAAATAAAAATTGTGCATATTTTGGCCGGCTCCTTGGCTCACTAGGCTAATCCTCCACCTCCGGCGCCGGCACCCCGGGTTCTAGTCCCGGTTGGGGTGCCAGATTCTGTCCTGGTTGCTCCTCTTCAAGGCCAGCTCTCTGCTGTGGCCCAGGAAGGCAGTGGAGGATGGCCCAAGTCCTTGGGCCCTACACCCGCATGGGAGACCAGGAGGAAGCACCTGGCTCCTGGCTTTGGATCCTTTCTCTCTCTCTCTCTCTCTCTCACTGTCTAACTCTGCCTGTCAAAAAAAAAATTGTGCATTTTTTTTTTTAAAAAGGGTTGCATGGAAAGAAATTTCTTTCTCCAGAACATGGATGTGATAATCCTGAACAAAATATTATCAAAGTGAATTCAACAATATGTAAAAAAGGACAATACCTCACAACCAACACAGAGTTTATTTCAGGAATGCAAGATTATCTCAGTGTTCAAAGATTAATGTAATTTTGGGCTGACATTATGGCGCGGTGAGTTGAGGCAGAGTTGCAATGAGCACATTCCATATCAGAGTGCTGGACTGAGTCCCCGTTGTCATGTGTCCAGTCCGGCTCCCTGCTAATGTGCCTGGGAAGGCAGCAGAAAATGGCCCAAGTACTTGGGCCCCTGCCACCCATGTGGGAGACCCACGTGAAGTTCCTGGCCCCTGGTTTTGGCCTGGCTCAGGCCCAGAGATTGTAGCCATTTGGGTAGCAAACCAGCATATGGAAGATCTGCCTCTCAAACTCTCTCTCTCTCTCTCTCTCTAGGTTTGTCTGTCTGCCTTTCTCTTCCATTTTCTCTGTCATTCTGCCTTTCAAATAAATAAATAAATCATCATAAAATAATGCAATTCACCACTACAGAATAAAGAAGAAAATCAATAATCACCACAATAGCTTGAGAAAAAGCATTTGCTAAAATCCAGCCCCCAGAAATAATAAAAGGGGGGGGGCACTCTTTTAGAAAACTAGGAATAGAGGCCGGCGCCATGGCTCAATAGGCTAATCCTCCGCCTGTGGCGCCAGCACACCAGGTTCTAGTCCTGGTCGGGGCGCCGGATTCTATCCCAGTTGCCCCTCTTCCAGGACAGCTCTCTGCTGTGGCCAGGGAGTGCAGTGGAGGATGGCCCAAGTGCTTGGGCCATGCACCCCATGGGAGACCAGGAGAAGCACCTGGCTCCTGCCTTCGGATCAGTGCAGTGTGCCAGCCGCAGCGCGCCGGCCGCGGTGGCCATTGGAGCGTGAACCAACGGCAAAGGAAGACCTTTCTCTCTGTCTCTCTTTCTCACTGTCCACTCTGCCTGTCAAAAAGAAAAAGAAAAAAAGAAAAGAAAAAGAAAACTAGGACTAGAAGGGAAATGCCTTACTATGCTATGGAATCTACACACTGATCTCCAGTAGACATCCTCCTAAATGCTCAAATACTGCTTCCTGTCCTTTAGTACCGGGAATGAAAGAATGCTCTTTATTTCCACTTCTAATCTTTATTGTACTGGAATTCTGTCCTTTGCAATAAAGTAAGAAAAAAAGTAAAATTTTAAGAAATATGAAGAAATTAACCTGTCATTATTAACAGACTACTTCCTTGCACCTGTAGAAAATGTGAAAGAATTTGGAGAAACTATCAGAATTAATAAGTAAAGCCAAGATGTTGGATTAAAAAATGTCAATATATGTCAAAATACAGAGTTCAAAGCTTTCCTGCACAGAGAAGTGATAATTATTTAAGAAGGAAAAAGCACTAGTTAACCCGATTTGACTACTACACATTGTATACATAAGTCAAAATATCATATTGTATACCCTATAAATATGTAGAATTGTAATGTGTCAATTTAAAAAATTAAATGTCAATGTACAAAAGTCAATTATACTTTTATGTCACAGAAATGTTAAACAGAATCCAGAAAGACAGCATTGATAAATTGGACTACATTAAAATTTGGACTTTCTTTTTGTCAAAAGACACCATTAAGAACAAAAGGTTAAACTACAGAGAAGACATTTGCAATCCATGTAACTGACAAATGACTCAGATCCAGAAAATATAAAGAACTCCTGCAAATCCCCAAAATAGACAACACAAAACAAGCAAAAGATCTGAATAAGTTGATAAAATTCCAAATGACCAATAACATTTGGACTCAATCTCATTAGTCATCAAGCAAAGGAAAAGACATTCACAGAGTGGTAAAAATTAAAAAGACCAGTAATGTGAAGTGTCGGTGAGGATGCAGGTCCCCTAGGACTCTCATGACTTTGTCGAGAGCATGACCTGGTACAGCCACTTTGCAAAACGACTTAGCACTATTTATTCAAGCTTCATGCATACATGCACACCTTGTTACTTAGCAGTGCCATTCCCTGGCCTATACCACACTGAAATGTATACACCAGGACAAGAATGTTCCCAGCAGCACTGTTTATAACAGAGCCAATTAAAATCTGGTACTCAAATGACCAACAGCAGAAAAATGTATAAATTAATTATGGTATGGCTGGCACCGCGGCTCAATAGGCTAATCTTCTGCCTGCGGCACCGGCGGTTCTAGTCCTGGTCGGGGCACCGGATTCTGTCCCGGTTGCCCCTCTTCCAGGACAGCTCTCTGCTGTGGCCCCGGAGTGCAGTGGAGGATGGCCCAAGTGCTTGGGCTCTGCACCCACATGGGAGACCAGGAGAAGCACCTGGCTCCTGGCTTCGGATCAGCACGGTGCGCCGGCCGCAGCGCGCTGGCCGCAGCTGCCATTGGGGAGTGAACCAACGGCAAAGGTTGCCTCTCTCTCTCACTGTCTACTCTGCCTGTCAAAAAAAAATTAATAAATAAATAAAAAATAAAATAAATTAATTATGGTAGATTCATGCTATGGAGTTTTTATAGCATTGGAAATGAGCAAATTATTTGCATTCTCAACAATGGTAGGTTAATCGTATTAGACAAAATATTGCCTGAAAAAGAGTCAGACAAAAAAATGTATGATCTACAGTTCCACTTTTAGAAAATTTATAGACAAGCAACCTAATCTTTGGTGACAAAAATGGTCACCATTGGAGAAGAGGTGGCTACTGGGACTTCTCTGATACTGGGAATACTCTGGCTTGCAATCTCTTGATGGCTACACAGGTGTACTCACGCCTGTGATAATCCATTCAGCTGTACACTACAGCTGTCTTTATCACATTTACTTCAACCTTTTTTTTTTTTTAAAGATTTATTTATTTATTTAAAAGTCACAGTTACACAGAGAGAGGAGAGGCAGAGAGAGGTCTTCCATTTGCTGGTTCACTCCCCAATTGACCGCAATGGCCAGACGTACGCCAAACCAAAGCCAGGAGCCTCCTCTGGGTTTCCCATGTGGGAGCAGGGGCCCAAGTGCTCAGGCCATCTTCTTCTGCTTTCCCAGGCCATAGCAGAGAGCTGGATTGGAAGAGGAGCAGCCAGGCCTGGGCGTTAACCTGCTGTGCCACAGTGCTGGCCCCTACTTCAATCTTAAGAAGTGTATTTACTAGTATTTACTAGTCAGCCTTATGACAGCGACAAGTTACTTAACTGTCTTAAGTCTGTTCTCATCTGTAAAGCAGATTTAACAATTACTTCAAAGAACTGTGCTGAGCTAGAAATGAAATAGCACAGGTGACAAGCTCAGCACAGACCCTGGCTGAATAAACAGTAGCTGCTTAATAATCATGGTCAGCCGGCGCCACGGCTCAATATGCTAATCCTCCTCCTGCGGTGCCGGCACACAGGGTTCTAGTCCTGGTTGGGGCACTGGATTCTGTCCCGATTGTCCCTCTTCCAGGCCAGCTCTCTGCTGTGGCCCGGGAGTGCAGTGGAGGATGGCCCAAGTGCTTGGGCCCTGCACCCCATGGGAGACCAGGAGAAGCACCTGGCTCCTGGCTTCGGATCAGCACGGTGCGCTGGCCACAGCGGCCATTGGGGGGTGAATCAACGGTAAAGGAAGACCTTTCTCTCTCTCTCTCTCACTGTCCACTCTGCCTGTCCAAAAAAAAAAAAAAATCACGGTCAAGGAGCTGAGCCATTTTATTGACTTCTGGGATTACTAGGGCGTGGCCATTTGCAACAGCAGCTGGTTCTCCAAGGGCATAGTTACCAGCAAACTTGGGATTTTTTGTTTGTTTTGTTTTTTGAAAGGCAGAGTGACAGAGAGAGAGAGAGAGAGAGATCTTCCACCCACTGGTTCACTCCCCAAATGCCTACAACCATTTGCAGGGGCTGGGACAGGCTGAATCTGGAGCCAGGAATTCCAACTGGGTCCCCCACGTGGTGGAAGGAATCCAAATATTGGGCCATCATCTGCTGCCTCTCAGGCACATCTGCAGGGAACTGGATAGGAAGCAGAGGCGGGACTCCATCCCAGACACTTGGATGGGATGCTGGTGTCACACCACACCACACCACGGTGCCCACCCCAAAGCTGTGATTTTGCAAGGCAATCTGGGATACCAGCCCCCAGCTGTGTTTGCAAGCCCCTTGACCTCATACCCACAGAGAGCACCTCCTATGGTGTGTTTAGGGACCAGGCTGCTGAGGGTAGTGATTGAGCTTCTGGTCAACCAGACAAGTTTGGTCCCTGGGCTCTGTGTCCCAGAGCCAAACTTTCTGGAGGCCTCAAGACAGGGAATTGCAGTCCTTGGATCCAGAGGAAGTCATAGAGCTGAAGTCTTTCGTAAAAGAGGAAGGGAGGGGTTTCGGGCAGCAGCCTCTTTAGCCTCAGAGAAGGGAGAGCATCCAAGGCAAACCCAATCTGGAACTCTGGGTGACAGAGAAGTTCACAACCAATGACTCGCTAGAGCACCGCGGCAATAATGTGTGGATTGTGGTGTCCCCCGAGCAGCACACAGCCTCCATTCATTCTGTGTACAAACAGGACCCTGCAGACTCAGCTGCTTTTCTGGAAGCCAGGGGAAATTATTAAATACAGGCTACAACTGCTTTTTGGCAATTCATTTTTTCTTTTTAAATCTGGTGGTGTTTTTGCTCTTGCCTTTCCAACTCAGAGCCCCTGTCTTGGACCTGGCTGGGTGAAGCTGCTTCTTGTTTTAAGAGGCAGTGTTTTCAAACCCAAAATGGGCCCAAATCTTTATTGATTATTAAAGTCACCTGGGATCCTGCCAAAAATACAGATTCTTAGGCCTCAGCCCTGACCCAATGAATAGGATCTCTAAGGCCTTAAGGAATTCATAGGTTTAAAAAGAGTCCCAGGAGATTCTTGGAATCATTCAACTTGAGAAAACCATCCTCCAACCTGGTGTTTCCTTCAAATCCCCAGCAATCGCTGTCAAGGCTTCACCACTGGGCTCCCTTCCCTTTCTTTTTTTTTAACCCAAGCTTCTCTTTTTCTGTGGAATAAGCTCTTAGCAGTAGTTTTAAGATCTGTGCACAAGCTTCTGGCCCTTTCCTTTTGTTCAGGCTCAATGCCTCCAGCTCTGGAGCTGAGGTGCCCATGTTGCAGACCCCAGGGTGCTAAGACAATAGCCTGCACCATCCTTCACACCCCAGCCTCTAGGGAGATCAGGCTGGATGACACATTGTTAATTCAATGTGAATTGCTCTCTTGGGAGACCTTTGGGGAGATTGGTAACACTTTGGGGTGAAACCATGCAGCAAAATCACTATCAACTTCCAAAAGCATAGTTTGAGACACAAACACAACCATTAGCCTTGTCCAAACGTCATACTAGGTCACCTAGTGGTATGAGGGGGTCTTCAAAAAAGTTCATGGGAACTTTTAATTGTCTTTTAATTCCATTTTCCATGAATGTTTTGAAGTACCCTTGTACTTGTCCTAGTCAATATTTCGTAATAATCAGAATTCAGAGTTAGAACACCTGAGTCTTGTCCAAGTTCTGAGCTTACTAAGCTCTGGGACATCTCTCTATCTGATAGGGATTCTTCTTCTTGAATGTACACAAGTGAGAAGGGTTTACCCGCTCTCAGTCACCTAAGGGGCTATAGAAAGGGGCCAGTGCAGACATGACCAAGGTTTTATTGAGCAAATCACTGGCAGAATGGTATTCTACCAAGAGAGGCAATTTTATTAAGAATAATTAGGAACAAATGTTGGATCTTTAAAAAAAAAAAATAAACCCCATAAGGTGTGAGGATGAGATCCTGTGAAGTGGAGCCCAATTTGGAGGGGAAGTCTTGCCAGGAGAATGTTCTTCTCTGCTGGTGTCTGTGCTGACCCTCTGCTCACTCTGCTGGTTGCCCAAAAAGACACGTTGGCGATCTTCATTTGGGTTTCTACTTCTTTTGTCTCTCAGCGCATTGTTGGATTAGGACTGCCAGGGAGCAGAATTTGGTGACAGCTTTCGGGTTCGACTTGCCAGTGAGCGCTGTTGGCTGTTTGTGGGGTTTCCGTGGTGTAGCTGGCCCATGGCCTTGAATTTTTTCCAGTTTTCAGTGGGTCCACAGCATCACCCAAATGGCCTCTTGCAAATGGCATCTCATAAGTCGGCATGAGCGTGTAAGTGTGCTTGCACACACACACACAGAGAACACCCAACCTTTTGGATGACTGGGCTTTAAAACCCCAGGTCATCCTCATTGCCAAATGCAGACATGCCTTCAGCATTCATGGCATGAAAAGTGCCATTCTGGGTTGTGGCCTTCAGAGATCTACCATCTAAGTTACGCAGATAACTGTCCGATTAATCAACACTACCCCAATGATAAAAGTCAGATATCTTTGTCATGCACCTAGAAACCTACTCTGGATAATTCAGGCAGAAAGTGGGGAATTAGTGGTGAGGTGAAAAGACTAAGTTTAGGAAATGAGCCTGAGCCAACAGAACTGAAAAGTAGGTCCATCAATGGATAGACCCGTGGCTGATGGACCACCTCCACCATGGTCGACCATCCTCAATTCACCTCTCATCATCCGTGCATTGTTGGTTCATTCACAGAGCAAATAATTTATTAGGTGCCCAGGAAGTGCCTGGCACAGTTCCAGAAGCGGGGATTAAGATGTAAACCCAAGGGGCCAGCATTATGGTTCAGTGGGTTAAGCTGCCGCCCGTGATGCTGGCATCCCATATGAGTACAAGTTCAAGTCCTGGCTGCTCCACTTCCAATCCGGCTCCCTGTTAATGTGCCTGGGAAGGCAGCAGAAGATGGCTCAAGTGCTTGGGCCCCTGCCACTCATGTGGGAGACCTGCATAAAGTTTCAGGCTCCTGGCTTTGACCTGGCCCAGCCCTGGCCACTGGGACCATATGGGGAGTGAACTTACACAAACACAAAACTCTCTGCCCTCCTGGAGCTTGCATCCCAGTGGGATTACCTCTCACTCACTCCAGCTTGGTGTGCTGGATCATCTACTTTTGCAGTCCAAAAGATCCACAGCGACTTTCTTCACCCTAGGGAGAGGATGTTTTCCACATATGAGTTTTCCACTGTACCATCAGTTCTAAGCAAAGTCTAGACAATGGATGCAGAAAGAGTCAGAGGTCAAGTTCTCTTCCTGATGGGGTGGCCTGTTCCGGATGGAGTGGCACTTGGTGGCATGGGGCAGCCATGTTTCTAGAATATAGCTTGGGGAAAGCAATCATTTCTTGGGAAGAGTATGTCTAAGAGGTAAAGCGTGTGCCAAGTTCCTGGTATTAGGAGAGTCTCACAGAATGTAACTGCAAAAAAGGATCTAGAACAATATGGCCATCCTTGAAGGACGGGAAGGAAGAGTGGGGTGCCAGGGATGGCTGAGAGCATGGGGTTTGAAGAGTAGTTTTAAACAGATGTGAAGAAAATTACTCACGTACAAACCCCTTCCCTACCCAGAAGTCACAGGTGCAAGCCCCCATCAGGTCAGAGTAGAGCCCGGCAAGCAGCGTGGCCGAGAGGATGACAGTGCAGAGCCCAGACTCCGCAGAAACGAGTGTGTCTGTGAAAGCCTTTCTCACCCTTCAATAAGAAAGGCATATGGTGCTATCTGACATAGAGGCCAGAGCCAAAGAGTTTAATTACATCTTTGAGTCAATTTGTTCTTCTGTAAAATGAAGATGCTAGGTCCTTCCCTGCCAAGAGCAAATGGATGTTGATGAGAAACTGAAGTAAGAGTAGTATAAGGAAGAGGGCACAGGCTATGAGAAGACATGAGGTCCAGTACTGCAGCCGTGATATACTAGCTCTGTGACCTTGGGCAAGTCACTTAAGTTTTCTGGGTCTATTTGCTTGTCAATAAATGGAAGACAGTAATTCTTGAAAGGTAAAGAGCACAGGAGATAATGTAGGTGAAACTTTTGTATAAGTTGTAAAGTTCACTGCCAGTATAAAGAACTGTACTCACTCTCCTTTAATAAATGCATACAGCTGGGGTGGATGTGTGCACAGCTGTTAAGTTGCCTCTTGGGACACCTGCGTCCCATATCAGAGTACATGGTTCAAGTCCTGGCTACTCCGTTTCCTGCTAATGCACACTGGGGAGGCAGCAGATGATGACCCAGATAGTTGGGGTCTCTGTTACCCATGAGGGAGACCTGGATTGAGTTCCAGCTTCCTGGCTTCAGTCTGACCCAGCCCCAGCCATTGTGGGCATTTAGGAAATGAACCAGCAGGTGGAAGAATTCTCTCTGCCTTTCTCTGTCCTTAAAACAAAATGAAAGTAAATAAATAAAAATTTTAAAAGCCCAACTGCATCCAGTGCTCGGTTACCAGTAGACTAGAATGAAGGGTTTTGAAGATGTTCATAAATAACTGATTCCTGCTTCCCGTGCATCTCCCTTGGGCTGCCAGCCTGCAATGGGACCCTGCTTGCCTCCAAAATAAGCTGGTGGCCGGAGGACCCTTTGAGTCACACTCTTCCCTGGGTCGTAAATCTCTGGTATTGACCCAGGAAAAAGCCCCAGCAACAAAGACCAATTTATTATCTTAATAAAACACAAATTGTTCCTGCAGCCAATTCCAAGGGCTATGCAAAGCATCACAAGCCCCAGGAAGAAAAAGGGAGGGCCTGGCTGGGCCAGGGCTGAACTGTGTCCAACCGGCCCAGGGAAGGCAGAGCGCACCCCGTTGACCACATGAAACGGTCTCTATGAAATGCAGATGTTGGGTAGGGTAAGAGCCGTTTTTCCCCCATAATTTCAAAGCCTTCCATGCCTGCTGCTTCCTTACAGATTCCGTCCTCCCCAGATTGCGTGGTACAGTGGATTTGAGAGGGTGCTTTGGGGTGTTTGGGTAGCAGGGCGCTGTGGTGACTGGATTCGTTACCATCAGCCATTCTCCGCTCCTTCAAAGTGAGTAGCCCGTATTTAATGTTTAAATTAAAGTGAATTGAAACGAATTTTGTTTGGGGAATTCCTCAGCTTCCTCTTGAGATAAGTGGAAACACCCTGGGGTGATATAAAATGGAGGCTGGGAAGTGCTGCATTGGAGTGCTGTGCTAATGAGGTGAAGGTCAAGGGTTCAAGCCCCTTGTGAAGGGAGCAGTTCATTTCACTCTGCCTCATGGCCTCAGATTCCACCCTTAACCCTGGCCATCTGCCTCCAAGAGGAGCCACTGGTGACCAGCAGGACAAAGTGAGATAGAAGGCCAGATCCAGGCAAATCCATCAACCCCGTTAGAAAGTCAACCCAAAGCATGGCCCACAGGTGATGTGCCAGGATTTTTAATTTTGCAGATGAGAGCAATTGCATTATTCCTTTATGTCACAATCAACACATCAGTGCGTCAGATGTCATGAGTTTTAAGATCTCTGAGGCATTACTCTTAGTTCCCAAGAGTTTGCCTCACTTGATAGAGGGACACCTTAATAAATATGTGTATCTGGTGGCTACACAGTCAATTTGTGTTTATCCTTAAGAGGGAGAGAAGGGATGTTAATACCCCCCCCCCCCAAACACTCACTCACGTTTAGTTTGAGATCAGTGTTATAATTTAGGGACAACAGATTGCCCTCCTTAATTATGTTTTTCTGTAGCTAATAGTAATATTAGCATGCATTCCCTGGACATGCTGACTGATGGCAGGAAAGAGAGACCAAACGCTCAGCAGGGTGAGGATGACAGGAAGTCCGGGATTAAGCATTTGTCAGGGATAATCCACAAAATAGAGATAATCCATCTCCATCAATCAAAAGCTAGCTGTATCCTGCTAATTATGGACTTACCCTCACCTTTGTTAAACAAAACAAAAAAAAAAAAAATAGAATTTCCAGTCAGCTAGTTTTCTCTAGTCTCTCTCTCTCTTCTCTTGTGTGCCAAGATATAACTCATCCTTAGAGGTCAGTGCAAAGGATGCCTTCTAGCCAGGTCACCACTGGCCTCCTCCACCTTGGGTCTTCAATACCAGTTACAGTGTATGGGAGCCATGTCCCCATAGTGCTTGAGGGTAGGGAGCAAGTTTTTAGGTACCTATATGTCCCACAGGGCCTGGAACAGCATTAAATATGTTGTAGTACTTAATAATATGCCTATTGACTGATGTGTTTCAGTAAGGAATCTAGAATGACAAAGAATTATCATACTCTCACCCAATTAAAAAAAAAACTCAACCCCTATTTCTTTCAAAACTCTTGGGAAGACAGAAGCAAAGGGGAATTGCCCCAACTTACTAAAAAGCACCTAGAAAGCCCTGTAACTAACACATACTTCATGGTGAAAGACTGAATGCTTCCCTCTACGATCAAGGGAAGGAGAGTATGTCCACTTTGTACTCCTATTCAGCATCCTACTGGATGGCTGCCAGTACAATAAAAGGAGAAAAAGAAATATAAGCCCATGTTTTGGAAAGGAAGAAATAAATGTGTCCCTCAGGTGTGTCCCTAGACAATTGGAAGAATCCATAGAACAAGCAAACTGAAAAGTTCCTGGAACTAAGTGAGTTCAGCAAACCCACAAGGATAAAAGATAAGTGCACAAAACAATTGTATTTCTATATCCCAGCAATGGATAAACAGATGCCAAAATTAAAATTTTAATACCATTTAAAGTCACACACACATACAATGAAATATTTAGGAATAAATCTCACAAAATATGTAAGGTACTTGCATGCTTAAAATACCAACAAAGGAAACCCAAGATCTGAATAAATAAAGAGATGTTACTGTGTTCATGGATTAAAAGACTCAACATAGTAAAGAGTCGATCCTCCCCAAACTGATACACAGGTTAACACAATTTATAACCAAATCCCAGCAATATTTTTTGTAGATCTAGACACTATTATTCTAAAATTTATATAGAGTAGTTAAAAAAAAAAAACTAGGATCTCAAAAATAATTTTTGAAAAGGACAAATGAAGTGAGAGAAATCAGGCTACCCAATTTCAGGATGTATTATACAGCTTCCATAATCAAGTTATATGGCACTGGTGAAGGGACAGATACCTAGACTGGTGGAACAGACTAGAAATAGATTCACACAAATATTTCTAAGTGATCTTAGATAAAGGTGCAAAGGCAATTCAATAGAGGAAAGATAACCTTTCTAACAAATGTGCTAAACCAATTAACATTTATAAGCAAGCAAGGAAGAAAGAACTTCAATCTAGTCTCACACCTTACAACAAAAGCTAACTCAGCATGGGTCATGGACTCACATGTACAGCAGAACACTACAAACTTATGGAAAAAAATTTTTGATATAGAGCTAGGCAGAGTTCTTAGACTTGACCCAAAAAACACAAGCCATAAAAGGAAAAATGAATACATTGGACTTCATCAAAACTTTTGCTCTGCAAAAGATCCTGATAGGAGGATGAAGAAACAAGCTACAGACTGGGAGGAAATATTGACAAACCACCTATCAGATGAAAGACTGCTTTCTAAAATGCATAAAGTCAGGGCTGGCGCTGTGCCACAGCAGGTTAAAGCCTCGGCCTGCAGCACTGGCATCCCATATGGGCGCTGGTTCAAGTCCCAGCTGCTCCTCTTCTGATCCAGCTCTCTGCTATGGCCTAGGAAAGCAGTAGAAGATGGCCCAGGTCCTTGGGCCCTTGCAACCACGTGGGAGACCCAGAAGAAGCTCCTGGCTCCTGGCTTCAGATCAGCTCAGCTCTGGCCATTACGGTCATTTAGGGAGTGAACCAGCAGATGGAAGAACTCTCTCTCTCTCTCTCTCTAGCTCTACCTCTTTCTGGAACTCTTTCAAATAAATAAAATAAAATACAATACATAAAGAATTCTCCCAACAGTAAAAATAATAATAAAGATTAGAAATTTGTTTGCTGATTTTAATTTTAAAAATTAAAATATTTAAGCGAAGATGATACACAGATGGCAAGCATATGAAGATGTTTGGAATCACTCACTGTGAATGCCAATCAAAGCCACAACATCCTACCCGCCTATCCGAATGGTTAAAACAACAAGCGATGACAAAACCAAATGCTGGGGACGATGTGGAAAAACTGGATCACTGGTAGACTGCTGGTAGGAATGCAACATAGTGTAGCCACTCCAGAAAACTGTTTGACAGTTTCTTGTAAAGCAAAACACGCAACTACCATATGATCCAGCCTTTTACTCCTGGCATTTATCTCAGAGAAACAAAAATGTGTGTTCACATAAAAGCCTATACATGAATGTTTACAGCAGTTTCATTTGCAAGAACCCAAACTGGAAACAATCCAGGTGGCCTTCAACCGGTGTTGGAACAAACTGTGGTACATACACATCATGGACAAACAAACTGTGGTACATACACACCATGGACTCAGCAACAAGAGAAGGCACTACTGCTGCATGGCTCAACCTGAAGGAATATCTCGACATTCGTGCTGAGTGGAAAAGTCAAGGTTACGTGCTGGATGATTCCGTTGACATGCAATTCTCCCAGTACTTTACAGTTTATTTTTATGTATTTGAAAGAGAGAAAGACAATAGGCGATAGATGGATGGTTGATAGATCCATCGTTCACCTGCTGGTTCACTCCCCAAATGGCCACAACAGCCAGGGCTGGGCCAGGCTAAAACCAAGAGTCAGGACCTCCATCTGGATTTCCCACAGAGTGGCAGGGACCCAAGCACATGAGCCACGATCCACTACCCTGCAGGATGCAGGAGTAGGCAGCTGGATCGGAAGTGTAGTGGTCAGGACTGCAGCTGGGATGTGGGTGCTCTGATCAGTGGCTTTCCTTGCTTTGCCACAGTGCCTGCCCTGACACAATTCTTGAAATGACAAAAGTGTAGAAAAGGAGAACGTGTTGGTTTTCAGGGAGGATGAGGAGATCAGAAGGAAGTGGATGTGGCTATAAAAGGGCGCCCTGAAGGACTCTGCGGGGACGAGGTGTTTGGAATCTCAATTGCATCTCTGTCAGGGTCTGGCTTGCAGTACTGCACCCTAGTTTAGAAGATGCTACCGCTGAGCGAAACAGAGTAACAGGTACTCATATCTCTGTACATTCTCCTCATAAGAGTATGTAAATCCACAATTACCTAGATTAAAAAATAACCACCCTACCAGGGAGAGCTGTTACACATCCAGAGATCCCCATCTGTGTGTGCAGAGCACCATGATCTGGCCTCACTGTCATCCACGCAATCTACCCCCTCTTGTATTCACATAGAGACACTGAGTGCCCAGAGCAGGCGGGCTGTGCCAGAGCTGGCAGGTTTGCTAGCAAGGGGGCTCTGGGCCAGGAAGGTATGGATATAGGACAAGGAGCTGCCGCACATGCGCCAAGCATCAGCAGGGAGATCAGAAAACGGGATTAGCGGATGGATCAGCAAAGCAAGAAATCAGCAGGGGTCTGAAAGTGTTCATTCATCAAAAACAAAGGCCCAGTGCCTCACTGGGGACTCAGGGATGGAGTGAAGGCTGAGGAACATGGGGTTCCTCACCTCCCTACTTAGTCAACAAATATTTCGAGAGAAACTCCCAGAGACCAGACGCTAAGGCAGGTGCCCAGGACACACAGACTCACGGAAGCTCACTGTCTACTAGAGGAAAGCACAGCAGGAGGGTTTGGGAGTGCTGGAGAGCAACACTGGCCACTTCTGCAAGGAAGTGATGTGGCAGGGTGGGGCAGAGGGAGCCAGGATTCCCAGCGGGAGCAGGCTCAGGAGCAGGAGCACAGGGCCCTGAGGGGAGAGGTTACAGGATGAGCAGCACAGACCGGGTTAGTTCATGGAGGCTGGTCATAGGGAGGCAGGAACGAAGACGTGCAGCTGCTGATGACGGGCAACCCCAGTCATCAAGGCTCAAGTCATGGAAACGCAACAGTGGAGCAATTGCTGGTGCTTTCGTCCAGCAGATCAGAAAGAACTGTAGGCTGAGGGAGGCCAGAGCTCTGGATCGTGGTCCGCTGGGAGAATCAGAGCTCTGCAGACTCTCTAAGGCTCTCGTGGGGCCGTTGGTCCCTAGAGCTCTAGAGCTACCTGATGGTGCTCCTGCCTCCGCTGCAGCTCTCAGGCTATCGAGTGGGCTTCAGGTGCAGCTGAAGCTGGGCGGTCATTCTCATTCTCTCAATAGCTTTCTGGTCCTACAGCAGGTCGGAAGCCTGTGCTCCAGGCTGAGTGGGGACTCATAATTCCAGGAACCCTCTCCCTCTGACATCTCATCCCTGGGGCTGTTCCGCAGTTGGCCCCTGACGGAGGCTGCAGTCGCCCAAGTGAGCAATGGGTCAAGAACCACTCACCCTTTGGAAAGCAGAAGTCCAGATGCCAAAGTAAACCATAACTCATTAGCTCTCCGTTAACTCATTAACACTCCCAACGAGCACTTATGATGTGTTGGACCATCTGGGCCAGTCCTGATGATCTCGTGGTGAACGCACCATCCTCTCTGTCTTCATGCAACCTACAAGCTAGCGAGTCCATCAAAGCCTAAACATTATACGAGTTAGAATATAGGTTCAGCGGTGCTCACAGAATCTTGGAATAATAGGGCTTGAATAATACGGGGTTTTATTTCTCTCGCACATGCTGATTTAAGGGTTAGTAGTTAAGGCCCATGGGTCTTCCATCTTGTTGTTCAGACATCCGAGGTATGTGGCCCTCACCCATTTAGTCCAGGATGATTCCCCACTAACTATGTCCACATTCCAAGTGGGAAGGAAGCTAGAGGAAGAAGAATGGAAGGCGTCAAACCCTCCATTAAAGGCCTGAAAGTTACACACGCCGCCTGAATTTACACTTCTGATGGAAATTAGTCCCATGATCGTACCAGGCTGCAAGGGTGACTAGGAAATGTGGTCTAGACACTGTTCAACCACGTGCCCAGCCTCACTTGCAGAAGATGGTGAGCAGGGAGACGATGCACGTGGGAGCCTCTACCGAAGCAGCAGGTGAGTGGCAGACGGACACAGCTCAAAAAAAAGGTGAGTGCTTCAAAGCGGAACCCAAATAGGAAAAACCCTACAAATCCCCGGGAGCTAAAGGACTGGAGGAATGGAGGGGACATCCAAACACGCAGGGAGCACAGGTTCTGAGACCAGGCTCTGGGACACGCAGGAAGTTTCTCTCCGTTTCCTTCTGAGACCAGCATCACCCGTGAGTGCTGGCAGCCCGGCACACACACGCGGGAAAGGGTTGGAAGGGTGAGGCAGAGCTGACGAAGTGAGCTCCTCGAGGACTCGTGCTCTTAGTTCCAGAACTGTCCATTATGAAAAATTACTTATTATGAAAAATTATGAAGACTAATGGTGCTATCCATCACTGGTGCCAACCCGTTGCCTTGCCAACCATCCTAATGGCCACAGTGGCGCTAATGATGATGGCAATGCGGATGCCGGGTGAACTATTTGTCTCACAGGAGTCGTGGTGGATTCCCCAGCATCCTTGGCCAAAAGGTGCAGTGAAGTAGAAATCTTAATTGGTGCGACGCTGGTAGGCAAGGGAGAAATGCAGAGCGAACCTAAGCCCTTCCTCTTCCGTAGGACAGGAGGCGAACAGGAAGGCCACTGTGCGGGCTACAAGCCCAGGAGTCTCCGAGTTTACTCGTCTCCCCCAACTCAGTCCCCACCATGTTTCAGACTTATTTTGCTTTTTAGATTTTCACATAAAAGACACAATAGTAGCGAAGAGCAGCCTCCAGGGATCAAGCCCTACTGTGTGCCAACTCTGCCAGGCATTCGGTAGCATTTACAGAAGGGCTTTTCCAGCCCGTTCATTTGGTTCTGCCTCTGTGAGGTGAGCATAGTAAGTATCTGAGTTATTCCCATGTAAAACACGATTGGTGATTTATCCACAGTTAATTACGTGGCCAACTCACAGCAGTGTTGTCCAGCCGCCCTCCTCCTCATTGGTCACGTTCCCGGACCCCGCCTCTTGCCCTGCAGGACAGTTTATTTCTGGGAATTTTTCTCTCATACCACTCGGTGCACTGCACAGAGATTTTTCTCTAAAAGACGTCAAATTCCACAACAGGTATACTTCGCTCAGTATCTGAAAATCCTAAATGAGAAAGTGGAGGGTGACGATTCTCATTTTAAAAGAGGTGAGTCCCAATAGTCTTCCTTTAAACAGTGAAGAGCCGTTGCCCCTCTCCCCGGAGCAATGCCAATCAGATACATTCTAGAATAACTCCTTTTCCATTGCATTCTCAGGAGCACCCCTGCTGCAGAGAGCAAAGCACACCTGCACACACGTGCTGGGGACCTCCCAGGGTGCACAGTGGCACCTGGGTTGCACTGGCGCTTTGTGAACCTGAAGGGTAACTACACCCAGGCTTGGGATTCCTTCCCTAGAACTCTCAGCCTCTGTCCTGGGTTGGATATCCAGGGAGTGAGCAGTGCACAGTAGCTCTCAGCTTCATGGTGCTGGATTGAATCTTAGTCCTCCTATTACATGTGACCTACGAGAGCATTGCACCCAGCCAATTACCCCCTCCTCCTGGAACAGCTTTCCTTTCCTTCCCCTCCCCCTCCTCCCCCTCCTCCCCCTCCTCCCCCTCCTCCCCCTCCCCCTCTCCCTCTTCTGCTTGGCCGAAGCACTCCTGCCTCCCTGCTGGTCTCATCCCACCTCCTTAGCAGGTTCCCTTCTGCCAGCCAAGTTTCTCAGAGCTCAGTCTTTCCTTAGACTTCTCTCTCTCTCTCTCTCTTTTTTTTTTTTTTTTTTTTTTGACAGGCAGAGTTAGACAGTAAGAGAGAGAGACAGAGAGAAAGGTCTTCCTTCCATTGGTTCACCCCCCAAATGGCCGCTACGGCCGGCGCTGCACCGATCTGAAGCCAGGAGCCAGGTGCTTCCTCCTGGTCTCCCATGCGGGTGCAGGGACCAAGGACATGGGCCATCCTCCACTGCCTTCCGAGGCCACAGCAGAGAGCTGGACTGGAGCTGGACTGGAAGAGGAGCAACCAGGACAGAATCTGGCAGCCCGACCAGGGCTAGAACCCGGGGTGCTAGTGCTGCAGGAGGAGGATTAGCCAAGTGAGCCGTGGCACCAGCCAGACTTCTATCTCTACCTGCACTCGCTGTGTCCATCAGTGAACTGGCCTGCACTGTGATTTTCTACGTCTTTGACACTGAGGACTCCAAAAGACTCTCACCCACCCATTTCACTCCCCTCTACCCCAGACCCAGAGACCCAACCGCCTGCTTGTCTTCCCTGCTTCAAAGACTGACATCTCAAATGGAACTGTCCAAGGCGGAACCCCTGCTTTTCCCTCCTAAACGTGGCCTCCCCAGTCAGCCCCCGCTCAGGCAGCAGTAACTGTAGTTTCCCAGTGGCTCAGGACAACTCTCTCTATACCCTGCACATTCCCATCTTTGGCAAATCCCAACTACTCTATTTTCCAAATGTATCCAGAACTGGACCTCGGGTTATTCCCACAGCCTCCTAGTCAGCAGTCCTGCTCCTGGCCTCACCTCCCAGTCCACCTCAGCCCCGAGGCCAGAGGAGGCTGCTATCCAGGCTGGGCCACGTCACTCCTCTGCTCGAAAGCTGGCTCCCAGCTCCTCAGAGTAATAAAGGCAAGATCCTCAGGAGGGACTCCAGGCCCTTCTGTGATGCATCCCCATCCCTACCCTTCCTCTCATCTCTTCCCAATCCCCCTCCATCTCTGGCAACACTGGGCTTGTCCAGGCCCTCTTCCCTGAGGTCTCAGCATGGCTGGTTCTCCCACCTCCTCCCGGTTGGCGTGCAATGCCACCTTCCCAGTGAGGATTTCTGTTGCCCCTCTTCGGAGAGCCACAGCAACCCCTCCCCTCCCTGCCAGCACTCCGTCTCCACCTCCCCTCCTTCATTTTTCTCCTTCGTGCTGATCAGCCTCTGCAATGTCACCTATTGTAGTCAGCGTCTTGTTTACTGTCTCCCTTTCCCACTGGAAGTGGAGCTCCCAAGGGCAGTCTCCCTGACCTGGAAGAGTACCTGGGGCTTTGCCCTGTAGCAGGTCCACGAGCAACAAATATTTGCAGAATCCGTGAACTGAAGGAATGACTCTGCCACCTTTTAGCCTTAAGCGGGACACTGAGTCTCTCTGAATGTAAATTTCCACATCTGTGACATGAAGATGGTACTGCTTCCCTCGCAGTGTCCTAACAAGGATTGGATTAGAGACAGTATGTGCAAAACATCAGCACAGCGCTTGCCGTGCCGTGATCCCTGCTGCTGTTGCAGGCTGAGTATCCCCTCTCTGATTTGGAGTTCAGATTTTTTTTTCAGATTTTGGAGCACTTGTAATGAGATATCTTGGGGATGGGGCCAACGTCTAAGCAGGAAATCCATGTGTGTGTCATATATTCCGTATACACATAGCCCAAAGGTAATTTGGCACCGTATTGTTAGTGTGCCTGTGTTTTGACTGCAACCCGTCACAGCAGGTCAGGTATGGGATTTTCCACAGGTGGCATCCTGTTGGTGATCAGGGAGTCCTAGATCTTGGATTCTCAGGTGAGCGGTGCTCAACCTTTATCGTGAGTCCAGAGGAAAAGGGAATGACTTAAAACACATCACCCTCACCCAGCAGATGGAGATCTTCAGGTGGATCTCAAAGTCCTCTGGATCTGGGTGACCTCCAGATCGCTCATCAGCACCCAGTTCCTTCCCTGCCTGCAGTGTTGGGGCGGGTCCAAGCTAACGAGGAGCCCCCATTGGAACTCAGTCGCGCTCACGCAGGCCGTGGTATTTACAGCATCTCAGAAGCTGGGGTCCAAAGGAAAAGATGTTGCCTCACTTCCCGGGAAGCTCCTTGCCCTTCTCAGGAGATGAACAGACAGGCGGCCGGGGTCAGAGAATGTGGGCAGCTCGGGATATTCTGGAACAAGCCTGCTGCCTTCCCAACACCTGCCACCCCCGCCTCCACCCTACAGCCTCACACAGAATCAGCCTAAGGCATGAGACAATCATAAATAAAATGCAACAGAACATAAGCTCACACTGGTATGTCTCTGTGGCAGATGGGCTGACCCTGAAGGGTGTGAGACCAGGAACAAAAGCACAAACTCCGGAGGGCCCTGGGTGGAGCCCCTCCCTCTCCCTCAGTGCTCACTGGCTGCTCACCGTCTTGGGCAGAGATGGGCTATGGAATTCTTTGGGCCAGCCAAGAAGCACAAGGGACCTAAGACAAGGGCCGGGGATGCTTCTGGCCTGGCTCGGGGCCCACCTCCCTCGTTGATCTGGGAGAGCACCCGTGCGTCCCGGGCCTTCCTGGCCGCAACCTCCCTCCACCTAAGCCTCCTGAGGGGCGACTTGCTGCCTGGTCCCAGGGGAAGGTTGTTGAGGCTAATGGAGGACAGGCTAGAGGCTGGTGCCACCCCCGCCTTCCGTGGCCCTGCTCCAGTGCGTCCCTGCAGCTCTCGCTCCTGGGCTGCCGCTTCACCTGGCGGCCAAGGTCTTCCCTCGGAAGGGTGCTCCTGAAAATGAGTCACCTGCAGGGTGTGGGCGGGCCCTGGGTAGGAGGGCGTTTGGCTCCCCTGTGAACGCTTGAGCAACAGGTGAGTCATGAGACCATGGAGGGGACGCCAGCTCTTCCAACTCTGCCAGAGTCTGGGAGAGCCTTTGTTCGACTGGGGTGTTTTCCCCGTGGTTGCGAGGTGCCAGCAGCTCCGGCAAGATCCCACTTGAAAAGGCAGGGCTTGGAGGGGCAGGAGGGAAGGGCAGGGTTTCTGGTTGGCAGGTGGCAAGTGGCAGCCTGTAGAACATTCCGGCTCCCTGGGCCCTCTTGCTGCCATGCATGCGTGACTTCCCTCCCAAAGCAGTGTTCAATGAGCATGCCCAGAAGGTGGCTGGCCAGCCCCAGAGCCAACTTGCCTCTGCAGCAGTGGGTGGGGCCAGTTCCTTCTGGTCAGCCAGGGTCAGCTTAGCCAAGAAGTTTTCTTAGGCCATCCTCAAATGGCAAGCCCTCAGGGGATGCAGACTATATCCCATTGACCCCAGGTTACAAAACTGCACACGGAGCCAGCCCCGAACTCACCAACTTGGTTTCCCTGTGGCCCACACATGCAGACAGATCCCTACAGGCAGGAAATGCACCCCCAGAGAACAGGGACACACATGTTGGGTGCAGACACGGTGGGGAGGAGGGGGGCCCAGCCCACAGCTTTTCAGCAAATCCAGGATCGGCCTTGTAGAGAGAGCCCAGACTTTGCACCTCAGTGTTGGGAGCTGAGCTGATCCGCTGTTTGAAGCGGGGCGAGTTCTTGCACCTCTCTGAGGCTCATCTGCAAACACGAGGGTGATGACACCGATGTGACAGGAGGTGGTGGATGCTGCCCTTGCTGGTGCACGGACACCAGGGAGGAGGAGGAATGCTGTGTCCCCAGTCACGCTGAACCTTCGGAGGCCCTGCTCTCGCTGCCCCTGCCCAGAGGGCACCTCCCCTCTTTCCTTGACCAAGCTCCGACCTGTCCTTCCAGATCCAGCTCTGCTGTGGCCTCCTGGACGTTGGCCTGAATTCTTAGGCAGAGTTCCTGGAGCCTCACTCCATGCTTCTGTGTAAACGCGCTCTGTTGGTATTCCCAGTGTTTGCATTCGTCTGGCCCACAGAAGGCGCCAGCAGCCCCGGGGGCGAGCGCCAGGCATGTGTCTCTGGGAAGACAGTGGAAACGGGGCAGCCTCCTCGTCATTTTCACTCACTTCATTCCCCGGGGAGCGCCGGTGAGATCACCGTTGTCAGCTGCAGGCACGGCAGGCAATTTATCGAAGGTCACTCACTAGATTCCCAATAGAACCTAGATGAAAATGCCCCACCGCCTCAAGCTCAGGGCGGGGCTTGGCCCACACCACATCACTTCCATGAACAAATGACAACCTTGGGCCATTAAAAAAAAAGTAGTGGACACCACGAGAGCTCCACGTAGGTACCCTCCTCATGCAGAGAAAGTCTCTTGTCTTTAGAACTGGATCCAAGGGGTGGGCATTTAGCTCAGCAGTTCTGACCTTGCTTGGGACACCCACACCCCGTATCAGAGTGCCGTGCCTGGTTTGAGTCTCGGCTCCTCTGCTCTGACCCAACTTCCTGCTAACGCACACCCTGGGAAGCAGCAGAGGATGGCTCCGGTACCTGGGCTCCTGCCACTCACGTGGGAGGCTCAGACGGAGTTCCAGGTCCTTAACTTCAGCCTCACCCAGCCCCGATTGTTACAGGCATTTGAGGAGTAGATGTGAGGTTTCTCTCTCCCTCTTTCTCTCTCTTTGCCTTTCAAATAAAATGAAAATAAATACTGGAGCAAACACAGAGCGTATCTAGTTCTTAATTCAACGGTGTATCCCCCAGAAGGCTTTGCCTGACACCAGGATTTAAATTAGGTGTCCCTTGCTCTACTCTATCAACATTCTCTGTAGTTCTTGGTCACAGCACTTGCCACATAAATCTGCGTACACTTTATTTATAAAACAATTCGTCTCATGTCCAACTCTCCTGTATATTTGAGAGATATACAGACAAGGATTCATCCAAAGGCTTTAGCATGTAGTAAACCCCCGATCTGTTCATCCGACAGGCAGTAGAGTGTCTTCTCCATGTGACATGCTGTTACATGATAGAAACAGCACACGGAAGGGCAGATGGGTGGTATTTCAGCTAACACAAGACACCAGACTGAGCTCTGCGACTGTATTAGTGCCCCATTGCTGCTCTAACAAATCACCACAGCCCGAGTGTCCTAAAACAGCATGAACTGACTTGTCAGGTGCAAAGTCGGTCTTACCTGGCCAAGGTTGAGGTGTCAACAGGGCTACTTCCCTCTGGAGGCTCTGAAGGGAGATTCTGTGTCGGTGCCCTTTCTAGAAGCCACCCACAATCCTTGGCTCCTAGGCCTGCCCTCCATCTTCAAGCCCTCTCTCTGGCCTCTGCTTCCTTCATCCCCTCCCTTCCCACCCTGACCCCCTGCCTTCCTCTTATAAAGACCCTGGCAACACTGGGCCCTTCTGGGTCACCCAGGATGATGTCCTCACCTCCAAGGCCTTGACGTCAATACATTATGAAGTCCCTTTGGCCATGACATCCACAGGTTCCCAGGGTTAGCACACGGACATCTATGAGGGACTGTCATTCAGCTTATCCCACCACCCTACGGAACATACATTTGGAGATTTCTGAGTGAAGGTGGCTTCCTAAATTCCAGCAGTCTCCAACCTCACACTACAAAATGGCCTAGTACATTACACAGCCTTCACTTGGGAATTACATGGGACTTAAATTGGAGGTTGGGTTTTCTCATCAGCTTTGCATGTTTATAAACTGTGTATGTGATGTGACTACCTATCTAGGAGCAAGGGGACCCCCTCTGTTGTGGGTTGAGTTGTGTCCCCAAGACGATAGGCACATTTCCTAACCCTGGTACCTGTGACTAAGACCTTATTTGGGAATAGGGTCTTTGCAGGTATAAACAAGATAAGATCCTAATGAATTAGGGTGGAATCTAAAGTCAGTGACTGGAGTCCTTATAAGGAGAAAGAGGCTTGGGCACAGAGCTAGAGACAGAGGAAGGCAGCCTTGTGGTGACAAAGGCAGAGGCTGAGAGATGCAGCTGCAAGCCACGGAGTGCCGGGGATCATCAACAACCCCCAGCAGCCGGGCAGATGTGGGAAAGCATTCTCACCCAGAGCCGTCGGAAGAGAACAGCCATGCTGCAACACTCAGATTTCAGATTTCCAGCCTCCAGAGTGCGCGAGAGGGTGCATTTCTGTCGTCTTGACTCCCCCCGTTTGTAATATTTTGTTCCAACAGGGCTAGGAGGCTAGGACAGCCTCTCCTGGGTCCCCAGCCCCCACACCACGGGCTCCCACAAGCTCTGCCTGGAGACTCTGCTAGGGCTGCTGCCACTCTGCTTCCCCAGGCTGAGGGGCGGCTTCTGCGCTGTCCCAGGCACTGGGACACAAGGAAATGCTTTGCCTCAAGGGCTCATGGATGCCCCCTGGGCTCAGGCTTGTTCTCTCTCCAGACAGGCTCCAGTTTGCCACTGTGGGTTCCATTTTCTTTTTTTCCTATTTCTTGGAAAGCACCTCTCAGGACCATTTCAAGAAAAACAAATTGTGAGGTTTGCTAAGGATCTATTTAAAGTGAATCATCAGTTCTAGTTCCAATAACAAACCAGAGGCCAGCTGGGTCTTGAGGAGCTACAGTGGTGTGTGCGCAAGTGCAGGTAGGGCAGGTCTCTGCACATGCGTCCCTGTCGTGCCCCCCAGGTGCGCTCAGCTGCTGCACTCCCGACCCTAAGGCCCAAATGGACACAGAACTGCAGAGTCACCAAATATAAAAGTTCCAGCAGTTCGATGTAAGGTTTACCGCCTTGGCAAGCCTAACAGCAACATTTCCATCCACAGAGCCCCTTTCACCCAGAAATTCCAAACTGTTTGGTCACAACCGCATTTCTGGGTGCAAAGCCTCCTGCCAGCCTTCCAAGGGCCCTGAGCACTCAGAGTCTATGTACAACCCAACTGGAGTTGTAACTCAGGCCCACACCCGCTGGGATTGTAACTCACACCCGCACCCTCTGGGCTTCGGAGTGACCCAAGTGCTTCTTGTACTTCAGCACTGTCAACTCTCCTCCTGTAGGCAGTGGCAAGAGAATGGACCAATGGACTGCTGCCTTGTCCTCTCAACAAGTCTCTACTGAGCGCCACTGTAGGCCAGGCACCGTGGGGGGCACCAGCAAAATCCACTGGGGAACACATTGCTATGGAAGGAGGAGGAAGTAGAGTTTAAAAAGTACAAACAAAAGGTAAGCAGACAAGTAAATAAAATACTACGGCTTGAAAGTGTTGTTGGAAGGGAACCCGGTTGCCAAGAGAGGACGGAAGAGGGTCTGCTCTCCACGGGCGAGCAGGCAGTGCCACTGAGAAAGCTGGAAGAGGGTCTGCTCTCCACGGGCGAGCAGGCAGTGCCACTGGGAAAGCTGCGCTCAAGTCCAGACCCAAAGGGAATGAAGGAGCCAGCCATGGGAGGCCTCGGGACACAGAATTCCTGGCAGGGCTAGGGCGGGTGCAGAGGTCCCGGGGCAGTGAGGAGACTGCACGGTGTTTAAGGAAGCGAAAGAAGACCAGCGAGGCAGGAGTGTTGTGAGCATGGAGGAGCAAGGGGTGGCGGAGGCGCTGGGGATGCTGGGGCAGGGCTGCACTCCATGTTTGGATTGGATTCTAAGGACAAGGGAGCTCTTGAAGGGTTTTAAAGGAATGTGGAAGGGGGCTGGGGGCAAGCATGACATAACATCAACTCCTCTGCACCACTTGTGCAGCCTTATGGAGGGTAGAAGCACGGTGGGCAGGAGTACAGTGAAGGAGACCTTTCAGGAGAGATGAGGCAGGGACCTGGACTTGGGAGGCGTCATTTGCGGGGGGAGATAGCTCTGTCAGATGGATACTGTGCTCAGGGGATGGACAGGGTCTCCCCGTGGGCTGGGGAGAGTGAAGGGCGAGGGGAGTCTCTAGTGGTTTGCTGTACCTGCCTATCACAGGAGTTCAGAGTGGCATAGCCAGCTCAGGGCCTTCGGGTGCCCCTGGGGAAGCTGTTTCAAGATGACCATCGGGGTCTCATGCAAGCCTCATTATATTTTTTTCTTAATTTGACAGGTAGAGTCATAGACAGTGAGAGAGAGAGACAGAGAGAAAGGTCTTCCTTTCATTGGTTCACTCCCCAAATGGCCGCAACGGCCGGCACTATGCTGGTCCGAAGCCAGGAGCCAGGTGCTTCTTCCTGGTCTCCCATGCAGGTGCAGGAGCCCAGGCACTTGGGCCATCCTCCACTGCCCTCCCGGGCCATAGCACAGAGCTGGACTGGAAGAGGAGCAACTGGGACTAGAACCCGGTGCCCATATGGGATGCCGGTGCTGAAGGCAGAGGATTAACCAAGTGAGCCACGGTGCCGGCCCCCAAGCCTCATTATTAAAGTCAGACAGCTCTGCTCTTCTCTAGAGCTCGCCTGGGTCTGGTGCAAGATGCTAGCTGACACTTATTTGCCCTTGCCCGTATTTGATGACCTCTTCTGCCTATGAAAGGACTGCCCTTCATTCTTAAATCATACCAGCAAGTACCTCCGGGCCCTAAGCTGGGGTACTGCCCGTGAGGACAAGTGAAAGCCCCATTTGCAGCATTTACCAATTTCCTACCAGGGTCCCTTTCAAGCCATCAAATGACTCCCAATATCCCCAGAAGAGCTAACAACCAGCTCTCACCAGCCCAGAGCAGCCGCTCTAAAACAATGCTGTGTGACTTCCGGTCCAGAACACCATGTCCAACGACCTCCTTTGCTTCCCCGCATGTCCATTTGCGGAGTTCAGGAGCGGTGTCTCCAGGAAACCTGTGACATGCTGAGTGCATGGGGCTGGGAATCCGCTCGGTGACTCACCACGTGCTCAGTGTCCGGGTCAGCCAGCTTCTGTGCCAGATCTACCACTCAGGGCAACTTCCCTCCAACTGCTGATGGAGACTGACCTGGCAGAACGTCCTCCTGGGTAGTTTCGGGAGAGTGCAAAGGGAGTCAGAAAATCTGGATGACAACAATGGCTCTGCTGTTAACTGGCTCAAGGGCCTTAGGCAAGTCACCTAACCTCTCCAAGTCTCAGCCTCCGCGTTCTACACTGGCAGGTAGAGGATCTCTAATGCAGACACTGAGTGTATTCCAGGTCTAGGGGCTCCACGCATTACCCAGCTTCCTGGAGGGTCTGCTTCCGACCGGGGCAACTCTGTAGGCTGAAAATCCAGAGGAGGTTGTTAAGCATGGAGTTCCATACCCACATTCTTGCAGTGTTGGGTTTGGTTCTCCCAAAGCACCACGTGCTTGGGAGTCCTGGGAACAGAGAAGCAGGGTAAACAGACAACTCGAGAGCAGAGCGAAGGGATCTGGTGAATGAGGGCATGGGAAATACAGACATGCCACAAATCAAAGACGGTGGAGCCGAGCCAATACAATACGTGGAGTTTCCCATACCACATGGGACTTTGGGATTTCCCTGGGCCATAAGACTGTTCGATGCACGCACAGCTTGCACCTTCCAAAACTGACAAAGAGCTCCCTAGACGGTCCCCTTGTGCTTCTCCCCTGACATGGCACCACACAGCTCTGCGGCATTGCCTGGGAGTTGTGTGTGTATGGTGTGTGAGCTGCGAGAGGCTACAGAGGGAGTCCAGCCTGAACTCCCTCACCCACAGGTTCTGGTCCACCTCTGCCAGGCAAACACCCCTCCCCTCCTTCATGCTGCCTCCTCCTGCACACATCCTGGGATGCCTTGATCTTGCTGTGATCGGCACACCTGGTAATCTCTTCTCTAACACCTATGCTCTCTCCATTGGAACCACAGAGGCGAAAGTGGCTGAGAGGTCACAGGAGGGGACCATTTTCCCTTTTTCCCCTTCCTTGTTCTCAAACTTTTCTGCACAGACTTGGGATGTCGGCTGTTGACATATGAAATACTGAAGAACCTTGTTTATGCACTCGGCACCTTATTTGGGTGAATGTGCCTTTTCAAAATCAAGATGTTCTTTTTTAAATAAAAAATATGAAAACATCCCAAAACGAGAGGAGTACTGAGGGTAACCACATAAAAACAATCTAAGCTGAGAAAAATAACCCAGACCTGCCGAGTCCCAAAGAGAACCTGGGTTTCCACGGGACATTAGTGGAGTGCAGTGCTCCTAGCAGTGGGTGGGATGGGATGCTTGCGCTTGGTCCAAATAAGCAAACATCCTGCAGGAGCCATCATCCGTGCCCCGCATGCCCTGGTCCCGACGTGCTTCCTGCTCGGGGCCTCCCAGAAACACATTTCACAGACTTCTTTTCATCGCCCCACCTTGGAGAGCAGAGATGTGTAGGTGCGAGTGTCTTAGCGGCGAGACAGATCCAGCAGGCATTCAAGATCTTCAGGTGACAACAAGTGCATCTCGTCGGATATTTACCGTCACCACTACTACTCCTTTTTTCTTTAATTCCCAAGATAAGTGACTTTTTTTTTTAACCTGTAGGACTAAAGTCCCCATTATTTTTCAAATACTTATTTGCTGCTTCCAAGGAGCCAAGAAAATTGATCATGTACTTTGCCAAGCTGATAGCAACCTCAAAAATCTTGTGACCTTATGAAAAGGTCCTAATTTTCCTCCTTCCTGTTAATACATTTTTCTTGTCTTCTCCCCAGCGATACTCAGCATATGGGCTGGACAGGCAGGTTGCCCAGTTGGTGCGAACAGGCAAGAAGATCTGCTTCATCGGGATTCTTCACACTGCCCCCAATCTAGGGGCCCCTTTTCCAGATAGGACCCCTAAGAAGTGCAATGGATGACTCAGGGCTCTGTACCGAGCACCTTGTAGCATAGATTTTAATGTTTACACATAGATGTGTGTGTGAAGAGACCAACTTCTTAGAAACTTTTGAAGGTGTCAGAAGGGCTCATTCAGGTAGAAAACATTCCCTTGCTGTATCAATGCCTCCATTCTGTCTTCCAGGCCCCGGAAAGCGAATGGTAAGGATTTGGACTGTGGCCTGGAGACAGAATTTGCAGCTCTCTTTCCCAAGGAATGAATTGCAGCCCCTCAGGCTGGAACAGGCAGGTGCTGTGAATCTGGCTGACAGGTCAACTTCAAGGTGATCTGCGTGCTGAGTCTCCCCTGTGTTCAGCTAAGCTCCCATCACATCTCTGGTGCCTGGTAAAGGGAAATAATTATGACTAAGGATGAAGCAGGAGGGTCTTTGCACACCTGTAATTACCGCCTGGCAAGTGCCTGCAGAACCTGGGAGTTTCCCAAGGAGCCGGCGGGGCCATTTCTGGAAAGGGCAAGGCAAGGTGGGGCCTCCAGAGAGCAAGATGGAGCAGAGGAACCAGAGCTAAAACTTACATGACCTGATAGACATTTTGTCACTTGGTCACAGTTTCCAGGCTCCCTAGCTGTTATAAACCCGGGGTGAAAAGCTCACAGAATCTGTAGGTATCTCTAAATAAAAAAAAGTATTGCCTCACAGCAGCACTGTCCGTGGAAATACATTGCCACCACATCATCTTGAGTTTTCTAGAAGTCATGATGGGAAAGAAAAGAGAAATTAATGTTAATAATATAGTGGGGCTGGTGCTGTAGCATAGTGCGTAAAGCCACCACCTGTGACACCAGGCATCCCATCGAGGCTCTGGTTCATGTCCCGGCTTCTCCACTTCCAATCCAGCTCCCCACTCATGGCATGGGAAAAGCAGTGGAGTGTTTGGGCCCTTGTCGCTCATATACAAGATCCAGATGAAGCTCCTGGCTCCTGGTTTTGGCCTAGCCCAGGCCTGGCTGTTGTGACCATCTGGGGAATGAACAAGCAGATGGAAGATCTCTCTCTCTACACCTCTCAGCCTTTCAAAAAATAAAAACAAAATAAAAAATAAAATAAATCTTTTTAAAAATAAGTGTTAACAGCAGACTCATAGAAATGCAGATATCCTAAACAGCACTCTAGCCTCAGAATCAGCCCTTAAGGCATTCAAATCCGGCTAAAAAGCCCATGAGAGTTTCTCAGGCATGGAAAGCCAAGACACTGTGGCAAGAAAAATTACCTAAATGAAAGATCTCTGTGAGTGAGATCCCAGTGGAAAGAAGGGGCCAACAATGAAGCAGGTATCTTTCTCTGAAGGGAGGAGAGAACTTCCACTTTGACTACGGCCGTGTCTAAATAAGGTCGGAGCTTGTGAACTCAAGAGGCTTCCACAGCCTTGGCAGCTCATGACAAGAGCCTCAGGTGATTACTGACATCATAAATAAGAGTGTCAATTGTTAAATCAACAATAGGAGTCACTGTGCACTTACTCCCCATGTAGGATCTCTGTCCTTAATGTGTTGTATTATGCGAATTAACAGTAAAACTAGTACTCATACAGTACTTCATACTTTGTGTATCTGTGTGAGTGCAAACTGTTGAAATCTTTACTTAGTATATACTAAGTTGATCTTCTGTATATAAAGATAATTAAAAATGAACCTTGATGAAGAATGGGATGGGAGGGGGAATGAGAGATGGCATGGTTGCGGGTGGGAGGGAGTTTATGGGAGGAAAAACTGCTATAATCCAAAAGTTGTACTTTCAAAATTTATATTTATTAAGTAAAAGTTTTTTTTAAAAGTGTTAATAATATATTTAACTCAGTAGACCCGAAATATAGCCACTTCATCGTTTAATCAATATAAAAAAAAAATCTATCAGTAAGATATTTTTCCCAAATCCCAGTGTGTATATTTACAGCATGTCTGAATTTGAACTGGCTGCATTTCAAGCCCTAATAGCCATGTGGCCTTGTGTGCCACGCTGGACAGTACGGCCTCAGATGGGGACATTTCCTCCTCACCATATTTTTCAAGAGCGCCTGGTCCATGGTAGACTTCCCACAAACATTTCACATAGAATGAATGAAACTGTTGTATGTGAAATTCTGTTTGCTCTTAATCAAAGAGGAGTTTCTAAAAACTTCTTCTGAATGGCACCAAGCAGATCTGAAGCCCAGACTTGGGGAATCCTTCAAGTGCTGATAACAGCAACCCAAGCATCGCGACTTGGGTTTGTAACAGTAGGAAAATTAACAAAGCTGCGTTCTGACTGCTCCACCCACAGAACAATACTTCAACATTTAGGAAGCACACACACAGGTCCTGCGCTCTCTGCCCTGGGAGTGGGGCACAAGCATTACCCTCAAGGGCAGCACAGCCCATGATAGCCAAGCAGACCCACGATGCTTCACATTGTGTATAAAGGACAGTTTCTGGGTAGGAGGCTCTAGCCCTGGCTCCTGAACAGGGGCTGCTCGGGGAGCAAGGCAGGAAGCCAGCAGCCAGGCAGAGGGAGCTGAACCATTCATGAGCCTGCAGGGATGGTCAGGAGCAGCCCTCTCCTCCAGCCATCCGGCTGGACACAAGGATGCCATTTCCCAGTAGCCGCATTCAACACATTCAAAAGAAACAGGTACAATTAATTTTAATAATGTATTTTATTTAACCCACTTGGTCCAAAACACTCTCATTTCAGCAGCTGCGATATCCTCTGTTTTTTACAAGTCTTTCAAAATCCAGTGCAGAATCAATTTCAAGTGCCCCGCAGCCACGCATGGCTGGTGGCTGCCATGTGAGTATCTGCTCAAGTTCTTGGGTCCAAAACAGCGTTCAGGCCAGTTTTAAAGGAGAGGGGCCAGAGATGAAAAACGAGGTGAAGTTGCCCACCATTTCCAGGGGCCAGGACTACTGCGCATGCTCCCAAGGGTGTCTGTGTCCACGGCCCAACTGCACGCCAGAGCACGAAGGAGTATTTGCTGGATATTACCCAGTGCCCGGACACCAGATCACGAGGCTGACCCAGAAAAGAGCGAGCGCACCTGCAAGGCGGGGAGGCTGCAGCCTCGGCCTCCGGAGGTCGCCCCAGGTCAGTGGGGTGCTCCCTCCCCCCCCTCCCCCGCTGCCAGGGAAATGCACAGGCTGCCTAATGTGGAAATGTTTGTATCTGGGGCAGTGAGGCGCAGGCGCTGGCGGGAGGAGGCCAGGGTGACAGGAACCAGCCGCAACGGGGCGTCGATGGGAGTGCGGCTTCTGCGCTTGCCAATACCCCAACAACGCCTGCCCTAATAAGTCTGGCCGTGCTGGGGGCCCCCCTCTGAGGGGCAGCTTCTCCCTTCCACCCCAGTCTGCTTTAAGGGCAAGAGAGAGCGAGCCAAACGGAGCAAGAATGTGGACACAGCCCTGTGGTCCCTAGCCACTCGCTTCACCACAGATCCGATTTGTGAATGAAAGAGCATTTCTCCACCAGGCTGCTACCCCTTGGGCCTCAGCTGCTCAGCCCTCCACTCCTCCCCCGGGAGGGGGCCGGTGGGGGACCACCCTGCACGGTTTCCCACTCCTTCTGTTCCTCTCCTCCTCCTGCCTCCTGAATCCTGGAAGGGCGCCACCCCCCAGCTTCAGAAGGGAGTGACCCTCCCTGCAGCCAAGCTTTGGAATTGCTGCATCCAGAGCCAGCCCCCGTGACCCCTGGGGCCTGGCCACTTGGTCTGTCGTGGCAGGAAGAGGTTTCCTAGGCGGGTGTCCCAGCCCCACGCAAAGGGAGCACAGGATGACGCCACGTGTGCTTGGGTCGGAAGCACTTTAGCTATGGCTCCAAGAAAAGAACAGCTTGTTCCACCACTCTGGGTCTCCCGGCAACAAGGAATGTACCATAGATTAGCCACCATCCTGCTTGCAAAACAATTTTAAAAAGAAGTGCAGCTTGGTCTCTTTATAGGGTCCTGGAGGGAGAAGCGCAGAGCACCAGCGTCACCAGCCGTTCCGTTCGGTGGTTAATGACCTTGGGAGGCTAATAAGCCCTTGCACCACGATTACCAGTGGGGGTAGGGGGTGGGGGGGTGTTGCAAGCTTCTAGACCCAGGCGTGGTTGAAGGTCAGCTGCTCTGGGACGGGTCTCTCCTGCCGTTGGGAGAAGGTTACAAAGACTGATTTTCCTGCCCCGGGGCGTGTAGATGATTAACACGCTTCTTTCTGTTAACTGGAGAGTTAATCGTTATTCAAAGCACTCTTTGATAATGGGGGGTGGCGGGGAGAAAATGAATATGTTAACCATTAATCGAGGGAAATGCCATAAAAATTAGGGTGGAAAACCTTGGGTCTGGCAGAGGAATTCAGACTGCCAGGGTCAGCTGTGCAAACCTGGAGACAGCCAGGGAGACCCGAGAGAGTCTTGCCTACTAAGGTGAGGGTGGGGCTCGATTTTTTCCCCCCTTTCTTCTTGTGGGAATCACAAAGTCACAAACATGGGAACATTAAAGCAAAGCTAGTTCTCCGGGCCTTTTTGCTCCAGCCTCCCACTGCTGAGCCTAGGAGGACTCGACTCCTGCTCTGGCCTCTTCCGGGAGCAGGAGGGACAGGACACCCAGGGCCTCCACGCTGGAGGAAAGAGGGCGGCGATAACACAGAGGCACGCAGCCGCCCTGGCCAGCCCCCGGGCACAGCCGGCCAGTGTATGCTCCAGTCCCCCTACTGCTTGGGGCAGCCTGGTGGGACTCGAAAGGGGGTGAAGCTCTGGAGCAGAGGCTGCCTGTTTGGGATTCTAGAGGCAAAACTCCTGCTTGTCATGGAGGACTCCGCAGCACCCCGGGGCTGGGAAGCTGGGAAGCTGGGCGGGGTGTTCCTGCTCCATCACACCTGGAGGTTGCTTTCTGGGGTGTAAAGGCCAGATCTTGCCCCCAGGAGTTTATAGGCCATTAGGGAGGTAAGATAAGGTGCAGCAAGTGCTGGAAGTGCAATCTAAGCCAACTGCTGAATACGTGCAAAGGAGGGAGGGCCCGCTGCCCTGCTGGGAGGAGAAATGGGAGAGGCAGGGCCCAGAGAGTCAGGAAGGGCAGGAAGTTTGAGAAAGAGACCCGCTCAGAGTAGACTAGAGACAAGGAGAAACAGGTTTACCTGTCTGTGAGGAGCCTGCATGCTGACTGTGTTCGCATACAAAACTCACCTGCAAAGGGAAAGTTTGAGAGGGGGCAGGAAGTCCCAAAGCTGGACCTGGAGGGGTAGGGGGAGGAGAAAGATGAGAGCAATCATGGAAGACAGAGGCAACCGGCATCCATCCCACAGCAAGGATGGATCCAATGTGGGGTAATGGTGTCAGAACATGGAGGGTCAGGGCTGCGCTGTAGCGCAGCGGGTTAAAGCCCTGGCCTGAAGCGCTGGCATCCCATATGGGTGCCAGTTCGAGTCCCGGCTGCTCCTCTTCTGATCCAGCTCTTTGCTATGGGCTGGGAAAGCAGTAGAAGATGGCCCAAGTGCTTGGGCCCCCGCACGCACGTAGGAGACCGGGAAGAAGCTCCTGGCTCCTAGCTCCGGATTTGCACAGCTCCGGCCATTACGGCCATCTGGGGAGTGAACCAATGGATGGAAGACCTCTCTCTGTCTCTACCACTCTCTGTGTAACTGTCTTTCAAATAAATAAAATAAATCTTAAAAAAAAAAAAAAATAAAAGAACATGGAGGGTCCAGAGAGGGCATGTGACCCCAGTGCGGTCTGGCACCGATGAAGGAGGGGGCTCTGCTTCCTCATTGCCCTCAACAAGCAAAGGGAAGGAGAGGGCAAGCTCCTGGCTCCTTTGGAGGTGAGGGAGGTCATCCAAGAGACCTTGCTACAGGGAATCCTGTTCTTGTTAACAGCGCCAGGGCCAGGCTGCTTGCTGAGAGCGTGGCATGGGAGGGCAAGGGTTGCAGACGGAAGGAGGGCTGCAAAGCGCCCACAGCTACTGGGAAGGAGGTCAAGTGTGAGGAAGGGATGAGAGCGTCATATGACCTTGTGGGCTCAGGCAGCAAGGTCGTCGGCTCTGCAGCACACGGGGTACTCCTCTTACATTGACTGAGGGTGGACCATAAGCTGGCACTCTCCTCGGTACCCAGGGAGGTGGCGAGCCTCAGAAATATGTTCTCTGTCTTCGCTAAGCCTGCTGCACGGGAGTGATGAGGTACGGACAATGGCAATAAGGTGCAGCGGTCCATGTCCTGCCTGGCAGAATCACCTTTGCAGAGTTTTAGAAATACTGACTCCTGCCAACTGTTTAACTCCCCACTATCACCGACAAAAACTCTGACAGTACACAAACATGAGTGTGCATGAGTGTGTGTGTGTCAAGGCTAATTGTAAAGTGCAGTCAGGATTGAGAAACACTACAGTGAAGCGTCATGAGTCTCAGAACCTTGTCCAGCTCTGCCACTTACTGATTATGTGTGTGTGTGTGTGTGTGTGTGAGAGAGAGAGAGAGAGTGTTCCTGCCTCAGTCTACCCATCCATAAAATGGGATCACAACTGTACATCCTTTATAGGGCTATCATGAGGAACAAATGTGATAATGTCCTGAGAAACAATGACGCAGCAAGTGCTTAATGATGATGGCATAAACTTGTGAATAGAGTCGGGGGAGTGAAGTCAGAGAGGGAGATCTCGGGTCAGACTTTTTGCAGAGAGGCAGTTCTGTGTGATGTGAACATAGCCACGGCACAGCCTCATCAGTGACTGAGGGAGACACCAGGGAGGTAGGGGGATGGTCCATTCGTAAGCTTTCACAGTGAGGCTATGACCCTGAGATGGCTCAGGAGACAGAGGTGCTGGGAAGAGTGAGTTGGGCATGGGATGCACTGGGAGTCACAGAGGATGAGAGCAAAGGATGGAGAGGGTTTGAGGCATAGGGATGGGGAAGCAGCTCCAATGGCATCAGAGCCAAGCAGTGGAGGCCACGCAGGAGGGAGGCCTCCCATCCCCCGCTCTCAGGCACTTCCACATGGGGAAGGTGTGCGTGCCTTTGCACCCAGCTCCCATCATTTGGCTCCTGAAGGGGCACTGCCCAAGGAGAGCCAACTTCAGCAGCAACCATGTTATAGGTGCGGGCACCGGGAGTCTTGGCTTCCCCCGGGCTGTATTCCTGACTCCTTTGGTGACTGAGGGCCTCAGATTTTCCATCTATTAAATGGGCTAATAATTCTTGACATCTATTTGCCTCATGTGGACACTATGAGTAGGAAATATTTCCCAAGTGCTTTGAGCTCCCATTAAAAGGAACCACCTCAACATCACTGCACTCACTGCTGGATTTTCTTGGACACTGATCAACTTAAATGGATGATAATAAATTCTTCTACATATCTTTGTCGAGAGATGAAAAGAGAGAGGGCCCCACAAGACCTTGGTTCTAGAATCTTCTGCTCTGGAGAAATCCTGCTTTAGGGAAAGCACCTGAGCACACACCCGTAGCCAGAAGACGTGGGCTAGGTGTCGCTAGAATTTTTTGGTTTTAGGAATCCCCTTCCCTGAACCCAGTGGCTGAAAGCATCTGGCTCAGAAGAATGCACATGGAGTTGAGTGATACTTAGGGACCAGGACAGACATAGAGTGGACTCATTTATGCACTCATTCATTCCATAAAATTTTACAGAGCACTTATCACAGGCTGCCTATAAAGCATCCACCCACCATTCCCAGGGTTGGCTTGCTGCTCTCTGGCCACAGAACCAGCTCTGCTTGGCTGGGCCTCCTTTCGGGGTCAAGTTGCTTGCTTTGTAGCCCTACCCCGACTCACATTCTCCTCTCTGACTATGGTCCATGAGGTACATGGCCCACAGAGGAGAGGAAGCTGTTCTTTGGGGTGTGTGTGTGTGTGTGTGTGACTGGAAGAAGAACAAGGACTGCAAATGACCACTGCACCTGCACCTCTCCAACATCCTGGGGTGAGGGGTGAGGTCTACGGTGAACTCGTCCAGGTAAAATTTCCCATCTTCCTCAACAGTCTGCCAGTCTCCTAAGGATCCGGGTGGCTGTATAGTGCATGGCTGTTTCCACAGCAGTTTGGTGGATGACAATTGAGTAAGTGATGTACGAAGTGAAGCTGAAGAACAGATCATTCGTTTGAAGTCCCCCTGCTGTACGCACGTGGAAGCAAGGACAGAAGCAGAACAGCCGCAGGATGCTGCCCTCGGAGGCTGAATCCCATTACGTTCACCCCACGCAGTGACTCGCTTCAAAGGGCCCCCCTTGCCATGGTAAAACAGAGCTCAGAGAGAACCGGAACAGAGATGCCCACAGGGTTCCCGCACTTCTTTCACTCCTGCTCAGCGGGTTAAGAGGCCTTTCCCGCTTCCAACTTCCAGGGTAGGAAACAGGTGGCCCGTGGGACTCGCCTGAGCAGCCTCACCACTCCTGCTCACCTTAAGGAAGAACACTTTACAACCAGATCCACCAACCGATGCAACGAGATGCCTCCCCAAACCTGGAGTGTGGGCCCCGTTTGCAGCAAAGGCTGTGCCGCCACCTACCCGGGGTACTGGAAAAGGGACTCCCACCTGGGTGAGCAGGTGTACAGCTGACCTCTGGGGACCCTTTAATCCGATGGTGTTGGGTAATGGGTGGCAGGACACAGGCTCTCAGTCAACAACAAAGAACGGGGGCTGGGGTTGAGAAACACTTGATTTGTGTTTGGGGCCATCCTAACAAACAGACCCACCACGGGCAACCTAATCCAATTCCTGGGGCGGAACCCTGTCATTTGGAAGGCTAAAAGAATGCGTCGGCCACACCCAGTTTCAGTGGCAGTGTGTGTCCTGGCCTCAGCGGGGCAGGACCTGCGGGCCCCCACTCTTGTCCCCTAAGTGCTTTTCACAGGGATGGCCACATGCAGCTGCGGCACGATGTGTGTGAAAGGCGCTCGCATCAAAGCGGCTTTACGGCCCGGGCTTGGGTTTGTAAGCCAGGCAAACAGAAAAATCTCAGGAATAAAAGGGGCAATAAACTAATTACATAACGCTTTGAACTCACATTAAATACCACCTTTATTTCAAGGCTCCCCGTGTGTTTTACAGACAAGTTTAGAGCTGTAGTTTTATCCCCTTGTATCAGGTAGGGAAACCAAGTCACTGTTCAGCGAGAGCTGGAGAACACACAGGCTTTGTTTCAGGGAGAACTCTGCAAGACCCACCTCTGCATGGCTGGAGCACGTTAATGGGGGGCCCAGTAGGACAACACCCCCTGGCCACCCTTTGTTCTGAGCTTAAAGACACAGATCCTCTTGGGGCCTGTGTCATGGTGCAGCAGGTTCAGCAGCTGTGTGCGATGCTGGCATCCTATACTGGAGCATTGGTTTAAGCACCAGCTGCTCCACTTCCAATCCAGCTCCCTGCTAATGTGCCTGGGAGGGCAGTGGATGATGGCCCAAGTACTTGAGTCCCTGTCAGCCACTCTGGAGTCCCAGATGGAGTTCCAGGCTCCTGGCTTCGACCTAGTCCAGTCCCCAAACATTGAGACCATTTGGGGAGTGAACCGGCGAATGGAAGATCTCTCTCTCCCTCTCTGACATTCTGCCTTTCAAATACATAAAATAAAATAATTATAGATTCTTATCCCTACACAGCCTGGGCCATGTTTGAACCCCAGGGGATACTTAGTTGATGCTGACATTCACAATCAGAATAACAAGGCCTGCCAGTTTTGATACTTAACGGACACCAGGCGCCATCTCCCCTGCACCTCATTACAATCTCTTGAGGTTGGTACCAGCGTTATCATCCTCATCGTGTAAATGGGGCCAATGAGACATAAGGAAATGCTCTGGCCAGAGCTCCCCTCATGGGAGGTGACCCCAGAACCTGCACCTTCTCTGGTAGGCACATCTACATCCAAGAAAAAGGACCCAGGACAACACGCTTGCTCAGATGCCAGGAATTTACATTTATCCCTCAGACTTCATTTCAGAACATAGATTCGGATGGGTTTCCCTCAAATCCAGAGAAACGATTTAGGAGACAGCTACAACATAAGACCATGAGGCAGCCTGGACAGGCATATCTACAATCACAACACAAAGAGCTCCAAAAATTTGCAAGAGATTGTTAAAATGATGAGAAATTCCATGTATTGGTTCCTGTTGTTTGTTTTTGGGGGGCACTTGTTTTTACTCTTCAAAATACAAAGACTGTTGCATGCAGTGGATTTTGGTTGTCCAATATGGGGCCAACTCAGAAGTCACAAGGTTTGACACCACTGATCCAAGCACCACCCTCCGTGGATTCGGAGGTGCTCCATCTCTCCTTCTTGGGTCCACTTCCAGTCCCTCCTAATGCAAAGGGAACTCCCTAGCTGGTCACCAAATCGATTTCCTTTTCTTCTTGGGCAACCTAGGTTCTATTTCCTGGTGTCCTTGCAGGTGAGTATGGTCTTGCGATCAAGTTCTATAAAAATCAGCACAGAGATCTGGGCAGTTCTCCACTGTCTCGCACTACCATCTGTCTCCCAGATGTCAACACCCAGGGTGAACTTGGGAGACACACACCAAGAATGGCAGGGAGCCTCCATCCACTGGGACCCAGAGGGCTAGGTAAGAACAGAGCCCCTTTTCCCATCCCCTGCTGCAGACTGAACATGATCTAGGTGCTTAGCGCCATGCTTCCTGACATGTTTAACACGTGTGTGTGAATCCAATTCATAAGGCAGATATTGATCCTGTTATTCCCTAAAAAAAAGTCAATCCCTGAACAGTTTCACTGTTACATTATAAAATATTATAACAACTAGTATTCCTGTAACTAATAGAGTAATCTAGAGATAAGAATCTCACTTTCCAGGCTAAAAGTGAAAAGTTCAAAGGTCATCTCCCCCTACAACACAATAAAAAGGAACATGAGGCACAGAACTAGCCCATCATTTTCCTTCTTTGTTGAATTAGTGACCTGTGATAAAACTCAACTTCTTCAATACCTTTCCTGAATACTCTAGGCAGAGGATGACAAATTGGTTCTGTCTTGGAGCCCCCTTCCAAATGATTGATAGCTACTGCCTGCATTGAGAAAGATCTGAGGCCAAGTTGGGGCTTAGCAGGGAAGAGTACTGTGATCAATAAGCGTTATCTGCCAAGTGCACAGGACAGGAAGTGGCTGCAGGGGCACTGCTGTCAGGCAGTGCTCCCGAATGTCTGTCCGTGGGCAGATCCCTTCAGAATCACTTGGGATGCTTGTTAATGATTCCGTCTCCAAGCACTTACCCTCTCAAGGCTTGCTACATTAAAATCTTTGGGTGCGGAACATAGAAATCTATAATTTTATCATCGTTTCATGGAATTTTGCTGTCGAGTCAGTTTTAGAAACTACCCGGTATCATGTAAACACCCACCTAGGTACTAGAGCTAAGTTGTAGCTAAGTTAAGCTGTCTTCACCACCTGGAGCCAGGTGGTCTTGCATGAGTCACTTAAGCTCTATGCCCAGTTGCCTCATAGGTAAATTAGGGACAATAATAACACCTCCCTTGTAAGAATATTAGAAACATAAGATGAGATTTTGCATAAAATGCACTCAAAAGATGTTAGCCCTTATTATATTATCTTCTTCCAAAGATCTCTAAGATTATTTTTCCCACCACCACATGCATAAGTGAAAACACCACTTCCTAAGACTTCCGGATGCCTGGGATGTGTTGCCTCAGCAACATGAGGATAAAAGTGCATAGGGTCTTTATTCTTTCCTTGCTGCTACAGACGGCTCTGCCTCAGCACACCTCCAAGCTCAAAAAGGACCCTGGATGGGGAGCCATCTGTTGAGAGGAGCCTAAGGGATACAGGGGATGAGTACACACTGATACAGACTTGGTCATGACCGTGACATGACAGTACCAAGGGCAGTGACGCTGGTCATCGTGATGATAGGGTGGTCACAGTGTGGTGTGCCAACCAGAAGGCTCCAGGCTGCTGGAGGACAATGAGCTAGACTTGCCTCAAACGCCAACTCCTAACCTTTCCATCTTTCCTATCTCATGGCATCGTTATCATCTCCACTTTACCAACAGTCATGCCCTAGCTCTGTTAACTCATCTCTCACCAGGATGAGAGAGACCAGCAAAAGGAAAGTTCTCTTAATCCCTTTCTTGTACCCATCAAGACCCAAACAAATAAAACCCCTGACTTGTGAATGTTACCAGGAATGAAATGAGTTAGAAGGGTCGCTGGTAACACACAGATCAGCCCAGAAGTTTCTGGAAATGAGCAGGAAACATAGCACACCAGGGGTCAGGGGTCAGCAGCTGTAACCTCAGCCATGGTCATGCACAGAGGCAATCTGGTGATGAGGGTGCCTCCCTGAGGTGGTGACACCCTGCCAAGCCAACGTCGCCACCGCTAATAGGTATGGGGTGTTGGAACCTCCACCACCCATCACCAAGCAGGGTCTACAATGTCCCTGTGCTGCTTCTCCTCACTCACTCCATACCCAGCGTTCCAGGCAGGGGCCTCCAATTGGCTTGGGTCCTACCGCCAGGGGACCACAAGAGCAAGTAGCCAACCTCTTCTCTCTGTTTCCCTGCTAGGTGATAGGGCCCAAACAGAAGTGGGTTCAAATGCAATATAGCCACAAAGCAGAACATGTTTATTATGCTCACCTAGCCTGAGTATGTTCAGCTGACCAACAACTGGAAAAGCAGGAAACCCACCACCCTTCTGCTCTACCTGCTTCTCCTCCTGTCGCCCTCACAGGCAGGTGTCGGAGAGCAGGCAAGACCGCGCAGCTCGGCAGGAAAAGACACCTGTCAGGCACACGTCTCCGTTGCCTTTGCTCTTGGACAGGGGATGTTGGCCAGTCCCAGCGAGTGAACTGAGTAAAGGTCTACAATGGCAGCCAGTGGTGCTGCAGGGCCCTGGGCAGTCAGGAGCCTGGACACGCCTAATCCAGCACATTCCACGGAAGTCCTCAGCAACTGAGGAGCCGAGAAGTCTGAGCTCTGGCCCTGCCCTGCCTCCGCTCCTGGCATGGCTTTGAGCAGATCTTTCAACTTTTGTGACTCAGTTTACACACCTGCCAAATGGAGATAATCATGTGGGGCTCAAAGGACTTTTGTAAGACGCTAATGAGTATTTATAAAGCACTTTGTAGGAGTTTATAGTTATTTGAGCTGGGAAAGGAATTACAAATTCTTCAGGAGTAAACAGTATTTAGAATCTGGGTTTTCCACAGTCAACAGGTTTTCCTGCATGTTTACAAGACCATCATAACGAGACACCCTGAGGTCCCATCGGTGCAGATGGGTCTCATGCAAAGCGGCTCTCATCCCTGAGAAGTCCAGGCTTGGGGAGGGTCATGCAACTCCATATCATGTGTGTTTTTTTGACTCATGAGCCAATGGGATGATTGGAGTCAGAAGTAGAAGGCAGAACCTAAGACTTTTCTTTTTCTTCTCAGGGATGGAGAATGAAGGGACTATGGAGAATTATTTTGAAAGCCAAATCAACCCGATTTCTCCCCAACTTCCTCTTTCCAAGTTGGACGTCTGCTATGTACATTGAAGGGCATCCTCTGAGGGGATTTGCACTGCAGATGACAGTCACCAATAGTCGTTTACTAAGGAGCTAATTCTGTTCCCACTGGAGTCTGGAATCAAAAAAGAGTACTAGCATGCAGGGACGGAAAGATACAACACGGTGGGTCCCTATGCCAGGCGGCATAGCACATGTGTCCCTCACCCTTTCTCTCCCTTGTGTGCACAGTGACTCTGTGAGGCTAGACGGATGCTACCCTCTCCATTTTACAGATGGGGACACGAAAGCTAGGAAGAATGAGTGGCCTGGTAGTAAAGGTGTATCCGCAGCCTGTGCTTGCCAGAGCACACATTCACACCCAAACCATCGTCATCTACCCCAAGTCACTAAACATGCAAGTGCTGTACAAGTATCCCACACTCCACCATCACTCCTGGTTTAACAACCTGTATGCTGAGCCCCCACATAGAAGGGAACAGGCAGGATGTGCAGATGGAAGCAATATCAGGTGTTTGAGGCAAAAGCCAGTGCTCTCTGAACTCAATATTGGCAGAGGAGTCCAACTCAGTTCTTGTCTGACCCTGCATTTCAAAGTCCAGTGTGTCCTACAGAACCTTTGCCGCCCAGATCCCTAGTTAGCACGAGCCAGGGAACCAGAGCAGCTGAGTTTTCTCCCTAATCATTCCCACAGTGAGGGGTGAGCTTCCTACACCACCCACATTCAGAAGAATGAATCCATGGGAAAAGAGGACCCATCTGCTCAGGAGATAGCATCCTTATCCACAAAGCATTTTCAAGTTCATGATTCCACTTAAGGCTAAGAGAAAACAGAGCCCCATCATAACCACTTGGCCTCTCCACCGTATGCTAACTGGGAGGTGTAGCAAAGGATGCGAAGGATGGCCCCTGGCTTCCTGAAGCATACAGTCTAACCTGCTTCGAGAAGGCATGACTAGAGTACAGAGGAAGGCTATTTCGTTCTGCTCGGCAAACAGGGCTCCTTGTCACTCAGAAACCAAGGGTAGTTGGCAGCAGGTGTTGCTCCTGCCGCCTCTGCCTGGGATGCTTCCCAGTCCCCAGTTCCTTTAGGTCTTCATCCCCTGGTGGAGCATGACGCCGGCTCCTTGGAGACCGCTTTGTCGATGCCCCCACACTCCTGCTCTCCTTTGAACTCCGTGGCTCATAGCTGGAATCCCCTTTCTCTCATCCATCATTTCACCGCCAGTTATTTCCACGTTTGTCTCAAGGCCTACATAGCACTGTACCCTGTCTGAGGATAGGCCTACATCTTTCACAGAACAAGTATTCGGTAAAGATTTGTGGGATTTAACTTAAAAATTAAATTTGAAAATCTTCTCAAGCAAAACAATGAGGACACACAATTATATTTACTGGCATTAAGAGATTCCTAAAATAGAGTTTTGTTAATTTGCAAAAGCAGGTTACAAAAATGGAATACACAGTATGACTCTGTTTGTATATGACTGACTACAGATCTGCCTTGTTCGTATCAGAGTCTTGGCAGGAAGGAGAACTCAACAGACATGGTCCACACTAAGGGGCTTTAGCGAGAGGATCATTTCAAGAGCTGGGGGCAGAGTCAAGTGGGCAGATGAGGTGGTGGCACCCCGCCAAGCAAGACAGGAAGCCCTCACAGCCCCATGTGCTTAAAGGACAAGGCTCTGTTGAGGGGCAGGGTATTTCCAGGGCCTGATTAGGACTGGAACCATGCAGGAGGGGCCGGCGGAGGGAACTGAAGCGAGGAAAGACAAGCTATGGCCGACATGAACACAGAGAAGGGTGGGGCTCCCGACCTCCCCTGCCCACATGCTTTGCACCTGCTAATGACAGACGTACACTGAACCTCCTAGGAAGCTGGGGACAATGGAGTCAGGGCTATGCCACAAAGTGTCCCCCCTCCTGCAAACAAAGGAGGGCAGAGAATGGGTCCGGGGGAGGTGGATGGAGTCTATGCAGAAGCCCCTCGGGAGGACTGTGGAAGGACCAGTTCCAGAAGATGCAAGGACATGTGAGTGTGAGAGGTGGTCAGCTTTTCCCTCACTCCTTTTATTTTATTTGGTTTTCTTTTTAAGACTTACTTTATTTACTTGAAAGGCAGAGTGACACAGAGAAAGAGATCTTCCAGCCACTGGTTCCCTCTTCAAATGGCCCTCACAGCCAGGGATGGGCCATACCGAAGCCCGGATGCTGGTACTTGACCTAGGTCTCCCATGTGGGTGGCAGGAGGCCAAGAACTTGGGTCAGCACCTGCTGCTTTTGCATTAGCAGGGAGCTGGATCACAAGCAGAGCAGCTGGGACTCAAACCAGCATTTCAGTATGGGGTGCTGGTGTTATGTCGGCTTAACCCTCTGTGCCAAGACTCCCACCCCTTTTTATTTAGTTATTACAATGAACATTATGCTGCTTCTATAATCAAAGGTGGAAATAGATTTTTCCATTGAACACTCTGACCCTCTAGAATTCCATGTAGAGGAAAAATCTGAACAGTATATTTAACAGCAATTCTCACTTTTTAAATCTCCTTCAAATAATTTCGATCTTTAATTTGTAAAGTTGAAGGCACATCTAACTCTTCGTCTATTTATCCACTCACTGACTGAGTCGTTCAACAAAGAGTTTTGAATACATTCTGTGCCAGACCCAGGAAACAAGGCTGTTTACAAAGTGGACGCAGTCCTGGACCACACATCTTAACATCTGGCCCGGAAAAGGGGCAGGGACTATGAAATAACATGACAGAGAGGAAGAGTCTCAGCGACAGGTTAGAGATCCCCTGCCCCACAGGGGAACCCCGAGTGGTGCCCCACCCCAGTGTTTTTGGTCTCCACTCACACAGCATCGTACTAGGCATGTCACTCCTTCTCACACAAAGACCAGAGCCACAAAGTAAGGCGGCACTGCTGTCCCTACTGGGCTAACTGTCCAAGCTCAGACTGGGTCTCTGCAGTGTGAAGAGGAGTGTGGGTAAAAGCTCATTCAAAAATCAACAAACTCGGGGCAGGTGTTTCCTAGCAGTTAAGACACCATCACTCATACTGGAAAATGTGGGTTTGCTGCTCAGGTCTGACTCCTGCTTCCTGCTAATGCAGACCAGGGGTGACAGTGGTGATGACTCAAATGGTTGGGTTCCTGTCACTCATGTGACACACATGGATTGCACTTCCCAGCTCCAGGCTTCTTCCATCCGGCCAGGGGCTATTGCAGGCATTTGGGGAGTGAACCAGCAGATTAGATTCTCATTCTCTCTCTCTCTCTCTCTCTCTCTCTCCCTCCCTCCCTCCCCTATCCCTTTCAAATAAATAAATTTTTAAAAAATGGTAAATATTTAACTAAGTAATTTTTTTAAAAAATCAGTGAACTAAGTGGGTGTTTTGTAGACATGATACCACACCTTAGACTTGTGTGAGTGGGATGGTTCCAAGTACATTTAGAATTAAGCCATCTATATTTCTTTGACCCTTTGCTCTGAATCTCCACTTTGGATGCAGGCCTCAGCTTCGTAGAGCCTGGTGTTTGTAGAGTTCACCATGATAGTGACCAGCTCCTGCATTCTCAAATATGAGGACCTTTTCTAAACCCAAAACACATGGCAGACTCATGCAATAGTGGTTGAATGTCTACTACTTCTTGATTAAGGAAATATGAGACTGTTTCTAAAATTTCACGGAAAATAGAATTAAAAGGTAAGTTATTTTGGCGCAAAAAATTTAGGAATCCATGCATAATTTTTTCATGATACACAATTTCCATCAAGTTTTTGAAGATCCCTTATATGAATGGATTTCAAAAATGTTTTTGTACCTAAATAAACTTATTTTTTAATTCCATTTCCAAGAACTTTTTGAAGTACACTCATACAATGAAAAAAGTCTACAGTGCATTTAGCTGTACTTTCCAAATAAATATATTTTTTATTAATTATAGCTATTCACATATTCAAAATACAATCGCTCTCTTGGGTGGGAGATATTGCTTATTCTATATTACTTATTACTACACAGGCAGTGTTTCAGGGCAGGTGTGTTCTCAGTTTCCTTGCAATGACTCTGGCTGCCCTCTCTCCCCAGGGATCTGAGGCCCAGGAGGTAGAAATTGGTAAATGGCTGATTCCCCTCAGAGGCTCAGCCAGTCTGGCCCCAGTCACTAAGAGTTCTTTAGGACTTTCTCCAAAGTGAAAGCAAGAGGAGCCTTCAGATCCAAGCAAGACAGACTTCAGAAATCCCCACCCAATTAGACATGTAGAGAAATAGGGGATATGCTGGATTCGAGTCTTGTCTCTGCCCCCACGGCATGGGGCTGCTCTCTCACAGGTTTGGTTCCTGAATCCATAAACTATATCATCATCTTCATCTTCATCCCTAGAGCCCATCTAAAAATTACATGTGGCAGCTTCACCAAGTGTGAGTTTTTTTCCTTAATTTTATTTACTTTTCATATTTCCTGTTATTATTACACACTGCCTTCATCCTCTGGAAATTTGTACTTTATTTAAGTGTTTTGTAGACTATGAAATGCTTTATATAAGACTGTTTTCCCATTTATGTGGTAGGGATGAAAATGGTTGCTGTAGGAGTTTGTAAGTCATCATATTCTTGTTGAGTGCTTACTATGGAATTCAGATTAGATTAATTAATGTGTGGAAAGCATTTAACATGGTGTCTGGCATGTAGAAAACAGCCATAATTTTATTTGTCTATCTGTTGATTGACTGATTGTTACTGCTACTGATGTAGGTGATATGCAGAGACAATGCTCATGGCCCATAGCCCATTCTCTTGACTTTGCTTTGATGACTCTCCAAAGGCAAGCTGGGGACAGTCTGTCCACCTATCCCAACTACAGGAAAAGCATACCAAGGGCATGGCCCTAGTACCAATGCAATCAGCGTGTTGGCTGCTCAGGAGCTAAAAAGCAGCACTGCTTTGACAAAGGTCATGTTTTTAAGTCTGAGATCAGCATGCAAGGCAGGGTTGCTCGTGGTGAGAGCCTTCCCCCAGACTTCCTGCTTCTCACTGCAGTCTCACATCGTGGAAGGGAATGATTCTGATCCCTGTAGTCCTTTAGCCCTCCTTCTTGAGGGCTCCATCCTCCTGACCAGTTGCATCCCAAGTTCCCTGCCTTCCTAATAGCCTCACGCTGGGATTACGTTTCAACAAATGAGTCTTGAGGAGGAACAAACTTCATCTCAAAGCACCTGGGAATCCCCCCTATTCTGGTAATCCTCCAGGAGATGCATAAAGTCATTTTTCTTACTTTACCTGATTTTGGCTAAAAACAGCTCTATGAGAAAGATATGGTCTACTTCTCAGATAATGGCACTGAGGTTCAACACATGTAAGTTGTCCAAAATCAAATAGCTAGTAAGAGGCAACCTCAGTCTGACTAAGAATTCTATAAGCTTCCTAATCTGCACTAATTCTAGAAGTCTACTTTGTTTTAAAATTCTAAGCATGAATGATGAGAATTAAGTCTACCATGAAGTATTTACAGCTTAGAGATCGGACTCCATCTCCCTAGGCCCTCCCCCCTTGCCTCTTAACAAGTATCTACTAAGGTCTACAATAATTTTCAAGCCAGTGAACTCTCAAAATCCGGTGCAAGAAAAATAATAAACTCCTTTATCAGCAGAGATTGGAAATCCCCTGACTAGAAACCACAAAACGTTAGCCCATTAAATGTCATCATGTAGAGATGATGAAAATGAAGCCAGATGGCTGAGGGGCTTCCCTAGAGCCTTGGTGTAGGACTTTACATATGCGGGTGCCTGGAATGACTTAAGGTGAACGAACAGGATTTCCTGGGGGCTCTCTGTTCAAAAGTCACATGACACCTTTACAGTTGGTGACACCAATACTCAAATTCAGGAAGAATGAAATTAGCCCTTTACTTCTTGGCATGGGGCCACGTGTCCTTAGGTAAAAGTTTCCGTAATAATCAAAGCCAACAGAAGTAGGCATGGAAGCCATGATGAAGAAGCAGAGAGCTGGCCGGCTCTTCCACTCACATCACCTTCGCCATCCGCATGCCCAAAGAGGGCAGCCAGGCTGCGTGCATTCTGGGTGCTGGTGAGACTCCTGCCCCCTCAGAAATACCAGCTTACTACATAATGCACCACCCTGGACAGAAAGTGGGCGAAGCCCAGTTAGAACTACTTTTTAGAACCACTCAACCAGATGTAATGTTCTCACCAAAACGGTCCAGACCCCACCAACTCACCAGGTCAAGATAGATATTTGTCTAGGAGTTTGAACATGGCTGAAGTGCTGCCTCCTCTTCCTGCCACTCCATTTGGTTTTCTGTATCAGGCAAGTGTGTAAATGCCCTGTCTGACCTGGTCACTTTCTCTGCAATCTAAGAAGGCCAACAATTCACTGTCAACAACATCAGTGGCTCTCTGAGTTCTGGAGGGACAATGCCTTGTGCTGTTGAGCATGCAAATTCATATTCCTATTATTGGCTGTTAAAGCACAATACTAACAGTCACCACCCTTGCAACGCCTAGTCACACTAAATAAACTGGCCCCAGATTTCACATGGGGCCAAAGGGAACAGTGAGATGCTCTCATGGGAAAGTCTGCTGACTACCAAATAAAATTGCCTTCAGAGTCCCAGGTTTAGGGCAATATTTCAAGGTGTGGCTAAGAGAGAAGAGGATTTATTTGGGTAGACTGCCAGAAAACAGGGCTTGTGAGTATGTTTATGTGGGGTGGGAATGCTTCTAGATGCCATTCAACAGTGCAGCCTTTGCCTCCATCCACTAAGATAATAAGCAGCAGCATCTACACATAACTGACCACAAAGCCACCAAGATCTCCAAATTCCCAGTATTACTGCCAAGGACACCAAATGTGCATCCAAGCCCTTCAGCGAATCCATCTTGGATAATCTGTCTTCTGATGTCCAAGCCAAAGAGAAAACCTGTTCCCAGACTGAGCGGGGGTTTTAGAAACTAGGTAACTATTCACCAAGGAGACATTGAGTACATTTGCCTGCCTGTGAAATAACTGTGATAGAAAGGAATCAATTATGGGCCCATCTGCAGTTCATTAATATGGTCTGCTAAAAAGGAGGCCAAATTCACCAAGTCAACCTGAAAATCTAAAAATAGGACTAATGCAAGCTGGGCCTGGTACATGGCAGACAATAAAGAGATCCCTACATCTGCTCCCTCGCCCTTCACTACTTATCCTCAGCTGTAATTGGGAATGGAGGCATTTTATTTCCTTTCCAGAAAAAGAGAAAAACATTCCAGGAAGATCACTGTTGCCAAAAACATCATCCTTTGTTGGTAAAGAAGGAGGAATAGAGGTTGTTGTCCCATAACACAAACCTTACAGGCTCCAAAGATCTCTAAAGCATCTCCTTTTAAGTTGTTCAAAGGGATGCAAGTCCCTTGAAGAGATGTGGAAGGTACTGGAGCTGCAGTTCCCCCAAGTGTGATGTAGATAATGACTTTCAGAGGAACACAGATGGATCAGTTTTTGTAAGAGTTGAATTTATTGTCATATTGCTATAAAGAGTGTAATTAGGGGCTGACACCCCAGATTAAGCTGCTGCCTGCAACACCAGTATCCCATGTGAGTGCCAGTTTGAGTGCCTGCTGCTCCATTTCCAATCCAGCTCCCTGCATGTGCCTGGGAAAGCAGTAGAAGATGGTCCAAGTGCTTGGGCCCTTGCACCCATGTGGGAGACCTGGGTGGGGTTCCTGGCTCCTGGCTTCAGCCTGCCCAGCCGTGACTGTCATGGCCATTTGGAGAGTGAATCAGTGGTTGGAGTCTCTCTCTCTTCCTCTCCCTCTCCTTCTCTCTCCGTAATTTTGCCTTTCAAATAAATAAATAAATCTTTTTTTAATGTAACTAGAACACTCAACCTTGACTTCAAGATGTCATTTAGGGGGCCAGCACTGTGGTGTAGTAGGTAAAGCTGCCACCTGCAGTGCTGGCATCCCATATGGGCACTGGTTTGAGTCCCAGCTGCTTCACTTCTGATCCAGCACTCTGCTGTGGCCTGGGAAAGTAGTAGAAGATGGCCCAAGTCCTTGGGCCCCTGCACCTGCATGGGAGACCCTGAAGAAGCTCCTGGCTCCTGGCTTCGGATCGGCCCAGCTCCAGCCATTGTGGCCAATTAGGGAGTAAACCAGCTGATGGAAGACCTCTCTCTACATCTCCTTCTCTCTGTGTGTTAACTCTGACTTTCAAATAAATAAATAAATCTTAAAAAAAAAAAAGGTGTACTTTAGAATTGGGTAAATCTGAAATGAATTGTTAAGTTTACAAATGTAACAGTTCAAATATATAAACAGTAAATAAAATTGGGGAAGGCAGTGTGTAGAGATGTAAGAAAAGAAGTCAGAGGTGGTACATGAATACTACTCAGGGCTGAGCCAGCTGAGTTTCCAGGGCTCAGGCCAGCGATGTGATGTACAAGGTCACGTTCACAGTCCCAGTGGCCTTGCTGCCTGTACAGGACCTCTGCAAAGTTGCAAGAGCCACTTGGTTGTCTCACCACATTGGGAAGTCTTAACCCAATGGACCGAGCAACAAAGGGAGATTCCTATTACGATTGACAGGGCCTGGGTCCAAATCCTTAGAGTTAAGCCCAGTGTCTCTGCAACCCTGGAGAGAACAAGGACTTCCCTGCCATTTTGGATGAGTTTGAGGCTACAGACACAGGGGAGGAGTTTCTATCAGTTTGCTGATACCTTATCCCACCCTCCATGACCTCTTTCCTGAGAGAACAAGCAGGGCATTTGCACCAAGCTTGCTTACTGCAGGGGATGACGAGAGGTGCCCCAGGGGGAGGCATGTGCTCTCTGGCTGAACCTGCATGGGACCATGGTTTTAGAGCTGCCTGTCAGGTGGTGGGAAGGTAGACGTAGTGGGTGAACCTTTAACTTTCCAAGAGAAAAGAAGTAGCTGGTAACTTTTCTCTTTACCTGGAAAGTTCTTGTTTCTGGTTAAATAACCTATAGCTCATTTCCATGATGGGATACTGTGTGGTTATTAAAAAGAATGAGTGAGTTGGTATGTAGAAATAGGGAAAGAGAAAATAGAGTTACAAAATAACACTTTAGCATGATTTGCTTGTATGCACAGTAGAAGCATTTATATATGCTTGTACATAAGCATAGAGTATTTCTGGAAGGGTTTACCAAACGTCTTCCAGATAGTTACTTATCCAAGTAGAGCTCACAAAGGGGGGCACTGAGGATGGGGAAGACTTTTAAGCTCCACTTCATAGCGTCTGAGTGTTGGCAATTTTTGCAATGACCTATATTGCTTTTCTAACAAAAGGTTTTTTGAACAATAGCAAACAATGGGCAATATTTAAAAGCGTATGTCAATGCCCCAGAAATATTTAGTCCAGAGACATATGCTAGAGTGAGATGATCATTTGCATTTACATAATAATCACAATAGCTAATCCATATTACACAGTAATCATTATGAAATATACTTGCATTTGCATAATAATCATAATACAGAATGCAGATTGCATAATAGTCGTTATGAAACCCATTTAAACAGAAGCACTGGCTTGGACATGGAGCACTTACGGTAGTTAGGGGTGCGGATGAGACCGGATCCCCTTGTTCTAGCAGATGAGAGAGCATCCCTCTCTCACTGGCAGTCACTATGCTAGGATTTGAGCACCCACTGTGTCTAGCACCCGATTAGTCACCTCGCATACATTAGCTCTGATCCTCACAGTAACTCAGAGGTAAGTTCTATTTTTTCTGATATACAGGAGAGGTCAATGAGACTTTGGAAGTTTACCCCATTAACCCGCACAGTAGCCAACTGTCCAGCAACAGTCACATGACCCTTTTTTTCATAGTTCAGAATTGTCACTGAGATTATATTTTTTTGGTCCCCCAACTCAATGAAATGCGATTGAAAGTGATTTGTGTTACTCTGTCTCTCCTTCTCCCGTCCCTCTCTCTCCTCTCCCTCTCCCCCCTCTCCCTCTCCCTCCTCTTCCTCTCCCCTCTCCCTCTCCCTTCTCTCCCTCCTCTCCCTCTCCCTCCTCTCCCTCTCCCTCCTCTTCTTCTCCCCCCTCTCCCTCTCCCTCCCCACCTCTGCTTCCGTCTATGCAGATGTCTCCAGGGCCACAAACCAGAAGAAGCTGGGTACCTGAGCGGCCACCTGGAGGACGTCACCAACTGACCTAAATAAGGGACAAACATCGATGTTAATGCTCCAGAATTGGAAGGTCTACTCGTTACCGCTGCCAGTGTACCCTGTGTAATACAACAACTGAATGGAAGTGCCAGAATACTCTTCGATTTCAGAGGACGAAGAGGCACTAGGACACCAGCGCCACTGGACTTCAAAGCCCATGGATGTATTACTAGTCTCCCAAACCACACTGTAAACCTACTCTGTCCACCTACAACCTTTCCCAGCCTCCAGCCCAAACACAAGCAAAGTGGAAAAGCAAGAGGTGTTACTGCAGATGCGCCGATGCACCACCCCACACCTCCCTAGCCACCCTCATCGGCAGAGGGCATAATCTGAGAGTGAGCTTGACCCTGCAGCCAGGCTGCCGCAACCAGTGGTCTATCAGCAGTGGCACCAGGTGTAAGTTAGGGAAGGCTCTGGAGTCCTGGTTTCACTTTTATTTTTTATTTTTTTATTTTTTTTGACAGGCAGAGTGGATAGTGAGAGAGAGAGACAGAGAGAAAGGTCTTCCTTTTTGCTGTTGGTTCACCCTCCAATGGCCGCTGTGGCCAGCGCATCTCGCTGATCCGAAGCCAGGAGCCAGGTGCTTCTCCTGGTCTCCCATGGGGTGCAGGGCCCAAGCACTTGGGCCATCCTCCACTGCACTCCCGGGCCATAGCAGAGAGCTGGCCTGGAAGAGGGGCCACCGGGATAGAATCCGGCGCCCCAACCGGGACTAGAACCCGGTGTGCTGGCGCCACAAGGCGGAGGATTAGCCTGTTAAGCCACGGCGCCAGCCTCCTGGTTTCACTTTTAATCCTCCTCTGCTACCCACCTCAGCCCCTGTTCTTCCTGGGCTTATATTTACATAACCAAACATGAACCCCACTGCAATTCTAATAACAACGAATCCACTTGCGAAAGGGAGAGGGTATCAGCCTGCCACAGTGGTTGATTTAAGCCGAGCCCTCTTCTCACGGTGGCTCGTGCCCCCTGGCCCTTGTCTGCTCACACTGCCACTCTAAGGATGGGATGAGCTCCCTGAGAATCCAAGGATGTAGCTCTCTAGTCTGAAGGGGGATGTCGATGTGCGGGTGGGGGTTGAGACTGCATTTAAGAAACACCCGTTTTGTTCTTCAACTCTAGGGAGAGTCTTTGACTAACTTATCCAGACATGGTCCCGGCAAGTTAAAAAGGGATGTCTACTGTAGGGTAGCCCTACAGTTATGGGAGAGATACAAGGCGGCAGCTTGCAAGTGTTCCCAGATGACACTTTGGAGCACACTGAGAGAAAGCACTAATCTCTGGACTGTTCATCAACCCCTTCCACACCTGTCTGGGGGAAGAGTCTACTGGTGACAGACATCACATCTGTGTGAGGCCCCAGAGGAGGCAGCAAGAACCACGTCATCTCCCACTGCATGATCTGCAACGGAGGCACAGGACTGGCCAGCAGTCCGAAAATAGATGTGAGCCTCGAGTCCTGGAGACAAACGAGGAACGCCCCTCATCAAGGCCAATTGCAGTCTGCTGGGGAATAAAAAAACGACCTACATATGTGGCAAGACAGTAGAGAGGTTCTTTTCTGAGATTTTCAGTGACCCGGGGTTTTAATGTTTTTCAAATCCAATGCAACGAAACGTTCCACAGAAGTCCTGTTGCAAAAGCTGCTTCACAAAAGTTGCACCAATTTTCAGTGCTAATATTAGCATTTAATTGTCCTGGAGGGGGCCAGTGCTGTGGCGCAGCAGGTCAACGCCCTGGCCTGAAGCGCCAGCATCCCATATGGAAGCTGGTTCTAGTCCCGGCTCCTCCACTTCCGATCCAGCTCTCTGCTATGGCCTGGGGAAGCAGTAGAAGATGGCCCAAGTGCTTGTGCCCCTACACCTGCATTGGAGAGCCGGAAGAAGTTCCTGGTTCCTGGCTTCTGACCAGTACAGCTCTGGCCATTGCATCCATTTGGGGAGTGAACCAATGGATGGCAGACCTTTCTCTCTGTCTCTTCCTCCCTCTGTAACTCTACCTCTGAAATAAATAAATAAAATTTAAAAAAAAAATTGTACTGGAGATCCATTGATCCCCATCCTGCAAAATCAAGTAATTCAATCATTCCCTCTTTCAATTCTAAGCATTTCACTGAAGTATCAGTAAGAATCTGTGAGATATGGTAATCCTTAGTGTTATTTTAAGAGAACACAATTAGTTAAATCTTACAGAGGAAAAAGCATACAGAACTGGAATCTCTGCAAATTCTTCTAGATGAAGTGGCATCAGTGCATTGATCAGTGATATCGTTTTCTAGCTTCTAACAACATAATTTTGTTTATATGCCATTTTATCCAAGTATCCTATACATTAAATTGCAGTGTTTCCTCTGATTTATAGAAGTTGGTCACACTTGATCCCGAACTCTCTTCCAGATGCTGAGGATGTAGCAGCGAGCATCTGGCCCTGGACAGCATGTGAATCCCAAGAGACAGACTCCTCGGTTCATGGCCATGGCCCCCGACAACTGACTCCCACTCGGCAGACCATACTTACTGTAAACCCACCTGTTGGCTTTATGGCTAAGGGCCTCTGCAACTGTCACAGCTCCCTTCATGACCGGAGGCCTTTTCTGAGCTCCAGTGAGACAAGCCAAAGTGTTTCTTGTCTGAACTCGGGGCAGATCCCAGATAGAACAGGTGATTCAACGTCACCTGTGATGCACCGGCCCTTTGGCGAGTGTCTTACTGGCTCTCAAGGAAGGCTTTTGCAGATGGCCCAGCTCTGAGTACACATCTGGACGGTGTCCTTGAGGGCCTGGCTCCTGGCAGGCATGAAGACAGAGGGAGCAGCAGGCTCTCTCCCCACTCACACAGGAAGCCCTGAGAATCACACAGCCTGTGGAAGCCAACGCCTCTCACCTCAGCAACACACTCCCAGGGAGGCTGTGAAGGGCTTCAGGGAGTAGCAGTTTCCCAAGAGCAGCCATAGCAGCAGCGGACTTGAGCTAATTAATATCATGACATCCTGTTAGAATCTTCAAAAACAGCAGTGAAAATGGTCGTGACCTTGACACTAGGAGAAGTACGGCCTCCCCTGGACAAAGCCAAGTGGTGACTCCATCAGGCACAAGGCCGTGATGCTGGGTTTCGGTCAAGCATATTTCTTCCAATTAAAAAAGTTATGTGTAAGCCATATGCAAAGGGACATACACTGTATGATTCCTCTTATCTGAGGGGCCTAAAGCAGCCAGATTCATAGAGGGAAAGAGCAGAAAGGTGGCCGCCAGGGGCTGAGGGGGTGGTGAGAGGAGAATGGGCCTTAGTGTTAAATGGGTAGAGTCCCAGCTGAAGATGACGATGTTCTGGAGGTGGATGGCGGTGGTGGTTGCACCGTGATGTGAATGGACTCAGAGCCACTGCACTGTGTGTGTAAACGTGGCTAGGGCGGTACGTTTCATGTGACGTCTATTTTACCCCAATAAAAAAGTTACAGAAGCATTTATTTTTGATTCTTTAATTAGATCATTTGTGGATTTAGTGTACATTAATTTAGCATTTTCTTTCTGCCTATGAGAGGTATTTCAAAAAGTTAATAGGAAATCAAATTAAAAGATAAGTTTCTGTGTGTGCAAAAAGACTTTGAAATCCGCGTGCAGATTTCTCATGAGACGCATTTTCCATGAACTTTTTGAAAACCCTCTTGTGTGCGATCTCCTCCGATAAAGCATTAAAATGTGAGGCAAGGACTATAACTTACCTGTTTAGCCTCAATACATTGAAGAAAAAGCCCTACATAGTACAATCCTGGATAAAAATATTTGAAAGAAAAAAAAAAATGAACAAATGGAGTTAGAAATCCCATGCCACAGCACCATGTTTTCTTCTAAATGTGTGGCCACAGAATAGGAACAACAGCGGTGAGTATTATCCAGTGTTCTTTGTGCAGAGTAAAGACTGCAATCCAGCAGGAAAAGCCGTGTATGTCTATCTGGCCCTACTGAAAACTGCATGTGTAGATGGCCCACCTAACCCTGATTTCACTGCGTGGGAAGTACCAGTGATAAATGATAAATGAATGAGTCACTTCCCTTCCTGGTCCTCAGGTTTGAGGTTTTCCAGTCTGGAGATCAGGAGCGCTCCTTACCGTGGGCCATGAAAGTCCCTGAAAGGGTCTAGGAGCCACCTGAGCTGGACCGGCTTAGGCATTCCTTCCCAGGGTTACTCCTTCCCTGATGAGACAGGAAGTGATCACTAACTGCCTCCCCTGCCAGTTCAGCTGTGAAACCTTTACAGTAACTTGACCTCGCTTCTCTGGTGTTTCTCTGGGTAAAGCCTTTCTCCTTTTCTGGTAAAGCAGATATTTAAGTGGGGCAGGAAACTCAACAGCAAAAGACAGCACAGAAGAGAGAAATCCTTGCATATGTAAAGGCAGAGAGCGTGTGTGGTGCAGGGAAACCAAACCCTCTCCCCTTTGGTTTTCTTGTCATTGCTGAGAAACACTCTTAATGTTCTCAAATTCCTACTCCAGTCATTTTTAGCAAGGAGGACATTAACTATTTCCTTTGCAGAATAAAAATCAAAGTCTCATCTAAATAAAAACTACATGAAAACTAAAAAATGAGTGATGCTTTTCTGATTAGTACAATAGAACTACCATGAGTTCTGTCAGGGTTCTTGACATGCTTCCTAAGGTATTCCCAACCTCTAAGGAGATCTAGCAACACATAATCATAGTGGAGAAGCTTTTTCCATGCTCAGAAATTCAGAATAACAAGAACTATCATTTGTGGCAATACCATGGAGGAGAATCTGAAAAACCTCTGGCCTCAAAACACCTAGATATGCTGTACAAAAATAATCAGCATGGTTTTAAGAGCATATTTGAGGTCAGTAAAGGTCCTTGAGACCAAGCATAAAACAGGGCCAATGTCAGAAAAGGTGCTGACACTTTGGCTGCCAGGACACCAGGAGAGCAGATGGGGACAAAAGCACCTTAAGTTCCATACTCACAGGTCACGCTTCACATAGGTTTGGAGTTTAAATTCATCCACCTGTACCCCCTAGGATCCCCACATCAATTAGTCGACACAAAGGAGTCCCAACCCAGCAGCAGCACAGGAGTACTTGCTAAAGCAAATGTAAAACTTCTCTACAGAAACAGATCAACTCCTGCCACCCAAGATTCCCACTGTGAACATGCTTCAAAATATAAGCTCACAATCAAAGACTAAATAGTGCTTTTTTTAAAAAAAAAGATTTATTTATTTATTTGAAAGGCAGAGTTACAGAGAGGTGAGGCAGAGAGAAAGAGAGAGGTCTTCTATCCACTGGTTCACTCCCAAATGGCCACAACGGCTGGAGCTACGCCAATCCAAAGCCAGGAGCCAGGTGCATCTTCTGAGTCTCCTTTGTGGGTGCAGGGGCCCAAGGACTTGAGCCATCTTCTACTGTGTCCACATGGGATGCCAGCACTGTAGATCGGGGCTTTAACTCATTGCACCACAGCGCTGGTCCCTAAAAAGTGCTTTACAAGGCATTAGCAGGAGTCCACCAGCAGGCACAACAGAAAGCATAGGTAATGATTTCCAAGAACCCCAAGAATATCAGATAATAAAACTATCAGAAAAAGGCTATGAATTGTGGTTAAAATAATTAAAAAGTAAAAGAAGAAATCAAATTGATGAGAAAACTATCACCCTATTTTGAAAAACCAGGCATAAGTGAAAAATGAACAAGTACAATTTCTAGAAGCAAAAAATAAAAATTATTCAGTCACTAAAGACAGCATCAATGATATGGGAAATGGAAAGGGAGGTGGTTACCTTGAATATAGAACAGAAAGATAAAGAGATTTTTATTTTAATGAAAGACAAAGAAGATAAAAACAAGAAGCTCTAGGATGCATCACATAGGTGCTCCAGAAAGAAAAAAAAAATCGGGGCAAGAGGCAACATTTTAAAAGATAGTGGCTGAAAATTCCCTAGAACAGGATGAAAATGAGATACAGGAAGCACAATTAGTTCAGAGCAATATTCCAAAAACTACACACACTGTAAGGAAAAGCTGCCAAAGGGAAAATCAATCAGGAAAAAATGAAATAAAAACATAACTTTCAGACACAACAGGCACCTCGACAGCAGACTTTACAGTAACAACAATAGGAGTCAGAAATCAGTGGAATATTTTCAAACCACAGAGGGATAAGGAATGATTACATTCCATTTGCAAACCAAAAATAGAGAATAAACAAACTAAAGCTAAGTCACAAATATTGCCTGGGATTACTCACAAAATATGTAGGTTTCATACACATATATGGCTTCATGGGAATGTGATCAGGCTGTTGCATAGCATCCCACTCTTACTCCAGTGCTCTGCTGTCACCAATCTGAAAGTTTCAATAATTTTTAAGCAGGGAGTTCTGAAGTTCTATTTGTTGTTGAGCCTTACAAATTATGTGCCTGTCCTTTATGTAGGCCTTGAAGATTTGGTATCACACAAAAGCAAGAAAGCATTCTGTATCATGCATGGTCAAGTTCAGCAAAACAAAGCAAATGTTACACAGAGAAAGCCAGGTCTTGTACCTTGAAAGATAAAAATCAGGATTTATGGGGCTGGCATTGTAGCATAGCAGGTAATACCATTGCGTGTGACTCCAGCACCCCATATGGGTGCCACTTCATGTCCTAGATCCCTGTACTAGATCCTATCCAGATCCCTGCTAATAGCCTGGGAAAAGCAATAGAAGATGATCAAGTGTTTGGGCCCCTGCCACCCATGTGGGAGGCCTGGATGAAGCTCCTGGCTCCCGGCTTCAGCCTGGCCCAGGGTTGGCTGTTGCTGTCATCTGGGGAGTGACCCACTGGATGGAAGATCTCTCTCTCTCTCTCTCTCTCTCTCTCTCCCTCTCTCTGTCTCCCCCTACTCCCCATAACTCTGCCTTTCATATAAATATATAAATAAATTTTAAGAAAGAGTTTGTGTAAATATATTTGATAGACTTTTGAATTAAAAGTGCTCAAATTCCTTGTACATGGGAAGGGGAGAAGGAATGAACCACTACCAGGGATAATCCCAGAAAGGAATGAGAAATATGCCAAATAGCCAGCATCGAATAGGGCAGGCAATGCGCACAGCGCACTAAGGATCTGGACGTAAAGAGGAGTGGATAGAGAATTAGAGATGGTGTCATCGGAGAGAAAAGCGTCTTTCTCCAGCACATCTACATAAATACTCATCAGTGGCATCGTCAGTAATGTCTAAATATTGGTATAAATCAGATAGCTAGACACACAACAATACTAATAAAAAACTCAGAGAACGTAACTCCTCTAATCCTTCAAATGAGACAAGGGTCTTGAAACAGATATGAGCAAAACTACTGTAAAAGCTTTATGGTAAATCTAATTGTTCAAGCCTTTTGTTATCAGAAGTCTCTGGTAATATTAGAAAGTACCTTAAATGGCAGGAAAAGTGGCTGTATTAGTATCAAACTATCTGATTCATTATTTTTTCAAAGACTTAAGTTTTTGGTCTTAAATGATAATGGGTTATATCCATTAAAATAGTTTTTCACTGTTACCTTGACTTCTGAAGAAATGTAGAGTTAATTGGTCTATTTATACTGTTAGCCATATTGGTCCATTAGACAAAAATTCAGAGTTACAGAATAGATAGCCTCATAATATCAAAACTAAAAATGGAAATTTTCATCAGCATTTTCTAAGGTTGTGTGAGATGAAGTGGAATAAGATTGTGAGCCAAGGTGAAGTGATTGGAAAGAGAAAGAGAGAGAGAATAAGAATATGATGGTATCAACTCTGTAAGTCTGCACTGGGTTCTGGGGCTCAAATATGCAGTGGATCTGGAAACTTTCAGGAACTAACAGAGGTAGAAAGAAGAGATATCCTGGGAAATGAAGTTAGTGAGCATTTGTAAAGAAACTAAGTAGGTATGAGTAATGATCTTCTTTCTGTGGGCCATTTTCACACTGGAATGGAAGAGTGCAGTCTTCATTTTGGGAGTTTGTTAAAAATAATAATTCTTCAGGGGCAAGTATTTGGTATAGCAGTTAAGATGCTACTTGGGATACCTACATCCCATATCAGAATTCCTGGGGTTGAATCCCAGTTCCAATCCCTCCAGATTCCTGCTAATGGACACCCTAGGAGGCAGCAGGTGATGGCTCAAGTACTTGGGTCCTCATCCACGTGCGAGACCTGAAATTAAATTCCCAGCTTCTGGCTTCCACCTGGCATAGCCTAGGCTACTGCAGACATTTGGGAATGAACCAGCGAATGGGAGATGTCTGTCTGTCTGTCTGTCTCTTTTTCTCTTCCTCTGTGTCTCCATCTGGTTTTCAAATAAGTAAATAAAAAATTTCAAATATTTTAACTCTTCAGTAATGTAGGACACAGTTCCCAAGCTGGGTTTATGTTCTGTGTGGCATGGCATAAGGAGTGGAAATTGGAGGAGCTAGAGAAATGAGCTCAGATGGGGCTCTCCAGATGGAGTTCACAAGAGCATTGCCTGAGCCCACACCATGTCTGCTTTTCTCCTTCCTTCAATTCACACTTCCCCTCCCCGGCCCAGAGGACTCCCTAAAAATGGCTAGTTTTTCCCCCTCCCAGCACTCACTATGGTGTGGAAATGGAGAAGATGCTAGCTCAGGGAAGGCTGAAAGAGGAGAAAAAGGCTAAGGTCTTGCTTCAAGACACGCACACACAAAAATGATCTCATTACAGCCTTCTTCTAGATGCTTGGACTCTTCTTCCTTGGAAGAGTTCTCCAGATTGGCTTGGATGGCTACATGTCCACTCTTTCAGTCTTTGTGGAGCAAAGGGAGTAAACAATGACACTTGTATCCAGCTTTTGCTTCTCTGTGTGCTTTGAGGATGTATATTTGGTGGAATGTTTAAGCATACGTGTGTGCCCACACACGCGCACACACACACAAAGAGAGAGAGAGAGAGAGAGAGAGAGAGAGAGACGCTCTTTCTTCTGCTTTCTCCTATAAGAAAGGCTGATATGCAGCAAGGGTTTGTTGGTTTTTAGCCAGAGGCCCTGGATAAACCACATGGATGGATGGATGCCCTGTCAGCAGGATGAGTGCATCACCTTGGCAGGCCCAGTGAATGGGACCTAATTAAAACATGAAGCCAGCACACTGCAAAATGCTAAGGATAAGAGGAAGAGGGCAAGATGAGGTAAGTAATGGGTCGTTAAGATAATGAAGACAAAGAGGACAAAGAAAGCTATTTAGAGAACTGGCACAGCTCACACCCTTCTCCCCACAGGATCTAGGTGGTGAGGACAACAACCTGGGGACTAAGGAGGAGCTTAAGACAAGCACTCACCTTTGAAAGTCAAGATCTTGAAATGCTATGGGAGCCAGTGCACATGGCACACGGAGGGTCATATTTTTTTCAGGCACAGCACAGATATCCAGGAAGTGTTTGAGCATTTCCGGAAGGTTGCAGGTAAAACAAATGAGAAAGTGGTTTCATTCTCATACTTATTGCTCATTTGTATTTAGTGTATCTATTGGATGTGCATGTTGCATAACAGCCCATGGGCATGTTTGCAAAAGCAATGACAATGGGGAGAAAAAGGGAAGTCCTTGCTCTTTGGACTTAGAATCCATCCTCTGAAAATGCATTTTCTTGGCAAGCCATCTCAGGGACTCATTCTGCATGCCTGCTGTCCCCACCCCCCTCCCCGACCACCCTCCCCCATCCAAGCTTCTGCCAATGGCTGCCTGTGCATGGCATTAGGAAGGAAAATCTTGGCCGGCGCCGTGGCTCAACAGGCTAATCCTCCGCCTTGCGGCGCCGGCACACCGGGTTCTAGTCCCGGTTGGGGCGCCGATCCTGTCCCGGTTGCCCCTCTTCCAGGACAGCTCTCTGCTGTGGCCAGGGAGTGCAGTGGAGGATGGCCCAGGTGCTTGGGCCCTGCACCCCATGGGAGACCAGGAGAAGCACCTGGCTCCTGCCATCGAAACAGCGCGGTGTGCCGGCCGCAGCGTGCTACCGCGGCGGCCATTGGAGGGTGAACCAACGGCAAAAGGAAGACCTTTCTCTCTGTCTCTCTCTCTCTCTCACTGTCCACTCTGCCTGTCAAAAAAAATAAAAAATAAAAAATAAAAAATAAAAATAAGGAAGGAAAGTCTTCAGTCAAGTCCTCAGCAACCTAACAACTGGATTTAACGCTGGTCAGCCTGTGTAGACCTGGAAATGAATCACACTTGGGCACATCTCTACAGTGGCAGAGGATGTACTGACATACATGGGCACAGACTCTATGTTCCAAGGACAAATGTGCTGTGATTATTGTTTTTCAGTTTAACACAAAACCAAAAAAAATAAAAATAAAAAAATAAACAAACCCGGCCCTTTACAACGCATAGTTTGAGGAGTTCAGCACAAAGATTTAAAGCCATAAGAAACACATTTTCTTAAAAATCACAGGAGATGACAAAGTAGGAATATACACATACTTAGTGTTTTGTTAGAAAACATTTGAGGGCTGAACCTCTGAAGGGAAAGCCAAACCAGCCTGTCTACATTGTTCCAACTGCGCCCTGGGGAGCCGTGGGCAGCCCACCCAGGCAGAGGGACCGTCTCCAGCAAGGTGCGTGGCAGCCTGCCCTGCAGTTCCCTGTCCCACCTGGCTTGCCATCCTCTCGCTTCCCCTCTAGTCTCACTCAGAAGCAATCTATGAGGAAAGTATATGAGGGCCCAAGGAACATCAGGGCTCAGAGCAAAACAGAAGCCACCATGTGCCACAGCCCAGTAAAGAGCCTGTGACCTCAGGGCCCTGGGCCTGAATCTGGAGGCCTCTTCAGGTTGTTTTCACTGCAAACAGCGGCCACCTGTGGCTCTTTATCAAGGGATTGCCTGCTGGCTAGCAGAGAGGATTTGCTTGCACCTGTAAGAAACCACAAACACATGGGAACATATATTCCCTCCAGGGCAACCCTTAACCACTGACCAAGGGATGGCTGATGATGGGAGTACCCTGAGGCCTGAGGCCCTTCGCTCCAACACTGTGCTGTATGCAGGACTGGCAACAGGATTTTCAGGGCCTGGTACAAAATGAAAATGCAGGTCTCTTGTTCAAAAATCATGAAGAAGTTTAAGACAGTAACAGCATCGGAGCATGAACTCAAGTGTGAGGCCTGCATTCCGAGTGTGGGGCCCACATGACTCCACAGATGTGCACCTCTGCAACGGGTCTGCCTGCAGGATCAGGGGGAAGCCACCTTCTGATTTACCTCCTTGGTCCTTCCTCTTCCACTACACTCTGGTAACCAATCCCCTGCACACAAATCCTCATTTCAGGGTCTGTTTCTGGGCACCTGACTTAAGACATGGCCTTGGACATGCAGTCTTAACTCCTTAAACCTCCGCTTCCTGCTCTGTTAAAGTGGAAGGCATTTAGAGAATACTTTGTAGAGCTGTTGGGAGAATTTAATGAGATAGTCCATGCCAAGTCCTTACTATCCTGGCAAGCATGTGACAAATGTTCAATCAATGCTGGTTATGCTGGTTAACATTTTAATCATAATCACCATCAAAATTAAGTGTCTTTGTGTCAACAGGGGGAGCAACAATAAATGCAACATTGCTTCTTCCTACTTTCTCTTCACTGGGAAGCCCACACCAGAGTCTTTGACCCAAGTTTCTCCAGTAAGATTCGACAAAGATAGAGGCCACTGAGACTGAAAGCAGAGAAGCCCCTTGGACAAAAAGATCAAAAAAAGAGAGTGTGTCTGTCTGAGGAGTGCATCTGGCCCTTTCTTAGCCCAAGCAAAGGAAGTTTCTGGTAAGATGGCTTGACAAGAGCCTTACAGACTTACTAGGTGTCGGCACCTTTGCAAGTTCTTCCAAAGTAGAGAGCCAGACACACTGCCACGACAGGTTACGCAGGCAATTGGAAGAGAACAGCTGGCGATTAGCATTCTCTCCACAGTCACCTAACCTCTAGGCTGTGGTCACAATAGGTAGTAGACATCACATTGGAAATCCCACTTCCTCTGACGCTGCTATTAAAAAAAGCAGTTGGCAGTGACCCTCCGGGTTGCTGGAAGGCTGTGGGGATGGCCTCCCTTTCCTATCTCTTAACTGAGTAGACTCCTAACAAGGCAGGAGCCTGGGTTGGGCTACTCTGCTAAGAAAACACCCATATCATTTGTGCTTAAGAAGCCTCTTGATTCATTGCTGAGCACATCCCCAATGCACAGTAGATGACAAAACCTCATCTAGAGTCCAGACTCTAACCAAGCCAAGATTAGCCACTTACAATGGAGCAAAAGAAAGCACTTCATTTTACCAAACAGGTACCAATCCACTTCCTGCTATAACTACTTGAAACACCTGAGGTTATCAACATTTCTGAGAACCAGCCCTGCCTTCAAGGAGTTTACAGGTTCAGGTTCAGCCAAACCTCTCTGACTTGGGAAGACTTGGTTTCCAAGCAGCCTGACCATGACAGGTGGCATGTGAATGAGGAATCCCGCTGCCCTTTGCCTTTTACCCGGTGGCTCCTGATGAGCCCAGATGGAAAATGACCAGGTGGAGCCTCTGCTGCAGACCTCTCCTGCATCTTGTGTCTCTCTGATCTGCCTACTTCCCAGCGGAGGCACCACTTGCTGCAGCATGGATTAGAAAGATGGTCTTGGGCCAGCGCCGCGGCTCACTTGGCTAATCCTCAGCCTGTGGCGCCGGCACCCCGGGTTCTAGTCCAGGTCGGGGCGCCGGATTCTGTCCTGCTTGCTCCTCTTCCAGTCCAGCTCTCTGCTGTGGCCCAGGAAGGCAGTGGAGGATGGCCCAAGTGCTTGGGCCCTGCACCGGCATGGGAGACCAGGAGGAAGCACCTGGCTCCTGGCTTTGGATCGGCGCAGTGCGCTGGCTGTAGCACCCATTTGAGGGGTGAACCAACAGAAGGAAGACCTTTCTCTCTGTCTCCCTCTCTCTCACTGTCTAACTCTGTCAAAAAAAAAAAAGAAAAAAGAAAGAAAGATGGTCTTGGCACCTGGGGGTACGTCCTGGTATGTGACAATCAATGACTGAGTAAATGAATGAATGAACCAGTCAATCAGTCATTCAGTCAATGAATCAACCAACAAAGGTGCTTGGAATGTATTTTTCCAAAGAAATGGCACTATAGGTGGTGACTAGACCTCAAGGCAGTCCAACCCCCCACTCCATCAAAGACACAGCTGAGTATAACCAGGAATACTAGATCCTCTTCAACTCAACCTATTGCTCACAAATGAACTTGGGGAACACAACTCGATGCACAGGTTGCCAAGCTGATTCAACAGATGGGTCTTCACCTAACTTTTCCTGGACAAGACTTGAGCCAAAGGAATGGCAATGCTTTACTTAGCAAAGCTTTGAGTCTTCTGTTAGGATGCTTCTGAGGCCTAGCCAGGGACCTGCTAGGGAGGAAAACAGGACTTGCTGATGATAGTTCTGTTAAGTGGAACAGCCTCGTTCAGAGGAAAATGTTGGGTTTCATTTGATTCTCACCCAGAATACGGTCCAAGTACTTATCGCCATTGTGTGGCGCTAAGAAGCACTGTCCCCATTGTGGAAAAGTGATGTTTTTCCTCTTGATTTGCTTCACAGTAAAGGCTAGCGCTGTAGCTATTTTGAGGCTGGCAAATTGTGGCAAATGCCACTTGCAGGCTCCTCTCACTTCCCTCAGACACCAGCTGAGCTCCTCAGGGACTCTTGTCCCTGAGAATGATTTCAGCTACTTCTCTACGTCACTGCTTGCCCAGCAGCACTCACTGTCCCCCACCAGCTATTCCTGTGTCTTCTTACCTGTCTGGTGGGGCACTGGAGCGGACCCCCTTCATGCCTGCAGACGGGGGCACCACCATCTCTGCAATTGAAAATGGTACATTCTGGGGCAGGTATTGGGCACAGTGGTTAAGATGCCTCTTGGGATACCCACGTCCCATATCAGAGTGCCTGTGTTCAAGTCCCCACTCTGCTTCTCACCCAGGCTTCCTATTAATGTGTACTATGGAAGGAAGCAGATGATAGTTCTAGTACTTGGGTATCTGCCACCCATGTGGGAGACCCAGATGGAGTTCTGGGCTCCTGGCTTTGGCCTGGCCCAATCCAAGCTATTGCAGGCATTTGGGGAATGAACCAGTGAATGGAAGACCTCTCTCTAGCTCTCTATCTGCCTTTCAAATAAATTTTACATATATATATTACATATATACATATAATATAATTTAATGACAAGTGCCAATGCCTGGATGTGCCACTTCAAGAAAAGGTTCTTGGGCCCAGTATTGTGGAAGAGTTGAACTAACACTTTCAATGCTGGCATCCCATATGAGCATTGATTCAAGTTCCAACTGCTCTCCTTCAAATCCAGCTCCCTATCAATGTGCCTGAGACAGCAGTAGAAGATGGCCCAAGTGCTTGGGCCCCTGCACCCATGTGGGAGACCTGTATTGACCTTCAGCCTGGCCCAGCCCTAGCAGTTGCAACCATCTGGGGAGTGAACCAGCTGATAGAAGATCAATCTATTCTCTCTTTCTATCTGTCTATCTATCTGTCTGTCTATCTCTCCCTCTATCTATGTAACTCTGCCTTTCAAACAAATATATAAATCTTTAAAAACAAAAGAAAGTGTTCTCTGTTAATAGTAAATCGGGAGTGTGTTGGCCACTGTTCAGGGTAGCAGTAGGAATCACCACATACAAACAGCTCAGCTCCTGGCATATGGCAGATGTTTTGTATGTGCACAGTTGAAAAACTGACACATCTTAGGATAGATAAGCCCTCCCACTGGACATCTCTGCTTACTTGCTGACCCCTGGACATAGCAACATGAGCCTAGGACCAACATCAGAATCCCTGACCCCTCAAATTCAACTCATTGCTCACGTGCTTTGGGGAACACATGCAGTACATCTGCATTGCAGAAATACCACAACTCATTTATATCCTGCCCACCCATCTGTGGATGACATTCACCACTGAAGAATTTGTTTAGTTTGAAATCTCCAGCAGCCTGGTAGCCTGGAGACCCCGGGAAGAGTTGATGTTATAGTCTCATGTCTGGAGTTTGTCTGGAGAAAGAAGTCCCTCTTCAGTGGGCAAGGTCAGTCTTTTCTCTTGAGGCTTTCAATTGATTGGGTGACGCCCACCACGTGATGGAGGGCCTTACCCAAAGTCCACTGATTCGAACGTGAGTCTCATCTAAAACTCCCTTCACAGCAACTTCTAGACTGGTATTTGCCCAAACAACTGGGCACCAAAGCCCAGCCAAGTTGGCATCTAAAATTAACCATTGCATCCCTGGAGCGTTTTATCCTGTAGCTGAGTGAGGCTGATGCAGGTGCAGTAAAGGATGTCATCTAGGAGCTGAGGTCCTTATGGGACAAAGCACCTTTCAAAGCCGTACGCTCCTCATAGACTGTGGGCCGCCAGACAGAAGGGGCTGTGGGGGGTTGGACTTTGATCCCCACTGCCAAGTGCAGGACACAGCACAAGAGAGATGCTTCATAAAGAGTAAGTGTACCCCTCATGGACACTGAATCAGATGGGCTGGGCTCCCCTTCCGGCTCTGCAACAGACTAGCTGCATGATTTGGGTCCAGTTGTTCAACCTTTCTGAAAATAATAATAATAGAGTGGGAACAGTAATTGTTACGGGGACTCAGTGAGTCACTATTTGTAAAATGCTTAGAGCACTCTCTATCCGTGTGTTAAATAGAATAAAAATCTCACTCATAGATCAGAGATTATACACCACTGCTCATTGTGTCACACTACTGTCCCCAAAAGTTTAAAGTTGCTCTCAGGGAGGAAAGATCAAGGTCTGATAGAAGGTTCTGGCATCCCCTGGTTCATGAAAAGAGTACAAAGTATCCAGGCTCAAGTCTGGACACATCTGCCTGTCCACACACAACCTATGCAGCCATCCGGACATGGAACTCTGCTGAAGACATGGGACATTCACAAACTGTAACCACTCACAGTCACCAAGGGGGGCAGAGCAGAGCAGTTTCTCCCCGGCCCCCCACCCCCACCAAGCAATTTCCCTTTATCTTTGCATGAATTCTGGAATAAAAGGCTCCTCTCTCTAGTCTTTTTTCCCATTTCTAAAATTAAGTTGTCTCAAAGTTGTTATCAGGCCTGACGTTTTGAGCTCCCTCTGTAGAGGATGATTATTTAATTCAGCATTATTCTAGTAGTAACGGTGATAAGAATGATGGTGCTGGCTTCAGTTATCAGTGTTAGATTCCATCCAATTCAAAGCCAAGGAGGGGCTGACATTGTGATGCAGCAGGTTGAGCTGCTCTTTGTAACACTAGCATCCCATATGAGCACTAGTTCTAGTCCCAGTTGCTCCCCTTGTGAGCCAGTTCCCTGTTAATGAGCCGGAGAAAGCATCAGAAGATGGCCCAAGTACTCAGGCCCCTGCCACCCACGTGGGAGACCCAGATGGAATTCTGGGCTCTTGGCTTCATTCACCCTGGACCAGTCCCCACCATTGAGGTTATTTGGGGAGTGAACCAGCAGGTGAAAAAACTCTCTCTCAATCCCTCCATCCCTCCCCCGCTTCTCCCTCCCTCTGTATGTGTGTGTTACTCTACCAAATACATAAATAAATAAATCCTTTTCTTAAAAAAGCTAAAGGAAGATGAGACTAATGAAAATGTTATTTCTAGGATTTTTAAAAACTTCTGAGAAAGATGATAATAGAAGCACCAAGGACTATTAGTTATTAAATGCAAGAGGAAATCCAATCTGCAAAAGTGTGTAAAGACCTTAAGTGCCTTCTCAAGTCCCCCAGCTTGGCTGGAGTAACTCCTGGGTTTCTAATTCTTACCAAAGATGCTGCTGAGGACTTGGCACAGTTATTTAGACAATCCTTTTGCTGTGGTGTGGAGGGCATGGAGTGAGGTTGATAGTTTTTCCCCATGACAGCTCTTGAGAAACACATCAGCTCTACTCTTGCCCACAGAGAAGTTGGTTGTGCAAGGGGTTGGAGAGGGCTAGGGCAGGGCGGGGCAGGGCTGGGGAGGCTGAGGCAGCTCCTTCACAGCTGCCATTGCTATCTCCCAGCAATGAGTTCCCTCTGGACCTCCAACATGTGATCCTGCCCCGCTCAGGGGGCTGGGGCCCTCGGATCCACTAGGCAAAGAGGGGGCCACAGTAGTAGAAATGGGAGGGGGGCAAGAATAGGAGTGGGGTGGTGCTGCCAATCCCAAACCCACGGCTGGGAATGAGAATCCTCAAAGAATAGACCCATGTGGAGGACACAGACTCTTACAAAGTGGAATCTTTTCTTTAAACCAGAGCTTCCTGGGAATGCATGGGCAAGACAGGTACAGGTGGGGCTGCTTTCATTAAAGCAGGGGGAGAAGGGAGCCCAGAGCTCTGCCCCCTCCTCCCTGGGCCCTGCAACAGCTACTCCCCAGCTGAATGGTGTTAGGTCAGTTGTCCCTCAGGAACTTCATTTAGTCATCTGCAAAAGTAGAGAGAATGCCTGGGACTCCTGTTTCAGAGGTTAAAAAAAAAAAATGGCAATGAGAAGGCACCAAGCATCATGCATAGGTGCTGGATAGCAACTCTTTCTCTTCCTCATGTTTGTGTGGAAGAAAGATGAAGAATAAAATGAACTCTGTTCCCTAAAAGGGCCTCTGAGTTCCAGAGGGACTGCCAAGTCCTTGGTGGAAGGACGTATACCTGGGAGACTCCAAAAGTGTCAGGGTGTTGGAGCCAGGCCTGCTCAATCCTTCCTCAGACCAACACCAGAAACAGAGAGAACGCAACCTCCCAGGCTCCCTGTTCATTCCACTTTTATTCGACCTGTGAGGGATCAGATGAATGATCAGTCTCCACTCCTTCCCCATGTTCTAAGACAGGAAGCTATTGGGGTCTTCATTTGGACGGTTCCAAGGGTGGGCAAAGCCAAGGACCCAAGACCCTGCACTGCCCCTTTCTGAGCTGCAGGTTTCATAGCCAACAAGAACCTTGTTTTCCACTGCACCTGGGCCTTGGCCCACTCCCTCTGTGCTCCAGGAGCTCAAAGAAATCCAGCCGCAAAGAAGCTCCACACAGACTCTTTTCCGAGTGAGTGCCCGTGCTCTTACACCTTTTCAATCAAGTTTCTGGAACTGAATTACATCCCTCAAAGACCCCACACTGCAGGACCCCTAATTCTTAAGTATCACACCCTAATTACAGGACTAACTGGGGCTGCCTTCATCTAGCTGACATGCCCATTTTTTTTTAACTTTTATTTAATGAATATAAATTTCCAAAGTACAGCTTATGGATTACAATGGCTTTTTCCCCCCCATAACTTCCCTCCCACCCGCAACCCTCCCCTCTCCCGCTCCCTCTCCCCTTCCATTCACATCAAGATTCATTTTCAATTATCTTTATATACAGAATATCAATTTAGTATATATTAAGTAAAGATTTCAACAGTTTGACATGCCCATTTTGGATGGTTACCCAAATAACACTTAAAGCCTTTCTGAAAGAAAAAAAAACTACAAACTATGGAGTTCAATAGTGTCGTGTGACACACAGCTAACATACCAAATAGCAACAGCATTATATATACAAACAGCAACCCAGAGAGAACACAGTGAGGAAATGGTGTCTTCTTCCAGAGTATTTCTTTTTAAAATAATGACAACACAGTTAAATGCTTTCAAATAAACTTAATAAGATACATGCAAAATGTCTAAGAGAAAAACCTTTAAAAAATACAAAGGAAGAGTAGGACTAGTGGAAACAAATACCATACTCTAAAAGAAGATTTACTGCCATGTCAATTCTCTTTAAATTTTATAAATTTAATGTGATCCCAATACCAATATCAGTCTTTCAAGAAAAACTAGATAAGGTGATTGTAAAGTTCTCATAGAAAATGAAACAAACAAGAATAGTCAGGAACAGAATAGAAAAAGGATCAGAAAAGTAAGAACAGCAAAAGAAAAGGAAACGAAATAGCTCTAGCAAACATCAAAACATAAAATCTCCATAATGAAAACAGCATAGTACAAAGCGTAAACAGTCCCATCAACAGTATAAGCTAAACATACGGAAACATACAGAGTCAGTTATAGTCAGAAAATCAGAAATTATACAGGTGACATCCCTAATCACTGCAGGCATGCTATCAGGACAACAGAAAAAGACATAAACTCAATCTGTAGCTCATAATTTACCCCAGCATCAACTCCAAATGGATCCAAGATATAAGCATTTTAAAAAATGAAATATAGGAGTAGTACAACATGAGCAAATTCCTCTAAAACTCTGAAGCAAGAGAGGCCTTTGTTTGATCCAGAATCAATACCAAGAAACAATTACACCATCTAACTTTTTTTTAAATGGACACACACAAAACATAAGCAAAGTCAAAAGAGAAACAGCAACAGGGATCAGCTCATATCATAGACAGCTGATCTTCCCTTAACACACAGAGTTCCTAGATATTGCTAAGAAAAAGACCAACAATGCGATTTTTGTTTAAATGAGCAAAGGATATGACAGGGAGCTTACAGAAAAGGAAATGCAAATGGCTCTTTCAAAAAATCAAATGCTGCTCAATCTTGCTTTAAAAAGAGACAAGCAAATTCGAACTGCAATGAGATGCTTACTAGCAAAGCAGTGGGGAATGAGGGTCAGGTCTTCTCATTCATTACTAGTGGCAGCCCATAATATACAACCCCATTGAGAGTATCTGGAAAACCTTAACAAAATCAGTAATACTCCTACCCTTTGACTCGATAGCCCTATTTGCCAGAATTTATCCTACAGGTATACCTGCACAAACAGGAAGTGTTCTGGGCAGCACTATTCGTAGCAAAAGACTGGAAGCAAGCCAAATTGTCCACAAACACGAAACTAGTTAAATAAATTTATGGTGTGTCCATAAATAGGATACTATAAAGCTATAAAAATGAGGACTTTTTTTATGTCCTGATTTGAAAGATGTCTGAGATACAGAGTTGAGTGAAAAGAACAAAGTCCAAACACAGTTTGCGCAGAATGCTATCTACATTTTGTCAGTCTCACCACATGAGATTTCATTATAGCTTTCATTTGCATTTCTCTGCATGTAAGTGAGACTGGGTATCCTTCCATTCTTTTAAGAGTCATTGAATTTCCTTCTCTTAAAAGGGAAAAGAAAAAGAAGGTGTACGTGTGTGTGTGTGTGTGTGTAGATATACATAGAGAGATACATTTGCTTGTATTTGATAAAGACACCCAAGAAACTACATGTGTGTGTGTGTGTGTGTGTGGTTGCTGTTGTTGGAGTTTTTGGGAGCAAGGGTAGAAGCAAGACTTTTTGTAGTTTTGATTTATGAACCAAGAAAAATAAAATTTTCTGCCCAAAAACAAAAGAAAATAAAATCTTTCCACCCTTGAATTTTGCAGGCTCTAGCTAACTCTATTGTTTTCACATTTACCAAATATTTTCCCCAGCTCCAAATCTGACTCTAGAGGAATGGGGCAGGGCCAAGGATGAACGGGTAACCAGGGATGCCTGTAAAGCTCTTCCCACCTGGACGTGTTCTCTCGACATTTGCAAAAGATGAGGTCAACAGAGGGGCAGCTGGATTTTTGTTTTGTTTTGTTTTGTTTTATTTTGTTTCCCAACAAAGGGCAGCAGTACCTCCTTTGGAATGAAACTGGCCACTGATGCAGGACATGTAGGCAAACTGACTTTAAGAACAGACCAGTAGGTTCCTGTGACCAGCTGAGGATGGAGAAAGCCTTCAACTGCCGCATATACCCTCTCCAGTCTTCAGTGCTACAGCTGGACCCAGCCTGACCTGACCCCCCTGTTGCGTTTTGAGCTCTTCCTTGGATGACAAATGTGCAGCTACTCTTCTGTTTCATTTGTTTATCTGCTTGTCTCTTAAGAGTGTTTGGGGCCGGCGCCGTGGCTCAACAGGCTAATCTTCCACCTAGCGGCGCCGGCACACCAGGTTCTAGTACCGGTTGGGGCGCCGGATTCTGTCCTGGTTGCCCCTCTTCCAGTCCAGCTCTCTGCTATGGCCCGGGGAGTGCAGTGGAGGGTGGCCCAAGTGCTTGGGCCCTGCACCCCATGGGAGACCAGGAGAAGCACCTGGCTCCTGCCTTAGGGTCAGCGCAGTGCGCTGGCCGCAGCGGCCATTGGAGGGTGAACCAACAGCAAAGGAAGACCTTTCTCTCTGTCTCTCTCTCTCTGTCCACTCTGCCTGTCAAAAAAATAAAAAATAAAAAAATGAAAAAAAAAAGAGTGTTTGGGACAGCAGACTTTCCCTGGCACTTGCAACATTTTCCCAGCCTAAGGGGGCTCCTGGCCATAGCTTTGCTTCACCATCCATTAGGGAAGAGAAAGAGCCAGCCAAGGCCTTGCAAAATGAGACTGCTGGATCTGTGCACACAGAAAGAAAAAAGCAAATGGGAGTCTCCAGAGATGCCAGTCCCCGCAGGCCTGAGCACTTGCAGCTTCTGCCTTTGATTTCTCTGAGCTTAGGAGCTCAGAGCAGCTGCCCCAGGAAGGGATGCACTCATTCCATGGTTGTAGACCTCAAGAGAAAGCACTGAGCAGCACGAGGCACAGGCAGCGAGAGGTGCCAGGCCTCTAGAATGTCCAGTTCCCACCAGCCCCAGACTTCGCCCACTGAACTAGCTAGGTGGGTTTGGTGAGGCTCCAGTTCCTGGGCTTTTGCAGAGCACTGGGAAGAATGCATTTACTGTTACTAATGGAGGCAACAGATTGAATCCCCAGCCCCAGCCTGAGCTGCAGGAGCCAAGTGAAGACCAACCTGAAGAGGCTCAAAGCAGCAACACTGCCTGCCTGGGCATGTTTCTTGGGGACAAAGGCCAGAGGCCCAACATGGCCCCACTCCCCCTGGACATCGCACAGAGCCATGGCCCTCTGTCCCCTCCCCACTCTCCCTGGCCAAGAGAAAGTCCAGATTCATAGCCCTGGCTTCTGCAAGGCCACTTTCCCCCCATCATTAAGGAGTGCAGAGGAAACGATGACTCGGGTCTGGCTCACAAGCTCAGTGACCAAGAAAAGGACTCTGGGTCCCCAGGTGCCAATGACTTGTGCACTTTTCAGGAGTGACAAGACACTGTGATCCTTCTCCTGCTCTCTACAAAAATGCTGAAGGGGTAAGGGACCACCATCAGCCAAGGGATCCCCATTGCCATCTGCAGTAGCCAAACCACACCCAGGGAAGTCACGGGCAAACCAGAGAAAGATAGGACCTTCCTCTACCTAGCTCATTCAATATCTCAAGTCAGGGAAGCTACAGCATTGCAGCATTGGCAGGACTCCTAGAGTGTGGTCAATAGTACAGAGCAAAGCAGGTCTCGAGGTGAAACCATCGAGTCCTCGAACCCCTGTGGACTCCCATCCTGTGACTCGGAATGAACAATTCCTGGGACAGGCAGCTCCTCTCCTTCCCAAGTACCATGATGTGTCTTTGAGATCCTTGTCATCCTTCCCCAGAGTAAGTTCCTCCTACCCATTGCACACCTTGGACCCCTAGAAGGCAGGTTGGGGCCCCAGGCACAGAAGATTCCCTAAGACCTATGAGCCTCCCCCTATCATGTGATCACTCTAAGCTCCTCCACCTACCCCATGGGTTAGAAGCCTCTCACCTACCTTGTCATTCACCCCCACGCTCCTGTACCAATTCTCCTGGAACATAGCACAACCGCTGCCCCATGTGTCTTGGAGCAGATCAGAAGTCCAGAGACCAAAGCGCCCCTCAGTCATTCATCTGTTCAATCAATATTTATTCAGCACCTGCCACGGGCCAGCCACTGGACTCCTCATACTCCCCAAGCAGTCCTTCCAGCACAGGAAGGCCCTGCTGCTTCTGATGGACAAAGTACCTTGGCCCCATCATCCCTGGCTTAAAGTCCTGGAGCTCCTTAGCGACTGTGAGACCAGGCTTTTTGTGTGTCAAAGGTGGAATCTTGAAGTGGAGATTCCCCAGGGGAAGGAGATGAGCTGCGCTGCCAGCTGGGACTCCAGACACCTGCATGTTTATGTGCGCCCTCCTGCCGGCTCGCTGCTACTCTGCCAGTGCCCCTGAGTGTGCACCCGGGGTCTGAGGGACTGCGTGGAGCCAAGTTCCACGCTGCCCTGGTGTGGTGTGAGCTTCAGAGTTGGGAACAGCACCCAGGATTCCCACAGTGACGTGGTCAGACAGTAGGGACGCCAGACACTGAGTAGCCAGTATAGTCTACATGTCAACAGAGCAGCACGGGAAGAACCAGCACACGGGCAGCAAGGTTGGGTGAAGACAAGGGAAAGTGTGGACTGTGTATGAGTCCAGGCTGCCATAGATCCCTGCTCACCTGTCTTCGGTGTATCTGTTGCTGTGTAACGATTTAGCCCAAAACTTAGCACTTAAAACAGAAGTGTTTCTTTGCCACTGTTGCTGTGGGTCCTGAACCTAAGCGTGACTTCGCTGGATGGTTCTGGCCCAGGGTCTCTGGGAGGTCGTAGTTAGGGCATCAGCCAAGGCTTGACTAGGGTCAGACAACCACCCTCTCAGCCGGTGTCTTGGTCACACAGCTGGCGACTGCGTGACGACACCTCAGTCCTCGTGACATGGGTCTATGCACAGTTGCTTGAGTGTCCTCCCAAGGTGGCAGCTGGTCTCCACAGAGCAAGCGCTCCAAGTGAACAAGGAGAGAGCTGCAGTGTCTCTCATATGTCTTCAGGGGTCACACATGGCCATTTCCGTAATATCCTTCTAGTCACACAGGCCGGCCTCGTGCAGTGTGGGAAGGGACTTCCAAGGGCATGAATACCAGGAGATCAGACATTTGAGGGCCGTCTCAGAGGCCGTCTGCCCCAGTGGGTGAGTTTTAGCAGAAGGAAGGCCCTGAGCTGCATCGACTTTACCAAAAAGCCATGGTGTCTCCAACATCTCTCCCTCCCTATCGCCATGGGTTCATTTTCATACCTGCAGTGGTTATCAGGTGTTGAGGCACACAGAGACCTGCTCAGCAGAGGGCTGGAGATTGCTGACTCACTCAGGAATAATGGGGCCAGCACTCAAATCTGCAATAGAGAAAATAACACCACAAAGAGGGGACAAAGGCCACATCCAACCCGCCCTCTTTCCCAGCCTCTTCCAAGAGCCTACTGAAGGCATTGAGCTTAAAATAGACTCAGTGGCCAACCGTCGGAGGGAAGGGACAGGTGAGTAAACAGTGTTGAGTCCCTTCCCACACGGTGTCTCTCCACACAACCCTTGATCCTGTCGTAAGTTTCTGGGGCACGGGAACACTGAGAGAAATGGAACGTGTAAGTCTGGGGTTGTGGTCCTGAAGAAGAATTCACTGGGCAAAGTCATTGCATTTGGTAGCCAAGTGTGAGCTGTTACACTGAGGGAGGGGGCTGCCCTCCCATCTCAACAGGTGGCACTGGATGGTGCTGACATGAAGTCAACACCAGGAAGACAGAAAGAGAGCCCTCATTGTGGCAGCAGCTAAATTCAAGGTCACATCGAAGCCAAACTGCACCAGCAGGACGGGAGCCCCACCACAGAGCAGAGGCGCAGGCAGTGTAGAAAGGGCCCCAGGGTCACAGTGACTGTGGGGAGCTGTGTCCCACCAAGGAGAAGCTTCACACGCTCTGAAAACCTCACCTTCCAGGGAAAGGGAGGGCTCAGGTCCCGGAGTTATGCAGGGCCTGGGATCCACTGCCCTCCTTCCACACAGACAACTGTGACAGCTGAGGAAAACAGGGGACCGTGGCCACTGTCCAGATCTGTCAGATCCAGAGGCAAGAGCAGAAAGCCCATCTGGAACCACTGCAGCTTCCCCATCTGCACACAGGAAAAACAGATGAAAACCAGCTCTGTTTCCATACAGGAGAGGCCGGTGCCCCACAACCATCAGGATCTCCCAATCCATTCTGGCTATCCCAATTTTGCCATGCATTCCTAAAGTTCTTCATATGACTCAAAGCAAAATCTTAACTTTTAGCCACTTAAATTAAAAAATAAATTAAGAGAAAGATAGAGAAATGAACATAGAGAGCTCCCCAAATGTCTGTGACAGCCAGGGTTGGACCAGGCCAAAGCCAGGAGCCTGGAACTCAATCCAGGTCTCCCACATGAGTGGCAGAGACCCAATTATCTCTGCCTCCCAGGGTCTACATTAGCAAGAAACTGGAGTCAGGAGCCAGAGGAAGGTTTTTCTTTTTTTAAAGATGTATTTATTTTTTAAAATATTAATTTGTGGGTTTTAAAAAATATTTATTTATTTATTTGAAAGGCAGAGTTACAGAGAGGCAGAGACAGAGAGAGGTCTTCCATCCACTGGTTCACACCCCAGATGGCCTCAATGGCCAGAGCTGAGCCAACCCAAAGCCAGGAGCTTTTTCTGGGTCTCCCACATGGGTGCAGGGGCCCAAAGACTTGGGCCATCTTCTACTGCTTTCCCAGGCCATAGCAGGGAGCTGGATTTGAAGTGGACCAGCCAGGTCTCGAATCAGTGCCCATATGGGATGCCGACAGGGCAGGCAGCGGCTTTATACACTACGCTACAGCATCAGCCCCAATTTATTTATTTTGAAAGTCAGAGTTAGAGAGAGAATCTTCCATTCAGTGGTTCACTCCCTAGATGTCCTCAACTGTCCTCAACAGTTAACACTGCGCCAAGCTGAAGCAAAGAGCCAGGAGTTTCATCCGGGTCTCCCACATGGGTGGCAGGGTCCAAACACTAGGGCCATTTTGCACTGATTTTCCCAGGCCATTAGCAGAGAGCTGGACTGGATGCCAGTGTCACAGGTAACAACTTTACCCACTACACCATAGCTCCAGCCCCCAGAGGCAAGTATTAAACACAGGTACTCTAATGTGGGATGCAAGTATCATATTCTAAGCTAAATGCTCACCCTCACTTAAAGTTTAAAATAGTTTGTTGTCATGGAAAGAACATGAACTTGGAAGGTAAGTGTCTGGGCTCAAATTCCAGCCCTGTGGCTTACTCACTATATGAACTTAGTCAAGTTTCTGAACCTCAAATCTCTTGACTATATAAGCGAGATGATGATCATAACCAGCTCCTATTTTCAGACACTTGTAAACAATCTGCCATCCATACAGTGTTACAGCATCATTAGGTAGTCTCATCTCATGGGGCCTTTACAAGTGTGAGAGTCCCACCACACCTTCACAAGTGTGAGAGTCCCACCACACAGGCTGCAATGCCTGACAACTGGGGTCTCTGGTCTAGTATGAAGGGACCCCATCCTTAGAGGTCGCCCCACTCTCGTGGAGGGGCTAATGGACTTAAGAGGGCAGGATGAGAATTGCCCGGGCACCATCCCCAGTCCAATGTTTCCTTGCAGATGGGAAAACTGAAGCCAGGTTGCTCTAACTCAGGCAGCCAATGGCCCCAGCCTCTCCTCTTTATCACTTCATTTCCCGCCCGAGTTCTAGAAGGCAGCCTGGTGAGTGGAAGAACAGGACTCCCGGCGTGCCAGGTGCGCTGGCATTTGCTCCACTCTGGAAGACACTGTCTTCTCACTCCTGGCATTTGATAGAACTCTTAAAACTAAGTCCCACTGCTGTCGCCGTCACCCTAGATGGGCCCCACAGGCCACTCCCTGGCTGCCCCAACAGCTTCTGCCTTCCTCATCCCCACCGCTTCGCCTGTTTCACACCCAGTCCGTTCTCTGGGAGCTGTTCCCTGCCCAGCCCCCTCTTCGCCTTCTGGAGATTTCTCCACCTTTTATCAGCTTCTGCCCCTGGGAACTACCCCTTGTGCTTGTCCTTGGCCTTCCATGCCTCTTCCTCTCTATGCTCACTCTTGGGACAACGTCCAAGTCTCTCTCCAAGCCCTGATCCCCAGCTGAGACCTGCCCTGCCACCAGCCTAGCTCCAAGGCATCCTCTTCTCTCCAAACTCTTCCCAGGGCTGGTGACCATGCCACTCGGCAGTCACCTCACTCAGTGTCTCAAAGTCACCCTACACTCCTCTACCATCCCCCACCCCGCCCCAGCAGCCCTACACCTAATTAGCCATGGAGTCCTGCCGGGCTTCCTTCCTAACGGCTCTCATATATATTTATCTCTTTCCATTCTCGTTGTCAGCAAAGATCCTCCAAAAATCCTTCCTGTCGCCTTTCTCTCTGGGGCAGTGCACAGAAGGGCTCTAGGGAGGGGGCGTCACACAGGCTGCTATCTAGCTGCGGAGCCTGGCTCCCCACACCTCTGCATCTACCCCCACCCTGCTTTCCACGCTCACCTCCCGCCGCTCCTCCCTGCACCCCAAGCCCGAGCCCCACTGCCTGCTCTATCAGCTTTGGAGTGGGTCTGGCACATGGCTGCCTATACTCTGCCTTTCCCAGACAGCTAACAACAGCAGCTGACATTGCCACGGCCCTTCCCGGACAAAACCCTGCGAAGCGCGAGCTGTTATCACCCAACTTTATAGATGAGGAAACCGAGGCACAAAGCAGGAAGCAGTGGGGCTGGCGCTCACCTGCTCCTAGGCCATCCGGCTCCAGAGGCTCGTGTGGACAAACCAGGCTGTTGGGGCCAAACAGCAGCCCCTGTTCTCCGTGCTCTTGTAAGCGTTATCCACAGGGTGCGCCGTGTGATGAGGATTTGGGAGTGTGATTCCTGAAGGAAAGGTTTTCCCTCTGACCTTCAGGCCTGGGAGAAGATGATGAAACATTAAGTCATCCTGCCATTAAAATTAAGTTCAATCACCCCTAATGGAAAGTCACCTCCACAATAGCCATTAAAGCCACCGGCCTCGGCGACAGGCGGGCCCCGCGTATATCACCATTACCTTGTCCCTGGGACAGCCGTTTGGGCAGAGGCTGGGAAGGCCCCGGAGACATTCAGAGCGCTCAGATGACAGAGGCTGCTGCTGGGGCCCATGGTGGCGGCTGCTGTGTTGCGGTGTGGAGACATAGAAGGTGAAGCCCGCATAACAGGACTCACACCGCGGCCCTCCCGCACAGCCAGACCAGGTCCTCCCTGCTCGCGAGGGGTCCTCAGGCTCCATTACAGAGGAGACTTGCCCAGTGGCTGCCAGCACTCTGGACCCTGCCCTTGAGAGCAGCACATGGTGCCATTCTGAAGAGCAGTGCTCCCTGCCCGCCCGTGGTTGATCCACACAGGGTCCTGGAGGGTCCAGCTCCCTCCCAGCCCGCCCACAGCACCCACTCTGCCACGGACTCATTCCTTCCCTCCTCCCTGTACAGGCACCTAGGTCATTTGTAACTCCCACAACTAAATGAGGCTGTCATTTTATGTCCATTTTACAGATGAGACCAGCAAGGTTGAGGTGGTTGAAGGACTGGGTGAAAAGACCCGGAGTATAGAGAAGAGACCTAGGCTCCCTCTGCCATGCCATGCTGTTGATCTTGCCCTGCACAGGCATTCTTTCTTTCATGTCTGTCATGTGCCCTATCAAGCAGATACGAGGATCCCCACTGGGCTGACGGGAATGGCCCCTAAGTGTGCATCCAGCAAGAGGCAGAGCTGGATGTGGGTGTGGTCTCCTGGGCACTGGGGGCCCTGCCCTTGGCCTTGCTCCCCGAGTCCCCTTGCTCCTCCTCCTCACCTGCCAGAGTCAGAAACACCAACTGCCCCTGCAACAGGGCTCGTGTTTGCTTCTCCCTGGCTTCGCTGAGCTTCCCAGGCCATGGACTCAAATTCTCCTTGGGTCCACAGGCCTATTCATCCACCTGCACTTCCCCGCCAGCGCCAAAGCCTCTCGCCAAGCAAGGTGAGCCAAAACCAGAGGTCAGCTGGAGCTGAGGCAGAGGCCTGTGCAACAGAGGGTAGCCTCCTTCCCTGGGGTGCTTTTGGGTGCCATGCCTATTGTCAGCATGGTACCTGGGTTGGCTCTTTGTATCCTCAACAACAGCCTCATGAGGCCTGGGCCATGATTGGCCCCCTTACAACTAGGAGAGCTAGGGCAAAAGGCTAAGTGACTGCCCAGCGAAGGTCATGATTGAGCTGGATGCAAACAGCGTAACTTGAGCACTCAGTCCTAGGTTCCTCCTATCACACATCAGATACAATCCTGCTGCAGAGGCAAGGGGAGACTTTGGTGTCAGAATTCTGGGTTTGGGCCGGCACTGCGGATCACTAGGCTAATCCTCCACCTAGCGGTGCCGGCACACCGGGTTCTAGTCCCGGTCAGGGTGCCGGATTCTGTCCCGGTTGCTCCTCTTCCAGTCCAGCTCTCTGCTATGGCCCAGGAGTGCAGTGGAGGATGGCCCAAGTGCTTGGGCCCTGCACCCCATGGGAGACCAGGAGAATCACCTGGCTCCGGGCTTCGGATCAGCGCGGTGGGCCGGCCGCAGCGGCCATTGGGGGGTGAACCAACGGCAAAGGAAGACCTTTCTCTCTATCTCTCTCTCTCACTGTCCACTCTGCCTGTCAAAAAAAAAAAAAAGAAGAAGAAGAAGAAGAAGAAGAATTCTGGGCTTGATTCTTTTCCCTGACACTGACAAGATTTGGCCTCTCAGAGTGTTCAGTCCCTCTTATGTAAAATTTGGGCTGATAACAAATGCATCTGGCAGCCTCTTAAGAAGTACACAGAATAGCACGGAGAGAAGTGTCTAGAATAGGGCCTGACATGTAATAGGTGCTGGGCATTGTTAGCTTCCTTGTTTCCTTTAGTTAAGAAAGTCTCCGAAGTGAAGTGTCAGCTGCTGTGGCGATCACAGTGCCAAATCCTTCAGGGCCAAGGGGTTTTAAAAGAGCCCACGGAGCTATTCTGCTAGGAACACTTCCAATCTTTTAGATAATTTTAAACAATTATCTGACATGGAGCAGAGAAGAATGTTCTTGATCTTCCTTAAGGTTGTGGTTGGCAGCAGGTGTTTGGCACAGCGGTTAGGATACAGCTTGGGATACCCATATCCCACATTAGAGCGCCTGGGTTCAAGTCCCAGCTCTACTTCCAATTCCAACTTCCTGCTAATGCACACATTGGGAGGCAGCAGGTGACGGCTCAAGTACTTGGGTATCCATCACCCATATGAGTTCCAGGTTCTTGGCTTTGGCCTGGCCCAGTCCAGCTGTTGTGAGCATTTATGGAGTCAGCCAGTGGACTGGAAGATCTCTTCTGTCTCTCTCTCAACCTTTCAAAATAAAATTTAAAAGAAGAATGATTGTGCTTGGAAAAACCATATTTTTTTTTACTTGACAGAGTTAGTGTGAGAGAGAGACAGAGAGAAAGGTCTTCCTTCCGTTGGTTCATTCCCCAAATGGCCACTAAGGCCGGAGCTACGCCGATCCGAAGCCAGGAGCCAGGTGCTTCTTCATGGTCTCCCATGCAGGTGCAGGGCCCAAGCACTTGGGCCATCCTCCACTGCACTCCTGGGCCACAGCAGAGAGCTGGACTGGAAGAGGAGCAACTGGGACTAGAACCCGGTGCCCATATGGGATTCCGGTTCCGCAGGCAGAGGATTAACCAAGTGAGCCACAGCACCGGCCTGGAATAACCATATTTAATACCTCTCTCTCTCTCTCTCTTCCTCCCCCTCCCCCCATAATTGTTGTATATAGAATATAAACCTTTGGTGAATCATACTTGGCTGATAGTCTGGTGCTGCCACTCTGTCAGGAAGCTGATGTAAAACAGCCTGTGTTTGCTGCAGGAGGAGAAACGTCCCATTCCCTGAGAGAGGGCTCATTGTCCTGGGTTCCCCATCCCCAGGAGATGATGGGCATGCTGGGAATGGGGCCCCAATGATTCGGTTCACGTATAGACAGAGCCTAAAGTTTCTTCCCAAAATGCAGCAACCATGTCCACCCTGAACCCTCCAGGCCCAGTCGCTTTTCCTGTCTGATACAAATGAGGGTTTTTTTAGCTCATTAACGGAGGGTGGGTGTTACGTGGGCATGGAATAAGGTCAGGATGCTGAGTCACTTCCCAAACAGTTTGTGACCATAATTTTAATCCTTCTTCCTCCACTTGGACAAATTATTTTAACCTTCCTGAGGTCTAATTTGTTTTTTTTTTTAATAAAAAATCATTTGTGGGGTGTTCATTGTATTACACATATCTTTGTGTCATTTCCCTTTTCATATGCTAGTCCACCCCTATGGACTGTCTCTGTATTTTTTCAAATTTAAGATTTATTGATTTATTTGAAGGGCAGAGTCACAGAGAGGCAGAGGCAGAGGCAGAGAGAAGAGAGAGAGAGATCTTCCATCCGCTGGTTCACTCCTCAAATGGCTGGCCGGAGCTGGGCCAATCCGAAGCCAGGATCCAGGAGCTTTTTCCGGGTCTCCCATGTAGGTGTGGGGGTCCAAGGACTCGGGCCATCTTCTATTGCTTTCCCAGGCCATAGCAGAGAACTGGATTGGAAGTGGAGCAGCAGGGACTCGAACCGGCGCACATATGGGATGCCGGCACTGCAGGCAGCAGCTTTACAAACTACACCACAGCGCCGGCCCCTGCATTGTCCTTCTCTTTCCCTTCTTTTTCTAGCAAACCCCTGTTTCTCCTTGAGACTCAGCTTAGAAGCTGCCTCCCAGGAAGCCCCATCACACCCCAGTATTCTGAGATGGGTGCCCTTCTCTGTCTCCCATAGTACCTGGGCTTCCTTCTACCATGACACTGATGTGTGTCCCTTACATTAAACAGTGAACTCCTGGCCGTCAACGTGTGTCACGGTCATCTTCAGGCTCCCAGAACCTAGGCAGGGCACTGAAAGAACTTGTAACACAAATGAATGACTAAGCTGGGTTCCATCATCCAAGACATATTTTCTAAGAAGCTAGCATACAGATTGTGCTTCTAGAATAAATGAGTTCAGAGAGGTTGTGAGATCAGAGTTGTGTCAGAAAGCAGGATAGGGCCAGCACTGTGATACAGCGGGTCAAGCTGCCGCATGCAGTGTGGCATCCCATGTGAGCACTGGTTCGAGTCCCAGCTGCTCCACTTCCGATCCAGCTCTCTGCTGTGGCCTGGGAAAGCGTGGAGGATGGCCCAAGTGCTTGGGCCCCTGCACCCACATGGGAGACCCCGAGGAAGCTCCTGGCTCCTGCCTTTGGATTGACTCAGCTCTGGCCATTGTAGTCAGTTGGGGAGTAAACCATTAGATGGAAGCTTGCTCTCTCGCTCTCTCTCTCTCTGCCTCTCATTCTCTCTCTGTGTAACTGTGCCTTTCAAATAAATAAATAAATCTTTAAAACAAACAAACAAAAAAGAAAGGAAGCAGGATGAGGGGCAGGAGCTGCCACCATTGCAACACACCAGGCCCCTGCTCCAGCAACCTCACTAAATGACAAAGCAACCATGAAGGGGGAGTGGGGGGGAGCCTTCCTGCCCCTTGCCAAGCTGTAAAAGGTAATGGCAAGAAACCATGCCCTAATTTCCCTCCTCAGATCAGGTCAGCTTGTGGAATTTAACCACGAGAATATTGATAAGTCCCAGAACAAAGTTCGAGGACAAAGTCGATGTCTGGCATCAGCGAGCTTCCGGATGCCATAAGTGCAGAGTCACACTGGGTGGGTCTTAGAGGTCATCTGGTCTACCCTCTGCCCTATGTACAAATCCCTGTGATCCAGTGGTCACTCCTGGTCATGGGGTAAGGGTGGGAATTTCCAAAGCTCAAGACTTCTAGTGGGAAAAACACAATTCACCCCCAAGACCCCTCCATACAGTGATGCTTCAAGAATCAATAGAACACATGATGGGAGTGCACTACCTTGGAAACCACAGGGAATGAGATGACACATGGTGCTTGCCTCAAAAGGCTCACGTTCCAGAAGAGACACAGAGGCCAATTCCACAGGTGTAACTGAGGGCAACCACAATGAAGGCCGGGGCGGGGCATTGATGGGGGAGGAGGCAGAGGCTATGGGACAACTATAGAACAACTGACTCCATCCCTTTGAAAACTGAACCAATCCAAGGACAGACTTGATTCCCAAAAATCAATCATTCAAGGAAAAAAAAAAAAAACTGGAATACTTGAGGACATGTCAATTACAGCAAAGAATTACTGGTGATTTTAGGCCTAATAACCATAACATCACTATATCTGAAAAATGCCCCCTTTTTAAGAGTTGCAAGATCTAATGTGCAGAAATAAAATGATGTAGTGTTTTAAACTCATTCGGAAAAAGAGAGAGAGGGATGAACTAAGTGTGGTCAAGTTTTAACAGCCATGGATTCTGGGTGACAGGGGCCTGGGGTGCACTGTGCTCTGCTCTCGACTTTGACAAATTCTTGAAAGGTTCAGAATCAACAGAAGTTAAAAAGGTAAAGCAAGTGGCAAGTGCAGGATCTCTCAGATGGAAGTGGGCAGGGGGCCAGGCCAGCTGTGGGCGAGGCTGAGGAAGGCTGGCTGTGGCTCAGGAGCCCAAGCTGCCTCCACGTGGATCAGAGCTCCCAGCACGAGTCCCATGGGTAATGAAGGCCACCTGTGCTGACCTGTTTCTCCAGGATGTGGTAAACGCTGATCAACAAATAAGACAGAGGACTCCACAAACACCAGGCCCTGCGTGCGGGCCAGACGATTTTCCAAAACAACCTGTTTGTTCTTACTGTGCTGGCCCAGGCCTCAAGGACAGTGCCCTACCCCCTCACTGATTGTGTAACTGCCCCTCCTGGTGGATCCGGGCTCCCTCTGGAGACCACCAACTCTGTGTGTGGGTTCAGTTCTTTCGTGCTCGGAAGATCCACAATCTTTTTGGGAATATGGATTCCCCCTCCTGTGGATTCTCTGACATCTCCGGAGGGAGAAGGTCAGAGAAGGTAATGAGAGTAGGCCATGCAGTCACGTGGCCCGTGGAACATGCACCTGCCTGTGTGCTCGGGTCCTCCTGCCCCAAGCCGGGACCCCTCTTCGCCTGGCACTGACCCTGGGACGAAGCTGCTTCCTACAGAGTGAAGCTGCTGCCGCTGTCTCTCACGTGGCAACTCCAGCACGGTCCACCTCCTGAGAGACCGCCCCTGCTGGGGCAGGGTGAGGTTTCAGGACCTGCAGCCAAGTCCTACCTACCTCATCTCTGGGCCTCATTTGCCTCTGACTTATCCAGTTGTTCTGAGATCATGGAAAAACGAACTCTGGTCATATCTACAGAGTGGCCTTGGCATTCATTTCCCTGGGCAATTGCCTCTGACAGCCTGAGAGTCATTCAGACATTGCCCGTGGCTCGCTGGGCTGAGTGGGTGGCTCCTCTCTTGCATGCTTATCTTCGCTTTGCAGCCCTGGTGACTAACTGCCGAAGGTTGCAACATCAGAGAGAAAATATTTACAATGAGGGTTGACCCAGAAAGATATAGATGGGGGTCAGTGTACCTGCCGCTCTGCATGACCTCCTCCCTAAGAAAGTGACTTTGAACAAGGAACATAATATCCTCTGTGCTCCAGGGAGAGGCAGGATGGTGTGCTGCGGAGGTGAGGGACTTTGGAATCAGACCAAGGCCTGAGTTCAAGTCCTCCCTCACCATTCACTAGCCAGAGGGTTTGAGCAACAGAGCTAACCTCAGATCATGTTTCCATCTCACAGTATTTTGCAGACGAATGAGACTAATGCAAGTGAGACGCTCGGCACAAGGTAGGCACGCTCCCTCCTCTGCCTGCTGCTACTCCAGTGCCAGGGTCCTCATCTTTGCCGTAGCAGAGGTGACCATCAAGGCCAGGAGCAGCTCAGACTTTCTGCCATTCTACGAGATGTCAGTGAGACAAGTCACTGCCCTTCACTCCTCCAGCCCCAAGCCTGGCCTCAGCTGGCGCTGGAAAGCCATGAGGACGCCAGGTGCCCCCGGTGAGTCTGAGCCCCACATCCATTCACGCCCCAACCTCCCTGCTCCACCCTACATGAGCACGTCTGCCCGTGGCATGGTGGGACTTCTCCTTTCTATTTTCCTCACTCTCTCGAGGGTCATCAGGTAGGTAGGAAGGACTTCTTTTCCAAAAACAAAAATAGTTTAAGTATTTGATAGGCAGAGTAATAGCGAGAGGGAGACACAGACAGAGATCTCCTATCCACTAGTTTATTCCACAAACGCCCATAACAGCCAGGGCTGGGCCAAGTGAAAGTCAAGAGCCAGGAACTCAATCCAGGTCTTACACATGGGTGGCAGAGACCCAAGCATTTGAGTCATCACCTGCTGTTTCCTAGAGTGTGCATTTGCAGGAAGCTGGAATCAGGAGCAGAGCTGGAGCTGAAACCCACGCACTCCAATACAGAATGAGAGTGCCCCAAGTGGCATCTTAATGGTTGCACCAAATGGTCACCCCTAGAACTGATTTTTAAGAAACTCAAGGCTCAGCCCTTGTCCTAGTGGGTAGTGTAGTGACTAGAATAGTCCCTCAGCCAGACAGCAGACGATGCATTCACCCCCTGCAGACCGATGGCTTTGGGGACTTCTGCTGCTCTGTGTCTTTGCCTCTCAAATGACAGCTGGCCCCATCCAGCCCTGCACAGGTGGGTGAACTTTTCTGATGGAAGTGTGGGTCTTGTGAGAATGTTTTGAAAATTATGAACCCTGCAAAGAGGGGAGATCTGATGATGCCTCCTGTCTGGGTCTCCGACCTGGACCTCAGGCAGGGTCCCCTTCACCAGAGGCTCTGCTGTCCTCCTCCCGAGATGTCCCTGGACACCAGCCCCTCTTCAACTAGAAGCACTGGGGCTCTAGCACTGGTTTCCGTGGAAACCACTATGCGGTCAGTCCTGATCACCCTCTCATGGCCTCCAGGCAGGAGGTCATAGGTCCCTTATATCTGGTTCATCCCTTTATTAACTACGCCTCCTTCCAGGTTCAACAAAGTTCCCACGGGCCAGTGTTGTGGCACAGCCGGTTAAGTCATCACCTACGACACTGACATCCCATGTCAGAGTGCCAGTTCATGTCCCTCCAGATCCCGGCTAATACACCTGGGAGGCAGCAGATGATGGTCCAAGCATTTGGGCCCCTGCCACCCACGTGGGAGACCTGGATGGTGTTCCAGGCTCCTGGTATTAGCCTGGCCCAGCCCTGGTCATTGGGACCATTTGGAGAGTGAACCAGAAGATGGAAGATCTCTCTCACTCTCCTTGTGTGTGTGTGTGTGTGTGACTCTGCCTTTCAAACAAATAAATATTAAAAACAGACAAACAGATCTTAAAAACTGCCCCAGCTTGCACAGGGAAGTACGTGGTCCCTGTCCTTCTTCAATTCTATTGTCTGATTCTTCATCCAAAGCTTTGCTGCTGCCAGTGGTAGTGTGAGGTGGCGCTGCCGCCCCTCGCCCAGAGCCTCCCCCGCAGAGGCTTCTGAGGCCACGGTGCAGCTCCCTTGTGAAGAGAGACCCAAGGGAGCAGAGGACACCCTGTGCCAGGCAGACGGTCACCTTATCCCTGGGGCCACGCTCTCTGCTGTGACCACACCGTGACGAGGAAACTGGAAAGAAGGCTTAGGGTGCCACAGGGAGTTGAACCGCTGATGTTCTGACGTTCTCTGCCCCCCTCAGCCAGCAATCCTGTGGCTTTTCCTCTCCCACTGGAGAGGGAACAGATGCCTCCCAGAGCACCTCCTGTTTGCCCAGGTTTATAATTCTGCTGCTCCCACAGCGGTGCGCCTTAGCGACACAGCAGGGGCAAGAGCGCTGCTCCCAATTCACAGATGGGGAAACGAAGTTCAATGAGGAAATGAATTTCAGTCTTCAACTTGACCTAGTGAGTCAGACTGCCTTCTAAAGATACCAAGCCTTTGATCAGGCTGCTCGCTCGCGCTCTCTCTCTCTCTCACACACACACACACACACACTCACACACTCACACACACACACACAGAGCACCGTTCCTCCCGGGGGACTTTCTTTCGTTTCCCTGCTCTGGTTTTACTTATGATTCTCTCCTATTTCCTGACTATAAATACACCAAGGTCAAACATATCTCTTGGTTTCACTCCATCAGCCAAAGACGGGGCAGGGTGACAGCCTGGTCTGAGACAGAGTGGCATTTTCTTTGTTTTCTTCCCTTTCAGGTGTGGCTGGCACAGTGCTGTCCGGCGAGGCCTGGTCCCACCACACACTCCCAGGCCTCTTGCTGACCTTTTCTGCCCAGCAGGACTGCGGGCTGGTCAAGCAAGGGTACAGAGATTATTCTCCTTTTAGATCCTGCCGGAGCCAACCACTGGCCCAGCTGTGGGTACCCACCTCCAGCCTTTGTGTAGGGGACTTCACGGCCGGACCCCAGAGAAGCCATTGCCGCTGGCTACTTGTGTTGTGCGTCAAGTGCCTCCCGTGCATTATCACAGAATCTCAACAAACCTAGAGTGCAGGCAATCATAGCAGTGGGGGTGCTGTTATCACACCATCATGTAGATGAGGCAGTTGTGGTTCAGAGAGGCAAACATCCTGCCCAAAGCCACACAGCCAACAAGTGATGAAGTTGTGATTTTTTAAAAAATTCTCATTTGCTTATTTCAGTGGCAGACAGAGAAACAGAAAGAGAAAGACAGCTTCCACCCACTGTTTCATCCCCACCCCCCCCCCCCAAATGCCCACACAGCCGCAGCACAGCCAGGATGAAGCTAGGAGCAGGGAGCTCAATCTGGGTCTTCCAAGTGAGTGGCAGGGACTCGACTACTTGAACCATCACCTGCTGCCTCCCAGGGTATGCCTTGTTAGGAAGCTGGAATCAGAAGTGGAGCTGGGACTTAAACCCAGGCACCCCAAATGGGAAAGTAAGTGTCCAAAGTGGCATCCGAATCACAAGGCCAAACGCCCAGCCCTGAAGCCATGATTTAAACTGGGGGTTAACTGAGTCTGTGTGCTGTGGTATTATGCCTTTGCTGTTACTCGATACCAGATCACCTCTCGCAATGCTTCCCACATAGAAGACTACTGCCAAGAGATGCTAATAGTTGCTACCTGACCTAATGGGGTGGGGGAGAATATTCTGCTTCCAAAAAAGTTTAAGAAATATGAGGGATCTTCAAAAAAGTTCATGAAAAAAATGTATATTTTTTAAAAAATATGGCATGGATTTCAGAATTTTTTGCATCAAAGTAAACATTTTATAATTCCATTATCCCATGAAGAAATTTTTTAAAAGATTTATTTATTTATTTCAAAGGAAGAGCTATATAGAGAGAGGGAGAGGCAGAGAGAGAGAGATCTTCCATCTACTGCTTCACTCCCCAAGAGTCCACAATGGCCAGGGATGGGCTAGTTTGAAGCCAGGAATTTCATCTGAGTCTCCCATATGGGTGCAAGGACCCAAAAAGACCCCAAAGCCAAGAACCTAGACCCACAGAGACCCCATCTGGAAGGCTAAGAAGCTAACGTTAACACATGTGTACTGACCTGTGGCCTCTCTGCTGCCTTGCCCTAGTGCTCCAATGCACAAGCCCCATCTCCCAGGCCACTCACCCCAGGCTCCCTCACACTGCACCCACAGCCTGTACCCGGCTCCTGAGAGCACCCATGCCTGCGGTAACCACCCCATGCTTCCATCTGCACCTGTAGCCTTGACATGGAGGAATGCCTTCCCTCCCCTCAGCTCCAGGTTGGGCCATGTCACTTGGCATGGGCCAGCAGTGTGGGGACAGAGGGCCAGTGTCCATTGCCAACCGTAGCCCCCAGGAGTCTTGCATGTTCCCATAGCCTTTTTTTTTTTTTAAATCTTTGCCATCATCTAAAGAAAAGTCTGGGCTGGGGGGCATTTTGTCTAGTGGTGCAGCCGCTAGTGTCCCACATCAGTACCTGGATTAGAGGCTTGGCTCTGGCTCCTGCTCCAGCTGCCTGCTAAGGCAGACCCTGAGAAGCAGCCGTGATGGCTCAGGTAATTGGGTCCCTGCCACCCAAATAGGAAGGCCTGATGAGTTGTTTCAAAGTCCAATAGTGGCTCTTAGAGGCAATCCTTGGCGGCAATCAACAGGCCACTCTTTGCCCTAAACTGCCTTCATTCTCTGTGGGAAGGGACTCTGTGTGCACATCTGTCCAGGAGGGTTGCATGTATTCCATGAGGCTCACATCAGCCAAAAGTGAAAGGAGGTGAGAACCAGGCTAGGCCCTGCTGCGCAGCAGGGGGTAGGTACAGACACCTGTTCCATGTCCCAGCTCACCCAAACTCAACATCTCTGGGGAGAGAAGGGAGGGCAGAGGTACTAGCACTGCCCAGGGGACTGACACGTTCCCGCTTAGGGCCCCTAAGCTCAGGGGGATTTCTTTAAAGGACATGGGGCTTCTGAGAGACAGGTCAAAGGGAACTTGGGCAGGAAGGTGCAGATGACCACTCCCACCAGCCCCATGGCACAGGGCCCAGGGCCACACATCTGGTGAGTGCGGGGAACAGCAGCCCAGCTCCAGCGGCAGCATGGGTGGGCACCAACTGGAGTTGGACATCAGGAGCTCCCTTGTCCTTCTTGTGATCTCTTGATGCTCCTGAGTGAAGAAGAGTTTAATGAGATCAACAGCACTGGCTTTTCCTGGAACATTCAAGATTATTGGTGTTCATGGCAACAAGGACACCTCTGGCCCTGGCCCGGAGGGCCCCCAAAGGGCCCACCATGGAAGTTGTCATATCCCAATAGCCTGGTACTCTGAGCCTCTGCAGAGAGAGCACCATGTTCTGAACCTCCAGTGGACCTTGGCAGTGAGGCAACGTTGACTGTGAGATAGCACCACTATTTCTGGAAACCAGTGTAAGGGAAACACTTAATAAATTACCTATCACTTCAAGGGCAACTCTAGATCTTTTCAAGGAGGTTGTGAAACAAACCTAGACAGTTCCTTCCTGTTTGGGGACTTGAATCTCTTTCTTAAGCTCATTAACAGCCCCATCTAATCTGGATCTGAGAAGGTGCTGTTGGTTGATCTAGTTATGAATTAGGTGACGCCATGCAACACGGTTACCCAGTTGTGCTGGGACCTGGGGAGCCCACACAATCATCCTCCTGGCTAACACAGAGAGCCTGAACTCAGCTGACCGCCCCAACCTTGGCAATATCAACAGGTCCTTTCACACCCGGTCTTGTTGCAGAGTTGCCCACCCTGGCTCCTCTACAGAAATGCATCCGACCTTCAGTTTCAGATAATGAGCCGACGCCAGTTCTACCAATTCACCAGGAAGCCCAGAGAAAAAACATCTTCCCTTTTGTTTTGGTTATGTTTTCATTCTGAGGTTCAGAAGCTGGGAACCAAATGACATAATGCGAGGGTGAGATCCAAGCCCTTCGTCCCCGTGAGCCCAGTGTCGGTGCGGCAGATGTAACAGGGATTAAGTCATCCAAAGAAGAGTTATGAGGAAGGATGTCACCCACTGTAAAAGCCGTGCAATCTGTCCTATGGGGCGTGCGCAGCAAGTGGGAACGAAGAGAAGTTTGACATTTCGATTTAAAGCTCCAGTAACTTGCAGGTAATGTTTCAAGGGTGTCTTGTGCACAGGAGGCGGAGGGAGACTGTCACTGAGGATGGAGATTAACTCCTCAGCCTCCACCACTCTTTTGGCCTTGACCTTCTCGGTCATGGCACTGCTACAAAGGAGGAAAGGCTCCCATGTCCTGTGGCCACAGGCTAGGCCTGGTCACAAATAATTTACCTGCAAGGACAGCCTCTACGATGAATCGGTCCTTTGGTCTTCCCTGTAATAAAACAGGTATTTGTTAAGCATTTAATCTGACCAAAAGTACGGATGGTGTTCCCATGTGAGGCTCAGCCCAGGATTCTCAAGGAACCTAAGCACTGGACAGGGCAAATCCAGATAATCTAAGTGTAGAGCAATCAAAGACAGCAGACTGGAAGGCCAAGGTCAGTTGGAGACAAAGGGCCAGGTGACTCAGCTTCTTGGCTTCAGTCTCTCAATTAAGAAGTCTAAGTTGCATCTGGCCATAAGCTCCATGGTTCTAATACCCCAAGTGGGCTGGGGGTAATGAGAGCTCAAGTGTTCAGGTTGCCAAGCCCTGGCACACTCACAGTCTCCTAGGATACCCCACACTGGTACCTAGAGGTGGTGCTGGGGAGGGTCATCCCCCAGACCCGACTCTCAGGGGGATTTACTGGAGGGCAGCAGTGTGTATCTGAGGATGTAGAGTGGGCAGGATGCGTTACAGCAGTGTCCCCTCATCTGCAGGGGACGCTTGTTATGAATGAGTCAGGTGGATCCATGCAGTGGCCCTGGGACCTGGGGAGCCTGAAACAGCTAACACAGAAAGCTGTTGAACTCAGTTGCCCATCTTGATGGGACTGACCCCACCTTGAAAATAGAAACGGATTCTGCTCCCAAGTCTACTTGAAGAACTGTTATCCAACCCCCAACGGGGGCAAGACCCGCCCCCGCACCAGGGGTGCCTGAAGCAGATAGTACTAATCCTATATTTTTCCATATAGTCACCCCGATGTTACAGCTTAATTTTGTTAATTGGGCACAACAATAACTAATGAGAAAACAGAAAATTATAACAACCTACTGTAATAAAGTTATGAAAAATGGTCTCGGCCTCTTTCAAAATATCTTACTGCACTGTGCCTACGACGATGATGAGATCAGCACCTCTGTGATGAGAGGAAGCCAGGGGGATTCCAGGTAGGGGTCACTTGAACACAAGCACCGAGATGCTGTGACAGTGGACCTGAGACAACCACAGAGTGACGAAGCGCAGGCAGTGCATGTAGTGTGGATTCACTGGGCAGAGGGATGAGTCACATCCCAGCAGGTCAGGGGGAGAGGGGGAGAAATTTCACCATGCTACCCAGAATGGCATGTGCTTTAAAAACCTGCGGATTGTTTGTTTCTGGAATTTTCCACTCAATGTTTTCAGACTACTGAAGTCCTTGCGACTTAAACTGCAGGCAATGGGGGATGACAAGTCAGAAGGTAACCAAGCAAGCAGGCATGAGAGAAAAGGGATCTGTCTGGGAGGAGAGCAGAAGCAGACGCAGGAGGATAGATGAGGAGAAGAACCAGAAAGCACTGGGCTCTGGCCAAACTAGAAACAAAACCAGAACAGTTCACTTCCCAGCTGTACCCTTAAGCAAACTCGTTTACTCAACTCTGCCAAAGATTCGCTGTAGCAATGCCTTGTCTGTGGGCCATGTTTTATCTGATGCTCGTGACAGGCCCGAAAGATGAGACAGGGATTACTCATCCATTCTACAGATGGGAAACTCCAGCCACAGCAGCCCACAGGCTGGTCGGCAGCCAATGGTCGCATGGCCCTTACACTGCCTCGCTCTCTGCCACGTGACCCCTGGGCCACGTTTTGAACTGAATCCAAAAATACAGATTTTTTTTCCCGAGTCTTCATATTTTCTGAAACTACTGAACCATGACATCAAAATACTCTTTAAAAACTATCCTTGCAGCCATCTCTGGGGCCTTCAACAGGGAGGGCCACCAGCTAGCCCTCTGCCTAAGGGTATGGGCAAGCACTCAAGGTCGGCTGGAAGGAAAAAAAAAAAAAAACAATCCCAGGAGGTCAGTCCTCCATCAGCCTAGAATTCATGCAGGTTCAATGTCTTTAGTTTTTCAGATTCAAGGCATAAGATAAATTAGGATATAGGGTATATTATTTCAAACTCAGGGTATAGAAGTTTAATAAGGGCCGGCACCGTGGCTCAACAGGCTAATCCTCCGCCTTGTGGCGCCGGCACACCGGGTTCTAGTCCCGGTCAGGGCACCGGATTCTGTCCCGGTTGCCCCTCTTCCAGGCCAGCTCTCTGCTGTGGCCGGGAGTGCAGTGGAGGATGGCCCAAGTGCTTGGGCCCTGCACCCCATGGGAGACCAGGAGAAGCACCTGGCTCCTGCCTTCGGATAAGCACAGTGCGCCAGCCGCAGCGCGCCGGCCACGGCAGCCATTGGAGGGTGAACCAACGGCAAAGGAAGACCTTTCTCTCTGTCTCTCTCTCTCACTGTCCACTCTGTCTGTCAAAAAAAAAAAAAAAAGAAGAAGAAGAAGAAGTTTAACAAGAACGTCAAACTTTTAGATGGAATATGTGAAAAATGTTCTTTTAAAAAAATAATCCCATAACTGAGACTTTTCCCTTGGGATATCGCATAAACACAGAGGACGCGTCTGTGAACCTGCACGGGAAGGGACCAGAGGCACAGTAAGAGCATCCCATCCTAACACCTCCTTCTCTGGGAAGGAGGAACCCGAGGCCCAGGAAATCTCCCAGCATTCCCATCCTGTTCCCAGCTGCAGCCCAGGCCTCCCAGTTGTCGGAGGGGAGCAAAGCCGTCTCTTTGCGCTGCGGCACTTCCTCCCAAGACAGCAGGGACACGTGCGCACCAGGAGAGTCACTGCTGTCACCGGCTTCCCTGGCGAGAGCAAATCCATGGGCCGTGGCACAACACAAGGACTGCTGCCTCAATCTGTCCATCAGAGGAGCCAGGACTGGAAGGACACAGCAGGAAGCCAGGCCAGGATAGGTGGCCCCTGTGAAATGATTTAAGACAGGGCCCGCCAGCCAGAGGAGGCTTGGTTTGATAAAGAGCTATTCCAGTAGAAGAGAATGGAGCCAGCTGGATGCAAACGTGTAACTCCTGTGTGGTTCCATTTATAAGGCTCTCGAGAATAGGCAAAACTAATTAGAGGTGATCAAAGTCAGAAAAGCGGCCGCCTTAGGGTGGCAGGGGGCTGTTCCCTGGGAAGGGTGGCAAGAGACTTTCTAGGATGGTGAAAATGTTCTCCGCCTTGAGTTGCACAGGTGGACGACAGCGTGAAAGCTGATCGGGCTGTGCATTTAAGATTTGCACATCTTAACATGTGTAAGCTGTGTCTCAATAAAATCTGATGGGGGGGATCAAGATTGGATCAAATGGGCTATGCTAGGAGGGAGGGACTATTCTGTCCCTGGAGATATTCAGACATGGGCTCTGTTACTGCTCAGCTGGGCCATTGAAACAGGATTTGAGTCTCACAGGGGACTGGGTGTGTGGCTTTCAGGGACCCTCCTAGTACTGGGAATCCCAGGACTTGTAAGGAAGCTCCTTGCTCCCACAGCTCCTGCTGACATCTGTGGTCTCTTGGGGGCTGCAGGTGCTGCTGCCTTCCTTTATAGATGACTCCCATCTGTCCTCTCACAAGTACACAGGCAATACCTCTGGATGCATCTGCTGCCCCCAGTCCAGTCTCGTGGCTGACCTTTCCCTGGATACACCATCTGCCTAAGCCCATCCTCAGAGTTTCAGAACTCCCCTTGCTCTGAGTAGGATGGCGGCTCCCAGCGCTGGAACCCACTGCTCAGGGCAGACCACGCTTGGCCAAGCTCAGGGCTGGGCAGCTCCTTGCTTTTATACCCTGAGCTCCCAAGCCTGCAGTGTACACCAAAGGCCAGTCCCTGGGCTGCAGGCCCCCGGGTGTCTATAGTGATGCCTCCTCTGGGCTGGCCTGACACTTGCCCCCAGGGATCCCAGATGTGTCTGGACAGAAACTCCTCTGCCCAGTTTTGCACAAAACTCCACAGCCCATAGCCCATGTGTAGACATGCTTATTTAATCATGCAATCACATACCGTTCGCTGATCCCTAATTCTGCGTCAAAACCAGTTGGTCAAATGTCCTTGTCCTGAAAAGGAAAGCCATAAACCCCATTGCTCAATTTCATGACATAAGCAAACACAGATTCAAAGACTTTCGCCCCAAGGTTGCTCAGTTCGGAGGAATGGACTGTGGTCAAGGATTTATCTGTTAGGAAGCTGAGGTGGAAGGACTTGCAAAGAACAAACACGAAGACAGCAATAAATCAGGAACTAGAGAGACAACATTGGACGTGAAAGTCCTCCCAAGAAGCCGCCCCAAGGACTGAGCAACGTGGGCCCCCAGTGGGCTGCATGCCCACTTCCATCTGTGCTGTCAGTCCTCAGGCTGACCTAAAGAGGGAGACTTAAATCCCCCCATTCAGCAGGTGGGAAAAACAAGGTCCCACAGCCTAGTGAGAGGCTAATGGGCAGTACCAGAGAACAATCAATTGTGCCTGCCTCAGAGGGCCTTAGAACGTAACAGGAGAGACACACAGGAACAGCAAGCTCCCACCACACGAGTACCTTCATAAGGATTATTGTACACGTGTGGATTAATATGTTTAATCTTCACAGCAAGCCTCTTAGGAGCAGACTGCCAGGATCTGCCACTTCCCATCCTAAGAAATCAACACGCTGATAGGTCATGCAAGCACAGGGCCAGACAGCTGATGAGAAAAATGCTACGCTTGAGTTATTTCCTGTTCATTGCCTGTCTCTCTCACTAGAACGAGGGCAAGGGTTGACCCCCGTGTCTTCGGTGCCCAGTGGAGCACCTGGCATATAGTAGGTGCTCAGTCAATATTTCTGAATGAATGGATGACTGAGCCATGACTTAAACCCAGCAGTCTTCCAACAACACTACAGAACAAATATTAATCAAGAAAATAACTTGAGAAGCAGGCATTGCAGCACAGGGGGGTTAAGCTGCCGCCTGTGACAGCAGTATCCCATATCAGGGCACCAGTTTTGAGTCCTAGCTGTTGCACTTCTGATCCAGCTCCAGGCTAACATGCCTGGGAAAGTAGCAGAACATGGCCCAAGCGCTTGGGTCCCTGCCACCCACGTGGGAGACCTGGATGGAGTTCCAGGCTCCTGGCTTCGACCTGGCCCAACCCTGACTGTTGCAGCTATTAGGGGAGTGAACCAACAAATGGAAGATGGATTTCTGTGTCACTCTGTCAAATAAATAAATATGTCTTTTTTAAATCACCTCTATGACCTAGGACTGATCAAGACCAGGGTTAGCTCTCTGGGGCCCTCCCCACCTACCGGACACCACAAACCGCCTGGGAAGGACAAAGGGGGCTGCCGTGCTGGTCAGCCAGGGTTCCTGCACGGCGAGATGATCCCTAATTTTCCCAGAAAGCCAGTGCAGGTGGTTTTTGTCATTTCTCTGGCTCCTGCTCCCTAGGCCATGACTTAGAGGCTGCAGGTGCAATGGGGCCGCCCACAGCTACCGCCAGAGCTATGCGTCAGCCCCTCTGCCTGGATCCCTTAGCAAAACTCAGCCCCTTGAGCCATGGGAAATGCTGGGCTTCACAGCTGGCTGGCACTCTCCCTCCATGGTGAGAAGCCTTAGGCTCTCCTCCTCCAAGATCTGAAAGGAGAAGCCAGGGCAGAGCGTCCCCTCCCTCACCTGCAGGGGCCCTGCACACACCTGAACCAGGTTCCTCTTGGGCTGCAGCAGGAAACACCCCTCCTGGGTTGCTGCTGCAAGGTGAGTTCTGACTCTGATCAACTGGGATGAACCTGAAATCACATTGTCTAACAAGCTTCCAGGGGAAGCCCCTGCCCGCTGCTGGTTCCTGGGCCACACTCTGGAAATCTAGGCAGCAACAATTCTTTTTTTTTTTTTTTTTTTTTCTATTTTTTTCTCCAACACTTAGTCTTCAATGAATGTTGAGGAAGGAAATAGTTATAAGCATGTTCAAAGACTGGAGATCTACAAAGGTGGTACGGTTTTTACCTGTTCAGTAGGGACCTACTATGTAGAAAGGGACAATGGGAATTGAGGTGGACACCTGCCCTTGTGAGAGCTGTGACCACAGGGAAGACAGCTGACCTGAATCTGCTTTCTGTTGTTCTACCTAAGGCTGGATGAAATCTATTTCCTTCAGGAGGGGACACTGGGAAAGCCGAGAGCAGGGCGCCAGCACCAAGCAAGGGCCTTCCTGCTGCATTTTAACATGGTGGAAGAAAGCCCATGGCGAGACAGAGCAAGGCTGCCAGCTTGGGTCTTTCTCCTTCTACTTACAAAGCCACTAACCTCATTATGGGGTCCCACCCTAACGACCTCATCTAATCCTCATTACCCTAATGACCCACCAAAGGCCCCACCGAGAAATGCCATCAAAATATTTGAATTTGGGGAGCAAATTTCCAACATTTGCACTTTGTTGGGGGGGACACATTCCAACTATAGCAATGAGCACTCCCAGTGCAGGGACCAGGTGCCTGGGGGCTGAGGGAAGACGGTCCAGACATTGAGCTGTGACACGGAGCCTAATGAATGGAGGGGGGTGTGGGAACCCCCTGCCCAGGAGCCTCCTCAGCTGCTCTCACCTGGGCACATCAGTCCCACCCTTGCACGCCTCCAGAATAGTGCTCCCGAATCATTTTTGTCACTTGCCATGGCCCTGTTAGGAAAAGATAATATTTTTTTGTAGGAGCTGAATAGGGAAAGCAGTTCACAGCCAGAGGGCTGAGGGGATTGCCACCCCCTCACACCGCTAACCCCCACCGGCACACTGCTGGGACCTGTGCCCCAAACCCCCTCCGACAGGTGCGCTCAGAGAGGCCCACCGCACGACACTGGCAAAGGGCTGTCTGATTTTCGAGTCACTTTCACTTGTTTTCTCATTTGAGTTTCGCCACCACAGCGGGCACTATTAACCCTGTGTTACTGGTGGGGAAAAAAAAAGAGAGAGACATGAGATGACTCAGCAGGGCACACGGTGGGTGAGTCAGCACAAGGTGGGCGGGCAGAGCCATGGAACGGCATCCAGGGCCCAAAATAGGCTGAGCTTGTATTGCCACAAATTTTTAAAAAGAAAAAAAAAAAAAAGCCGGTGAGGTGAGGTACCACCCTTCCGGGGTAGAGGAAGGAGGCTGTCCGAGTCCTCCTGTCTTCCTGTTTCAATGGTTTTTCCATCGAAATCTCCACATTGGCTGCCACTGCTCGGGATTCTGAGAAAGCCCGTGACTCTGCTCAACAGGGAAAAGCTTGCTTTCCGGCGGTGCAGCAGGAGCCCTGGAAATGGAGCAGTCAACAAGGCAGGAAGACACGGTGACATAACCAAGAAATATTTGACTCCAAGTGAGTGGAAGCGATCGCAGGTCCAGGATGCTCACCAGACTGCTCTGCAGCTGCATCAACAATAGCTACAGGGAAGAAAGCAAGAGCGTACAGGAGGCTTTGGCCTCGGCTCCCAGGCACCTAAATCAGCCCGGCTTTGGAAGGAAGCCACTTCAAATGTTCATGTTAAAACAATGCTGCAATATTTCTTTGTTTCCACTGAGGTTTCCACTGAATAACAGCTGTCAACAACTCAGGAAGACGGGGGTCTGGTCCAAGTCTTTCTTCTTTGCAAGTGTTCTTTTATAAACATTATATTGCTCTTTTCAGCAAGGGCAAAATAAAGGCATGTACAATCACTCCAGAGGGGCCAAATATTTCCGCATATGTTTGTGCCTTTGTTGTGTGCCTGCATGTGAGAGGTCAAACAAAGTTCCTATATTAAGAAAAGAGCCTCCTTAAATGTATCGTTGAAGGAGGAGGTTATTTGAAACACCTTCTACTCTCTGCTAGAAGGCTTCTTGGGTCTTTTCTAGAGTTTCAATAGAAAGAGAAGCGGCTGCGGGGCTGTGGGGAGGGAGGAAGGGGAGGCAGTGTTGCATGAGCACAGAGGCTCAGCTTGGGAAGATGAAAAGGCTCTGGAGATGGCCGGCGGCGATGGCTGCAGAGCGATGTCAATGTGCTGCATGCCACCAAGCTGCACACTTAAAAAGTGTATGTTTTATGTTATGTATAGTTTACCATAATAAAAATCATGCCAAAAGTGTTTTCAGAAAAAAATTTAAGAAAAAGTCATCCTGCTGAAAAGAATCTAGGGCTGAGTGTTAGGCTAGCACTCCGATTGCATACATCCCATATCTGAGTGCCTGAGTTCGAGTCCCAGCTCTGCTTCTGAATCCAGGATCCTGCTAGTGATCCTGGGAGCCAGCTAGTGAAGCTCATGGAGTTCGGTCTCTGACACCCATGCGGGAGACCTGGATGGAGTTCTGGGCTCCTGGCTTCCACCTGGCCCAGTCCCAGCCTTTGCAGGCATTTGGAGAGTGAACCAGTGGATGGAAGATGTCTTCCTGTTTGTCTTTCTCGCTCTACCATAAAATGAAAAAGAAATACACAAAGAAAAAAAGAACCAAGTAAACTTAACGTCTTCATTTTTTTAAAATTGAAGAGGTTTTACAAGCTTATTATGCTTGATATTTAAGACTAGCTCATGTGATTTTACCTAACCACTAACCCTGCTTTCAAAGTTCCTGGTTTGCCAAGCCCTCTCACGAGCAGTGGACACCCTGCACTGCTGTGTCTCCCAGGCCCACCCCCGGCCAGGCCCCCATCTGAACAGCCTTGCATCTGAGCTGCCGTGGCATGTCTCTGTGTGCAGAGTCCCCTCCCCTGGGCTGCCCCGGGTGCTCTGTAGATATTTTTCCCACCCCGGCCTCTCACCCAGCCAGCTATATCCACCACCCAGGGCTCAAAGCCACCTGACCTGTGAGATCACAGCGAGAAGTCAAGAACCAGTTCTTCAAACTCTGCTCAGCCAGCCACAGCTTGGTGAAAACACACAGCCCCACTCATAGCGTCTTGAGATGGTCCGCAGTGAGCTGGCAGGCTGCGCCGTGGCCCTGGGGCATAGCTGCTGGGCACGGCAGCCTTCACCTGCTGAGCAAGGAGTACCCTGTGAGAGTCCCTCAGCGTGTACCTTGTGACGGATGATGAAACAAGAGACTCAAGCATTGCTCCAAGGGCCTCCGCCTTATGTTTCTGAAAGCTTTTCATGCTTCCTCCATGAAAATCTTGAAATGGTTCCTCCACAGTTACATGATACATGAGACGGATTTTCTCCCTGATGCCCTTTCCAGAGACAAACCCCCCAGACAACCACAGCTACGGCTATGGATCACCTCCCGTGTGCCACGCACCCTACCAGGGCATCCTTGACGTCTTCCCAAGAGCTTTGCAAGGGTTCTTATCTCCAGTTGACAGAAACTGAGACTAAGAGATGTTAAGTAACCTTTCCCAGCTCACACAGCTAGAGAGCAGCAGAGCCAGACTCAAACCCAGACCTGCCTCCCTCCAAAACCACGCCATCTCCAAAAAGAGATGGAGCACATTGAGAGCTCACACCGTGCAGCTCACACTGGGGTGGCACCCAGCTGTGACACAAAGGACCTGGATGTTTGCAAAACTCGGGGGAGCTGTCTGAAGTGTTCTGTGCTCCCAGGCTCCATGCACTGTGCAGCCCCTTGGGAATGACGGGGCCTAGGGGCACTCGGGCATGATGGCTGGTCACAGGGCTAGATGTGGGGTGCTGTTTGTGCGAGCTGCCTGGCTGTGCCCCACTCAAGAACTCAGTGAATAGGATGGTAGCAAACTATGTGAAAGATGTTAGCACATCTTCCAGAAGACTCTGAACAGAACATGGCAGCACCAAGGCATAGGGCTTCCCCCAACAATTGGAGCCACTGTATGGGACTAAGAATGAAGTCAAAGCTTCAGGTGAAGCGTTGGTCTGGCCAATTGGCAGTATCCATTGGCAGAAGCCGTTCCCACAGCATACCTGGGACAGCCCAGGGGAGGGGACTCTGCACACAGAGACGTGCCACGGCAGCTCAGATGCAAGGCTGTTCAGATGGGGGCCTGGCCAGGGGTGGGCCTGGGAGACACAGCAGTGCAGGGTGTCCACTGCTCATGAGAGGGCTTGGCAAACCAGGAACTTTGAAAGCAGGGTTAGTGGTTAACTAAAATCATTCATGGCCATCATCCAGGCTCTGGCCAGTCCTCTTATAGGGAGTGAGGCCAAGGTGTGAGGAAGGAGCTATGGTAAGGTGGCAAGAAGACAGATCCGTGCAGGGGTGACACACACCTGCTCCCCAGTGAGTGAAGAAGACCAGTGCCTGCCCAAGGAACATTGATTGAAAGCACCAGTCAAGGGTGGGACTTGAGGGATCCCAGAGCCCTCTGTCTCACATCCACGGGAATAAATAGTACCCAACCCAGCTGACAGTATCTGCCCTGGCCTCCTTGGCCCTTCAGTTTGCAGTTCTTCACAAATCACATTCAGGAGTGAGGAAGCAAGCCCAGGCAAAAGAAATACCACAGAAGAGATTTTCCAAAAAACTACTTCTACTTCAGAGGTTCTGCAACTCTTTCCTGCGTTGGAATCCCCCAGGAGCTTTTGAAAACATGGATTTCTGGGCCTCACTTCCAGGCTTTCTGATCCAGCAGGTGTCTGGGGTGGCCTGAGAATTTTCATCTCTAACAAGTTCCTGGTGATGCTGACAAGGAAGGTTCAGGGACCACACTTTGAGTATCACTGGTCTAATCATGGTGTGGCTTGGAAGGCCCACACCCTGCATCCGAGTGCCTGAGATGGTCTCCCACCTCTGCTTCTAATCCAGCTTCCTGCTAATATACTTGGGAGGTAGCCCATGATGGCTAAAAGTTCCTGCTACCCACATGGGAGACCCAGATGGGATTCCTGGCTCCTGACTTTGGCCTAGCTCAGCCCAGCTGTTGGCATTCGGGAAGTGAATCAGAGGATGGAAGATCTCTTGCTCTCTCTCTCTCTCTCTGTCATTCTGCCTTTCAAATAAATAAAACTTTTTTTAAAGGAGGGGGGGCACCTGACAACATTGCTAGAAATAACAAGGATATTATCACTGAATGCCTCCCTTATGCCAAAAACTTCACTGCCTTCCATAATTTTTGTTGAAAGATTTATTTATTTATTTGAAAGACAGAGGCAGGAGAGAGAGAGAGAGAGAGAGAGAGAGAGAGAGAGAGAGAGAGGACTTCCATCTGCTCATGCACTCCCCAAATGGCCGCAACGGCCAGAGCTGGGCTGATCGAAGCCAGGAGCCAGGAGCTTCTTCCAGGTCTCCCACATGGATGCAGGGGCCCAAGGACTTGGGCCATCTCCTACTGCTTTCCCAGGCCATAGCAGAGAGCCGGATAGGAAGTGGAGCAGCCAGGACTTGAACTGGCTCCTATATGGGCTGATTCACCTGCTACACCACAGCGCTGGCCCCGCTGCCCTCCGTATTTATAATGCTTCTGCCAAGCAGGAGTCAGGATTCCCATTTTACAGACTAGAGTGTCAGAAGCTGGGGTGTGGATGACTTGCCTAACATTGCACAGCCAGCAATGGGCAGAGCCAGTGCTCCAACCAAGGTCATGTGCCTGAAAGTCCCCTTTCTTTTCACCTCCTTTCCCATCTCGTCTGGAAACTCCAGGGTGGGTAGGGCCCATGCAAAGGGGAGGACCCATGCAAAGCAGGGACATCAACAAGATGATGTCAACTGACAAAGCCAAGCGCCACACAGACAGATAGAAAACTCAGCTCTGCTGCCCACAGACGGATGGTAGGCTGGCCCACTATGGGGGTGGTGAAGGGACCCAAGTTGCAGCAGAAGCCAGGGACCCTGAGCTCACCTGATGGCGGACCCCTAAGTGACACCTGTTCTCAAGGAGAAGCAGAGCCCTCATTTGAATTTCACTGCAGCTGGTGGCGCTTGCCTCCTGGTGTGGGGGGGAGCGTGTGTTGGGTCATACACAAGATGAGTACTTCAGACAGAGACGGGGCCCAGGGGTCCAGGGGCCTCTGCCTGCTCCAAGGAGAAGGAGAATAAGCACCCAGCACTGAGCTGGACCACTCCCCATATCGACCGTCTATTCTAGGACTCAGGAGACCCCAGTTCAGAGAGGTTAGGTGGCTTGTCCCAAGTTGCACAGCAAGAAAGAAACTGAGAGGTGGAACTTGAACCAGGTCTCACTCGTTCAGGATCAGGTTCAAGCTCCTGGTCCAGCTCCTTCATTAGACGGCCACAGGGGGTCTGCCAGTGACAACCGACCTAAACATGGGCTCCCAGCTGCAGCTTACACAGGGCCCTCTGCAGGGTCTCTGGCCTGAAATTCCACTTTCACCTCCTCCCACAGAGTTCTCTCTGAACATGCAAGAAGGCTTTTAGCACCCTGCCCGCCAATGTGGGGTAGTGGGGGCAGGACTTCCAGGCCACAGACGAAGGGCTTGCCACCTGAGACAGGGCTTTTCAGTAGACACTTGTTCCGCAGGTAACCTGAGCTAGAACCCTGGCACGACCTCCCTTGTAACAGCTGAGAGCCTTCCAGAGTCACCAGACACGGAGTCAGGCAGAAGAGGAAACGCAGCAGCCACGCCTGGGCCCAGCAGCCACTGCCACTGCAGGTTCCATCCTCAGGTCCCTCCCCACCTCACACAGGCCCTCGCAGGCACGCCAGGCCTCTGCTGTCTCAGCCACATCTTTTCACAGATGGAGCTCGGTCCCCACGGCTTTCGGCTTTGTGAGGCCCTTAAACAGAGCAGCCCTTGGGGTGACTTGGGCTTGGCCTCGGGGCCTCAACCAGTTTGTGGAGAAATAATCCAGGTGGGCAGCAGAATCCCCAGTGTTTTTTTTACTTTGGGGTGCAGAGAGACCCTCCTCGTACGGTCTGAAGCAGTCCACCAGTCGGGACACATATTATTGTCACACTTCTCCGCAGTGACCTTCTGATCTGAATGTCTGCCAGACTAAACACCCGGGCAACAGCACACGGATGGAGGAGACACAGCCTCTCGCTGCGGCTATCTCCTGCCGTTTAGTGTTGTGTCTGGCCTTGTTTGATAGCGAGATATTTTGTGTCTTCATGTAAACATGGGCTAAGGCAGCATATGGCTTGTAAAGCACCATTTACAACTATTAGCGTGCACCAGCTTTCCGCTCTGCGCCAATTGCTGCTGCCACCAGTGCAGAGTCGTGGGGGTTCGCCTTCCCCTTGGCCTCCATCTGTGTGCTGCAGCTCCTTCTGATGCTAATGGAAGGGAAGCATGTGGGGCCCGGGGAGCCGGAGTCCCAGCGTGCAGTGCTAAACGAAGTCAAGCAATTGTCCAAAGTGAAATATCAAATTGAAATGAATCTGCAGCTTCAATGAGAGGATGCTTTGGCTAAGGGGGGTTAAAAATAAAACATCTGTGAAACCAGAGAAACGGGTATCCTCAAGAACAGTCGGATCACAGCATCATTCAAATCCACGGTGGATGTGTTTTAGACGCAAAGCTTAATGTATGGGGAAGACCAATGAGTCGGGGAGAGAGGGGTCACTTAGTCTCACGTTTTCGTCGTAAGAGCCTTGGAACCTTTTCACATTGGGAGACATATTCGTGGTGACCAGAGAGACCCTGAGCTGCTCTTGGAAATCCTACCAGTGGCCCCTCAGTGACATGAATACCCACCCAAAGTGTTAAGGGGCCCTTACAATCTACTCACGTATCCTCTTGTTAAAAATTGTTTGCATGTTTCTCCTTGGAAACTTCCATCACATTCTTTCAGAGTCTCAGGAATAAGAAGCTCAAAGCTCTTCATCGCATCTTCTTCCCTGTGTCCTTGGCAGGGGTGGGGTTGAGGGTACAGGTGCAACCCTGGTTAGCTGGCAGAGAATCGGGAGTCCAGGTGAAGTTATCAGGTGGGGGGTGGAGCTCAGGATCTGGGAGGGAAAAATCACATCAGATGGGAAATGAAGTCAGGAACGTAGGGTGAAGGCTAGGTCAGACGTGGCTGAGACCCGAGGCAAAGCCCAGCCTGTGACAGTACCCAGGCACAGGCTGCCTAGTGACGCCAGTGTGCACCTGCCCGAGGCCGCCAGCCTGAGGCCTTAGGCAAGCTAAGGAAGGACACTCTTCTCCCAGGCCAATCGTGCAGCCTGTATGCCAACCCCAACTCCACACCACCCTGAGAACCGACTGGGACAGAAACTACCCGTGGAGCAGGCCAGGTATCTTCAGAGGACCCTTCAGTCCGAAGAGGATCCTGGCCCAGAACCGTAGCAGGAACTGGGCTGGGCAGGGCTAGGAAAAGTCAGATACCAGAAGGCAGCAAGAAGTCCTCACCAGGCTCCTGCTGCATGTGAATTATCAGGACTCTCAGGAGACTCGGGCAGAAGGAATCCCTGCCCTGAGCCCCATGGTTTACACAGCTCAACACTGAAAAATACACAAACGTAGCTTTATTCATGTCTGCCCAGGCCCCTCAGTGGTCCATGCTGGCAAAGCCCACTCATAATCCTAAACATCCACTCCAGTAGCCAGCACTGCTCAGGCCCCAAGAAAACGCTTCTCCACAGCTTCTCGATTTCTGCCCTGTGTCTTTGCCTCCAGGTCCCAACAAAGGTCTATGGGTCGTGTGGTGGTCGTGGATGTCAGAAGGATGATGTTTTGGAGTGGCAGAGGGTTTGAGCAGCTGGTAAGCATAGGTAACACCTAGCATGTCAGCTCTTTCCCCTCCCGATGGCATGAATGGAGAGATTCTTACATAACAAATGATCATTTCCCAGGAGAGTTACTCATCAATTTCCTTGCTTCTCTTCCTGTTCCTGGAGATACTCAGGAAGTGTTACATAACTTCCATGTTTTGAGGGACAAGTGTTTGGCACAGTGGGTAAGATACCACTCGGGTGGCCACATTCCATATCAGACGCCTGGGTTCAAGTTCCAGCTCTGCTTCCAATCCAGCTTCCTGCTGACACACACGCTGGGAGGCAGCAGCTGATGGCTCAGGTACTTAAGCTCTTGCCACAGACGTGGGAGACCTGGATTGAGTTCAAGGCTGCTGGCTTTAGCCTGGCCTACCCCTCACTGTTGCAGACATTTGGTGAGAGTACCAGTGGATGGAAGATCTCTCTCTATCTCTGCCTTTCAAATCATTTAAAAAAATTAAGTAAAAATTTTTTTTAAAGAAGTAACATGATATTTGCAACAATTATACATATCAGCTAAGGAACATGGTACAATAATTAACAATTCCTATTATTCTTAAACTGATATCTACATAAGCCTAAATGTATGCAGCCTAGGGTTTTTTTTTTTATGTTGGTGACTAGGTGGAAGTTGAATGTTAGAAATGTGAAGTATTATTTACAAGAATAATAAGATTTCATTAATACTTAGAAAGTTAAATTTAAAATTCAGTTTTATTTCACTAATCCTTGACATCTGCCAATTTATGGTCATGTAAAAACTACAGCTTCACACATTTTTCAATTTTATCGTTATGAGTATTCGTTTATATATTTTTAAGTATGGGAACACAGTCTAACTTACTTAGCTGCCGGCTTATTTTGTATTCCTGAACGTCTGAACAAATGAAGGACGTCATGTGTATTCCTGCCCCAGGCACTAGAGATGTCAGAGGCAAGCTCCCGGAGTACGGGGAGAATTAGACCTAACGCACTTGCTGACATGGAAGACAGATGCTGTTATACACTTCCTTTAAGTAACTTTCAAAAGCTTTCAACTTTTGTCTACGAGAATTTCTCTTGTCCTTTACAGGAACTTTCCTCACTGACGTGCCGGGTCCTGTGTGCCCAGCACGGTAGCTCAGAGCCTGGTCCCGAAGACATTCAGTCAACACTTACTCACTTACCCCTTACAGACCACAGTCTGTGCTCCAGCCCCTACTCCTGTATGCCTCCAGTACTACAGTCATTACACAGGGGAACAGAGCACGAAGCCTCAGTAGAGGGTGAATGAAATTTGGATGGTTGGATCAGCCGCTGTACTTGGACATCACTCACATCAGCGTTGTCAATGACTGCAGACTGCCACCACCACCCTCGAGCACAGGCGGTGTTGTCTCCCCAGAAACAGGGGCCCAAACGATCTTTATATGGTATCTGCTAGATAGCAAATCTCACAGGGCTCCAAGCCGTGCCTTTGTTTCCCTACGGAAAAGAACCATCACGGGAACTTCGCTTCTGTATCTGTGATCACTTCACAGCAAGAGAGTGAAGAGGCTTGGAGGATCTGATCATCACATCACAAGGGGATTCATTTTCTGCCAGTTACGTGGTCCCCACAGGATGCCGAGTTGCAAAGCCCACAGATTAATCCGGAACAAATAGCACCACAAAAGATAATTTCACCACGCAATGAAACAGGTCAAACCACCTTTTTCCTTATCTACACGTAACAGATCCATTTCTCCCAAGCTGCCAGGTACAGTACTGTCATTGCCGCTGGGGGCAGTTCTCAATCTTTTCTGCAAAATGGCGCATGTACAAAATAATAATTGTGTGGCACACTGGGGTACCTGGGAGGCTGTGCATGGCCCAGGACTCCTGGCCCCCTGGGGGGAAGGGCCATCACAATGTATTGGCACAGCTGAAATCCATTTGGCACCTGCCACAGTTCCTCAGTTGGGAAGCTCTGAAACGAGACCATGTCTCCACACATGGAGCCCCAGAAAGTAGGTAGCAGACTCCTTGATAATCGTAGGATGTCAGGCTTTGCAAGGGGAGTGAACAGAGAACAACTTGCCATCAGCTGTGTGAAGTGGCTCTGCCTTCCTGTGCCATTGCTTAGCCGATGCCCACCCCTGCCCGCTGGGAAGAAATCAGGCTCCACTCTAGGAAGAGATGAGGGGGTCCCTCACAGGCCTTGCTCCTGGTCTCCACTTGTCATATCCTTTTCCCAGCAGGGAGGAGCACTCTGCTCTACTTCAGGATCTTTGGTCCCCTGCTGGGTTCTTTCAATCCTCCCCTTGACCAAAATGGGGAGGAGTCCCGTCAGTACTCCTCTCCTGGCAGAGGCTTCACCATCCCAAGATGTTGCCTCCACAGCACTGATCTGTTAACCCTTTCATCTCTAGAATAAAAAGGCCTGTTCCAGGAATCACAGTACTATAAGCAAGAAGCTTCTTGTTGTTAGAAAAGGGAATGGTATGACGGTAGGATTACTAAGGTGGATGCTCCTGGTATCACCCAAAGCCTTCTAGAACAGCCAGCCCCAAAGGCGACTGGTTTCAAGTGTTGATTAAATTGTTCCTCAAAGCAAATCTGGTGTGGAGAAAAACGAAAATAATGCCTGAAAAGAGCTTTCATCTTCTGATTAGAAGCCGGAAGCACACAGATTATCACACACCCAGAGCAGATCATTTAACACCCCATGTACAAAATCATTCACCAACAACCCCATAATAATCAGGAAAGGCTAAAATCCTCTTGTTGTATTCTTTAACTTTAAAATGAACAATAATTTAGAAAGAAAAATAAATGCCAGTGTTAAAAATAGTATTCAGATTCAGTAAAATATTTCATGCATGACCAAAATTTGCATTTACCAAACAAAAATATTACACCTTGCAACTCATACTTGGATTTACCATGTTAACTTTCTAATGTAAACAAAGTCTCCAAGCAGTGTCACAGGATGATAGAATTGAAGTTGTTTATGTCTTTGTCTTTACAATCATATGCTATCATTCTTCTTTCAAAGCCTATAGAATTTATCTATCTTTTGAGAGGTACTCTGTTCATGTATAAAACATATGTGTGCATACACATCATCTTTTAAAATACTTAAACATATTCTACATTTTGCTTACTTTATTTAACATTATAGATTGGCAATTATAATGTACATGCTATAGTCTACTATATCAGTACATATCAATCTACCTTACTCTTGTCAACAATTGCATAATAATTTATTAAATTGATATATCATTTATTTATTTATTTTTTATTTTTTGACACGCAGAGTGGACAGTGAGAGAGAGAGAGACAGAGAGAAAGGTCTTCCTTTGCTGTTGGTTCACCCTCCAATGGCCACCGCGGCCGGCGCGCTGTGGCCGGCACATCGCACTGATCCGAAGCCAGGAGCCAGGTGCTTCTCCTGGTCTCCCATGGGGTACAGGGCCCAAGCACTTGGGCCATCCTCCACTGCACTCCCTGGCCACAGCAGAGAGCTGGCCTGGAAGAGGGGCAACCGAGACAGAATCCAGTGCCCCGACTGGGACTAGAACCTGGTTTGCCAGCGCCACTAGGCAGAGGATTAGCCTGTTGAGCCACAGCGCCAGTGCTAAATTGATATATCATTTTTAAAAGGAACAGATGGTTCCCCAGAGGTGGAGACATGAACTACACCCAAAGCAAGAATGGAGGTTCCAGTTCACTACAAATTTACTCTCAAAATGACCCACGTAGCTGAGTCAGCATGTGTTGGTGGGCCAACTGCATAACTGGGGATTTTCCAAATTACTTTTCACAGAGAATACAGTATTTATTAAGGGTAAGTGTTTTCATGCAGAAGTATGAAGCAAGACCCCTAAGCTTATACCTTACACAAAAATCCACTCAAAATGGATCAAAGACCTAAATCTATGACCTAATACCCTCAAATTACTAGAGAATATTGTGGAAACCATGCAAGACATTTCCATAGGCAAATACTTCTTGGAAAAGACCCCAGAAGCACAGGAAGTCAAAGCCAAAATTGACAAATGGGATTATATCAAGCTGAGAAGCTTCTGCACTGCAAAAGAAATACTTATTAAAGTGAAGAGGCAACTGACAGAATGGGAGAAAATATTTGCAAACTATGCAAGTGATTAAGGATTAATATCCTGAATATATAAAAAGCTCAAGGGGCTGGGCTGGTGCTGTGGTGCAGCGGGTTAAAACCCGGGCCTACAATGCCAGCATCTCATATGGGTGCTGGTTTGAGTCTTGGCTGCTCCACTTCTAATCCACCTCCCTGCTAATACACCTGGAAAAGCAGTGGGAGGTGGCCCAAGGGCTTGGACCCCTGAACCTATGTGGGAGACCCAGAAGAAGCTCCTAGATCTTAGCTGCAGATTGGCTCAGCTCCAGCTGCTGTGGCCATTTGGGGAGTGAACCAGCAGATGGAAGACTTCTCTCTCTTTCTCTATGTCTATCTCTACCTCTCTCTGTAACTCTTTCTTTCAGATAAATAAAATAATTTTTAAAAAAGAGTTCAAGAAACTCAACAACAACAAAACAAACAACCCAGTTAAGAAATGGGGGAGGGGACAGAGCCATGGTGTAGTAGGTTAAGCTTCTGTCTGTGGTGCCAGCATCCCATATCAGTGCTGGTTCATGTCCCAGATGTTCCTCTTCTAATCCACCTCTCTGCTATGGCCTAAGAAAGCAGTGGAAGATGACCCAAATGCTTGGAGCCATGCACCCTGTGGGAGATCCAGAAGAAGCTCCTGGCTTCAGACTGGCCCAGCTCCAGCCACTGTGCCATTTGGGGAGTGAACCAGAAGATGAAAGCCCTTTCTGTCTCTCCTTCTCTCTGTCTGTAACTCTACCTCTCAAATAAATAAATAAAATCAATTGAACAGGCATTTTTCAAAAAGAATTTCAAATGGCCAACAAACACATGAAAAAATGCTCAGGATCACTACCCATCAGGGAAATACAAATCAAAATTATAGTGAGGTTTCACTTCACCCCAGTTAGAATGGTTTTCATACAGAAATCACAAACAACAAACGCTGGTGAGGATGTGGGAGGAAAAGTACACTAATCCACTGTTGATGGGAATGTAAACTGGCACAGCCACTGTGGCAGACAGCACAGAGATATTTTAGTAATCTTAATATAGAACTACCATATGACCCAGCTATCCCACTCCTGGTAATTTATCCAAAGGAAATGAAATCATTTATCCAAATGAGAGTTATCTGTACCCCTATGTTCATTGCAGCTCGGTTTACAATAGCTAAGATATGGACTCAATGCAGATGTCCATCAACTAAAGACTGATTAAAGAAATTATGGTATATGTACATTATGGAATATTATATAATGGTTTAAAAAAATTAAACACTGGGACCAGTCCTGTGGCTTAGTGGGGCAAGCCTCACTGCAATGCCAGCATCTCATTTGGGCACTGGTTTGTAACCCAGCTGCCCTTCTGATTCAGCTCTCTGCTATGGCCTGGAAAAGCAGTAGAAGATGGACCAAGTGCTTGGGTCCCTATACCCATGTGGGGGACCCAGAAGAAACTCCTGGCTCCTAGCTTCGGACTGGCCCAGCTCCGGCCGTCACAGCCATTTGGGAAGTGAGCCAGCGGATAAAAGACCTTTCTCTCTCTCTCCCTCTCTTTGTCTGTGACTCTGCTTCTCATATAAATAAATAAATCTTTTTAAAAAAAAAAAAACAAAGAAAATAGAAATACTGTCATTTGCAACAAAATGCACACAACTGGAACCCATTATACTTAACAAAATAAGTCAGTCCCAAAAAGACGAAATCATATGTTCTCCCTGATCTGTGGTAACTAATAGAGTACCTAAAAGGTAATCTATATTAGTGAAATTGACACTTTGAAATGTGATTTTGAATAGCCCTCATCTTGACTGTTGAGGAACAGTGTTTTTGGTTGTTGTTGTTTGGTTTGGTTTGAACTATTTACTATTTGTTTGAACTATTTACTTAGTGTAGGGTTAATCTTATGAGTATAAAGTTAACTGAAAATAGATCTTTATGAAAAATAAGAACCAGAATAGGGGAGGAGGAGGAAGAAGGATGGGAGCATGGGTGGCAGGGAGGGTGCAGTGGGAAGAATCGCTATATTCCTAAATTTGTATATATGAAGTTTATATAGCTTAAATAAAAGGTTTCTAGGTTAAAAATAATAATAAAGTAAGTAAAAATTTAAAAAAAGAAAAGAAAAAACAGAGTAAGTGTATTCATCAGCTTCCCATTACCATAACAAAATGCCTGAGACAGGCTAACTTCATTAAGAGGAGAAGTTTACGTGGTTCACAGTTTGGGAGGTTCAAAGGCATGAGGCCCGCCTGGGCTCAGTTCCAGGAGGAGCCTCTCAGCTGTGCCACCTGGCAGAGAGCAATGGCACGAGTACATAGGAAAAGAAGATTCCGTCTCAATATGGGAAGCCAGAGAGGGACCAGGTGGGGCCAAGCTCAGATTTTTAAAAAATAAATGAGTTTTATTTATTTATTTATTTGAAAGGCAGAGTTATAGAGAGAGACAGAGATCTTCCATCCACTGACTCACTCCTCAAATGGCTAGAAGAACCAGGGTTGAACCAGGCTAAGGCCAGGAGCCTGGAACTCCATCCGGGTCTCCCACATGAGTGACAGCAGTCTAAGAATTTGAGCCAACTTCCACTGCTTTCCTGGGCACATTCGTGCAGCTGGCTTAACTTGCTGAGCCACAACACCGACCCCCAGGCTCAAATTTATAACAACCTTCTCATCAGAACTTACCAGGGTTCCATGAAAAAGTACTTTGATCCCTCCCGAGGTCAGCATCCCTGATGCTCTATGGACTTCCTGTTGAGTCCCACTACTCAGGTTCCACTGCCTCCCATTTCCACCACGCTGGGGACCAAGTCTCCAACACATGAACACTCTACCAAAATGAGTGGTAGAGGCTTTTCTGAAACAGATCTTAATCTCCCCTCTGCTTCTACTCTAGCAATTAGCATCAATATTATATACTCTGCAAGGCAGAAAATCATGTCAGTGCCTTTTCAGACTCTTACACCAAACATCCAGCACTGACGTGCTTGGTGCATGCCCGCCGCCATGCCAAACAAAGTAATCACTTTGTTTAATGCTAGGGACTCTGGGAAGCAGAGGTAAAATGATGGATAAGCAAGCTACAGCACACAGAAATGGAGTAAATTGCCTACAGCCTCACAGCTAGTAAGGGGCAGGGTCCTGATTCCTACCCAGCCAGTTCAGCTCTGAACCTCCAGCCTAGACCACAAGGGTAGTGGGGACAGCATTAAATTCCCGACACTCTGGGATGAATATGTTTCTCAAGTGTGTTGGATTTTCTCCTTGACTTGAGAGATAACAGCAGCAAAATAGAACGAAGACTGTGACAAGAAAGGCGGGTTTTCAGTTCTCTCTTTGTACCACTCAGCATGAAAAATGAATGCAGAAAGAGGAAGAGAGGGGTGACAAGTGTCACTTCACCCTAATCCCTCGGGGTGAACACTACCCACGCGGCCCTGACAAACACTGTCGAGCACCTTGGCTGCACAAGTGCTGCTCTAGGCGCCACGGGAGACATCACCTCCTCCCGTCTGGGTGGGGTCATTCGAGGGAAATGCCACCACAAGGAAACATTGGGACGCACAGGGCTCCACTTGGGTCTTAAAGAACTCGCCTTCCACGTGGGAAAGCATCTAGCTGTTCCTACAAGTGCAGGAGACAAAAAGGAACTTCGTCCAATTACATGCTTCCTCCCTGAAAATTCATTTTCCACCAAGGGTGCCCTTGGCCTTGGGCTTGGCCAGCCTCTCACTCAGAATGCTGGCCTGGTGATTTCTTGGCAGGAGGCTGTTCCTGGTCTAACACCTATTTTTTTTTTCCTCAACAACTCTTGCCCAAAATCACAGCCACCTCCAGAAAGCCTGGCAACTTCCCAAGTACAGGATCATAAGTTTCTAAAGCCCTCTGGTGGGTTAAGCACTCAAATTTCTCAGACCAGCACCGTGACCACCTGGCCCATTGCTCCCCAGACACCCATATATTCCAGGGATTTGAATCTTGGAGCATCAGACCTGTGCCCCCTCCTAAAATCAATTCTAAATTGGCCCCTAGCATGGCCTCCTCCCCCAGGGGGCTTGACAGGAAGGGTTCAAGTCCTCTCTGACCAGATCTATGTGTGAGAAGCTACCTAAAAAAACCCAGGTTGTTATCTGGATCGATGCAAGGAAAAAAAAGGCAAAAGAAGAGAAAACCACTTTAGTCTGAGATATTGGAAAGTTAAGACCTCAAAGGGGCTCTCAGGGACTTTTCCACTCCCCTTCAAGTGATCCGTTTGCTGGCCATGACTCCCCCAGTTTCTCTCTGGAATAGGCCTAGCCCTGGCTGCTGAGGTATTTTATGCCTCACTACTCAAAATTCCTTGCAGCCCCCAGATACCATGAGGGTGATTCCCTAAGGAAGGGAAAGGCGGGGTCCCTCTCCAGGGCTGCCTCTATGTTCCTTGGCTGTTTGTATCCTCCCTCGTTCAACCTTGCAGGCCACTTTCTTTGAGACCAACCCTTTCCTTAGCCAGCCACGTTGGATGGAAACCGCCTTTGGCTTCAATGATCCCAGGAAAAAATTCCTCCCTCTGTAATTCCAAGGAGGCCATCATGCCTGGTGGCCCTGGGGGTTATCTGAGCCGGTCCACTGAGCAGTCCCTTAGCGAGCTACTGGGAACTGGTTCCTTGGGAGAGACAACTCTGTGCCCACCAGACTGCTGCTTCTGGGCAGGCAGGAGGGGATGCTGGGGCTTGGAGGGTGGAACTGGCTCAGCCAGGGCCACTCAGGCAGCAGTGTGGAGAACGCAGGCCCGGTGCTCCTAGCACCAGTGCAGCCTGTGCCACACTGTCTCTCGGCCAAGGTTGGGTCACCATTGCACATCGCTAGCTGCTCTCAGAGCTGGGCATCCACCTGGAGCCTGCAGTGGTCCTCAGAGCTCCCCTCTGCTCCCCTCTCAGTGGTTCTTTCTCTTCCCACAATAGTCTCTCCACATGGAAATCACCAACGGCCACTAAGGGTCACCCACTGGGTGTTCCACAGACCACAGAGTCCTGTGCCGAGCAAGCACTAGAGAGGTGTTTCTGAAGGAGCATTGTTCATCTCTGCCTCAGCAATTCCCCTGCACCCTTCCAGACCCCCTAAATCTACCCCCACCCCCACACACCAGAGCTGGCTTGGATCAGCCATAGCCATACTGTGATGCAGTAGCCACTCACAAAAGTGACCAACAAGCACATAAAACCACAGCTGGTCCAATCTCAGATACTCTCCAAGTGCAAAATACATCCCAGATTCCAAAGAGTTAAGGTGAAAAATTGTACAACATTCTCAGCAATAAGTTTTATATTGCTTATTGATGAAAATGACAATTCTTGGTGATATCTGCTTAAATAAAACATGTAACTAGATTTCTTTTTTAATAACTAGATTTCATTTCACTAGCTTATCTTTTACTGCTTTGAAAAGGTGGCTATTTGAATATTTCAAATTACATATCTACTGGATAGCACTATCTTAGGGAAGGGAGAGTATTTTTAGTCTGGGAGAACTAGGGAGTTATTCTTCACTCACCAAGAATTGATTGAGTAGTCACTAAATGCATGGAGGGTAAAAGCTAAGTGTCACAGTAGTTATTAGGTGGGGTACAAAGTTAGTAAGACAGACTCCTGCTCCCCAAAGACTGGCATTGTCAAGGAGTCAAGCTCATCCAGAGCCAAAGGGTGGCCCTAATGGAGGCCAACGCACCTGCTTTGGGGTGGACAGGAACAGGCTGGTTGGGAGGACATTGCAGGGGTCACAGAGGGGAATGAGCTTTCAGGGCATCAGAAGGGGATCTCTAATGAAAACTAAAATCACAGGGGGAAGTAAGAGCAAGGGTGAGCTGTAGTTTTCCCTCTGATTATTGCTTGGACATCAGCAGTCCAGGGCTGATGTGGCAGCCACCCAGTCTAAAGGACCTAGGTACCTTCTGTCTTGCTCTGTTGAGATATTGAGTCCTGACCCCCAACTTCACAGCCCTACCTGGAGGAAGGGTGGGAAGGAGCCAGACCCTGGTCATGGCGCCACACCCAGGGTGGAGGACGGCTGAGAAATATTTCACTGTTAGCTGTGTAGCCAGCTGGACCTCCAGGGTTTTATGAGAACCAAATCAAGGGAGCCTGAGTTGTGGGGAGCAGTTCTCATCTTCTGCCGCAGAGGGATTACCTAGGTTGCTCATGATGAAGCGACAGTATGCAGCAGGTGGAGAAGATGCATGAGCACCCCAGTGGGGTACCACGTGACGCCTCAGTATATGTCTACATTGTGTAACTACAATAGCTGAACATACCTATCTCTGCAAATACTTGACATTCCTTTATGCATAAACACCTGAAATCCTACACTGAAGCTTTTCCCTTCTCATACAGAATTATACAGTATATTATCATTACCTATAGTCATCATAGTGCAGTATGGAACAGGGCCCCAGGAATTCTTATTCCCATCTAGCAATAAGTTAGTATCCATTATTCAACCTTTCCCCGTTTGTATAAGTCCATTAATTTTTTTAATTAAAAAAGTTTAGAGAAAACTAAAAAAAAAAAGATTTTATGGGAAACAGGAAAAAAGAAAAGAAAAAAAAAAAGCACCACCATGTGACAGTGCCTCACAAGCTGCCAGGTTTGCAGCTGACCAAACGAAGCCTGAAGGAGATGCCGACCACGGAGACCCAGAGCCTGCAGGAATGGCCTCCTGACAGGCAGAAGCACTATTTGGTCTCCTGGCTTATTTCTCAAGAGAATGTGGATGTTCCTAGGAAAGCTCCCAGAATGCCCTTCTCCTAGAAGGGGACAAAGCAGAAGGTTGGGAGCCATAGAGTGGTAGAACTCACTCAGCCTGAGCAGCAAAGAGCTGAAAAAGAATTATAGGATGAAAGGGAGGCCATGAAGTGTGGGCACCAGGGAAGCTATCCCAAGGGGGAAAAGACTGACAAGTCATAAACACGATAGAATTTCTATCTCACTGTCTGCCTGAACAGGGCAAAATCAGACAGTGAATCTCTCTAAGGAGATTTATACCTACAGAGACTTATGTGACCTGAACGTCTGCTCTACATCCCCTCTCACTAGAATCAAATATCCGTAAAGGCTGGGCTTTGTTTTCTGAACACTGCATCCCCTACACATAGAATTATGTCTGTTGCACAGCAAGCACTCAATGAATATTTATCAGATGAATGAATGAATGAATGAATGAATCATCAGCATCTATCACAGAGCCATTTTTGTAACGCCCACAAAGATAGCTCAGAATATGATGCCCCCATGACAACTTACTGCAAGAAATGATGACAGGCACAGTGGCGATTAGAATTGCTGCTTCATTATTGACTGTTAGCCAGGGATGTTCTTTCCAAAAGCCTGAGGAGGAAGGCGTTAGTCCCATTTATCAAAGAAAACACCAAGACTCAGAAAACTCAATGTCTTGCGCCCAAGGTCACCTGGGTACAAAGACAGAAAGATTGGATTCAAACTCAGCTCTGCCAGCTCTACCACTCCTGTTCTACCCGTTTCCTTTTTTTGCAAAGCATTCTCTGGACTCTCAATCGATTTCTCAACTACTTACAAACCCTTATCAGCAGCTTCAAGGTCACTGCCTTGGCTGATGTGAAAATCTACCAGCCAGGTATTTCATGGCTTCCTACGGGAGAAGTACTGGCCTTGACTGAGACTTCAGCAGGTGCCAGGTGCTGTACTAGGTCTTTCTATATCTCGTCTCCTTTCATTTTCATGATAACCCTATGAGATCAGGGCACTCTTTAGTTCCATTTGGAGAGTTGGTAGAATTCTGAAATCGCCTTTGCTTTTCCTTGGATGCCAAATCGCTGAACCACTCAACGGGAATCGGCTAATCCCAGTATTTGGAGCTAGCAACTAACTTTGCCACAGTATGCTTGAGCAGCTGGAATGAGTGCTAGGAGGAGATACATGTCCCAGCCAAGGAAAAGCTTGTGGTTAGTAAATAATGCAGGATCTTTAGGGTAGGAGAGTTAACTCCTCTTTATGCGTTTTTCTTATTTAAAAAAAAATACAGGTTCAGCGCTGAGTGCTCCCATCACAGCAGCAGAGAATGCACGTTGTGCTGACATCTGGAAATACTTAGTGGTATTACAAACAAATAGTTAAGGAGTTCACCCAAATAATCAGATACAAATTTGACTCTAACCCAGATGCGTAGTAACATATCAAGAGTGAATGAGCATTAAGTTCCTGACATTATCTCCCTCTGTAGCAAAAACAAATGTGGTTAGTTCAGGTTCTTGGGCCTGGAAGTCTTGTGAATCCTGAATTTTTTCCCTCCTGGAAGGTTAAATGGGATTCAGCAGAAAGGAGGTCACAGGAGTCTGGCCCTGAGGGGGCCCTGGATGAAATGGGGTGGTAGCTCAGACAGACTGGAGAAAGCTCAGCCCAGGATACAGAGACAAATAGTGAGTAGGTGGAGTGAATACAGCAAGGCCAGCAAGGGATCAGGACCAGATGATCAGCGCCAAGCACAAGGCTCAAGGGACGAGTGCCAGGTCATAAACAGGACTGGCTCAGTGACTTGGTCTTGGGAAGCACAGCAAACCACAGTCAGGACATAGGCCGGAAACATAAGGCTAGGGTTACAGCCCTTCCTTATGGGTGTTTATGGTGTGGGGCTATGCATACCCACCCAGTGCAGATCCATAAGGGGCTGGACAAACAAACACACACACAGAGTCCCTCATCACCACCCACTGGGTCTTCCAAACATGGCTAGCCAGGCCTTTCCCCCTGCACTTCTAGAACTAGCCTGCCAGGCCAGAGTCCCTGCCCCACTCTAAACATCCCTGCTCCAGCTCACTCCAACATGACACATCTGCTCTTTCCACTGTGGACAGAGATCTCAGAGTATTTGGAGCACTCCTGCTGCCATCACCAAACTATTGACCCCAAAGAAAACAACTCAAACCAAGTAGGTAGCCCCTCCTCGCCCATCTTTCTGCACCCTTCACCACACCCTACCTTAACAGCTGCTCTGTACCGACACAGAGACCTCTGTTTCCAGGGGGCGTGCTGGGTGAATACGCCAGGCTGCTGATATACCCATGCATAGCCCTTAACTCCTCCCTAACTTCTTGTTATCCACATTTATTCCAGACCCAGCAATCAGCACTGCTGTCCAATCAAAGCTGGAAATTCAAGAACCATCCCAGATACCTCCTTCTCCCTTGTTGAAAGCAATACCAAGTCCAGCGAGTTTCTATCCTAAAAGCTTCTCACAGCTATGCCCTCCTGTCTGGCTTCCACCATGCCTCACACAGCCTCCAAGCTGGACTTCCAGCCTCAGAGTGCCTCCAGGATGATCTTCTGAAGCTATGAATTGGCTCATGGGCACCTCCTCGGTGGAGGCCTTTGTTGATTTCCACAGGAGGTGAATGGACTGCACTCCTCCTCTTCTGAAATGCAAGGCCCTGGTGACTAGGCCCTCCTGTCTCCTGTCTCCTCCAGCCTCGCTGCCTCCCTTTCAGCTGTCATCCCCAGGTCAAAGGGATGTGACCCAGTGTGGGGATGGGCTGACAAGTCCAAGGGTTACCGAGATCATCTGCAAAATGCTGGTGTAGCTCTGTTTTCTAGAGAGGCTCTCGAGAGAAGCAGAAGTGAAGAGCCCTCCATGTGGTGTCCTTCACGGGCTGGGCCCGCTCATCACACATAGTTGTCAGAAATTTTCCAACATATTGATCATGACTCATGGTGGGAAAAAAAAATAGGTTCTATTTATATGTGAAACAGAACCAAATTCTCACAAAATGATTCTTATTCTCACTTCATCAGATACAGTCTGACCTTTACTCTTTTAGTTATTTCTCTTTTTTTAAATGCTGATTGTGACCCAGTAAACTTACTTTACAACCCACTCACCAATGAGTTCCAACCTGCGGTTGGAAACAGAGGTCCTGACGCTGTGCATCTTTGTGGCTCTTTATTTTCTTCACTCTCAATTACTTTTTGTCTCAGCCCCCAGCTGGATTGTAAGCTTCCTAAGGTCAGGGACCGTGACTTACACATTTATAGTATTTCCCGTAGCACGTAGCAGCCACATTAGGAATTCACTGAAACATGATAGCAGCTGGAAGAAATGTGGGCGAACCCTGAAACAATGGTTTCTCAGGGCAGAAATTGCCAACAGCTTTGTGGGTGGAGATGTGCAAAGGATTATTCGATGGAAGAGAGTTCGCCAGGTTGTACCTGGGGATTGTGGGGAGGCGGGGAGGGTGGTCTCTGGCCTGCTGGGCAGTGCAACCACTGTTTAGTGAGTCTGTCTCCTACAGCCAGGAGATAACGCAGACTAGCACAGCAGGAAGCACGCTGGCCCTGGCAGAGCTTAGCCGAACAATACACCCTAAAGACTGGCACTGCCTCTCCTAGACAGGAGGAACAAAAAATGTGTTAATAAAATAAAGATGCTGCTTTGTAAAAGACACCAACAAGATGAAGAAGTAACTTTTTGTTACTATTAAGTCTGTTAGTCTTAAAGAATGTGTTGCTGTCTGCCATGTTAGTGTCATAGGAGGCCAAGGAATTTGGCTGTACAGCTCATTCTCCCCAGATCTTCATACACTAGTGGATGTGCAAAAACTAACAGATCAAAATGATCAAGTGTTAAACAGATGGTGTGGACTCAGAGAAAAGTTCAGGAAGGGAGTGCTAATTCTCTAAGGAGGTGAATTCTTCATTCTAACCCAAAGCTGAAGTGCTAATATTACCTTGACATCAACATAGTACTGCTGCAAACCAGGGACCGGCTCAGCCAGAAACCCTTTGTCAGCCACAGTGACTGCTGCCATGGGTAGAGAGGTTGCCCTGGCAGGCTTGGTGGTGAAGGTTGGAAGCAACTCTGCATGAAATGCTGCTCTGTTGCACCTGTCCCATACACAATGCCTCCACCAGTAAAAGAGAGTACCTTCCCTTCCCTGCACAAATGCCCAGTGGTGGTGTCAATGGGCTGGGGCACCCCTTCTTGAGTACCTCACCCTAAACCCCAAGTCCCATCACACACGGACCAGGAGACAAGCTCACTGGCATTGACACCCTCATTCTCATCATCTCTGGGATGAGAAAATCATCCCTGTCTTTTATGATTATGGTCATGGGATGAGCTGGGATCTCCTGTATTCAGGACCAAAACAAAGCCTGCACTCAGTAACTTGTGGTTGTTATTGATTCCTATTTTGTTCACTCCATTGATTGATTGATGGCCTGCCCAATAGTGTGAGAGCTTAGGGGGAAGGAGCTGCAGCTGAATACATAAGCCCAGCCCTGCACTGCCTGGCACAGTGGCACACAGCTGTGCATACTGGGTCTCAAGCAATAGTAGCAATGGCAGGAGGAGGAACAGTCCAGTCTCCCAGGATGAGTGAACCTGAGTCAATACCAGCATTTTGTTTTCCAGGTGCAGTTTGGCTGGGACAGCACATTGCACCACCTTGACAAACAGCATTTGCTTTTCCCACCTCACCCTACCCCACCCCACGCGGACCACTTGGAATTCAGGGCGATTCTCCACAGCCCCAAAGCCAGTGCCCTCCAAAATGCAGCAAGGAGGAGCTGTTGTTTCCAGCCCACTGGCTGTGCTCAGACGCCAACTTTCCTTTCTGTGTTCTCCAGTGCAAAAGCATGGGAACAGGAGGAAATGTTCAGCTGGGCATTCTTTAATAAAACAAAATAAACTCAGCTACCAGAGTTGCGAAACTGCCCTCGGGGGAGCACTTCCCTGCCTTGGACACACTCCCAAGGGACTCATGCTTTTAAAAGGAGATTTAAAATTCCCACCCTATAGTAAGCACACTCTTCGATTACACTGCTGTAAAGATGGTCAGATAGCCACCCTAATAAACCCATGGCCCTGCCACATAAGCCCACGCCACTCTCATCTCTCCTCACCACGGCCTTTAAGTCATAATAAATTCCCTTAGGTTTTGCATGGTTGGTCTTTCTGTTGTTGTTTTGGTTTGGGCTGGATTTTTTTTTCCTAATGCAGTTGAGTACAGTCTACTCCCTGCACTTTTATATTTGCAACGTGGACAACCTCAGGCCATCTAACACAAACAATCCAATCACAACACGCTGCTACCAACCTGTCCCATTTCTAGGAAAAGCTAAAATGGACCACACTGGCCATGCTGAGAGTCCAGAGCCTGGGCCTCTCACCCCCCCTCCTCCTGCACATGAAAGAAGGAGTGAGAAGGAAGAAACAGGGCCTTTCCCGAAACATGGCTAAGGCAAAGATCGCCAGAGGTCCTGGCAAAACCATCCTGTCATTCTGTGGCAGCAGCATTAGGATCTGGGCATGTGGCCTCCCAGAGTAAAGATGGCATCCCCAGTCTCTTCTGCAGCTCTGTGAGTTCTAGAAAATAACATTTTGCAAAAAAAAGTCCTATAGCTACACGTTACTTCTCTTCTTTGTCCTCTCTTCCGTGGGTGCCAACGTCTTGGACTGGGAGGATAGAGCCACTCTCTAGGGAAAGCAGATGGGAGAGTTGGAGGAGCCCAGGCCCCAATCACTTCCCTCTGGACTAGGTTTATGTGAGAGCAGTGAGCGCCTATCTTACTGAAGCTATCACTGTTTCGGGTGTTCTGTGCTATGCAGTTAAAACACAATGTCCATTTTTTCGTGAGTGTTTTGAAGGACTCTGGTATAGCCATGGCAGGATGGACTGGGCCCTGTCTGAAAAGCTCACCATCTCACAGGGAAGGGCGCCCAGGCAAACGGCTGCCACGGGATGAAGGAGGCCGAGAAGGGCAGAGTGGGAGCCATAGAGGCATCATGGGGGGACGCAGCCGGGTCAGGAACGTTCCAGAGATGTGCGAGCTGAGACCCGAGGAGGACTTACACATGCATCACCCTCGCCTGCATTCATCGCGCTCATTGTCACGGAGGACGGAGACATGTGGGGAAGGCACAGTGGGAGGTGGGCTCCCTGGGGCCTGCACACAATCATGGCCATGGGTCACCACCACAGCCAGAACCGTGGAATTGCCAGCTGCCGCAGGTCCTTCTTCAGCTTCTCCAAGTCGTGGGCTGGACACGGGTGTAGCTCCGTGGCGGAGGGCATTGACAGCTCTTGTAGATAAAGTGGGGATGGACACAGCCAGGGGCACCACTTTGTCCTTGTTCTCTCCTCCCCACTGCTCACGCTATTGACCTGCAGAAGCTCAAGAGGAATGCCTGGGTCAGAGGGAAGGGCCCTCCACGGACATCTCAGCTCCCCAACAGCGCCCTTGCCATGCCAGAACTTGCCGAACTTGCCATGCCAGCTTTTCCCACGATGGCTCAAGGCTGCATCCCCATCATCAACCTCTTATGACTTTGGACTTCCCCTTTCAGATTCTAATGGATCCAAATATCAATGCAGTGAAACTCCAAGAAAGAAAGACTGTAGAATTATTCAAGTTTCAAGGAGACGAAAGGGACAGGACAAGTAAATGCACTGACTGACACTGGGGTATTTGGTGAGACACCACCATGAACTTAAATCAGATACTTAAATAGTACTGACTATGACACAGGTATCACAGTTCTGTAAGAGAGAGTGCTTATTCCTGGGAGATACTCGCCGAGTTATAGAAGGGTCAAGGGCCATCATGTCAACAACTTGAATGGCTTTGCAAAAGCTATGAATAAAAGCTATACCCAGAGAGAATGCACAGTGTTCATTCGTAAGTCCATGGGTAAGGTGCCCAGGCGTGCCTTCTAGTGTGCTTGAGACTTTTCTGAGGCATGAATCTTTTGCAAAATGCTCATAAAGAGAAGAATTCAGAGATGAGAAATCCAAAGACAAACGAGAAAGCCCCCAGAGGCCGGCGAGGAGGTGTTGGTGAGAGGAGAGGCATTCGGAGCCCGGGAGCGGCCACTGGGAAGGCCGATCCCCGGGGAGATGGCATCTCCTGGACACCCCGCAGCCTGGGGGATGCAGCCGCATGGCCGCCCGGGCTCTGACAGCCATCTCCCTATTTTGTTTGCCCTGCTATTTATAGAGCAGTCATTTTCCTACATAAAGCCCTGAAATAGAAATGTTGAGCGAGCAGCTGGTGCCTCACGGGAACCTAATAAAACGTCTGTTTCCAAACAGCCCTGCTTCTCTGGGTCACAAATATTCTGCAGCTCTTGTCCCCTCATTCTTTATTAGCAGCCACATTTGCATAAAAACGGGACTCAGTTTATGGAGAATTTATCTCTCCCTGCGGCTGGCTGGCTGCCTGCAGATTCCCAAGGCCACGCGTGGCACGGCCCGGGGCGGAGTCAGACCCAGCTTCAGCTGGCAGGTGAGGGGCTACCCCACAGAAAGGCAGAGCACAGACTCGGAGAAGGGTGCCGGGTTTCCCGGGCTTCTAGTTCTCCACTTCAGCAAACAAAACATAAAGACACACACACACACACACACACCAAGTGAATCTGCTGACCATGTCCCCAAGGAATGGCTCAGCGGGGCCTCGGGAGAGCAGCCGTGCGTGGCTGCAGGGGAGGATCCCTTAGATGGCTTTTAGGTCCTTTTGCCCCTGAGATGTCTGTCCCTTTTTAAAATACTTTTTTAATGTTTTAATTGATGATAATTGCACGTAATTATGGGGTAGAGTATATATTCTGAGACCTGAATACAATGTGTAATGATGAGATCAGGGTATGGGGCATAAGCATTACCCCAAACATGTATTATTTCTTTGTGCTGGGAACTCTCAGAAGTCGTCTCTACTCACTACTCTGAAATACGTAACTAATTGTTGTCACCTGCGGTTATCCCACCGTGCTCTAGGACACTGGAAATCATTCTTCCCATGCAACTGCACGGCACCCTTCACCGTGCTCTCCTCCCTCCACCCCTCAACCCTTCCCAGGGTCTGCAAGCCTCGAGGCCCTCCCTCCATGAGCTTGACCCCACTGGCGTCCACGAGCAAGTCTGCGCATGGCGGTGCTCCTGTCCCTGTCCCTGTCCCTGATGCCTTTCAGATTTGACCCCTCTGCAGAGACTGCTACGGCAGACACATCACAGGCTGAGGGGCTCAGACAACTGGAGTTTATCTCTCACAGTCTGGAGACTGGAAATCCAAGATCAAGTTGCTGGCTGACTAGTGAGGACCTTCTTGCCTCACAGACGGTCGCTTCTTGCTGTGTGCTCACATAATGGGAGAGAGGGGCAGAGGGGTCATAGTGCTTCTGTCTGGACACCAATCCTATTGGATCAGGCCTCGCCCTAATGATCTCAGGTAGCCTTCCTCCATAAAGGCCCTAGCTCCAAGTACAGTTTCACTGGGGGGGGGGGGGGGGGGACTTCAATATCCAAACTGGGGAGACAGAAGTATTCAGAACAAATGGCAGGACTGCTGTCACTGGGGTCTCCCGAGCTCTACTTTATAGGCACAAGACTGCTCCTCCTCTTAGCTGCCCTCAGTCCCCAGCCATCATCTGGGTGCAGTGCGGTGCCACCAGCTGCTGCTGACCAGGGCTCTACCTCGCCCCCACCCTGAGGGGACCAGAGTCAGGAAAGTCATCCAGGGCTCATGTCACTCGGCAGGCGACAGAGTGCAAATCAGGTGAGGACGCTCACGTGGTGGACACACCTCACCTGGGGGCGCCCGTGGGGCAGCTACCAGACGCCCCCTCTCTGGGCGCTCAGCACCAGGGTTTTCACGTGTGAATGCCATTCAGCTTTTTTGTTCATTGTTGCATGCCTAACAATTTGGAATGTTTTCCTTGGACCCGGTTTGGGATCCCATCATGCTGTACTTCCTTTGTACTGAACAAGTGTTATTTAATGGGGCAGTTTTGATTGTTTTGGAGATAGGCGCCTATTTGGAAAGAGGAGGGGTTGCTGTGAGTTGATTATATTGGCCAGCTTCCTTTATTTTTTCTGGGAAATCCTTCTTCCCGTGTGTATAGATGGTTAAGTCTCACAGAACCGCACCACGCAGCACGTGAGACCCTCAGCTTGAGCAGGCTCAGGGCCGTCCTACTGGGGCATGCATCCCAGGGTCCTGGAGGAGGCCACAGGGCAGGGGGCAGAGGCTGAGCCACTGGCGCCTGGGAAAGTCACCTCCGGGAAAAGCCATCGGTGTGAGCTCGCCTGACTCCTTGGCGTGCTGGAGACCAGGGCAGATCGAATTCCAAACGCAATCGCACAGGCCTCTTGCTTTGGTCTGGATTTGCACAGGCTTTGGGGGCCCCTTCCTTCCCGTCCCTCAAGCCGGCCCCTTCTCCCCCACCCTTGGCAGGCCCTTCCTCTCCCTGGCTTTCAATGGAAGAATGACCATTGTTCCTTTTCAGGGGAACAGAGGCCTCTGAGCCCTGGTTCCTTTCTCGTATCCTGTTCCTGGTTTCTGAGTCCCGCTCACTCGGCAGCAGCTGAGACTTCCCCACCCACCTGAGGGCCTGCGCTTCCTGCCAGCCCACCAGCATCCCGCCCTCTGCCCTCTGGCCAGCAGACTCTCCGAGTCCTCGGCCCCGCACAGCCCTGGCCTTGGACTGACCTGGGCGGCTCTGCCTTGCCTTTCGCGACTGTCACACTCTGTGGGCCTTGAGTGTGTTTACCCAGGCCCTGGTGTGCAGAGCAGCAGGGGATCCCCACACCGGCATCCTCCATCCTTCTGGGCAGACATGGCCCCAGACGCGGATGGCAGTGATGGCCCACTCACCCGGGAGGGAGGTGTCTCTCCTGAATGACACCGTGAGCCCCAGGGAGTGTCCCGCGTCACCAACTCACCAGCTGCCCCTCCCTGGAGGAGCCGCTGCTTTGGGCTGCTTAACATCCAGGAGGAGGCCTGGGTCCTGCCGCACTGCTGAGGCCCAGGAGTGGTGCAGGCTGAGTTGGAAGCTGAAATCCAGGGAGCCTTCCTGTCTTTTGCAGCCAAAGCTATTTTCTATTTGCCCTCTGGGAGATCAACTCATTCTATTCCCAGAAGGAAAAAAAAAAATTCTACTGGGATCATTTCCCTACACACAAAAAAGTCAACACATTTGGGAGTTATCTTCCAACAGCTTGAATTGAGAACACGAAACCCGCATGATCACGCCAGCTCCCGGGATGCTCCCGACCTGTCCGGCCTCGCTCCTGCTCCGGGGCCTTGCCCCGATGAGCTCATCAGGAAAGTGTAGGACACAGCTTCTGGCTACGCCACTGCTCTCCTGTTCTCCGCCTACCTTATCCCCATCCTCACTGCCGGGAAGAGACAGGGACACACGCTTTGAGGATTTTGTAAGTTCATTTTCCTAGGATTATGAAATGTCCTGATGAACCCACACGTCACCCAATCTGAAAGGAAAATCAGGAGAGTGTGTGCACCTGGGTACACAGGTGCAGCCGCTGGAGGCAGTGGGCACGCCCCTGCCTGGCGTCCCCAGGGACCACTCTGCCACCTTGCTCTTGGGGCCTGGCCCTCCTGAGCTCATTCTGCTTCCTGCTGGGCTCCGCTGTACCCACACTGCCTAGGGGGTCCTTCTCCTAACCCTCTACAGCCCTTCCCTGCTCAGTTCTCACCCCTGCTGCCTGCTGCTGCCTCACCCACTGCTCTGCCAGCTCCTCCCAGCCATCCTGAGCTCATGCAAAGCCACAGACGGCTCCAGCTTGTCAAAAGGGCCAGCCAGTGGGGGCCAGGCCTGTTGTGGCCCGGGGGAGGCCCCTGTCCCCTGCTGTCTCGGCACCCTGTACAGAAGCAGGAGCCTGCAACTGAGTGGCTGGGTGGTAAGTGGTGTTCCCTCCCGAACTTGTGAAGGTCTCTCTGCAGATTGGAGCCTGGTTAGGGGACGCCACCTCCCCAGGACAGGTGAAGAAAGCCAGGCAGTGGCCACTCAGGCTGTCGGAGGCTGTCCTCTTCCGCCCTCAGAAAACACATCAGTTTGTCACCAGGGGCCACTGGGCCCCTAACCGTGCTCTCAGGGGCAGGTACATGAGGGTATGAGCATATGGGCAGCATGGCAGGCAGCGTCTACACTCACACAGGTGTGGGGTGATGTGGTCTTTGCCTATTCCAGTGCACTGGAGAAGAGGGCAGGTCTGTGATACCTGCGTTCAGTCTTATTCCCAAGGGCCTTCCAAATGTCCCCGTGCTAAGACAGCACGAGCCCCAGGCTTACCCTAGAACCTGCCTGGTAAAGAGGCTGCACCAATAAATAAACGCTTGCCATGGTCTCTGCCCAGTCCCTGGTGCCACAAGCACATCTAGCTCGTGGGGCTGACGTGAGGATTAAACGGGAATGTGTGTTGAGGATGCTTGGAACAGTGGCTCACAGGCGACGACTGGCCACACTTGCTGGTGCTTGTCCTTAAACTTGGTGACTGTGTGTATAGGTGTGAGGACTGAATGCAGTGAGCTACGTGGGGCCCTGGAGTGACCATTGTTGTTACTGGGCTGTGACTAGCCCCGAGCTGCCAGAGGCGACCTGGAGCGGTTCAGCCGGACCTTGACCTCTGAACCAATGTCTCCATCCTGCTGAGTTCCCGAACCCACTGTTACTAGGTTAGGACATTCTTCTCCAGAGCAAATCCCAAAGCAGCACTGGCAGTTGTGTAATTTGTGGGCTTTATTGGCATGAATCATTTGTGTCTTTTCAGTGTTGACTCTTGAGTCCCCGAACGCCTTGTAGAGAGAAAACTGCTGCTCTCCCTCCAGATCCAGGTCCCTGGGTGCCTCCCGCCCTCCGGACCAGCTCCTGCCCTCTCCCTCCCACCTGAGGAAGTGTATAGATGTGGTGCCTGGGGTTCCCAGGAGTACTGGCCAAGGTCATGGCCAGCACCCACATACCCCAATAGCAAGTACCTGTCCCTGGGTTCTTTCCTCTCCAGCCCAGAGCCGTGACTATGCCCTGTAGACACAGGGGTGTCAGGGTGACTCAAGCCAGAGGCCTTGAAGAGAGCAAGTTCCAAGCCAGAGCATTCATTGGCTTGACTGTTCCTTAGGAACACAGAGTCGGGGCCTATCTGCAGTGCTGGGGTCAGCTAGGCGCGTGCAGACGAATGGGCTGCGTGTCAGAAGCTTTCATCCGGGGGAGAAATGCCAGCAAATGGCATGGGGACGCTGCTCCATGGGCAGAGTTGGCGGGACAGACCCAACTCTCTACTAAGCACAGGGTCTGAAGGGTCCAGTGGCCTGCTGAGATAGTCCAAGAGTGGTTCTAGTGAGCAGGGGCAGGTGGAGACGAGTGAGGGGGACCTCCAGGGAGGGGCTCCGGGAGCCCAGAGCAGCTCAGCATCCCTTGTTGCAGCTAATGGGTTCCCCTGTAAAATCCATTCAAACAAAGGTTGCCCTTGCATTGTAGTTTTCCAAAACTCTGATCTGGTCTCCCTGGGTTACTTGCCTTCAGTTTTTAATTGGGTACTTAGCTTAGTAGCTTAACTTTCTGCTCCCTGAGGACTCATCTACTTTTATTTTTTTGCTTCAAAATGTCCACAACCAATTACATATTAGATTGATGGTAAGGCTTTATCAAAACAATAGGCACATGTTGTTCTCTCTGTCCTATAAACACAAAATCACTCAGGACTGTGCATTGCAAAGGGGGTTTTCAAATTTCATCTGTGACTGAAAGGCTGAGACTACCATAGGGAGCTGTGAAGTTCACCCCTAAGTTTAGGAGAGGGGTACAAAGGCCACGTGCCAGGGGCTGGACTGCCTGGAGGCAGGACAAGACCTCAGCAGGCCTCTCAATCCTCATAGAGCCAATGACCCAAATAGCATACCTTGACTGCACACCGAACACAATAGCCCTATTCACTTATTGCTGAAGGGAGTAAGAGGCCCAGTGTGAACCCAGACCAGGAGTCGCTGCTGGAAGGAAGGAGCACGTGGAATCTAAGGACAAGGCTCCTGTTTTCCCCTGTGCATGGGTTCCCAGCCCGGGGGGCTCCCCCCACCGGAGCCCTCCCACAGCCAGGGTGACTAACTTCTGCACCAGCCTGAAACACTGACAGCCTTGAAGAAGGGCCTACACTTCCTTCCCAGTCAAGACCCTGCCACCATGGCCCAGGACTATGGGAATTGTCACCACTGCCTGGGCACTCCTGTCTGTCCCCAGCCCTTTCCCTGGAGGAAGGGGGGGTGGGTGGAGCTCCTCCAGCCTACACTCTACTCACCTGCTGCTTTTGCTGGCCTTTATCTCCTGCAAAGTTTCTCCTGTGGGCTTGATTCCAAATGTCCCACATTCTACCAGACAATGGATTCTCAAATTCTACACTCCCCAGACTCAGTGCCTCACGTTTCTCAGCACTCCCTCCCCAAATCCATCATTCTTTGACCTCTTCTCTCCCTCATCCCCTTAACCGACTCACGGTCTAAGCCTGTTGACTTGCCGTCAGCCCCACATTGGCTGTCACCCCTCCTCACTGCCGCCTCCACACCTGCACCGTTTCCCAGCCTTGGCCTCTCATCTGGCCTCATTCAGCTCGCCAATTCTTCCTCCAGGCATGTCTTCCTCCACGCTCAGCACAGCCACCTGCACAGCCCTCTGCCAGAAAACTCAGATCCCCTTATTTCCTAGCCCCAAAGCCTTCAACAGCATTTGCCAGCCACCTCAGTATCAGCCTCCTCCTGCTCCTGCCTCCTCTTGCCCCAGGCCAACCTCGCTCCTACTCTCCAGCCTTTCCAAATACCCATCTTTTCCCAAACACACGTGAGTGTCACTGCCTACCCTCTCCCACAAGTCCCCCAGCAAACGCCTTCTCTCTTTCATCCTCCACTGAGTGACACCTCCCCTATGACAATGCTCCCCCTGCACACCCAGCTCCCAAGACTCTGCTTCGTCCTGGTCTGTTCAGCTACTGGGCTAGAAGCTCCCCTCAAGGCAGACATTATGTCTTGGTTGCCTTCTTGGTATCCCTAGCGTCTAGCACAGTGCCTGGCACACAGAAAGTGCACAATACATATTTAAGGAAAAAGATAAAAGAAGGAAGAAGTGGAGATGAGGGAGAACGGAAAGGAAGGGAGGAAATCAAAAGGACAACAGAGTTGGAACAGAAATTGCCCATAAGCCTGGGGGATTCGTCGTGATATAGGTGTGTGTGTGCGCGCGCGTGTGCAGCCCCTTAATTCAAACCATGGAGCCTCCCAGTGTAGCTCAGGTTGAGAAATACACACACCTGGAGGCGCACAGCACTTTCCTTGGAGGACATTGGTGGAGTAGTACTCAGCACATGCCTCCATGACTCAGGTTCCATGCTAGGCTCCAAGAGGACAAAAATGAATAAGAATTTGTTCCCGCCCTTTCAAAACCCAGAGGAAAGAGCTAGGCAGTCAAATGGGCCAGAGCTGCCCAGTACCTGTTTTTGTAAATCGAGTTTTATAGGAGCACGGCCACGTCAGCCGCCTGTGTTGACTTTCCCCTTACAATGACAGAGTTGAGTAGTTGTGAGAGAGATGTGTGGCCTGCAAAGCAGAAAATATTTACCCTCTGGCGCTTTGTAGAACTCATCTGCTGGCCCTGCCCTGCACGTACGCCCCAGGAAGATGGTCCCTTTGCCCTGACCACCATTCTGCCCAGGGCCTGGCCCATCGGGGGTTGCTGTCTGAGCAGGGCTCACTGGTGGGTAAGAACCAATCTTTTTTTTTTTTTTTTTTTTTGCTTATCAGATAAGTGTGCACGCTTTCTCCCAAGCAAATGCAGCTTGGTGGCAGCAGCACATTATCAAGAAGGTATTGGTGACTTCTCCAAAGATTTGCCAAACCCATTTCAGCAGTCTGTGTCTTACATAGAGGTCTCCATCCAGCGTCCTCATGGTGTGTGTGTGACCTGAGCTGGGCAAATCCTAAGACCCAAAAGCAGAAACCGGGGCTCCTCTCGAGAAGAGAGGCGCCTGGTGCAGGGCTCACACCACGCAGCCAGCTCCACACGGTGTTGCCTAATTGTCCGTCAGAAGCAAATGTCCCCCACAGCTGGGAGAGGAAAAGTTTCATGTATGTTAACAATAGTCTTGGCATCTGTGCTGAAGATAAGCTCAACAATGTTTTGTTCTCCTGCTCCACTTAGTGACCCTCAAGGTGAACAGAAAGTCAAGGACAACCGCTTGCACAGGAGCGCCTTGGCAGATCACTGGAGAGTGGGGGACACACACCCCTTTCCAAAGGCACCAGGACACCGGCCTGCTGCTGCTTCCCTTTACAGCCTACCTGCTGAGCCCCTAGGTTCTGCACCCCTGCTTGCTTGTCTCCCAAACAGAGGTGGCGAGCCTCGGGGCTGGGGGGGGGGGGGGGGGGGCAGGGGACAGTGGGAGGTCCTCAGCCCAGACATCCTCTACAACACCTCCGTGTGAACAGCTTGAGAGGCGCTGTAAGCTGTGGCCCTCAGCTAAGCCGAGAACTTTCCTCCTGGCTTTGCTGTTAGAGAGTGCAGGCTTTCCTGCTTACTCAGCGCTTACACAGGAGCTGTTGTTTTGTGTGTTTTTGTTTCCTGACAGTGGATGGGCATTTAACTTTTTTTTTCAACTGTGGTTTTAAAAAAAAAAAAAAAAAAAAGTTGATCAGTAAGCCGAAGTGTCGGAACTGTCTGGGTGGGAGGAGGCACACACATGAGAGCAAGAAGCCTGGTCTGTAAGTTGGAGGGGGAGGGAAACTGAATTTCCATTCCGCACCAAGGCTACAGAATAACCTCGACAGGAGGGCCCAGATCAAACCAAATGCCATTTCTTTATCCTCATTTATTGGTTTCTAGGGGCTGACGGGTTGCTCAGGGATGGAGTGAGCCAGGGCCTTGGCGATGCTCTTATTGTTCACACGCTGAGTGGGGCTGGGGACCTGGTGGTGGAGGAGGGACCACAGTGTGTATAAAAATGGTGGTGGGATGCACAAGAACGTGCCGGCCAGAGTGAAAGCATCTGCTAACCTTTCTCCCACCCCAGGGACTCTGAAATAGCCAAACCATTTCCTTGGAAGAGATCTCATGGTCAAAGTAAAGAAGACATCAAGTGCCCCTCACCCCAGTCTTCTTGAATCACCAGCCACAAGCCCCACTGCTGCACGGGTGCACCCCCAAAATCAACAAGCCCAGAGCACTTGCTGGAAAATGTGCAGTGACAGAAACGTAAACTCCTGGAGCAGGGTAGGAGGTCTCCAGCAGGTGCATTACCCTTGTGACATCAGGAAGGCCCAGGTGCAGGTGACCGGGTAGACTAGGGGAGACACACAGGTTCAAGAAAGGTTGCTCTACAACCCTGAGAGAAACATTGGATGGGAAGAAAGCCAGTTCTTCAGAGTCCCGTTTTCTGTCCTGCTACTGCGAGGGGGCTTTTGTGTTTCATTGCACAGTTGTGTTCACGAAAACTCCTTGCAAAACTGAAACTAGCATCACAGAACAATGAAGAACACTGGCCCATCCCCCCAAGCTCAGAGCTGGGCAGATGAGCACCTTCCACTCCTTCAAAACCTTTGCTGTGCATGTGTGAAATGAGTGGCTTCTCACCAGGGGCTGCCCTGGTTGTACCCACTCTGCCCTTCTCTCCAGGGGTCACCCTCCCCCCTTGGCAGGCACCATGGACCACTCTGCTATCCACAGAGTGGCACCACCCTGAAGTCCCATTGACACTTCCCAACAGGGCCTCCTCTGGCTTCCCCATTCTGCTAAAGTCTGCTCAGCTTCCAGCCATGCAAGGGTGACACCTCGCTGACTGCCAAGAGTCCTGGCCTGTCCGTTCCCTTCAGGATGTCTCCTCACTCCCACACTCACAGCATCCACCGTGCCAGGCCTCCTCTCCTGCATCTGTCCACGTCCTCTGCCTCCCTTCTCAGGGAGCCCTCACAGTGTGCTAGACCACTTCTCAGCCTGGCGCCAAGGCTCCAAATCCACCCACCCACCTTGCTCACCTTCTCTTCTGTCATGTCCCAACACAAAGCCACAGTGTCCCCAGCCTCTCTGTGAATGCCTCCTTGCATGCCTTGGTTCCTGACATAATCCCATCTAGAGACGCCTCTCCTCCAAACGGTCTCACCACCCCATCGGAGCCCAATTCCAGTCCCACCTCCCTGCTCACTAAGTGTGCTCTCTGCTCCCCCTGCTCTCACTGCCTGTGCAGTCCAGCGTTATGCATGATTAGAGTGGGACAGTATTTTAAAGCTTTAAAAGGTTACTCGGATGGTAACAGTTCTTAACAGTTAAGAACAGGTTAAGATGCCCTGGTCCCACAACAGAGAACCTGTGTTTGAAACCTGGCTCTGGCTCCGGACTCCAGCTTCCTTCTCATGCACTGGAAGGCTGCAGTGGAGGCTCAAATAGTTGGGTTCCTGCCATCCACATGGGAGACCTGTACTGAGTCCCCAACTTACAGCTGCCATCAACATGTAAGGAGTAAACCAGCAGACTGGATCTCTCTCTTTCTCTCCCTCTCTCTCTCTGCCCTCTCCCATTAATAAATAAATTTTTAAAAAATAAAGTTTGCTGTTTCCTATATTTCCTTGTACCCATTAACAAGGCCTGTGTAAGCTCATTTGCAAATTCAAATAGCAAATCCCTCAAAACACTGCCCCTCAGATAATTGTCACAGTAGGTAGAGCACATTTATAAAATCTAACGTGGATGGTGGCTCCCTAGACAGCTGTTGTCCAACCTGCCTGGGCAGTACCCTGAAGTTTAGGCAGCAGGATCTAGTCTGACACACTGCACATACCAAGTTCAATTTCTTGGCTTCCCAGATCCCAAGGAGACTTTGAACAACAGCCTGAAAACCAAAGTGGTTTAGGCAGCATTGAGAAAGATTTGGGAATAGAAAGGATGGAGTTCATATAACAGCTTTGGGCTTTGGTTTATGCCATGCCAGTGAGGGGGTGGAGTGGGGACAGAGAATTTTGAGTGGTGACCGAGAGTAGATATTTATCTCCCCAAAAGGAAATTACAGATCACGTAGGTAGGAAGAGGAAATCCACAGAGAAAACAGCTTAGACATTTGGGAAGCCACTGGCAATGTCCATCTTCCCTGCCCAGCTCTCCTGTCCATGTTCTACCTCCTCCCCCAGTGCAAACACCAGCACATGAGGCTATGGAAAGTTCCAGAAACCCCAAGTAGGTTTCAGAGGAACAAGAACAGAAGAGTTATTGTTTCAAAATCTAATTTATCATCATATGAATTTTTTCTGTGCATCCTCAATGCACCCGTCAGATAGCTCCTTAGGGCAAGACTGTGGCGCACGTGGGCACAGGTCTTGCAGCCTTAGCCCTTCTTTCTGGGGCTACACACAGCCATAGGCCCCTCCCCTCATCAACATATGCTCCCGTTCTTGCTAGGGCAGGGCCACACCCAGGGCCTGCTGACCCTGCTCTGCAGAGGAGCACTTTGGGTCCCTTTCTCTTTGGTAGGGGAGGCAGCACGCAAGGGCTCCCACCCTTTGTGGGGACCCAGAGGGGCAAGCAGCTCCTTCCAGCTGGAAAACCAGGGATGCTTTCGTGGAAAAGGTGGAACTTGACCCGAGGGTTTAAGAGTGAAGAGCGTGGGATGTTCTGTCCTTATGCTCCACTTTCCCGTGGCCAAAAAGGAGGAGAGGAATTATGAACAGGGTTAGTAGGAATCTCCTCTCAGAACTCCCAGCTGTGAACGGGTCACTCCGTTTGTATCAGTCCCATTCTCCACCAGACCTTCTGATCAGCATTTGTTTCCTTGAAAGCACTGGGTTGAGTACAATTTACGTGAAAAAGGAACCCCAGAGCACATGAAGGTGAAGTGTAGAAAGGAACGGAGCCTTGCGCGAACCCGTGGGGGTGCACGGAGGAAACTTCGGAGACCTCCTCTTCCTTGAGGCACTTCCTGACTGAGCTTAGGCCTCACCTACACCAAGCGAGTCTCAAAGCAGGAGAAATCAACGAAGTAGAAGCTGGGGGTCCATGTGATGTGGTCACTGCCTCCCCAGCCCTGCTTGTACGGAGGACAAACTGGCTCCTCACACGAAAACTCTTCACTGGAAGATGAGAGAGAGAGAGAGAGAGAGAGAGAGAGAGAGAGAGAAGCAGGAAGAGGGGGAGGAGGAGAAAATATAGATGAATGGATAGATGAAAAAGACATTTCACTGGCTCCCCATGACTTTCCAAAAACAGGGTAATGACAGGAGGAGGCAGTAAGATCAGGCAGTGTCTCAAAGCCAGACTAGGCCGGCGCTGCAGCTCAATAGGCTAATTCTCCGCCTGCGGCGCCGGCACACCAGGTTCTAGTCCCGGTCGGGGCACCGGATTCTATCCCGGTTGCCCCTCTTCCAGGCCAGCTCTCTGCTGTGGCCCAGCAGTGCAGTGGAGGATGGCCCAAGTGCTTGGGCCCTGCACCCCATGGGAAACCAGGAGAAGCACCTGGCTCCTGGCTGGCTTTGGATCAGCGTGGTGCGCTGGCCGCGGCGGCCATTGGAGGATGAACCAACGGCAAAGGAAGACCTTTCTCTCTGTCTCTCTCTCTCTCTCTCTCTCTCACTGTCCACTCTGCCTGCCCAAAAAAAAAAGCCAGACTAGTCAGTTCTTCACTGAAACTCTTCCATCCGCAGGACAGATGTAAGTAAAATCACCTGCAAAGGTCATGGGTAAATAACTAACTATAAGGGTCCAGTCAAGAGGCTTAATTCCGATAGCACGATCCTCTTTAGAATTTAAAACAGACTAGGAGGGGAAGGAAAAGGAGGGAAAAAAATTTTGAAAAAGATGCCATCTAGGAATGGACCACAGAGGGGCCCTTGACACTCAGCCACCACTTGCTCAGGGTCTGGTCACACAGGAATGGGGATAGAAAGGAGGAGCAGAAGCCTTAGAGTGGTGGGAGATGATGAGGGTCATCCGTGCTGGCCGAGGAGGCCATCAGCTGCCCATGGAGTCCTGCAGAGCTTTGAGCACACCCTGCCCTGCTTGTGCACAGAGTAAGCATCCACGCCTGCTCCACCTTCCTCCCAGGCTGACCTCAGCAGATGACGACCTACAAAGTCATTCTCCTCTTCACAGATAGGCCTGATTGATGCTTTGGGTCTTGCCTAGGAGAAACCAGCTCAGGCATTTGCCCAGCTGAACTGTGTCCTGTTCGTGACTGAGCAGAGAGTCGCTGCTGGGGACAGATGACCATCCTTGCAGAAGAGGACAGTCCCCTGCAATCGGCTGTCCCCGGTTATCAGTTGGAGGCACACACATCATTTCAAGTCCTCTCAGAGGAGGGCACTACCTGCCCCCTGGGAGGGGCCCAGAACCTGGCACCTGCTCCCTGAGTTGGGACCTCAGGTCTACCTGATCAACCACGTGACCCAGGAAGCACTCCTCCACCACTCTGAGCTGGCTTGTTCCTCTAAAACAGGAAGAGCAGGACTGCATCTGTCATAGGGCTGCTGTGTGAATGCAGGAGAGGAGCAGAAATGTCTCATAAATACTGGCTTCCTTCCCGACACGGACTGACACGGTGCTGACACAGCGCCCCTCCCCATCCACATGTTGAAACCTTAGCTCCCAAAGCGACAGTCTCAGGGCACGGGGCCTTTGGAAGGTGGGCAGACCCCAAAGGCAGCCCGCATGAAGGGAATTAGTGCCCCAATAAGAGGGACTCTAGGGGCCGGCGCTGTGGCGCAGCATGTTAACACCCTGGCCTGAAGCAGCAGCATCCCATATGGGTGCCAGTTCGAGTCCCGGCTGCTCCACTTCCCATCCAGCTCTCTGCTGTGGCCTGGGAAAGCAGTGGAAAATGGTCCAAGTCCTTGGGCCCCTGCACCCATGTGGGAGACCTGGAAGAAGCTCCTGGCTCCTGGCTTCGGATTGGCGCAGTTCCAGCCATTGAGGCCAATTGAGGAGTGAACCAACGAATGGAAGACCTATCTCTCTCTCTGTCACTCTCTCTCTCTCTCTGCCTCTCCTGTCTCTGTGTAACTCTGACTCTCAAGTAAAAAATAAATAAATCTTTAAAAAAGAGAGAGAGAGAGGGCCTCCAGAGAGCAGTCTCACACAAAGCAAGAAGAGGACCTCCGCAGGAACCACGCCAGCACCCTGGGCTCAGACATCTGCCCTCCAGAACTGAGAAATAACTGTCTGCTGTGTGAGCCACCCAGGCTGGGGGACTCTGTTTAGCAACCTGGGCTGGCTCAGACATAGCCCCTCTATGGAAGAAAGAAAGCTTAGGACATCCAGGGGACTCCACTGTTGGCAGACTTTGTATCCTGGAGTGCTCAGGAGGTTCCCCACAACCCCTGGGTCCCCAGTAGATGACTACTTCTGACAAGAGTCTTGCCGGCTGGGTCGATTGCTCATGTACCCCCACAGGTTGGTCACATCACTCAGCCCCGTGGATTGGGGTGGGTCAGCTACCACCAGGCTGTCCTAGCCATGCTGGTACCTGGCAGTGGTGCCCACCTGGCTCCTCCATGCATAATGTCACATTGAAGCAGGAGCAAATGGTTTAGATAGCAACCAAGAAGCAGCACAGTTCACACCCTCCACCTCCACGGGGTTGAGGCTGACCAAGGAGAAGCCACCTCGGTCTCAAAGCAGCCACTCACAAAACACACCTCCAGCACGTCTCTCAGTCTGATTAACCACAGGTCTGCTGACAGGGCTTCCTCCCAGGCTGGGGGCTACCCCACATTCCCTGTCTTCCCAGTTCTGGTGTTTACAATGGCAGGAGCTGGGGTGGCAGCATTCCAGCTCACCTGTCCCCATCTGGGATGATGTTCACATCAACAGGGGATGAGGATATGGGGTGAAAGGGTCCCTTTCACAGGCTCTTGGCTGGGCTTGCACTGGGCATGCCCCAACAAAGGCAAACAAGGGGAAGGACTGTCCTCAGAAACTGTGGGGTCTTCCCAAGAGCATCTTAGCCTTTGCAAGGTTGCTAGCAGCTGGCCACCAGTCCAACAAATCAGAAAGAAATAAGATGGGGAAGGAAAAGAGAAGTGATGTGGTCACAATGGCTGGTTGAGATGTCTGGACGATTTTCTGGGGCTGTGTGCAGTTGGAGGAAAGGGACTCTGTCTTTCTCATCATTGTATCCAACAACCTCACAGCTTGTGGAAAAGATCTGGGCTCCCCCTAGCTGATGTGGTGCCTCCTAACTTGTATGGCAGTTCTGCAACACCCTGTGCGTGTCAAGAAAAGGCACCATTTTTCCAGATGGGGCAGCCTCCTTGCACATCCAGCAGAGGCACAATCCAAATTTCAATACCCATACATGTTCTGCTTCCCAGACCTACAACCCTGGCCAAAATGAGCACCTCTGTGCAGTGCACAAGTTGCACATCTGTCCTAGTATCCTAAACATAGAACATGTTGCTAAGTTGAATTCATGCCATAGGGAGAGGTTCTGTGGCTTCTCAGACCATTTAACCTGTGAGTACTAACTAGGCAGTCTGTTTCAACGAAGGTTTTCACTGCTTTGATTCCATATACTGAATTGGGCTGTTTAGAAACCTCAGGCTCAGACCAAATAGCCTGATCACTTGAAAGTTTTCTGGTCTGCTCTGATATGGACAGAACCTAGGGGAAGGACCCTACCCTGCATCCTAAGGACCCTGGGACTCCTGCCTGGCCTTGCCCAGGAGCTCCTACAATAGCCCTGCTCCCAGCACAGTACTACAGAGACGTGGCTGTAGCACCCTAGCTATCCCACCCCTCCCCAGCCTCACTTGTCTCTCCCAGAGCCCCCAGTGTGGGATCTAGTGCCCAATTCAGCACAGCAGGAGAGCTGCAGCCCCCCTGTACCAAGGGCACCAGGCTGACCCACCAGGCAAGGAAACAAGATCCAAAACCTGGTGCATGGTGTTGAGCTCTGTTTCCCCACTGAGGACACAGCCTTAGGAACATTTACCCCCAAGGATGGAGCTGCCTATGTCCAAGGGCTCCACCCCCTGCCTCCATTGCTCATACACTGGTGCTGACTCCTGTCAATCAGCCCAGAAACACAGCCCCTGCAGCACTGTGGACAAGACTGTTCGCCCCGTGGCATCCTCTGAGTCTCTGTCATGTTCCCAGAGGCAGAGCTCACCATTTATCTGGATCGCACCTGCAGGTATCTCCACCGAATGCTGTACTTTAGAGGGGTTATTTGTCTCAATTCTCTTTCATATTAGTTTGTCCCTGCTTTTCACACCTCTGAAGGAGGTACAGTTTATCTTAAAAAGCATGAAAGTAAGATGCAGGATGCACGTATGGCTGAGGACATGTGGCCTCAATGGCTCTCACTGGGAAGTGTCTGGACCATTCTGCCGACCTAGTTGTGGTCAGCTCCTTCCATGCCACTCTAGGTGTGTCCTGCCCAGTGGGGGAGAATTGTTCCAGCTCTAAGGAAGGCATGTACCCTTAAATATAGGGGCCTGGAGCAGGTATTTAGCATAGTAGTTAAGATGCCTGAGTTCCATGGGGCCAGCGCTGTGGCGCAGCATGTTAACACCATGGCCTGAAGCACTGGCATCCCATGTGGGCGCCAGTTCGAGACCCAGCTGCTCCACTTCCCATCCAGCTCTCTGCTATGGCCTGGGAAAGCAGTAGAAGATGGCCCAAGTCCTTGGGCCCCTACACCCATGTAGGAAACCCGGAAGAAGTTCCTGACTCCTGGCTTCGGATCGGTGCAGCTCTGGCCATTGCGGCCAACTGGGAAGTGAACCATAGAAGACTTCTCTCTCTCTTCTCTCTCTCTCTCCCCCCTTCTCCCTCTCTCATCTCTGTCTCTCAAATAAAAAATAATTAATTTTTTACATATAAGAGACTAAAGGAAGTCAAGAACGTGTCACCTTTAAGCCATAAACAGGAGAACACTTGCAGGTTTCTGTTATTCAGCATTTACCTGACTCTGCATGAGAACATATTCTACTGAATTCCACAGATGCTGATCACGGGCCTGGGGCAGGTCAGGCACCATCTCTGGGCATAGGAACGGGCCAGATCCAAACATCTGCCCCACACACAACAGACATTCTGGTCGCTTCTCTCTTTTGTGGCCTGGATCCCCACAGCACAGCCAACCAGCAGTCTCTCTTGATATTCTATGCATATTCTCCCTCATACTTAGTGTTAGAAATAGAAATAGTGTTCTATTTCTCTCTTTTTAGGATTTATTTATTTGAAAGGCAGAGCAACAGAGAGAAAGGGAGAGACAGAGAGATCTTCCATCCACTGGTTTAGTCCAAAAATAGTTGCAACAGCCAGGGCTGGGCCAGGCTGAAGTTCCAGTGCCTGGAACTCTCTCTGGGTCTCCCATGTGGGATGCAGGTGCCCAAGCCCTTGGGTCATCTTTTGCTCACTTTCCAGGCACATTAGCAAAGAGCTGGATTGGAAAAGGAGGAGCCAGGACTTGAACCAGTGCTCTGAAATGGGATGTAGGCATCACAGGCAGCAGCTTAACCAGCTGCACCACAATGCCGGCCTTCAGATTGCATGTTCTAAACCTGGAGAGCTTGAGTGATGCCTGCAAGGGGCTGACTCCTAAAGAAAGAAGCTCAGCCACTGGTACAAGGCTGATCCCATGACATATGTTGTTTTCCTGTCACCTTCCTCTATGTTTCACCTCTGGACTATACAAAGAGGATATTTATTAGTCAGAGTTTGTGAACTCAAGAGGCTCCCATAGCCTTGGCAGCTCATGCCAAGAGCCTCGGGTGATTACTGACGTCATAAATAAGAGTGTCAATTGTTAAATCAACAATGGGAGTCACTGTGCACCTGCTCCCCATGTAGGATCTCTGTCCTTAATGTGTGGTACTATGAGAATTAACGGTAAAACTACTACTCAAACAGTACTTTATACTTTGTTTATCTGTGTGGGTGCAAACTGTTGAAATCTTTACTTAGTAAATACTAAGTTGATCTTCTGTATAAAGATAATTGAAAGTGAATCTTGATGAAGAATGGGATGGGAGAGGGAGTGGGAGATGGGATGGAGGCAGGTGGGAGGAAGGTTATGAGGGGGAAAGCCGCTATAATCTAAAAGCTGTACTTTCAAAATTTATATTTATTAAATAAAAGTTTTTAAAAAACAAAGAGTATATTTATTTATTTGTAAGCAACTCCAATCAACTTAGTGGAATGTGTCACTTAAGTGGAGAAATAGATATAGCATTTTAAAGACTGTATGGGGGCGAGCATTTAGCACAGCAGTTAAGATGCCATTTCAGGTACCCGCATCCCATAACACACCCCACATCCCAAGTCCCAGCTCTACTTCTGATTCCCACTTCTTTTAATGTGTACTCTTGGAGGCAGCATGAAGGTCCCTACCACTCACATGGGGGTCCCATAGTGAGTTTCAGGCTTCTGGCTGTTGTGAGCATTTGACAAGGGAACTACAGATGGGAGCTCTCTCTCTCTCTCTCTCTGTCTCTGTCTCTCTCTATCTCCCTACTTTTCAAATAAATGTTTTTAAAGATTATATGAAAATAAACTCTCAATTTAAAAAGTTAAGAATATGCTAATCTATAAAATATTTTACTCAAAATCATTTCTTTATCATATACTACTCAAAAGGGAACAGTATTTTCCATTGATAGTAAGTTTTTAGCAATTATATGAGTTATACATAATCACTAAGTCAAAATACAGCAAAAAAAAATTCTAATCAAAATTCTCATGCAAAGAAAAGAGCCATATGTATCCTTTGGACCCTTTTATACATCTAAGTTACAATTGAGGACATTAGTGTTCTAATTTTTCCTATATCTTGAAATATTTTTGCTATTTCATCATCATGGTTTTGCTGCAGATTGTGTAAAAACAGTGATGGGCTGACCTAGATCAGAAGAATGATACAACAATGAGATAAATCATCACAATTGCATCATTCTCAGTTTGCCTATTGCCTTAGCAAACTATGCTGTTATCTTTAAGAAGGATGAAAGACCAGAGATCCCATATTTGTAATCTGCTTTTGGTTTGCATTGAATAGTTAAAAATTCAGAATTTTTTACTTTCAGTCTAGCAAGGCAAAAACAGAACAAGATATTCACAATTCTTTTTTTTTAAAGATTTATTTATTTACTTGAAAGTCAGAGTTACACAGAGAGAGGAGAGGGAGAGGGAGAGGGAGAGGGAGAGGGAGAGGGAGAGAGAGAGAGAGAGAGAGAGAGAGAGAGAGAGAGAGGTCTTCCATCCAATGGTTCACTCCCCAGTTGGCCACAAAGGCCAGAGCGGTGCCAATCCAAAGCCAGGAGCCAGGAGCTTCTTCTGGGTCTCCTACATGGGTGTAGGGGCCCAAGGACTTGGGCCATCTTCTACTGCTTTCCCAGGCCATAGCAGAGAGCTGGATGGGAAGTGGAGCAGCCGGGACTCGAACCGGTACCCATATGGGATGCTGGCGCTTCAGGCCAGGGCATTAACACGCTGTACCACAGCGCTGGCCCCAGTGTTCAAAATTCTTAAAGAGTCAGAAGATGAAAGTGAAGAGACAGCAGGACTCAATAGCAATTATGAAACTGATCATGTAAGTGAAATCTCAGGGGGCTGGCACTGGTGGCATAGCAGGGAAAGCCACCACCTGCAGCACCAGCATCCCATATGGGCACCGGTTCAAATGCCTGCTGCTCCACTTCCAATCCAGCTCCCTGCTAATGCACCTGGGAAAGCAGCAGAAGATGGCTCAAGTCCTTGGGCCCCCGGGCATACTTGGAGACCTGAAAGAAGCTCCTGGCTTCTGGTTTTGGATTGGCCCCAGCTTCAGCCATTGAGGCCATCTGGGGAGTGAACCAGCAGATGGAAGATCTTTCTCTACCTCTCTCTCTCTGTGACTCTACCTTTCAAATAAACAAATAAATAAATCTTTAAAAAAAATAAGTAAAATCTCAGATAATAAATCTGCAAATGATGATAGTCTCAACAAATTTCCTCAAGCTCAAAATTTGATGGGCAAATGATATATCTCTATGAGCCAACAGGAAATACAGTGTTGTCATCTAGTTAATCATTCTAAGAAGGATTTCATTATGCAGTATTTTGTCACAAGAGCCTGGACTATGTCATTTGCTAAAAGGCTATTTGGCAGTGTTTTTTCATCTTTTATAATGTTTGTGCATTCAAATTTATTTGATATGTTGAAGGCAGGTATGTATACAAAGGTGATTGGAAAGAAATAGAAATTGACCATCTTAATCGGCGCCTATAAATCTACAGTTACGAAGCAAAGAAGATGGCTATCCTCTCTCGAACAAAACTGTGCTTTGGAAAGTTTCAAATTTTTTCATGTATTTTGTTGACACAAGTGCAAGAAGAGGCAGAAGCAATGCTAGGTGACAACATACTCGGGATGTGTTGGGAACCTGAGTCAGTATTTAGAGGGTGGGTGTTCCGGATTCACACATGACACCTGAGGGGCAGTTGGGCGTATTGAAGGGGTGTCGCTCACTTGTTACTAGTTAGCTAAGATTAAATTTGTGGTGACCTTTCTCTCCTTTGTGGAAAAATCAAAGTGTCAGAACACCTGCTCCTGGAGAGAAGCCCTAAAACAGGGCAGGCGGGAATGGAGTAGACGAGGGCCCCTGAGGCTGCCTGGGAAGATCAGTGCACCATGGTGCCCATGTTCTCAAAGAGAATGCCACCTGACTTGAAAGAGAAGCAAAAAGTCACTCGTTTTCCTAAGGACGAGAGATGTAATCAGACTTTCAGTATTTCAAAGACGTCATAAGAAAAACTCCCCAAGCCCTACGGAATCCCCAAGGGTTGAGGGTAAGGAGGACAGGAGGTGGTGAGAAGAAAGGAAAGCAATGGTTCTAGATCCTCAACAGAGAGACTTTTCTTTTATATTGAAAAAAAAAATGTTTAACAGAGACCTGGGCTCCTGCCACAGGGCATTGCTGAGATAAATGAGCAAATTGAGATGGGGCACCTTCCCACGAGGAAGCTCCCTCAACTCGGGCCCGGATCACTTCCACACCTGTCCTCACGGACACCTGTGCTGTCAGACTTGGCCCCTGGAGCTCACCTCCACACTGCAGCCAGAGCAAACTTTCCAGTGCACTAATTAAACCACATCACTGTGATCCAATAGATCTAAGATAGAGTTACAGAGAGAGAATCTTCCATCCACTGGTTCACTCCCCAAATGGCCACAAAGGCAGGAGCCAGGAGCTTCATCAAGATCTCCCATGTGAGTGTAGGGGCCCAAGCTTCATCAGGGTCTCCCATGTGAGTGCAGGGGCCCAAGCACTTAGGCCATCCTCTGCTGTTTTCACAGGCCATTAGCAAGGAGCTGGATCGGAAGTGGAGCAGCCAGGACTCAAACCTGTGCACGTATGGGATGCTAGCATGGCAAGCTGTGGCTTAACCCACTGTGCCACAATGCCGGTCCTTCCTGTATTCATTTCTGGAGACTGCCGTAACGAAGCATGACAAACCACGCAGTGTAAAACAACAGGAATTTGTTCTCTCATGGTTCACGAGGCCAGAAGTGAAAATCATGGTGTTGGCAGGGCTGATCCCCTCTGGAGGCTCTGGGGAGAATCCATTCCAAGCCTTTCTCATAGCATCTGGGAGTCGCTAGCACTCCTTGGCTTGCAGGCATGTCAATCACCTTCATCACCACATCACCACCTTCTTATCTGGGAGACCCTGTGTGTCTTTTTCTGCCTCCTATGGGGATACTCTTATTGGATTTAGAACCGACCCTAATCCAAGATGGTCTCCTCTCCATCCTTACCTCAATTACCTCTGCAAAGGCTGTATTTCCAAATGAGATTCCCAGTGGACATGAATTACAACTCACTTTGCTTACAACTTTTCAGTGACTTCCTGCTGTAACAAGAATGAAATCCAAACTCTTATAAAGTCTGCTGGTTCCGGTGCCTGCCTTGTCCTTTCACCTCATCTCCCTCCGCTCTGCATTCATTTGCCACGTTCCAGCCACCCTGGCTTCTTTCTCTCCCTTGAGCATGCCAAGGTATTCCTACCTCTGCCCCTTCCCCTTGAAACACCATTTTCCTAGACTTTAACCATTAACCCTTTTCATCCAGATTAAAACCAAAAAATTTCATTTAGATGTCATGTCTGACCTTCTATCTAAAGCAACCACTGCTCCATCCACCACAGCAGGAAGTTACCTGTCAGGCATAAGCTGAGATGCTAAAAAAAAAAAAAAAACTACATTTCCCAGACTCCCCAGTAGCCAAAGTCCCTGCTGTAATTTATTCATCTTCATTTATTTGAAAAGCAGAGTGACACAAAGAGAGAGACAGAGATCTTCCAGTCACTGGTTCACTCCTCAAATGCCTACAATAGCCAGCCTCGGCTGGGCCAGGCTGAAGCCAAGAACCTGGAACTCTATCTGGGACTCCCATGGAGGTGGCTGGGACCTAAGTACTCGAGCCATCACCTGCTGCCTCCCAGGGAAGCTGGATTGACAGCAGAGCCCAAATCCAGGCACTCTGCCATGGGATCCAGGTATCCCAAGCCACGGTTTAATCATTGTACTACAATGCCCTCCCTATTAGTTGTAAATTACCTTCCTCAAATAACAGGCCACTGTGCAAGGCTCAAATGTGGATCTGGGTTCAGTGGGGAGGGAAGCAGGACAGGAGCCATGCATTCTGGGGTGCAGTGGCAACAGTAGCCAGGCAGGTTTGCAGTGAGTGTGCAGCTTCCTTGGGGGTGGCAGGAGCAGCCACTCATCTCTGAACGCTCAGTCTAGACCTGTGTTCCCAACAGCTTTGCTGGCCAGTTGACACCTTGTAATACATCTCTGCTAAACCTAACAAAGGCAGCGCTCTGCCACTGAATGTTGACCACAGCCTGTGACAGTGTTGGGGGCACTCAGAGGTGGGTTTGTGAGTTGAGGATTTCACTCACTTCTGCGGGTAGCTTCTATTCAGTCATTAGCATCTTGCCACAAAGTTTCTGCAGAAAATATTATGTTCTCATGGCCTCACTATTTGGAAGTGCCTGCCCTGGATCATGACAGAAAATGGCAAGAGTGAAGGCTGTGAAATCATCCTCGCTCTGGAGATCCAGATAACTTCAGGATTAAATTCATTAAAATCACATTTCTCAAATGCATACGACTTTCCCTAGTTCCTTCTGGTCTGAACTCGCCAAGCAAAACTCCCAAGTATGATGTGGCCTCCCAGGGAGAGCTGCCTCCTTCTTATGGCTATGGTGTGCCTGCCAATCCCTTTGCAGAGTACAGCCGAGGAGTGATCTCCCAGCGTATGCCTCTGCCAGCACTGTCACTGGCTGCACTGGGCCCCTGGGGCTATAGTTAACAAATTACCACAAACTTCATAGCTTAAAACTACTAAATTTATTCTCTCACAGGTCTAGAGTCCATGAGCTCAAAATCAGCATCCCTGGGCAAAAATCAAGATGTCAACAGCATCAAGCCCCCTCTGGAGACTCTAGGAAAGAATTCATTCCTTTGGCCTTCCAGCTTCTGGTGGCTCCAGGCATTCCTTGGCTTGTGGCCACATCACTCTCATCTTCGTCTCCATCTTCACATCGCTTTCCTGTGTGTGTGTATGTGTGTGTATGTGTGTGACCTCCTTCATTTCTTTTTTAATGCTATTTGTGATGGCATTTAGGGACCACTTAAATAATCTAGAATAACTTCTTCATCTGAAGATGCTTAACTTAATCCCATCTGAAAGTCTTTTTTTTTTTTTTTTTTTTTTTTTCCTAAACAAGGTAACTGCCTTAGTCCTTTAAGGCTGCTACAATAAAGCACTATAAATTACGTATCTTATAAATGACAGAAATGTGTTTCTTAAGTTTTATAGGCCCAGAAGTCCAAGATCAAATCACCCCCAGATTCCGTGTCCAGTGTGTGCCTTCTCCCTGTGTCTTCCTGTAGTGGAAGGGACCAGCTAGCTCTGTAACCTCTTTGGTAAGGATATCAATCCTAATCATGAGGGTGGAGTTCTTATTATCTCATCACCTCCCAAAGGCTCCACTCCCTGATATCATTGTCTTGAGGGTTAGGATTTCAGGATTTTATCATATGAATTGTGGGGGGAGTAACAAGCATCCAGTATAAGTAATTATAGGTCACATCGATTCAGACTTGGCATTTTAGTTAGGGGACAATTATTCAGCCTACTACACTGGCCTTCACAGAAAACTTAGTTCTGAGACCCTTCCCAGCTATTCTATAATGCCATTAAGTGTGCCCATACCTCGTCTCCTTCCACTAATTTCTTCCTTGAAAGACTTCCCTCCTGGAGGAGAGCGGGAAAGGAGGAGAGGAGCTAGCATACTGTGGCCGCCAGACACCATCTGCCAAGGGAACTGGGAAGTGGGTGAGCCAAGCTCCAGCCAGGTGGTCTACACTCGGCGAAGAGCAGAAAATGAATAACCAAATTGCTGGAACATCAGCCAAATGTATTCAGCTGTATCTGATAGGCCAGGAGGGAGACAAGCGCTTGGCATGTCCACACCAGCAGACAGGTATATTGGGCCTAATGCACTCTTGGACAGCGTCCACCTCCCAGCTGAGGGCTAGTTTTCTAGGACAACTACAGCTAGCTTTGCCCACCTTTAAGGCCAAGGAGATGGAAAGGAGGTCAGAGAGAGAAATGAGAGTAGGGATATACAAACAGATGGCTGTTTATATATCCTGGACCCAAGAGGCTATTCAACAAAGATCAAGAGAAGTGAAGAGATGAAGCAATTATCTGGATAAATTAAGCAAAAATAAAAAGAGACAACGGGACTTGGGATCTTTCCAACCAAGGCAAGTTGTCTACACCATTAAATCCACTGCACAAGGACTCCAACTTTCCTGTACTTGAGAGAACAGCAACAAGCTGAAGCCATGATAGTTCCAGAGGCCATGATTACTGTTCCCATCTTAGCAGGGCAAACCATCCAACTGGGTAGGAATAAGATAATGTCAAAGAGACTGCATACCATCAGGCAATATTTAATTGAATAAAATAAAGTAGATTTAACCTTTAATTTAACCTATTATCAGTAAAAGAAATAGAATAGACTCATAAATAACTCACTTGATCTCACCAAAAAACCTGTGAGTTAGTGACTCTTACTCCCATTTTATGGATGAGAAAACTCAAGTTCACAGTAGTCAGATGCCTTGTACAGAGTCACACAGCTAGTGACAGAGATCAGTCTGAATACTATCTCTCACTGCTAAAGCTCATACTCTCATTTTACTTGACTCAAAGGTTTTCTGAAAGAGAAGACATCAAACTTGCCCTTGAATGCTATATGCAATTTGAACAAGAGGTGTTAAAGCACTTAATGTATAGGGAGAAATGTGTATAGGGAAATAGTCATGATATTAACAGACGGGAAATTAGGAGAAGTTTATAGATAGGAATTATGAGTCTAATCTTTAAAATATTTTTGAAGGAACTCAAAAATAGGAGGGTAGTGGGAAGGGAGGTGGGGGGTGGGGAATTACAATCATTGCAAAGCACAAAACTGAAATCCAAGCCAAGATAAATACTGGACCAGGTATTTAGATCTAAGTATCTTCACACAAAAGGGATGGTGAGTGTCATGAATTTACAAATGCAAAGAATCTATAAAAAGAAACAAGAAGAGGAAAGAAGAGAAGGGACAAGAAACTTCAGGAAGTTCTAGATTTAGGAAACAGAAACAAGGAATACAAGGTGAAAAAGAATGAATAGACAGAAAAGCAAAGAAAGCTAAGCATTCCAGAACCCACGGTAGGAGAGAGTTTAAGAGAAATGAGTGAGATCATGAAAAACTGCAAGTTTTTCATTCATGGAGAATGAAGATCAAGATGGTCAAAAGGGATGTTTTAAGTCAGAGTGTGTGTTTGGGGAATGGAAACTGTGAGAATGAATTGCTCCTTCAAGAACAACAAAAGGGATAAAACAGAAAGTAAGAGCAAGGGAAAGAATTTTATAGCAAAGTTCCAGATTGGACAACATATTTCAAAACATCATAAATTTCCTCTTGCATCTCGATTTTTCCTATCTTCTCCCCTTCACTTTTCTCTGTAGGTAAACTTGTTCTGACCAAGTGAGTCAATCAAGTTGGGAACACCAATTTGAGCATGCTTGTCAACATTTTCTTGTCAAAAAAAGGAGCCAATACACTGTTGTAGCAAGAATTGTCACCAAAAATAGTAGTGCTTAGGTTAGTGACTGGAAAAATGGCAGAATGTAGGAAAAGGTTTTTTTGGTCATATTTGCTTAGAAGATGGTTGAACATGCTGTAGGAGAGGCTCCAATGTCAAGGGAGAAATTGAAGATGCTTTATGATTCCAGACAAGGATGGAGAGAAATGAGGCCTGGCAATGTTGATAAGGGTTTGCCTTGCAGAGAAAAAGACATTTATTTCCCTGGGATGTGGAGAGAAATAAGAGAAAGCTGACAATGATGAGAAACTAAAAGTGAAGAAGCACAGCAGACTAAATAATTCTTACCAATCTTCTCAAGAGGAAAAGCACCCAAGCCGCACAAATACAAAAATCACTTTCTGGAAACAAGAATTTAGCCCAGCACTTCTTAAGATGCCAATGTCGCATGTCCGAGTATGTGAATTCAATTCCCAGCTCCAGCTCCTACATCCGACTTCCTGCTGATGCAGGCCCTGGGAGACAGCAGTGATGGCTCAAGTAATTGGGTTCCTGCCACCCATGTGGAGACCTAGATTGCATTTCTGGAGAGATAGATTCCCAGAGTCTGAGGCTACTCTTTCTATGGCCTGAGTCAACTCAGGTCAAACAGCAGAGGGGCTGAGAGGCTGAGGAGCACATTACCCAGCATCATACAGCAGGGGACCAGGTATGGAGACCAGGGCCCTCCAAGGTGGGTGTCCCAGGAAAAACCTTATCTTTGGGTTGTGGCCTTGAAGGACTGTACTATAGGAGTAAATATTAACCCAAAATATTGAGACCTTTACAGAACATTGAAGCTTACCCAATCCATGAAACTGAATTAAACTAATTTCAGGTTTAGTGCCCTCTGGCTGTTGACAAAAACAACGGAACAGCAATTAGACTGACAGATGACTTTACAACAGAAACAATGAAATCCAGAAGATAATGGAATAAACTTCAAGAGCTAAAAATAACTGTTAACCTATAATTTTATGCTCCCTCAAAATATCCCTCAAGAATGAAGATGGGAGTGGGCATTTGATGTAGCAGTTAAGAAACATTTGGGACATCTGTAACCAATATGAGAACGTCTGGGTTTAGTTCCTGGCTGTAATCCTAATTCTACCTTCCTGCTAATGCACACCCTGAGAGGCAGCAGGTGATGATCCAAGTAACTATGTGCCTGACACCCATCTGGGAGATCTGGATTGAGTTCTCAGCATCTGACCCAGCCCTTGACATTACAAGCATTTGGGGCATGAACCAGTGCATGGGAGATTCTCTCTCTCTCTCTCTCTCTCTCTCTCTCTCTGCCTCTCCCCCCCCCAACCTGTTCCCTTCCTTTCTCTGTCACTCTGTCTTGCAAATAAATAGTATTTTAAAAATCTACATTTCTTAAAATGCATGACAACAATAATACAAGATTTATGAGAGGGTTTAATGGAGTTAAAGTGTCCAGAGTTCTTAAAATGTCTGGAAATGCATCAATTAATCAAGAAAAGAGTACATACTGTATTCTTGTAGATAATCAGCAAAAGAATAGTAAAAAGAATATGCAATTTCTAATATAATAGAGGGAAAATGGAATATTTAAAAATCTAAAAAAATGAGCATAAAGTATGAGTGAGGCAAATAGAAAGCATTAAATAAGAGGGGCAGGGCCAGTGCTGTGACAGCAAGTAAAAGCCACTGCCTGCAGTGCTGACTTCCCATATGGGCACTGGTTCAACTCCTGGCTGCTCCACTTCCAATCTAGCTCTCTGCTATGGCCTGGGAAAGCAGTAGAAGATGGCCCAAGTGCTTGGGCTCCTGCGCCCACATGGGAGACCAGGAAGAAGCTCCTGGCTCCTGGTTTTGGATGGGCACAGCTCCAGCTACTGTGGCCTGTTGGGGAGTGAACTAGCAGATAGAAGTCATCTCTCTCTCTCTCTCTCTCTGCCTCTTCTTCTCTCTCTGTAAAACTCTAACTTTCAAATAAATAAAGCATTCAAAAAAATGGGCAATTTAAATCTAAATATATCAAGAATTACATTAAATACAAATACATTATATCTTCCTATTAAAAGACAAAATTTGCTAGTTTGGATTGATTTTTTTATATTGTATGGTATTTGCAAATGAAGCTTACAACATTTAAAGTTAAAATATGGATAAAAATGAAAATATGGAAAAATATTTACCATACTAATTCAGAGGAAACTGGAGTGCCTAGGGCCAGTGCTGTGGCATACCAGGTGAGTCTGCTACCTACAGCACCAGCATCCCTTATGGGCACCGGTTCAAATGCCAGCTGCTCCACTTCCAATCCAGCTCCCTGCTAATGTGCCTGGGAAAGCAGTGGAAGATGGCCCAAGTCCTTGGGCCCCTGCAACCACGTGGGACACCGGAAGGAAGTTCCTGGCTCCTGGCTTCAGATCAGCTCAGCTCCAGCCGTTGTGGCCATTTGGGGAGTGAACTAGCAGACGGAAGACCTCTCTCTCTCTCTGTCTCTATGTCTGTCTTTCAGATAAATAAAATAAATCTTTAAAAAAATCCCAAATTCCTAGGAAGTTGTGTACACTTAACACCTCAGAGTGCATAAAGCAAGCAGCTACCTATCTACATATGGACACAGCCATAATCATAATGGGTGAATTTAGCTCAGTATCAAATAGAACAAGCAGAAAAGTCAGCAAGAATCCAAAAGATTCAAACAATACAATCAACTAATAGACTTATCTAGAATATTGATCTCACAACTACTAGCTTCATTCTATTCACTTACATAAGGAATAGTTTCAAAAATAAGCCATATGCTGAGCCATAAAGACTATCTCAGCAAATGCCCAATGACTAAAATCACACTAACTGTGTTCTATAAACTCATTATAATTAATAATCTAGAAATAAATAACAAAAATATTAACAGAAAGCTCTCATGTATTTTAAAATTCAAAAATGCTTCTAAATAACACAAGAAAAATCAAAATTAAAACTTAAATATATTTTAGTGACCTGATATTACAACATTGCATATTGAAAGTCATGGAGCAAGGCTTAAGCTGTGCTTAGATGAATAGTTATAACTTTAATTGTATATATTCAATTATGAGAAATGTTTTAAATCAATTAAGTAAATATCCATCTCAACATGTTATAAGAAGCCCAGAAAATTGAACTTAAAGATAAAGCAGAATTTAATAAAATAGAAAGCAAATACAAAATAGGAAATACCAACAAAATAAAAATTGGATTATTTTAAAAGAATAATAAAATTCATTCTGTAAAAACACAAGCAGGTTTGATTGAGTGAGGGAAATAAAATAACAACTAATGTCAGGCCTGATTAAGAGACATTGCAATATGGCCCACCTTAATAAATATTATAAAAAGGTATTGTGAACATATTTATGTTAATATTTTTGGAAAATTTAGATAAATGGGTAGATCCCTAAAAAATGATTTATCAAAAACTGGAAAAAATATCAACCTTCATCCAATAACTATTAAATAAGTTGAGTTGCTAATTGAAAACCTTTCCACAAGGAAAAATCTAGGCTCAGAAGTAACACTCTCAAAAATGCAAATATACACGCACCAGTATACATGCCTAATGATGATCTTAGCTGCATCATTTACAATAGCCCTACACTGTAAACAACCCCAAAATCACTCATCAAGTGTAGAACAACAACTTGTGACATATTTATACAGTATAATAGTGCCCAGTGAAGAAAACTACACTACAGCTACACAGAACAACACAGATGGCTTTCACAACAAAAATGTTGAATGAAAGAAACCATGCAAGAAACAATATATACTGCATACATACAATGTATATAAAGTTATAAAAAAGACAAAACTAAACTGAGATTTAAGGATACATATTTTGGGGCTGGAGCTTTGGGGTAGCTGGTAAAGCCACTTCCTGCAGTGCCGGCATCCCATATGGGCACCGGTTCGAGACCTGGCTGCTCCACTTCCAATCCAGCTCTCTTCTGTGGCCTGGGAAAACAGTAGAAAGAAGATGGCCCAAATCCTTGGGCCCCTGCACCCACGTGGGAGACCTGGAAGAAGCTCCTGGCTCCTGGCTTTGGATTGGCCAACCTCCAGCCATTGAGGCCATCTGGGGAGTGAACTAGCAAATGGAAGATTCTCAATTTCTCTCTCTCTCTCTCTCTCTCTCTCTCTCTCTGCTTCTCTGTAGCTCTGTACTTCAAATAAATAAATAAAACCTTTAAAAATTTTTTTAAAAGAATACATATTTTTTCCTTTTTTTAAGACCACTTTTTAGAGCAGTTTTAGGTTCAGAACGAAACTGAAGAGAAGACACTCAGCTATGCCATATACCTCCTACCCCAGCACATACATAGACTTTCTCATTACCAGCAACCCCCATCAGAATGGAACATTTGTCACAATCAATGAACCTGCACTGACACATCATCATCACCCAGAAACCATAGTTTCCATTAGGGTTCACTCTTGGCGTTGTCCATTCTGTGTATAATGACACGTGTTCACCATTATGGCGTCATACTGAGTAGTTTCATTGGCCTAAGAATTCTCTGGCCTCTACCTATCCATCTCTACCACCCCAAACCCCTGACACCACTGGTCCTCTTATTCCCTCCACTTTATACTATGCATTTCACTTAGTATTATGTGTTGCTGCACATCTTGTCGTGGCTTGACAGCTCATTTCTTTTTAGTGCTGAATAATATTCCAGTGCCAGGATGCATCTACAAATCCATTCACCCTCTCAAGGGCATCTGGGCTGCTTCCAAGTGTTGACAATTATAAACAAAGCTGCTATAAACATCCATTTATATACATATTTTGACGAAAAAAAAAAACAACAAAGAAAATCAAGGACGTTTTACCATAAAAGTCAGGATAGCAATCACCACCAGCAGGAATGAGGAGCCTGTCCAAACTGGGGACAGAGCTATCGTATTTGACCTGGCTGGTAAATACATTGTGTTGGCTCGATGATAAATCATTGCCTGGTACATCTTTCTTCCGAACACTTTTTTGCAGGTGCATCTTATTTTGTAGTTTAGAAAGTATCAGAAAGAAGGAGAGGAGGGAGGAAGGGAAGGAGAGAGAGCAGAGAGCTTAGGGGTGGAAAGAAAGGAAGCTAAGGGGTTGGGGAACACATGCTGTGTGACCGCAATCCTTTCAACGATGTCTGTGGCAAGGCTTCCTGGAGGGATCAAGGTTCAAGGGCCTGGACAAACTGTAACAACCCCATGAGGGATGTGGTGGGCTAGGAGCCCACGAGAGGTGAGGACTGATGTAAAAACTACACTGTGCATAGACAGCAAATTCAAGTGTTCAAAAGAATCCGTCAAACAGCTCCTGACTGAGGTGGGTTGGGGTGGAGAGGGATAAGTCCCTAATCAATGGCACATAATCCTCACTCTCCTGTCCAGCTAGACTTTCTCTGTAGTTGCACAGTTGCAGAGATGGTGCAAAATGGAGTGGGTGTGCCATGTGCTGCCTCTTGGGCTCCAGCCAGGGGTTATTCCAGAGAGAGCAGAGACCCCACGCCTCCAACTCTGTAAGTCAAACTAAATACCAGAATTTCTTGTGACCTCCTGTTTCTTTTAGTTTTCTAAGTTTTTATTTATTCATTCATTCTTTCTTTCTCATTCTATTTGAAAGGTAGAGGGACAGAGAATCTTCCAACCACAGGTTCACCCACTAAATGCTCCAGAATGACCAGGGCTGGGTCAGGCCAAAACTGGGAAACAAGAATTCAATCCAAGTCTCCCACATGGGTGGCAGGGACCCAAGTTTACTTGGGCCATCACCTGCTGCTTTCCAGGATGCATTTCACCAGGAATAAGGGAGTCAGGACTCGAATAAGGCACTTGGATATGAGATGGGGGCATGCCAAGAGGAGTATTAACTGCTAAACCAAACGCTTACTCCATGACATCCTCTTTCTCAAATGTTGATAGCTAAGTAAAATTATTTTAAATATCACTCAGGCCAAACAAAACCCATTTTGTGTTCCAGATGAGGTCAGATGGTTGGGGAACAAGTTGCCTCAAGGGCATGGCTTTCTCCAGCCATTCTCTGTGACCACTCAGCCAGTACCAGATTGGGGGCATGACAAGGCTGGGTGACAGAAGAACAAGAAGGATAGGAATTCAAGGGTGGGCTCACTCCATGATCCAGAGAGCCAGAGGGCCTGAGGGACCCTTGCGCAGGGTGAGATCAGGGCTGTGAAGTCCTCCTAGAGGACAGAGCCGAGTCAGGAGAGGCAGAAGAGGTAAAAGGATAAAAGAGTCAGAAGAAGGAGTCAGAATCCAAGAGCTCCAAAAATAAACCTTTCCCTTTTATCACTTTTTCCCTTTTTTACTTTAGTTGCTCTCAACTCGCTATTTTTTTTTTCACTTCTAGCAATTCTGCAGGCAACCAGAAGTGTGAACCTAACAAAGCCACCGCAGGCTTTGTGGAGCTGCAGTGCTCCGGCTGCTTTAAGCCCACTGATTTCAAAGACAGGCACACACACAGTCTCTTTCCAAACAATCCACTCGTGGATTCAGACCTAGCAGGCCAAGGCCACAAGCAAAATGGCTTGTGCTCCATCTGCCTCGGCCCTTTGTGGCTGCCTTCCAAGAAGTGCTGGAACAGCGGAAGCAGTTGGCAGTGCGCATAAGAAGTGGTCAGCAGTTGGGAGCAGCTGGAGGGAGGAGGGCCTGTGAGCAAATATCAGAGTTTGGGAAACAGAGGTTTGGCTGAACAAAGTTCACTGTTGTTTTCTGAGAAAGCAGAGCCTGGTTGAGCCACCCTAGAGAACAGGGACAGGAGTAACTGGACTGAATGCTGTCTCCATACTTCTCAAGCATGGTACGCTTGGCCACCCAAGGGTGACCAGGGCCACTGCTGTTCCCCTTGGGGCAGAGGGCAGGCAGCAGCTCAGGGGACAAAGGGGAGGATGGACAGGCAGTCAAAACAAGACCAAACTCCAGCCATGCAGACCCTCAGATGAAAGGCAGAACTACAAAAAGGCCTTTTGTTTATCAGACGTGCTATGCAAATGCATTTAAATTCATTTCCCAGGAATAATTCTTCCTTGAATGTTTAGAGTTGTTCAACCCAGTCAGCACCTACCTTGTCAAGTAGAAAGTGCTCCATTCTTAGCAGAGTTTGAGCGGAAGCCCAACTCCTAGCTACCAGAAAGTCTTAAAAGGATGAGAGGTTGGGCTAAGATGTCTTGTAATTCTGAGGATTGTCATTTAGCAGAACTGGATAACCCCCAGCCAGTGGTTCCCTTTCTGAGTCCACGTGTGTCCCTCAAAGGCACTCACACAAACCAGGCTGCCGGCTCGTGGGTCTGATTCTCTGAAGAGGAGCTGACTGAAGCTTCCCAGGTATGAAGCAGGGCCCACTTATTTTAAGAAATTAAGTTAATTTCAATAACAGTCATATTGAAAAGCAACAAGCTCAAAAACAATTAGAACTAAGATGGCTTCCCTTTTTTTTTTTTTCTCACCCTGTGCATTTTTTGACTGGTTTCCGATAGACCATCTGTTAAGAAAGTCTGTTTTATAAATTACCTAAATTTTCTTAGAAGTCATTATTATTTTTTAACTCAATAAGAGAATTTTTTAAAGAGGAAGGCTGATAACAAGTACCAAAATGCAATCATATAGAAGTAACAAGTTCTGGTGTCCCACAGCACCGTTAGGAGACTGTAGATTATAAGAATGTCCTGCACACTCTATGAGGAACTGGAAGACAGGAGCTGGTAAGCTCCAAACGCAAAGAAAATAAAACGGCGAGGCCAGACACCTGGTTTGATGGATTTACACCATGTATCAGTATTGGAATAGTGCACTGTGCCCCATGAAAGCATACAAGTACTGCATATTAATCAAAAATTTTTAATAATTTTTAGAACAAATCAGGAAGTAGTTATAAAGTTTTATTAATTATAATTTTTAAGGACTTACTTATCTATTTATTTACTTATTTAAAGACAGAGTGACAGAGAAAAAGGGAGAGACAGAGAGAGCGATCCTCCATCTATTGGTTCACTCCCCAAATGGCCACCACAGCCAGGCCAAAACCAGGAGCCAGAAACTCCATCCGTTCGCCCACAAGGGTGACAGAAACCCAAGTAGCTGAGCCATCAAGTGCATTAGTAGGAAGCTGGAATTGGAAGCAGAAGCTGGGACTCAATCTCAGGCCCCCTGATATGGGATACAGAAGTCTTTTTTTTTTTTTTTATAGAAGGCTTTTTTTTTTACTATTGACAGGCAGAGTTAGACAGTGACAGAGAGAGACAGAGAGAAAGGTCTTCCTTTGTCCGTTGGTTCACCCCCCAAGTGGCCACTACAGCTGGCACGCTGCACCAGTCCGAAGCCAGGAGCCAGGTGCTTCCTCCTGGTCTCCCATGAGGGTGCAGAGACCCAAGCACTTGGGCCTTCCTCCACTGCCTTCCCGGGCCACAGCAGAGAGCTAGACTGGAAGAGGGGCAGCCGGGACTCGAACTGGCGCCCATATGGGATGCTGGCACCGCAAGCGGAGGATTAGCCAAGTGAGCCATGGCACCAGCACCGGGATACAGAAGTCTTAAGCAGCAGCTTGACACACTGCAACATGACGCCTGCCCCTAAAAAAAGTATTTTATGATTCTGATAGCATATTAATGCCTATGCTTCACATGTTTGTAAACACTGGGCCCTGCACCTGAGACATAGCAGGTGTTTGATAGATGCTTATTGAATGAATCAGATGTAAAAAGCAAGCATGTAGATTGGATATTTCTGCATATGGGTGATAACAACACTTTGAACACCTACGATGTGTCAGTGACTGGGCCAAATAAACACTTCCTATCTCATTCTCACAATAATCCCTTCACCGTGGTTGCTATGATTATCCCCATTGTACAGACAGCTCAACAGAGGCGGATGAGTGCTGGACCCAGGATTCCAGGCCAAAGCTCACAGGGTATTAAACGGAATCCCAGCCCTCTGCTCTCGGTCTGTATTTTTCTAAGCAGCTGCGTGTATTGAGCTCAGCACATGATAACACCGAGGGGGCTGGTGTAGACAGACGGCGGAAGGCCCACTCCCCGTGGGGCCACACAACCCAGCCTCTTGCTTCTCTTGGCTTGGGCCTTAAGCTGGGAGCTCATCAGCCCCTCCCCCAGGCCCTAAATCACTCGCAGGCCCTTTGTTCTTCCCCACAGCTGCTTAGCAAATTCCTTGATTTGAAATTATGATCACAGGTTGGAGTGCTACTTAAAATAATTTTGCCAAATGTTCCATCTCTGCGTTGATGAATATAATGGGTGAAAATTTAAAGAGAAAAAAAATTTTAGGCATTTGCTTTGTTGAAGACAAAAAAAAAAAAAAAAAAAAAAAACCTTATGGGCTGCATCCACAGCATGAGTTTGGGTCTGAAGGATTCACTCACCCAGGAAGCTGGCCAAATGCTGGGCTTCCGTGAGTGCTTGTGGGGCCAGCCGGCAGGGTGGACTGGGGGCCGGCCCCTGGGACCTGCTACAGATGCAGGGAGCAAAGGTCAGGGCATGTGTTGGGTTTGTTTAAGCCTGAGTCAGAGGAGTGGGGGTGGCCGCAGGGTTTCCAGTTTCCAATTTCCTGTGCGAGGCGCTGGGCAGCTCGTCTCCCCTGCGCCAGCAGCCTTTCATGCAGCGCCCCGCAGAACAAAGACGGACCCTGTACAGGAGGACGCATAAATAACCCAGACAGGCAGCTCTTCTTTCTCCCAGGTGGCCTTCTCTCAAACTCTGGGGGAAGCCGGCTCCAAGGCAGCCACTGTCCGGTGCTTTGGGCATCAGAGGCCTGAGGCCCCTGGCTGCCTCCTGAACAGCCTACACAATGGGCACCGCTTGAGACAAGTGTGAGTGAGGTGCGTCCACCTTTCCTTGAGCCAGGCCCTGTAGCCCGGGCTCACGGCCTGGAGCTGGCAGAAGGAGGCAGGACGAGGGAATTCTCCTGTAGCAGGTGGGCAGCAGACTCTCCAAAGTCCCACACCGAAAGGTCCCGGCGGCCAGGAGGCCCGCCCCGTCAGGCCTGCCTCCTCGCAGCATGCCAGCAATCCAATAAGGAATGTGTGTCTCCAGGGCCACGTAAGCCCAAACTATTCTCTGAACGCCAGGCCTGCCTCTGTGCAGGAGCCCTGTCTGTCTGCCACTGTGCCCCTCAAGGTTTCTCCCTCCAGGGTGACCCCGGGTTGTGCTGCATCACGATACCGGCTGGCCTACGGAGCTTCGGGGGTACCCGGGCATGCCCCCACCATGACCCACCACAAAGTGCAGAGCCCTGGGAAGAAAGGGTTACTGCTGTCGCGGAGGCCGCCTCGGCCTTCCAGGGCAGAGGTGTGCAGTGGCAGACCCCAGCCAGGTTAGTCCCAGACTCCCCATGGCAGGGCCTGGGTGTCCTCTGTTAAATGTGGGATAGCGCCGCGTCCCTCACCAGGTGGTCGTGGCGGTGAAATGAGCCTGCCCTGCTGGAAGCAGGAGCCTCTGGGGCTGTTTCCACCAGAAATGGTAGCGGCAGGGCAGGAGGAGCACCGTGCGCAGGTCAGGACGGAAGTGGAGGGCGTCTTCACACACAGGGAGGCTACAGTTCTTCGTCGCGCCCCAAGCTCCAGGACTGACTGCTTGGCTGTGCCATCTGTTTATCGTATTCTCCTTAGAGCACGACCCCAACCCAGCACCATGGTGGGCTCCACTCCTACCTGGCCTCCCAGCCTAGTCGGAGAGCAAACTGGAACCAGAGGGACCCCAGGGATCTTCAATCGGCCTGTTTGGCTGGCAAAGAGGAAATATCTTGGATTCCTTTGTCTTTGGGCACACCGTGTCCCCTCGGCCCTGCCCACCCAGTGCACTCAAGAGAGAGCAGAAAGACTGGCCACCCAATGGAGGATGATTTTATCACTGATACTGTTTGGAATTGCTGGTGCGTGGGGAGTAAGACTTTTCAAGGCAATCTGACTTTGAGCCAGGTTGATAGTTGCTTCAAGGCCCCCGAGCAGCCCCACCCCACCCCTGCCCTGCACCCTTCCCTGCTACTGCTCACCCAGGGCCTCCTCTGGGGGGACCTTCTCTGCTCTCCTTTGATGCCTTTAACACAGAGGTGATCTGCCCCCTTGCTCATGTCTCTATTGCAGCAGTGCTCAGCAAAGCAGCCTGCTGAAAACCTCAAAAGACAGAAGTTTTTCTTGGGACCTCAGGCAACCAAAGAAATAACCCATCTCCGGAGCTCACCACAGGCCTATGAAGAGGGTCCTCAGTGCCTCATTTTTCTTCGTGTGTGTGTGTGTGTGTGTGTTTCCCTTTTTGCACATCATTGCATTGAACAAGGAAGTGCTGTCAGCAGAAAGGAGAGGAAGCTTCGCGTAACCGTCCCCCCTCCCCAACTCCCACCACCGCCAGGACCCACATCCCTCGCAGCACTGACGCCAGAACATGTCTTTTGCTCCAGGCAAGGACAGCACAGAGGATGTAACCACACTGTGCTACTCATCCAGGTGACATCCTGGAGAAATTTCTAGAAACTGTGTCCCACCTAATAAAAACGACTGAAGTAATAAATAATCCTGGTAGCTGCTGTGCCAAGTGTATATTGCACTCCACGCACCATCATATCTGCTTCCTTATTGAATCCGGCAGCCTTGCAGGTGGGACTGTTTTCATGCTCATTTCACAGATGAGGAAATGGAGCCCGGAGAAGGGAAGGCACCTGTCAGTGACCGAGCTGAGACCCAAACCAGGAATGTCTGAAGTCGAGGGTTTTGATGGTGCCCTGTGACACCCAAGTTATACCACTTTGCCAATGAGGATGTCAAACTACCTTGTTAACAGGTAATTGTCACTTTGTAAAAAAACTGGGAAACTGACGCTGCTCAAAGCAAATCTATTTCCAAACTTGGGGTTAATGATAAAGCTGGAAGAACGTAAAAGACTCACTGTTCCTCTCCTCCTTTACCAATATGTGACTTAGATTCGGATGCCAAGTCAAATCTCTCCAGAACTATATCCTCCCGGGTAACTTATTAAAGAATAAATCAAAGTTTGCTTAAAGAGAAAAGCAAATACACCCAACTTTCCACGCCACGCTGGATCCCGTGTTCACTTCCTGGTTCCACTGTTGACTCAGGTTATAATCCTAGATAAGTGACTAACACTTACTGCCGGGGTGCCCAAAGTGAAAAACTGGGTGAGAGAACCAGCGTCGGGGCTGGGAAAGGCGTTGTGTGCAGGGGAGTCTGCACGCCGGTGAGAGAAAAGTCAGACATGAGCAATGCCAGCACGAGGCTGCACGTGCAGGTAGCGGCTGATGTCCTTGTGTCTCTCATGGCAAGGAAAGGGGTCACTCGCTTGCCACATCACCCGCTCACCCCTGCCGTCCTTGGCTCTGTGCTCACCCATAATGATTGGGAGTGAGGTGGGAAGGGCTGTACTTTGAGACCCAGATGGCAGGGAGAAATAAGCACAAGGTTGACCAAGAGTCAACTCTAATCACACAGTGAGCATTTTCAAAGAAACAAATAAAAATAGCCAGAAGTGGGTCAGCACTTACAGTGAGGTTAGAGACAGGAAACTGGGACAGACTTCAAGTCCTGTGCTGAGGGATAGACGTTTTATTTTATAAATACACACTCTTACTATCTTTCCCGTCTGATTCCTGCTTTTGCTTTTTCTTTCTCTCGGTCTGTCTTTTGGATACACAGGAAACACACACACACACAGAGAACTCAAAGGAACCGTGTGATGTTGAATTGCAGCTCCATCACCTCCATTTCAAGACTCTCTCCTTTATCCTGAGGCGGGAGAAAAAATACACGGAAACAGAACTCTCTGGAGAGGCAGGCAGGAAGCAGAAATGCAACACACGCTTTGCCTGTCTGTAAGGTTACTGCAACCTCAATGCCTGTTGCCTAAGGGGGAAAGGGCGGCAAACCTGATGAAAAGCACCGTTGTACTGAAGTGATTTACCTGCTCCCACACAGGCCCGCCTCATGCCAGCATCCCCTCCCCCCGGCCCCCACAGATCCGTGGCAGCCATCCCCTCCCCCCAGCCCCCACAGATCCGTGGCAGCCGCTGCCCTGCATACACAGCGCACAGGCACATGGTACATACACACAGTACACATGCATCCACAGCGTGAACACGTGCCCATACAATCATAGGCACGTGCTCATACCCAGTAGACACATACACTCACAACATTCAGACATGAGAGTCGTGAAGACACACAGTAGGGACACATAGCACCATGCACACCCAGGACAGCTGGCCAGTGCTGCATCCATGATTCAATCAACCACAGATCAGAATTGCTCAGAAAAATAATTGTGTCAGTACTGAACATGTACGGACTTCAGTCCTTGTCATGATTCCCTAAGCAGTATGGTATAACAACCAACTACATAGCATCTACATTGTATTAGGTATTGGAAGTAATCTAGAGATGGTTTTAATGTATGCAGGGAGATGTGTGCAGGTTACATGCAAATACTATTCCATTTTATATAAGGGACTTGAGCATCCACCACTTTTGGTACCTGGGAGAAGTCCCACAAACAATCCCCTGAGGATACTGCAGGACAACTGTAGATACGTGCACACAAAGTGTTCACATACACATGGCATCCAACAAGCACACAGCATAGCCATGCACAACCCAGAAAGGTGTCCTTGCTCTCTGCATAACATAAAGACTTTGGCAGTTCTTGTTTGCTCCCAAACTTGGCAGGATGGCAGTGCCTGGTGGTCTCAGTGATGTGATGGGCAGATTTATTAAGCTTATGAGACAGAGAGAATGAGAGAGAGAAGGAGGGAGGGAGAGAGAGAGAGAGAGAGAGAAAGAAAGACTGTGCTGTGCAATCATCTCAACCCATGGTTTTGAGTTGCAGATCATCAGGGCCAAGACAGAGGAACTGGTGAGATGGGATCATTTGGTCACAGTCAGTGTGTTTGTCTAGGAATCTTCTAGAGCACTGATATGTACCCTTCTTCCAAATGGTATCTTCTTTGAATTCACCAAAAATAAAAGGAACTCCCAGGCTACACCAAACAGCATAAATGACTCTTACGTACCTGTATGCAAGATGGGAGCAAAGCCTGCAGGGACAATGCTCCCCAGAGGAATTGCAGCATGGAAGCAGGTTCTACCTTCTTGCCCTATTTTTCTCCTGGAGGGAGAGAAGACCAGCAGCTGCCTGAAGGCAGAGTCAGCCACTAGCTGTCACCCAGGCGTCCTCTGCAAGGCAGATAGGAACACAGGGGCCCTTTCTCAAGTTTAGCCTGATGCAGATGTTCTCAGGGCCTGAGACAGCCCCCACTCCTCGAGCCAGAGGAACTTTCTGTGCTGTGGCCAGTTCGCTATGTCACACAGGAATGGCATCTGTTTTCATTTAGGCAAGAACTCAAGCATGCCTCCTGGGAGCGTGTGCCCAACAGAGACCCCAGTTGGCTAAGAGAGGATTAGGTTTCCAGAAGGACACAGCTTTTACCTGGGCTTTAAACACCTGGACGCCAAAGATATGGAGGTCACAGAATGTTTCTTAAAAATCATACCATTTTATGGGAGTGGGCAGTTAGCCTAGCAGTTAGGATGCCTGCATCCCACATCGGAGTGCCTGCATTTGATTCCCAGCTCTGGCTCTAGATTCCAGCTTCCTGCCCATGCAGGCCCTGGGAGGGAGCCAAGAATGGCTCAAATAATTGGGTTCCTGCCACCCACATGGAAGACCTGGATTGAGTTCCTGGCTCCTGGATGTGGCCCTGACCCAGCCCCAGCCACTGCAGGCAACTGGAGAGTTAAGCAGCAGATGGAAATGCCCTCTCTTTCTCTCTCTTCTCTTCCTCTCTCTCTCTCTGCCTCTCAAATAAATAAATAAATAAATGAAAGTAAGTCATACCATTTTAAAAGATTTGCTTATTATGAATCCCGCCTAAAAGCCAATTAATCAAACATAGACCCACTGAGAAATCTGCAATGGCTGATTTATTGTTTTAGCTTGGGCTTTTCAGAGAGATTTTGAAGGAGTAGGGGGTGGTGCCGGGGGAGGGGGAGCGCTAGTCAAAGACCAACTCCTTAAAAGCATGGGCAAAATTCCCTTTTCTATTACCAGTTTTTCAAAAAAAAAAAAATGACAAAGTCACACAAGAGAGGAAATGAAAAGGGAAATTTTTAGACTTCTCATCTGTCCAGAAAGCCCCGGTCTGTTTCAGAACCCGTCAGGGTAACTGTCGGGCCTGCGGTCACAGCCCTGCAATCCCGGGAGGCCTTTCGTCAGCGGCCATTATATCAATAAGGAAGTACAATCACCAAACCACAAGCCAGCTTCTCTTCTAAGCCCACATGTTGCTTTAGAGGGTTTTTAAACAAGAGACTTTCCTGTTTTTGAAACCTGTGAATCCACAGGTCTTATGGGTTACTCAAATTATCTTATCACTTGCAGCAACCACTGGCATGAATTTCAAAACTGCTTACCCCAGCCTTCCCATCCCCGGGCTCCACAGATGTCCACTTGCTCACCAGAATCCTTATTTACAGTATTGTGCTGCCAACTGCTGACACAGAAGGAAAAAAAAATGCTAGTTATACATTAAGCTTTACGGTTAAAGTATCTGTGCTAGATGCGACCCAAACACCATTTTATTTGACGACCCGAAGGCAAGATGACCACACCAAAGGATGTTCAGCCGAGACAGTTTTGCAGTCATTGGAGGGTCAGGCCATTTTTCATGCATATGCAAGCACACAACACACACACACACACACACTTGCAAATGTAGTATGAGAAGTCACCACAGTTCACAGGAAGCTATTCTTATTTATTATAGGATGTGCTGCAAATCTGTTGGAAAAATTTAAGTACAACCAGAAGACATCCCAAACCACCTAAGAGGCTACTGTCCAGGCTTCAGGAAAATCAATGTGGAAAACTGTAAGTGGAGGGCTTCATGGGGGTGTGGGCGGAAGCAGCAAAGCGTCCAATCTAAATCCTCCATGGTATGCAAGTCAGACTTGTTTCACTCTTGGGCAAAGAGAAAGGTTCAGATGAAAGGGTGCATTATAGAATTGATGTGATAAATCCACAAACAACCTTCCCTCTTTCCTGCTCAGCTCAGCAGCTCGAGAAAGATGTGCCAAGTCTAACAACTGCCTCTGATAGCCATCTCCTGGTTTAACTTCTCCCCTGGCCAGTGGCCACTTGGCGTTGCTCAAGCAATGCCTGCAGACTTCATCATGCGTGCCCTTGCTGGAAACTCCAGCGTCACGAGGCAGACCTGAAGTTGACAAAGGGCTTCCGGAAGATCGTTCACATTCTGCTTTCAGGGACCGCCCAATCAGAGGGAAGATCAACAACTGGTGAACTTTATTCTGCAGCTACGACCAGTGACCTCTGAGCACAGAACCCACATGGCAATAATGTATCTAGCAGACACTTACCTAATCTCACACTTTTCGGTCTTTTCGGGTTAGAATCAACACTTAGCTCATCAAAACACACACACGCACACACACACACACACCTTCCAAAAAGGAACCTACTCTCAGACTGCACACATGGGTATTTTGTTTATCTTATTTTTTTTCTGCATTCCAACAAATCTACAGGTACAGAAATGTTGAGATGAACACTCTAAAGCCGTTAGCCTGTGGTTTTTATTTTTGAGGAAGAGTTCTTTCAAAATAGACAAAATTCTCTCTATTATAAAATGTGGAGTGTGAATGAGGCCACCACACCAAAAAGTGTCAGATAGTACATCTCTCAACTATCATGACCAGCCTACTGTGGTGTAATGCAATACAGCCATGGGGGAAAATACAATAAAATGAAAAAATTCCAGAGAATTCCGGACATCCCATACAGGCCCAGTAGATATTTTTAATCATAATACTCGTTGACAAATGATCTACCATGTTTGCATGGAAAGTATTCTATTCTTCAACCATGCTTTAAAAATAGTAACTTCTCCTTTCCTCCTTTGGAAAAGCTGGGGCTACAAAACGAATGTAAAGTAAATACAGAATAATTTCCTGTTCACTGCAGAGTACCATAATTAGGACTTGTAGACCTAGACTTCTTGCCACACTTTGAGTTCGCTGGACAGTGGCTCAACCACTCACTTTGGCTTTGTAGACACAGTGTAGATCACGGAGCTTACCTTTCTCCAGGGGTAAGCATGGCCAATGAAGAAAACGTGGACTCTTCCCTCTGATGCCACCACAGACGCTGCACCCCCAGGTCTGGGCCACCAGGCCCATGGTCTGCATGCTCCTTGCCATTCTGGGCCTTCCAACTCCAGCGCCAACAAGGACAATAGGTAATAGGTATTTTGAATAAAGGACACCATAGTTGAGCTGTCCATGGTTTATGCAAGTTCTCCACTTAGGATCATTGCCAATTCTGTCTGCTCACATCAGCAAAGCATAGAGGAAATTAGAATGTAGAGGCAAGTGGAAGACACCAGTTTGTGTTTATATCCATGAAAAGCTCCTCATATGACAGAGTGCTCTCTCAATTTCTTTATTTGGAACAAAAGACCCTGAAAGGAACTCAATCAATGCCAGTTTTGGATGTTGATGAAGGTTACCAGGAAGAATAGTATATAGTTAGGGTGGATATTTGGAACAGAAGTTAAGATGCCGCTTGGGATGCCTGCATCCCCTACTGGATGCCTCAATTCAGGAACTGGCTCTTCTTCCCATCCCAGCTTCCTACTAATGCACACCCTGGGAGATAGCAGTGATGACTCAAGTACTTGGGTAGCTGCCACTCATACGGGAAACTAGGATTGAGTTCACTCCTGCAGGTATTTGGGGACTGAACCAACAGATGGAAGATTCTCTCCTCTCTCTCTCCCCCCACCCCGCCTTTCAAATAAACTAAAAAATAAATAAATAAAATTTGAAATAGTCTTTATTTTTTAATGCAAAGAAATGTGAACTTTTAAAACTTTTCCATTTATTTTATTTATTTGTAAGGCAGAGAGACAGACAGAGATCTCACAGCCACTAATTCACTCCTCAAATGCCCACAACACCTGGGGCTGGGCCAGACCAAAGCCAAGATCTGGGAACTCAATTCAGGCCTCCCACGTGGGTGGCAAGGACCCATCCATCACCTGCTGCCTCCCAAAGTGTGCATCAGTAGGATGTGGGAATCAAGAGCAGAGTGGAGACTTAAACCCAGCCACTCCAATATGGGCTGTGGGCATCCCAAGCAATCTCTTATTCTATTGTCAAACACCTGCTCAAGAAACCTACTGCCTTTATAGGTATATTCTTCAAGGTATAATCTCCATTGCAGGTATTAGATATGGTAAGTAAATTTTTAAAAGCTCACTTTAAATCTTTATTATGAAAAATCTTCAAACATATCAAAAGAAGAGCATATACCACAATTAATCCCCATATAGCTTACATTGCTGCAAATCAACAGTTACCCAGATTTTTCCACACTTGCTCTAGTTTTTGTCTTTTCCATTTTTAACCCCAGACTTCATATCATTTCACCTCCTCCTACTTTAGTATGCATCTCTAAAATGTATAAACATTTCCTTACTTAGCCATAGTCCCATAAAAATCCCTTTTAAAAGCAGCACAGCAGAAGGTAGCCTTGTGGAGATGGCAAATAGTGCATGAACAGTGAGGCTTGGGATGACATTTTCACTGACCACAATGTAGAGACACAGTAAGTGCTAAATCTCTGAGATACTTGGGGAGAAACAGGATGCCATATTCTGGAAGATGGAGCCAGCGCAGCTCAGAAAGGGCTCAAGAAATGACAAAGACCAGTAGTGACAAGGAATCTGAACAATGAGTACAGCAAAAGTCACATTTCTAAATACACACATTCACTAGACACAGTAGTAAATTTTATAACTACAAGTTTGACTATGTCACTTGCATCATGAAAAGTTTATATATTCAAGCTGGCCAAAAAAAAAGAAAGAAAGAAAACTGTTGTAAGCTATCCATTGGGTATTGCTTCATCCTCAGGATTGCATACACAGGGTAGCTTCAGTCCATTATCTGCCAGCTCCTGCCAGGCCTGCTCCTCCCAACAAGACCACTTCTTGAGTATCCAGCAGATGCCACGCACTATGACAGGCCCTGAAAACACTCACTGCCTATGCACTTGCCAGCCCTGTGAAGGACATCCTCCTAGACCCTCCTCGCTTCAGGGAAGAAAACTTAAGCCTCAAGAAATGGAGTCCTATTCCTCAGGAAATCAAGACGAAACGTTGCTCTGACTTCTTTTTCCTGCTGCCCTTGCAAGCTCTACTGACCCGTGACCCGAGTACTTGCTTCAGACCTGCCACAAACCACATGGCAACATCAAGGGATCTATTACACACTTGCACAAGGGAGCACTGCGAGATTTGAGGGAGGGCTCCACGTCTGCATGATCGTGGTCCAGCCCCCCCCCCCCCACTTCTTCATGGCCAAATCGTTGTTTCTGGCTGTAATCATCTGGTGATCAATGGGAGATGACACCACTGGATGGTGGCTCCGATTTTGCTGTGACAACAAGAACAGTCAAAGCACTTGCACAGAGCTTTGGCCATAGGGCCGCTGAATGGACCCAAGCTTCAATTACAGTCTTAAAAAAATTTATTTACGTATTTTGAAAGAGTTACAGAGAGAGAGAGAGAGAGATCTTCCATCTGCTGGTTCACTCCCTAGATGGCCACTATGGCCAGGGTTGGGCCAGGCCAAAGTCAGGAACCAACAACTTCATCCGGGTCTCCCATGTGGATGCAAAGACTCAAGAACTTGGGCCACCTTTTGCTGCTTTCTCAGACCATTAGCAGAGATCTGGATCAGAAGAGGAGCAGCTGGAATACGAACAGGTGCCTATATGGGATGCTGGCGTCACAGGCGGCTGCTCTCCCATAAGGCCACAAGGCCAGCCCCCAGTCACACTCTTGATGTGTGACCACTGCTTATGTTTGTTCAAACATCCTCTGGGACCGAGTTCCTAACTCCATTTGATAGCTGTTCTCTGTCATCTCCTCTGATATTAACTTATCACAGGATGGGGAAGAGAAACAACCAGTGCCGTCCTGCCCACGCAGGTGGTGCCGCACACGCAGGTATGGGTCGGGTATAAAAGCAAAACAAAAACTTATGCCTCCTTGTTTTGCATCCTCCCTGCGCTGCAGGGTGATCCCCAGCAAGTCATTCAACTTTCCTTTCCTGCCGTCTCTTTATCATCAAAATGTGGTATCTGAGGCTCATGGCTGAAGTAGCCAAATAATATTATCCAATTAAGGTGAAAATCGCTATATAAATGCTATAGAGGCGAGGACTTAAATAGCCACATATGGTTTCATGAAAAGCACTCCAGTGCATCAGCTAGCAGTAAAAAACATGCAGGAGTGAAATGATCTGGCTGGAAATGAACTGCAAATTGATAAACATTTAGTTGCTAATGCAGTGTTTATTATTTTTTACTAGGATAAAAATTAACTTGTGCGGCCTTGGCCAGCAAACAGCTTGAACTCCACCATCTGGGTTGTGGAATCAGTTTTTCTGTAGCCTTGGGTTACAGGTTATTGTTGCCAGCTTTGATTTTATTTGTAAACAAGCCCTGGATACTCAGACAACAGATCTGGGAGAGGCTGCTGGGAAGCACATCAAACACGCCAGCGCACCAAAGGGTGACTCCAGCGAGAGCATCAGGGAACAAGGCTGTGGCCCCTGCCTGCACCGCATCGCCCTCCATGTCCGGCATTGACACATGCGTGGGAGAAATCACCTTGACCCTGAGAAGCCACGGGCAGCGCACAAAGCCAAGAGAGTTCGCTAGGCACTGCAGGGCACGGGAGGCGAGCACGGGCAGGTTCTTGGGCGGACTGGGGCGAGGCAATGTGGCAGAGCCAGTGGCGGCCCCAGCTGCAGATGCGGGCTTCTCCCCTGGAGCCTTTTCCATCAGCTTCGCAAGCAGCTGGATCAATTTACTGCAGCGCTCTCCACAAACACGGGCTAACTTATCACTCATGGAAATCCCCTTGGTTTCAGGGAATCAGGTAGTGTTCAGACTTCCAGCAGAGAGAGAGAGAGAGAGGGAGGGAGAAAGAGAGAGAGAGAGAGACTGCAAGGCTAAGGGCTTCCAAACAGGCTGTTTGGTTTGTAGTAAATTAAAGGGAGTGGGTGGTTGAGGTAAGGGTAATGTTATCCTGTAGAGTGTGGTCCTCTTTGACGTCAGCAAAATGTTTCTGTCTCTCCCTTCCCTCCTCTCTCCCCTTTCCCCCACCCCTACCCTCTTCTACTTCCTCCCTCCTCCCTCCCTCCCTCCTTTTGTCAAAGAGACGGATGACATAGAGGAGCTCTGGAAAACTGCTCATAGTTTTGCAACATAGCTCAGAAAATTCCCACATTTTCAAAAACATAGGCTATTGTGGGAGGCGGGTACATCAGCAAGACAAAAATACGTGTGACTCAGGGAAGGAAGAGGGGAAAGCAAACAGCAACCACGTCCGGCAGTGCATTCCTCCCTTCCTCTTGCCTGGTTAGCAGTTCTGTCCCAGGGAGCATTCTTCCTGTGGCTGCAGCTGGCCTGAAATAGTGTCCTGGAGAGCATGCGCTCTGCTCCCCGGCTCTGTGGGACTCAGCCTGGGCTGCTGGACCAGGCAGGATTTCTCCTCTCTCCCCAGCACACCACACCCGCTCTGCACTACAGTTGTTTTTCTCTGCTCATCAAAGACAGCAGTGGTGCCCCCAGGTTGGCATACAACTGTCTAGAACAAGGATTCAAGGCTAGGTGAGTGCGTGTCCTCTGACCCTGCACTACTTCCACTGCTTTCGTTGGCCCCTGTGATTCAACAGGGGCAGCCATGGACCAGCCTTGGGTCCAGCTGCCCAGTCACAGAACCAGAATTGGTGGAGGGAACTGCTGCTTACATAGCTTCGCACTGCTGTGTGTCCCCAGTGAGGTACTCAGTCTCCAGAGTGACTTGACTGTCGTTCTTTGCCCAGGCAGCTCTTTAAAAGCAGAAACCTGGAGGCCTGTACTGTGGCACAGCGGGTTAAGCCACCACCTGCAGTGCCTGCATCCCAGATGGGCAACAGTTCAAGTCCTGGTTGCTCCACTTCCAATCCAGCTACCTGCCTGGGAAAGAAGAGGGCCCAAGTCCTTGGGCTTCTGCACCCATGTGGGAGACCCAGAAGAAGTTCCTGGCTCCTGGCTTTGGCCTGGCCCAGCCCTGGTTGCTGCAGCCATTTGGGGAGCAAACCAGCAAGTGGACGATCCCTCTCTCTCTATCTCCCTCCTCTCTTTCCCTGTACCTCTGCCTTTCAAATAAATAAATAAATCTTAAAAAAAAAAAAAAAAAAAAAAAAAAAAAAAAAAACCACGAAAATCTATCTGGACCTCCCAGGCTCTGAAGTGCCTCCTGCAGACTCCAGGAACACATGTGCCTGATGCTCTCCTTGTACTGGGATAGGCTGCTTCCTCCCTCGTCCCTTCTCTGACCTGGACAGCAAGAACGTCAGCAGACCTTAGAACAGGGAGCACTTTGTCACCCAGAGCCTCTTCACACTTTCTGCAGACACAATGCTCCAGGCACATTGGTGATGGAAAAATCCATGCGCGAGAAAACATAGAACAGTCACAACCCAAGAATCTATTCAGAAATTAGTCCTGGGACCTGAGAAACAGCCGTGTGTGTAGGAGCCAGGTGTGTTCATGAGTATGTAACAGAGCCTCTGTAAGACTGCAAGCCCCAGGGGCAGGGTGGGTGGGCATTTGGCACAGTGGTTAAGTCACCACTTGGGACTCCTACATCCTATATCAGAGTTCCTGGTCAAGTTCCAGATAGTCCACAAGTCTGTCTGTCTGTCTGTCTCTCTCTCTCTAATAAAATGAAAACAAGTAAGGAAAACACAGGCCTGGTGCACAGTAGATTTTTTTTTTTTTTTTTTTTTGGACAGGCAGAGTGTACAGTGAGAGAGAGAGACAGAGAGAAAGGTCTTCCTTTTTGCCGTTGGTTCACCCTCCAATGGCCGCTGCGACCAGAGCACTGCGCTGATCCGAAACCAGGAGCCAGGTGCTTCTCCTGGTCTCCCATGCGGGTGCAGGGCCCAAGCACTTGGGCCATCCTCCACTGCACTCCCAGGCCACAGCAGAGAGCTGGACTAGAAGAGGGGCAACCGGGACAGAATCCGGCACCCCAACCAGGACTAGAACCCGGTGTGCCAGCGCCACAGGTGGAGGATTAGCCTAGTGAGCCTCAGCGCCAGCCTCACAGTACATATTTTATATGAGTATTGGGCAGATGAAAGAATAAGCAAGTGAATAAGTAAGAGAAATGCATTGGCTTAGAAAACAAACAAAAAAAAGGAGCCCCAACTTTCTAAGAGATAGGGGGTGTCTGCTGGACAGGTTTGGAAGAGAACAGACTTAGAAAGTGTAAATGCAAACCAGGAGGCTGACATAATGACGATTGATGCTAACAGCATTAGATAATGTGCGTGGAGCACTGGCTATGTGCCACACACTGTGAAGATCTTACATGGAGCATCTCGGTTAGTCTTCATGGAAACCCCAGGAGGATAAGACTTGGTTGAGGGTATGGGCACTCTTTGAGGCACCCAGTAAGAAAATGCCACACCTAAAGAGGGACTTGAAGCAGATCTAATGAGCCCAGATCAACCCATGTGGATCTTCCAACTTGGCAGAGTGGATGCTTCCGTGGTCCTACCTGCCGAAGGCTGGCTTTCGTGGTAATTTCTGCCCCCACTGCTCCCTTTGGGGAGGGGACAGCTGCTTCCTGCTGACTCACCATGCCAAAACCCTGAGGGGCTAAGAGAAAAGTGAGCTCTGATCCCCGCGTGGCAAAAGCCAGTCTGCCTGCATCCACCCCACTGCTCCTTCCCTCTCTGGGAAATGCCAGGCATTGGAAAAAAGCTAGGGGCCGGGATTGGAAGAACCAGCATCCTTGAGCCTCCAGCCTGTTTCCTCTGGCTGTGCTTCCCAGTCCGCCTGGCTGGGTAGCCTCTGGGATGTTAAGAGAATTGAGTTAGCGGAATGATGCCATCAGCTCCATCCTCCAGAGGCCATCTCGCTGCTTTGAGAGAGGAGCAAGGAACTTGGGTTCCTCCCAACTGAAGTGTTTGTGCCACATGGCCCTGGCTCATGGAGTGGAAGCAGGCTCTACTTGCAGCACCCTCCAGGGGACCCTCTAACGCCACCTCCTGTTTCCTCTCCAGGAAACACATCTCACACCTTTCTTGGCCACACAGGGGAATTCGGTCTCCTTTATGTTCTGCACCGTTGCTCTTCTGAATTCCTCTTTCTTCCCAATGTGCCTTGCAGCCCTCGTGTCACAGAGGTGCACTGCAGGCCACACTCATGTAGGACATCAATCGCATTGCTTCGTGTAAGACCTTCTCTGGCTGGGGGCAGGGCGTGAGTGGCATTTTCACCAGAGCTCTCGGTGGAGGAGCTTCTGCTTGAATGGCTCCTTTGCCTCTGATCACCAGGACAGAGCAGAGCTAGCTGTTGACCTGCCTTCCTCCCCACTCCCCAGGCACCTGCCACACACACACCCTCGGCCTTCCAAGCGGACTGGATTCCTATCACCCACTCATCGACATTCCATTAAAAACCTGGACTATTGGTGATAAGCCTTTGAGGACATGGGAATGCTTACTCTGAGTTGAACATTACACACTGTATACATGTATTGAAACATCACAAAGTGCCCCACAAATATGTACAGTTTTTATCTGAGAATTTTAAAAAAATGTTTTAAAAAGGTGGGATATCAATAGGCTTCGCAGTGCCACTCAGGAACTCAGCGGCGTGTGACCCACCTGCACAAAGGGACAGAACACGCAGCCTGTGCCAGGTGGTGAAGCTGTCTGTGTTCAGGCAATGGGGGCGAAGATGAAGCACACGCCCTGCGGCTACCTGACACAGCGAGTTGCCAGCCCCCACTAAACACGCATGCAACCCTGACCGCCAGTGTCCCTGAAAAGAGGCACTGGTAACAGCCAGAGAGTGCTCTCTGTAGCACAGACACCCAGTTCTAATCCTAACTCGAGGCTGACCCTTGGACTTGTCCTCTATAAAATGAGGACAATCACACGTCTCTAGGGGGCTAATCCCACAACTATAAAACTTCTGGTGCAGCGTCGGCCCTTAATAACTTCAGTCCATTTTTATTGTTAGCAGGCACAGTGTACACAGTGCCTTGGCACAGAAGACAATAGCTACCATTTACTGAGCAGTTTTTATGAGCCATGTGCGTTAAGTACATTATCCCTACTCACACCAGCCTACAAAGTAGGTATCAGCAGCCTCATTTTGTAAATAAGGAACCTGAGGCTCAGAGCAGTTAAGTAACTCACCCAAAGTCACATAGACAGTTCACAGCAAAAACAGGGCTCTCATTAAAGTAACACACCCTTGCTCACCAGGCTGTGCTGGCCTGCACCTCCATGCAGTTCAGTACATCCAGAGCTCTGCTCCCCCTGCAGGGTACCATGGAGGAAATGTCCAGGGAGTGTGCAGAGAGCTCTACTGCTGTGTGTGTGTATGTGTGTATGTGCATGTAGGGCATGTTTCCAGCTCAGGACAGCACTTTTATACTGCACTCCAGTGAGCCAAAGGCTCAAGCTCAAAACTCACATATTGAAAGGCTCATCTGCAGGGGGCTGGTGGCTTAGTGGGTAAAGCCACTGCCTGCAGTGCCGGCATCCCATATGGGTGCCGGTTCAAATCCCAGCTGCTCCACTTCCAATACAGCTTTCTGCCTATGGCCTAGGAAAGCAGTGGAAGATTGCCCAAGTCCTTGGGCCCCTGCACCCATGAGGGAGACCCAGAAGAAGCTCCTGGCTTCAGATCGGCGCAGTTCTGGCCGTTGTGGCCCATTCAGGGAGTGAATCAGCAGATGGAAGACCTCTTTCACTCTCTCTCTTTCTCTCTCTCTCTCTCTCTCTCTCTCTCTCCTTTCTCTCCCTGTACCTCTGCCTTTCAAATAAATAAATAAATCTAAAAAGAAAAAAGAAAGGCTCATCTATGATTTGGCAGGGCAGACCCTTAGCCCAGAGTGAATTTAGAAAACAAACAAGGGCCATTCACAAGGACTATGGTTCAAACGAGAAGTTCCTGCACAGTAATAAAGGCAAATCCGTAGACAGCACGGTCCATGTTCAGTTAATGATAAATGTATTGTAAGTAATTAAAAAGAGACAGCAAAAGGTCAAACCAGTTTATGCGTGGGCAGCAATGTGTCCTCGGCCCTTCTTGGAGATGGAGCCAGCAAGCACAAAGGCATCAGGTAGAACAGACAGCATTCAGCCTGGCAGATCTGCTGGCATCCCTAGATGAGCCTCAGTGGGGATGTGCCTACGGGGCTGCGTAGGATGTAACACAAGGGCTCCAACAGGTGGAAATACCGTCCTCTCCATGTCCCTCCAAACCGCCTCTCATTTGTTAATGACGAAGACTCCCCTTCAGCTTTTTCTTCCTAGCAAAACCAGGCTTGTTAAGAAGCCAGACTTCTTAACTGAAGTGGCCTGGATGTCACTCTCTGTTACAGCAGACCCAACGTTCCATGCTGAATCAGACCCCATACTATATCAACTATGAGTCACCCGTAGGTAGATGAGCCCTAGAAGGAAGAGAGATAATGGGGTGACATTTATCAGTGGCTGAATCTTAGGAAATGACGAGCATTGCCTAATCGCTGGTTGTATTCGTATACATTACCTTCCAGATCGTTGCTTGGTAGCTCTGGGGATGGTTTCTAACTGTCAATATTTACAGGAACCAGGCACTTAACAACACAGGCCAAATGGGCTGGATATCTCCAAGGATGAGTCATGCCTTTTATCTAAGGTCACTCCCCGTTGGCTGCAGTGGCCTGGAAGTCCTCAGGTCATTGAAAGGCACGTGCATGGTTACGGGCATGTGCACCGTCCTCTGGATGTACCAACACTTGGGAAAGCAAAACATGGGGCGGGGAGGGAGGTGGATAGGGTCGGGAGAGAGCATAAGTTTGAAAACACCTAGACCTGTGGGTTGTCTTTTTTTTTTTTTTTAAGATTTACTTATTTATTTGAAAGTTAGAGTTACATAGAGAGAGAAGGAGAGGCAGAGAGAGAGAGAGAGAGGTCTTCCATCCCCTGGTTCATTCCCCAATTGGCTGCAATGGTCAGAGCTGTGCCGATCCAAAGCCAGGAGACAGGAGCCTCTTCCAGGTCTTCCAGGGCCCAAGGACTTGGGCCATCTTCTACTGCTTTCCCAGGCCATAGCAGAGAGCTAGATAGGAAGTGGAGCAGCTGGGACTCAAACCGGTGCCCATATGGAATGCCGGCACTGCAGGTGGCAGCCTTACCCACTATGCCACAGCGCCAGCCCCTATTGTTTTTTATAATATGTGTTGTCCATGACCTTTTTGAAGACCCAATTGTATGCGTGGATTTCAAAATTTTTTTTGCACCAAAATAAACTTATCTTTTAACTCCATTTTCTATTAAAAAAAAAAAAAGCTATGATGGGTTCCAGATTTTTTTTTTAATTGCAGCAAAAGGAGCTTATATTTTAATGCCATTTTCCACCCACTTTTTAAAGTATTTTCTATACACACAAGCAGATGCACACAAAGGAAGACGGGGCTGTCTGGATCCAGAGCCTGGCAGCCCATCCAGCCTGGTTAGTTTTAAGCAAATTAGACCCACATTCCCAGCCAGCCAAGGTGGAAACACTGAACACCATTCAAGCATTGGAAGATGATTTTCTCTTTTTTCTTTTCTTTTTTTTTTTTTTTTTTTTTTTACATTTTGAAAGCTTAATGTGTTCAGGAGTCACTCATCTAATATGGAGCTAACCTCAAAAGAAGGCCACACCTGAAGCCTCATCAAGAAGGAGAACTCTGCACGGCACTAGGCTGGGAGCAACAGGAAGAGGCCAGGGACTGTGAGCAGCCATGGAAGCCAACAAAGGAAAGTGCTGCCAGAGGAAGTCGGCCAGAAGGGGCAGAGCAGAGGGTAGCTTTGACACTCTTGCTGGGTTGGCCTTAACCCTTCCCTGGAATGTGTTCATGTGTTTGTACACAGAAAAGAAAGAGAAGCTTATTTTGGCATCATTATTAAATGAAAAAATAATATTAGACTTGAGAAATGCCACTACCGATGTGAGGGAAAAGTAACTGATACGCAAGCTTCACTCCCCAGTGTGCACACAGAAGCTAATTACAGCCACACTGGCTGTCACATCCTGCCCAAAGTCCTTTGGAGAACCAGTACTATGCAACAGGTGACCCGTTGGTCAACACTGAGCTCCTGGAATCCCAATTTCCTTTCAGATCAGTGAGCTAAGCTAGGATTGCCAAAGGATCCTAAAAGAGAATAAGTGTAGGGGCTGGAGCTGTGGCACAGGGGGTTAAAGCCCTGGCATCAAGCGCCGACATCTCATATGGGCAACCGGTTCTAGTCCTGGCTGCTCCTCTTCCAATCCAGCTCTCTGCTATGGCCTGGGAAAGCAGTAGAAGATGGACCAAGTCCTTGGGCCCCTGCACCCACGTGGGAGATCTGGAGGAGGCTCCTGGCTTTGGATCGGCACAGCTCCGGCCATTGCGGCCAAATGGGGAGTGAACCATGGGATGGAAGACCTCTCTCTGTCTCTGCCTCTCTCTGTAACTCTGTCTTTCAAATAAATAAAATAAATCTTTTTTTAAAAAAAAAAGAGAAGAAGTTTATTATTGAGTTGTGTGATGAAAAATGTCGTTGATCCAAAATGGTAGATGCCACAGAAGAATGAGAAACAGCAAAGCTTCCATACTGTGATGCTTTTCAGGTGGGCCTAGATTTTTAACAGGCCCAACAAGCTTGAAGGCTCAGAGATCTCAAGATGATCCCATGATGCAACAAGCTCATGAGACCCGCAGACAAAGTGGTCAAAGCACACAGCCATCAGCCAGGGCCATAAGTCAAAGGCCAATCCTCCCGTGGCAGTTGTGTGGAAACAGAACCCTGGAATCATCTGTAGTCACAAAGGGCAACAAGGGATGTAATCACAGTCTAGAGAACTCTTTTATTGTGGCCCTCACCAGCCACAGTGTACCATAAAGCAGGGGCTGGGAAACACCCTGGTGCACACCCTGTCAGCTGCACAGTCACAGCGTGTTACAACAGCTGGGACCCTCTTCCCAATCAGCCCGAGACACGCACACTCAGCTGCTCAGTCAGGCCATGGGTGTGTTCTGGCCATGTGCATGCACACACATGGACTAAAAAAGAACTTGCTGGAGAAGGGGGCAGCCAGAGGAACACAGTTCCCCTGGTTCTCTGTTAAAGGGTTTCCATTATATTCCAGAGCCGCTGTAGGGTGGCATCTGCTGGGAGCCTTCTGTTTCATTTCCCCCCTAAGTTCCTCTTTCTGCTGAGGGTAGAGGTAAGGAGAGGCTGTGTAGGGAGGGGTTTGGGAGGAGAAAATCAAGAAGAAAGGATGGATCCATTCCTGTTCCTCTTTCCTCTGTACTTCTCTACTTCGGTCTCTAAGTCTTGTAGAATAAATGCACAGCATTCTGAGCTGGAAGCCTGCACTAGTTTGCCTGGGCTGCCCTAACAGCGGACAACAGATTGTATTTCTTCACATTCTGAAGGTTCGAAGTCCAAGATCAAGGTGTCAGCAGGCTTGGTTCCTCCTGAATTCTCGCTCCTGGGCTTGCAAATGACCATCTTCTCCACATCTTTACGAGGTCTTCCTCTGCCCTTCTAAGGAGAATGGATTCAGGCTCACCCATAGGACCTCCAAAGGGTTTTTAAAGACCTGTAATCACCTCTTTAAAGATGCTAGGTCCAAATAAGTTCACATTCTGAGGTTCTGGGAGTTGGGACTTCAACCAAACCAAAGGTGAAGCAGGAAGAGAAGTCAACCCATGTGTATAGATCCCCCGCCACGGGCTTCACACTGGGCCAGGCAGCAGAAACAAAAGATCAGAAGACGTCTTCTCAGCTCTTTGTGACTGAATGACAAAATTACATCCCAGCAAGTGAATGAAAGGCGTGGCTGGCTGCATCCATCATGAATGACTTCAGTGAACGAACATCAACACTGCTCCCACAGCCCAGAGGGCTCAGCAAGCTCAGCCGCCAGCGAGCCCAGAGCTGGCAGCCCACTGCCACCTCCATCTGCAATGGAGTCACACAGGGGCCACCACTCCACGCCCAGAGAAGCCTGCCACTGTTGCCCAGAACAGAACCAGGAGGTGAGGCCCTCCCAGACGAAATCCAGGCCTTTCCAGATGCCCTCTTGTTGTCCCCAGTGAGAGCTGGCCCACAGCAGACCACAGAACAGAACTGAAATGCAGGGTCTCAGGGTAGCTCTGCTGAGGGGCAGCCCACCAGACCACAGCCAGCTGCCACGAGTGACAGGCAATGTTCTGTCCCAGGATAGTCCAGCCCGTGACAAGAGTAAAAGTTTCCACATCCTCAACTGCACCCCATACACTCACTGTGCCCAAACCTGCACCCCAATTAGAGGAACAGAAAGGCAGCATGTCCGCCGCTTTGTAATCCGTGCCTTCTTCCTCTTGCTCCAGAAAATTCAACTGCGTCACTCGATTGTTATTATCGGTGCTATGTTTACTTAATCAATCTTCAAAGAGATTTCCAGGCGGGGAATTTGGTGACTAAATCGAGGTCAGAGTTCCTCTGACCATCAGTCAGGGCCAGCAGGGGGCAGGCCCAGCTGACGGTCACCTGATCACAGCAGCTGTGCGACAACTTTGAGCCAGTTCCTGTCCAGTATCCCTTCCCAGCTCTTGGTGAACCCAGACACCGGTCAGTTCCTGAATTGCAATGACACGCCACGCACTCACACAGGCCTCCCCTGCTTGAGTGACTCCTCTTTATTGCTTTCTAGCACATTCTCTCTCCAGTCCAAACACAATTAAGTCACAACAGCCTATCTGTGAATCTTTCCTTTATCACCAACCATGTAGCACAAAAGCACGGGGCTGGTATTTCCTCTGACCCAGTAGGGATTTTTATGGGGTTTTTATTTGGTTTCACTTTTGCCATGCTTCTGAGAACGGTTCTTTTGTTCTTCCTTCACTCTCTGCTTAAGTCCTCCAAGCCATTCTGCTCAGAAAACCACAAAGCTGCTGCCCCAGACAGGTAACCCCCCAAAAAATGGCACTAAGAAAACCCCCATCTTCCTATAGATTTTCAAGCTATAAAGCATCAAATTCTCAGCACAGAAGCAGTCCCTCCCCCAAGGCCAAGCCCCTCACAGCCAGGCCTGGGGGAAGCAGAAGCAAGGCCGGGAGCCCTGTCTTCATCCTAGGACTGAAGAAGAGCTTCCCATGCGTGGTGTGGTGGACCCAGGGATTTGTCGGCCAGAACAGAAAATACGCCCTCCCTGGCTCATCTTGGAATCCAAATGTGAGCTGAGCCATCAGCTCAGCTCCTCCCCAGACACAGTGACTGAGCCGGTGATGTCACTTGGCCCTGGTGAAGCCATCAAGGAGTCTCTTAGAATCTTTTGAACTCTTAGTCTGTCTCTGATGAAGAAGCCTTTAGGTGCATGATAAGGAAAATTGGCCATCATGTCCATCACCTGCCATGTAGGGTAAGCTTCTCAAAGAGATTAAAATCAGCATCTGGAGGAAGTTGAGATGAGAGAAGAGAAAGCACTTGGTAGTGTTGGGTCCTAACCGCAGGTGTCCTGGGTCCTACAAAGCCCCCTTCTAGAAGCTGTGGCCAGTTTGGCTTGCCTCACTAACTACAGAGGCAAAGAAGAAAGTGGGAGAAAAGGTACCCGGAAGAAGAGCCCACTCCCCAAGCTGATGGAGAGCACTGGAACACAGAGTCCCATTTGTAGTTTTGCAAAGGGCTTCCAGGTCTTTATCAACTCAATGCTCAGGGTTATCCACTCTGAGGCAGAGGCAATTATCTGGTTAATTGGAGTGTTTCTTAGAACAGGTGTCAAGTGACAGCAGTGATAGCACTCTTGTGACAGATCCTTGGAAAACTCAGTCCTTTAGGATAAAAAGCCAATCATGCCTCTTCTTATAGGAACGTGCCAGTCGCAACCCCGCCCCCCATCATATCATTGGTTAAATGTACAATTGGCCTCCAAAAGAACTAGTTCAACTACCTCCTCCATCAGTTTAACACCTGCCTAGATGGAGCCCCTTCAGAATCTAGCAGCTTCTCCGATTATGAGACCCTGACATAAGGAAGCTCCAGAGGTGGGCACAGACCCAGAGGTGCCCACTCCACTATACTGTGCTCTCTCAGCTGAAACCACAGGGGGGCCTCATGTCAGAAGGGCTTACCCAGCTGAGAGTGAGGCCATAGGACCCAGCCTAACCCCCTTACTCACCCAGAAGGGTCAATGGAGAGCCAGTAGCCACAAGGGGTCAGAGCCTCAATTTTGACTCTGAGTTCAAAGACTCTAGCTAAAGCCACACAGTGCCCCCTGGCATCACTCTGAGAAATGGATCCAATCCTGAGTCAGAGAGGAAGCAAACATTCACTGAATCACCATCCACTTCCTCCTGCCCTCAGCAGCTCAGCCAAGACCAGCAGCAGCTTCCCAGGAACAAATTAGTGATCAACACTCGGAAAAGTTGATGCTCCAAGAAGAGCAAGCAGAGACCCCTGGCCTGCTGAGAACCACCAGGACCAACTTCACTGGGGCTCCCCGCCCCCTGTGTTTTCCAGAGGAAAGCTGCACATCTTGTAACAGCCCCTATCCTGTCCTGCACTGACCTTGGATGTGTTATTTTTCACTTCCCTGTTCAGAACACAGCCACACTTTCCAAATGCCATGAATCATCACCACCGAGCAACGGCCATTTAGCAAGGCAGGAAACCACTGAGCGCCAGACCTGGAAGGAGCAGCTCCTGCTGCAGCCTCCCCCGCCCTGGCTGGTCATTGTGGCACTAGGCCACAGCGGAGGCTGCCTGGGCAGTTCCCGCTCTGTGTGCTCAGCTTCTCCACCATCAGGCCACAGGCAACGTTAGGCAGCTCCTGGCTTTTCCAAAGCTCTCTCGGTTGCATTGTCTGAAACAAAACTGTCACCTTCCAATCCCAAGAAGGACAGACATGGATGGACCCATTCAAGACCAAGAGAGATCAGATCAGCCAGATCCACCATAGAACACGAGGGGAGGCATGATCTCTGTCTGCAAGTAGCTTTGCAATTGTAGGACAAATGTAGCCCATGTCATCCAAGCCCCTTTACCACTAGAAACGTGCCTTTTACATGCCATTCAATAAGTTCCCAAGTAGCCACTGGTGAAGCCAAAAATCAATTAGTCGTCAGTGTGATGTCAGCATCCTCAAGAGCTCTCAAATTTTTCTATGTTGAGCTCCTGGCTTCCAATATTTCTGAATAACACATCTGTTCTCATGACAGTCTTAAGTTCTGACATAGTAATGAAACCCTCATATGATGTTATTATTTTTTTTCCTCTGTTTAATCATAGACAGTGCCATTCAAATGTAGAATGAGCAAGGAAATGCAAATACACACAACTATGAAACATCCCGTTTAACCTACTAGATTGGCCAAAATTTTAAAATTTGACGATGTGGCCAAAGAGTGCAAAAATGGGCAGTCTCCCACACTATTGGTGGATGGAAAGTGTTCTACATTTTCCAGAGGGAGTTTGATCATCACAGTTATTAATGAGTGCCTTTTGACTCCTGATTTTAATATTTAAGAATTTATTCTCAGCTGAACAATCAGAAAAAATGCATCACAGTGTGGTAATAAATACAAAAAAAAACAATAAATTAAGGTTGAAATTATGTCAATGTGATTGAGCCACATTAAATGTAAACTATGATACATTTAATAAAAATAGAATGTAGCCATTAAAACAAAGGAGGGGAGAAACAGGTGTTTGGGACAGTCATTAAGAATTAACTTGGGTCACCACATCCCACATTGGGGTGCTTCGGTTTAGGTCTGGGCTCTGCATCTGACTCCGGTTTTCCACTAATGTGCACCCCTGGGAAGCAGCAGGTGATGGCTCAGGTGGATCTCTGATGCCCACAGAGGAGGCCAAGATTGAGTTCCTGGCTTCTAGCTTCAGCCTGGCCCAGCCCTAGAAGCTGTAGGCATTTGATCAGTGCACTAGCAGTGAATGGAAGTTCTCGCTCACTCTCTCTCTCTCTCTCTCTCTCTCTCCCTCCCTCCCTATCTCTTCTCTGTCACTTTGCCTTTCAAATAAATTAACAAAAAAAAATTTTAAATAATTTTAGAAATCTATATCTAAAGTCATAGAAGAATATTCACATGGATCACTTGATAGATGAAGAGAGAGAACAACACACGAAGCCATTCATGTACAGATGTTGCGAGAGCTGTGTGCATGAAAGAGATTGTTAACAATGGTCATCTCTGCCCAGTGGGCTTGACAGATGACATTTACTTTCTTCTTCATATTTTCTGTATTTCTTAAATTGCCTTCAATACACATGAAGCATTTTTATGATCAAAGGAAAAGCATTTTGTTTTTGTTTTAAAATGAAAAACAACACGAATTTAAAAGCAGTTTGCTTCCCTGACAGGTCGCATCTCTCCAAGATAAGCTTTACATGTCTGCCCCCGTTCTGGTGGAAAATGTTACTGGCTGTGGATACTCTTCCAGGGGGCCTTGGGCTCTGCTTGTTTGCCTGGAGTTCAGGTGAGCTGAACTAGTTATGTCTACACTGGCTTCAGCAGCCGCTATACGCCAACTCGCCTGCCCAGAACAGCTGACCAGGGTCAGAAGTGGAGACGCGGGCATGGCAGAGTTTTCCCAATGGATGCCAAATAGCCAGTGTGGTAGTCAAATTCCACATTTCAGCAATTGGAATTAACTAAATGAACCAGCACAGACCTCTCTGGATGTCCAGGCAGAGTCAGATATTTTGAAAATATATAAAGTGCAATTCCTAGTTTCTTTAACTCCAGAAATAAAGTCTCAATCCTTGGAGACTATAGAAACTTAAAGCCAGAAAGATTCTTGGGAAATCTTATATTCTAGAGCTTTCATTGGACACCAAAGAGCACCGAGGCCCAGAGAAGTAAAGTGATTGGCTCAAGATCACACAGCATCAAGATGACAAGAGTCACAGAGATAGCTTGCATCTCCTTATTTGTAACCCAAGATTTCTACTGCATTATCATAACTAGGGCCAGTGCAGTGGGCAAACTAGGGCCAGTGCAGTGGGTAGGACAAGATGTTCTTCATACCCTCAGAAACTGTTCCTGCCAGGGGTCCGGAATACACTACAGTGGCTCCAGGCACTGTAGGAGAGTCTTGTGAGAGTTGCATGTGGGCATTTTTACCCAGGAGGTCATGTGGTTTTCTGAAAGGGGAAGCATTTCTGTCTTTCACCATATTTTCAAGGAGGTCCCATTGCACAAGAAAACTAGTAGCTGATGAACTAGAGTGTGTTGGCAAACTTCTTCTGTAAAGACTCAGGAAGTAGTGGCCAGTGTTTGTGGTACAGTGGGTTAAGCCACCTCCTGCGATGTCAGCATCCCATATGAGTGCTGGTTCGAGTCCCTGTTACTCCCCTTCTGATCCAGCTCCATGCTAATGGCCTGAGAAAGCAGCAGAATATGGCCCAAGTGCTTGGGTCCCTGCCACCCTCATGAGAGAACTGGATGAAGCTCCTGGCTTCATTGTGGCCCAGTCCCAGTCACTGTGGCCATTTGGGGAGTAAACCAACAGAAGATTTCTTTCTATCTCTGTCTCTCCCTCTGTCACTCTGCTTTTCAAATAAAGAAATAAAGGGCCATCACTGAGCTATCGCAAGTTAAGACTCAGCCTACAGGGGCCAGCACCATGACATAATGGACTAAGCCTCCAGCTGCGACATCAACATCCCATTGGGCACCGGTTAATGTCCTAGCTGCTAGATTTCCAATCCAGCTCCCTGTTAAGGGCCTGAGAAAGCAGCAGAAGATGGCCAAAGTGCTTGGGCCCCTGCACCCATGTGGGAGGCCCAGAAGAAGCTCTTGACTCCTGGCTCCAGTTTGGCCCAGCCCTGGCCATTGCAGCCATTTGGGGAGTGAATTAACAGATGGAAGAACTCTCCCCGTCTCTGCCTCTGCCTCTCCCTCTATGTAACTCCACCTTTCAAATAAATAAATAAATTTAGAAAAAAAAAAAAAAAAGACAGCGATAGACCCAGGAAGTAAACATGTTGGGCTTTACAAAGAGCATGGTCTCTCTCCCAGCCACTGAACTCTGCACTTGTAGTGTGAAAGCATCCATGCACCATAAAGAGAAAACAGACACAGCCATGTTCCAATAAGACTTTATTTACAAAAACAGGCTGTGGACCAGATTGGGCACGTCTCCCCTCCCCCCACCAGCAGTGAAGCCAATCCCTGAACCTGAGGATATGACCAGCTTCCTTTCCATTACGTCACATTCTGCTGCTGCCCTTTCTGTTGGGTGAACTGAATGAGATTGGGATTCCTGGCAGTGGACTCAGCCCTTAGCCAAGGACCACCCAGGAAGGGAGGAAGCACATAAAAGGAATTCGTTTCACTTTTTCATGAACAACAACAAGTTCTTTGAATTCGTAATTAGAAACTCTCTCTCTGTCTCTCTCTTTCTGTCACACACACACACACACACACACACTGAGGTTACTGCAACTCATTTCCTGCTGCCCTGCTTGCAGTGTATTTTGAGCAAAATCATTGTTGACTGTGGATAATGACCTTTGACCTCTGGCGGCTGCCTGCAATATACTTTACTGACTCATTTGCATATAGGCTGTTCAAAACCTGCTGGCACATTCTTCCTAAAAGAAAATCTCAAGACACAAAGCAGTTTGGGAAGAACTGTTTTTCCCTCCTGTTGTGAGCCTAGGACCTCTTCAATTCAAGTCAACAAGTCTATACTGAGCACCTCCTATCTACCCTGAGTGCTCCCGGCTCTGAGGAGGGCTGGCTTCTGCCCAGAGCACGGGGCCTGGGGCCCAGGACGGCAGTCCTCTGCTCTTGCTCAGACCTAACTGTCCTGGGATCCCAATCAATCCTCACCGGCTACCTTTCTGGGAGTCTATCTCTGCCCTGATTCGGAGAGGAATGGAGAGAGGCCAGGCAGTGTCCCTCTGGCCTCACCCCTTCCAAATTCCAGCAGCAGAAGGACTGACTCAGTCCCCAAAGTGAAAGCAGGTGAAACAAAGCTTTTCCACTTGTGTGACTAAGTTCTAAATACAAGCTATCCATGCACACTAGAAACAGCATCTGCGGATAACAGCTTAGAGTTGGGAGCGTGTTCTTTGGGTTGGTTTAGACCCCTTTTCACAAGAACACACACCTCTCCAAGGAAGACAGACAACAAGTGCCAGAGAAGGGAGACTGGGAGGCCTTGGGCCACGCTGCGGGGCCCACCTGGGCGGCCAGACACCCCTGCCCCCTCCATCCAGCTGGCTCCTGCTCAAGCCCATTTCACATCTCCAAGGCTTCCCGAGGGTTCCTTTTTCTCTTTCTATCAGGACGAGTTTCCCAGACTTCTCATGGAAAATCCCTGAGCCGGCCACTTCCTGTTTTTGTTGTGTTTTCCTCCCCCACTCATGGACCCTTTGACCTTTTGTCCTTTGTTGTGATTCTCCCTCTCCACGGCGCCCAGGCTGAATCCCAGCCCCAAGGAGTCTGTAGCCCACGTGGCAACTGAGGACAAGCAGTCTGCCTGCCCAGCCCGGCTCACACGCTGCGTGTGCTGAAACAAAGGCTTTCTCCCAGGGCTCTCAGAGTTGCTTCCTCTCCTGAAAATGGGGTGGTGGCTTTGGAGATGGCCGCTCGTCATGGACGTGAGTCTTGATCACCATTGTTTCTGAGTCCTGAAGCGTCTGGATCCACTTTTAGTTGGAGCCAGGAGTTTTTTTCTGCTTTGTTTTGACCACACTTCTATCCAGGAGTATGCCCTGTTCTTTTTCCTTTCTACTGTTTGTCCCCTTCCTCTGGGCCCTGCATTCCTGGCATATTTGGACAGAGCAGGGCTGGCCTGAGGCCACTTTTCTAAGTATCTTCTCGGTCCTACAGTCTTGCTTCCAACACAGTCTCTTTGCTTTGTTTATTCTGGACTTCCCACTCCCAGGCAAGTGCCAGATGCGGGGCAGGACCATGGAGTCAGACTTCCACAGACACCAAGGCACAAACAACTGAGCCACGGTCGCCATGGGCAGCGGTGCTCAAACAAGCTGGCTGGAAACTCCAGCCCACAACCTCCAAAGGGGGAACATGCAAAACGATCAGACAAAGGAGGGGTTAACCTTGCGCCGCCATCTTATGGGGAATTTCCCCCAACACATTTGGCAAAGTAAAAGGGAAGAAAGAATCCCGAACCCTGAGCCCCCCACTGCCCTCAACGACTTCTGGAGCACCGGCCCACCGCGGGGGTCTGGTTAGGGGCTTGGAGGTCAGCACTATTTTCTCTCGGCCACTGTCTCCCCGGGTGACCTTTGCTAGTACAATCTCCTCGCTCAGCCTCCACGTCCCCTCTCTGGAGGTGCCAGAGACGGCTGTACAGCGTGGGCGACATCAGGGTGCTTCCGGCCCGGGTGCAAGCCAGCAGCACCTGCCGTGACCTCATGTTCTGTGGAGCCCCGCTAGGCCTCCCTTAAATCTTACCTCGAGGAAAGGTCAACCCAATTCAGATCAGAGGAAAATCTGAAGTTTACTCTATCCTCTAAATTGTTTTCAAGTTCCCATGGGGGAAAGAGATTGATTCATTTTGTTAATAAGCAAAGGTCTTATTTTTCCACCTTCAGTCGTATAAACGTCAAAGGGGGGAAAAAGCCTTCGTATTCAATCAAAAAACAGTTCCAGCATTTTTAAAAAGTCAAGTGGAGATAAAACAGATGATCCACCAGACGGAGAAAAAAAGAGGCTTAGCTCCAAAGCCATCACACCTTAAATTATCTAGTGTTTAACTCCCTCCACAAAGCCCTCCTGGAAGTGTTTGCCTGTGTTCAAGAACAGTTAGCAGCGAAGGCAAGAGCAACAGCCTTGATCCTTCTAGGATTCTTGTACCTGTGGATGAATGAAGCCACTGGACTAAGAAAGCTGACGATGATGAGGGAATGCACTTACGTGGAGCCATCATACAAAATCCACCCCATGGGCACAGCCACATTATTCAGTAACGGCCAATGGTGAATGCGACCTAAAGGCCTAGCAGGTAAGTAGATGAATAGATGCAAGGATGAATGGATTAACAAAGTATGACATAGACACACAATTGAATATTATTCAGCCTTAAAAAGGAAGGAAATTTATGTATGTATGTATTTGAGAGACAGAGTGACAGAGACAGAGTAGAGGTAGAGAGAGAGAGAAAGATCTTCCATCTGCTGGCTCACTCCCCAAATGCCCACAATAGCAAAGGCTGGGCCAGGTTGAAGGCAGGAGCCAGGAAATCCATCTAGGTCTCCCATATGGGTGGCAGGGTCTCGAGTACTTGAGCCGTCATCGCCTATCTCCCAAGAGCATTAGCAGGAAGCTGGATAGGAAAGTAGAGACCAGAATCAATCTTAAGGCCCTCCTTTAGGGGATGTAGGTATCTGAGGAGACAGCTGAGCCCACTGTGCACCCCAAAAACAAAGGAAGTTCTGACACAGGCTTCAACATGGATGAACCTTGATGACACGATGCTAAGTGAAATCTGCTAGTCACATAAGGACAAATACTGTGGGATTCCACTTACAGGAGGCACCTAGAGTTGTCAAATTCATAGAGACAGAAAGCAGAATGGTGGTTTCCTAGGCCTGGGCGTGGGGAGGGGACAAGGAGGTGTTTAATGGGTACAGAGTTTCAGTTTTGCAGAATGACAAAGCTCTGGCGATCAATGGCGGTGATGGTTGCACAGCAACGTGAATGCATTGAATGCCGCTGACCCATGCACTTAGAAGTGGTTAAGGTGGTAGATTTTATGTTGTTACATTTTACCACAATTTTTTTAAAAAAACGTTTAACTAAAAATTTTAAAATTTCTGAGTTCTGAATAAAGAATTCTGAGTGACCAGGATTTAAAGACAGGACCCCTGTCTTCCCAGCCCCTTCTCTGCGGAGCACTGACAGTGCCTTTAATTTAGAGCCCCCACGTGGTCATGCAACATGCAACCAAATGCTCCTTTTTCTGCTTCAGAACTTAGCTGCAGCTGCCACATCTACGGGGAGAGAACGGGCAGCTCCCTGCCCCATCGGACTGGTGGAAAAAACCCAAGGGGTCATGGAGGTTAAGTAACTTGCTCAAGGTCACACAGTTCACAGGGTCTGCCCCCAGCTAAAAGTGCCTGGTGGAGCTGCCTCCAGATTTATAGCCCCCCAAAGTACTGGATAAACACAGGACAAAACCAGCATTTGTCTCTGCGGAGAGCAGAACGTGCCAGGACAGAGCTTCCAAAGTTCTAAAACCAGGGCCACGGGGCAAAAACCACCCGGAAGTACTTCACGTTCTTCCGCTCAAACAGGGTTCATGGAGCACTTCCTGTGGGCTAGGCTGTCTGCTGAGCTCAGCGTCTGTGTCCTTCCTGGTTTCCCCCAGTGTGCTGGGCCACGGAGGAGGACACAGGATGCAGGCATTCAACAAGCAACTGCAAAACAAGGGGGCGAGGGTGGAGACGGGAAATAGACGGGAGCACAGAGGACAGCTCCAGACCCACCTGGAGCGGCGGAGCCATCTGCTGAGGCCAGGGCAGACGTGTGTGTAGCTTGCGCAAAGGCCCAGGACACAGAGAGCCTGGCGCCTTTCACAGAACCATCCCTCTGCTCTCTCACGTCCGTTTTCCTCTGAATGCGCCGTCCGTCTCCCCTCTTAGAAACATCCCCACGAGTCTCACGTCTGCCTCAGTTGCCTCCTTATAGTAGTCCGCTGCCGCTGCTGTAGCATGGGCCCACAGGCTGGGCGGCTTAAACTACAGAAATGTATTCTCTCCCAGTTCTGGGGGCTGGAGGTGAGAGACCCAGGGCCCGTTCCTCCCCAGGCCATGAGGCAGACTCCATCCTAGACCCCTCCCCCGGCTTTTGGCAGCCTCAGGCACTGCTGGGCTCACAAATGGCCTCATCTCCCCATTTGTCTTCCCATCATCCTCCCTCTGGGCATGTCTGTCTCTGTGTGCAAATTCCTTCTTTTTATAAGAAGCACAGTGTCAGTGTCTCTACCAACCTGGCCAAAAGGCATTCTTTAGCGAAATGAGAAATGAAAGCTGATAAAGCTCATGAGAGAAAAGTCAGAATCCACCTTCCTTAGAAATCTCACAAAAACATACCCAATAGTTTATGATAGGTTGCCATCAGGTAAGGATATAGATAGATATATAAACACACATATATTTCAATCCCTTGTGGGTAAATCTCAACATACACATAAATACACACATATATAAGGGTAACGGCAAAAAAAGAAACATCCTAAATGTTCATCAGTAGGCGACAGGCTAAATCAGGGGGTGACAAACTATGGCTTGTCGATGAAAATCAATCCAGCACCTATTTTTGTAAATAAAGTTTTATTGGCATATAACTGCACCTGTTCATGTACATATTTTTCTTTGACCACTTTGGAGCTATAACAGCCGAGTTGAACACTTGGAAAACACAGCATCTGGCCCATAAATCCAAAAATATTTCTGAGCTGGCCACTTACAGAAAAAGTTTGTTGATCCCTGCATTCAGTTCCTCTAAATGCAGCTGTTAAAATGGTCGTGTGAGTCTGTAACCATAGTTTTGCGAAGTTGTCCGTGATGCATTGCTAAGTAAGAATATTGGGCAGCCATTTGGTGCAGTAGCTAAGACACTGATTGGGGTGCCCACATCCCATATCAGAATGCCTAGATTCGAGTCCTGGCTCACTTTGGATTCCAGTTTCCTGCTAATGTGTACCCCAGGAGGCAACAAGTAAGTGATGGCTCAAACACTTGGGTCCCCGCCACCCATGTGGAAGACCCAGAAGAAGTTTCTGGCTTCTGACTTTGGCCTGGACCAGCCTTGACATTTGTGGACATTTGGTCAGCGAATCAGCAGATGGAAGATCTATCTCTGTCTGTCTCTGTGTCTTTCTGCACCTCTGGCTTTTAATTAAAATGAAAATAAATAAATAATAGGAATTTGGTTTCTTTAAAAAAAAAAAAGAGAGAGAGAGAGAGCATCAATAGAAAAATGGTGACTTCATCCTGTTCTTGTAAAAGGAAAACATGCTCAACTAAAATGTGCATACTTCTGTAGAAAAACATGTGTGTTTTCTCCAGAAAGTTCCAGAAGGAAAATAGAGAATTTTTAGAAAATGTCTCTGTATTTTTCTATGCTTTAATTTTTTTTAAATACTGGAAAAGCAGTGCTTACTTCCCCCCACCCCCTTGCCCTGTATATGGCGAAGAATATCTCACCAGGAGGGACGGTGCCAGGGAGACAGCTTGGCTTCTAGGGACAACAAAGGGCCAGGAGAGGCAGCCCCACCAGGGAAGCGGACCTGGCTGACGTCCTGGGGAGGGGGGCCCTCCTGCCTGGCAGCAACTGCTTCCAGCTCCTCCTCCACTTGTGCCCCTGCATTCCTTGTGGTCAGGGCTGCCGTAGGGAGCCTCGTGGCCCAACATCCCCTCCCACTGCCCCCAGCCTGGCGGAGAAAGAGCCCAGAGAGTCCTCGCTCCTGAGTCAGCCCCTGGCCTTCACCCACAGGGCACCACAGGACGTGGCACGGCAGGAAGCACCAGGTCTCTGAGGAGTCAGAGCACAATGTGCAAACATGAATGGCTTATTTTTAGAGAAGTCCAGCCCTCGTGTCCTGGCCCCACTCCAGGGTGAGCCACGGCGTTCCCTCTGACTCAGCTCCCCACACGGAC